>NC_080843.1:170078-770078 GCF_030435755.1 Ochotona princeps
GTACATTATCCTGGGCCAGCAATTTTTTGCTTTTAGAATCTGGAATATGTTACTCTATTCTCTTCTTGCCTGTAGAGTTTCCTTTGAGAGGTCTCCCGTGAGTATAATTGGCATTCCTTTATATGTCAGTTGATTTTTTTTACATGCACACTTAAGGATCTTTTCCTTATGTTCAGTTGAAGAGAGCTTGATTATCATGTGTCTTGGTGAGGATTGCTTTTGGTCAACCCTATTGCGGATTCTATGCCCCTCCTGGATGTTGTTAACCAATTCCTACTCTAGATGAAGGAAATTCTCCCTTATTATTTCATTAAATACACCTTTAATCCCAGTTTCTCTTCCTGCACCTTCTGGGACTCCTGTAACTCTTATATTGACCTTTTAATAGTGTCTTTCAATTCTTGAATACTTTTTTTTTTTAGCTTGATCCAGCTCTGCTTGCAGCTTTTTGTTTGTTTCCTCCTGGTGACAGGAAATATCTTCCAATTCTGAGATTATTTCTTCTACCTCCTTCATTCTATTTTGGAGACTCTCCACTGTACTTTTAATTTGCTCCGCTGTATTCTTCATTTCTAATGTATCAGCTTTCATTTCATTCATTTCCAGTGTGACAAATTCCTTGAATGCCTGCTTTACATGCTTCTCATTGTTGATAAGAAGCTTAATTTTTTTTAATTATTTATTATTTAACTTCAGTAATTACATTGTATTACGTGACACAATTACATAGATACTTGGGTTCTCCCCACCCCTCCCCAAACCCTCCCACCATGGTGGATTCCTCCACCTAGTTGCATAACCACAGCTCAAGTTCAGTTGAGATTCCCCCATTGCAAGCATATACCAAACATAGAGTCCAGCATCTTATTGTCCAGTCAAGTTCAACGGCTTCTTAGGTATACCCTCTCTGGTCTGAAGACAGAGCCAGCAGAGTATCATCCCAGTCAATTGAAAGCTCCAACATACCATCAGCAAAAATTTACATCATTATGGAATTAATTGACATAGTAATGAGTAACCAATATGTTAAAAGTAAATGCGAGTTCCCAGCCACCTTCTGTGACCACCTCTCCTATACTTCAATTTTAGTTTATACACAACATAAAACATTCAAAACATAACATGTTATACATAACATCATATCATCTTAAATCAAGGCAAACATGTGGTATTTAACCTTTTGGGATTGGCTCATTTCCCTTAGCATGATGGTTTCCAGTTTGGCCCATTTGGCCACAAAGAACTGCATTTTGGTTTTTTTAATAGCTGAGTAGTATTCCATGGAGTAGATGAACCATAGCTTTCTTATCCAATCCTCTGTTGATGGGCATTTTGGTTGCTTCCATGTTTTTGCAATTACTGATTGTGCTGCTATGAGCATAGGAGTGCATGTTGGTTTCTCATAAAACAAGTGTTCTGGATATATTCCTAGGAGTGCTATTGCTGGATCATACGGTATGTTGAATTTGAGTTGTTTGAATATTCTCCATACTGATTTCCATAGAGGCTGTACCAGCCTGCAGCCCCACCAGCAGTGGAGTAGGGATCCCTTTTCCCCGCAACCTCGCCAACAAGTGTTGTTGGTGCTTTTATTCATGTGGGCCAGTCTTACTGGCGTTAGGTGGTACCTCATTGATGTTTTAATTTGGATTTCCCTTATTGCCAGGGAACTTGAGCATTTTTTCATATGTTTATTTGCCATTTGGGTTTGTTCCTTTGTGAAGTGTTTGCCCATTTCCCGTGCCCATTTCTTGAGTGGCTTGTTTGTTTTGACATTTTGGTTGTTTTGTAGCTCTTTGTATATTATGGAGATCAGCCCTCTATCACCTATGTCGTGTGCAAAGATCTTCTCCCATTCTGTGGGTTGCCTTTTTACTTTGTTGATTGTTTCTCTAGCTGTACAGAAGCTTCTTAGTTTGATGAGGTCCCAATTGTTTATTTTGGTCTCGATTTCTACTGCATTTGGAGTCTTTTTTAGGAAGTGAGGGCCTACCCCTAAGTGTTCCAGTGTTCCAACATTTTCTTCCAAAAGTTTGAAGGTTTCTGGATGTAGGTTTAGATCTGTTATCCATTTAGATCTGATCTTAGTGTATGGTGAGAGATGTGGATCTATTTTTTTGTTTCTGCAGGCTATCAACCAGTTGTCCCAACAGCATTTATTGAACAGACCTTCCCATTTGCCTGGATTGTCGTTTGTCTTTTTGTCAAAGATTATTTGGCTGTATCTGTGTGGGTTTCCTTCTGGTGTTTCTATTCTGCTCCATTGATCTTCCTCTCTATCTTTGTGCCAGTACCACGCTGTTTTGATAACCACTGCCCTATAGTATGTCCAGAGGTCTGGAACTGTGATTCCCCCTGCTAACTTCCTGTTCTTCAGGATGGTTCTAGCTATCCGTGGTTTTTTGTGCTTCCAGATGAACCTTTGGATCATTGTTTCCAGTTCCATGAAGAATGTTTTGGGCAATTTGATTGGGATTGCGTTGAATGTATATATTGCTTTTGGCAGTATAGACATTTTAATGATATTGATTTTACCTATCCAGGAGCATGGGATGTTACTCTATCTTTTGAGGTCTTGTTCAATTTCTTTTTTAAGTAGTTTGTAGTTTTCTTCAAATAAGTCTCCTACATTTTTGGTTAGATTTATTACCAGATATTTCATACTTTTCTCTGTTATTTTGAATGGTATCTTGCTGGTTAAGTCTTTTTCCATCTTGGGGCTGTTCGCATACACTATGGCTGTTGATTTTTGTTCATTAATTTTGTACCCTGCCACTCTACCAAACTCTCGTACAAGTTCTAGCAGTCTCTGTATTGAGTCTCTTGGCTCTTCTACATAAAGAATCATATCATCTGCGTATAGTGAGAGTTTAACTTCTTCGTTTCCCATTTGGATTCCTCTGATTTCTTTTTCTTGTCTTATGGCCTCAGCGAGTACCTCTAGGACTATATTGAATAGTAGTGGAGAAAGTGGACATCCCTGTCTTGTTCCAGATCTCAGTGGGAAGGGTTCCAGCTTTTCTCCATTCAGTATGATGCTGGCGTTGGGTTTTTCATATATGGCTTTAATTATGTTGTGGATTTTTCCATCTATGCCTACCTTGGTTAGGGTTTTTAGTAGGAAGTGGTGTTGGATTTTGTCAAGCTTTTTCTGCATCTATTGATACTATCATGTGATTCTTGTTTTTCAGTTTTTGGATGTGGTGTATCACATTTATGGATTTCCGAATGTTGAACCATCCCTGCATTCCAGGGATGAATCCTACTTGATCTGGATGAACGATCTGTCTGATGTGTTTTTGAATTCTGTTGGCTAGGATTTTGTTGAGAATCTTAGCATCAATGTTCATCAAAGAGATAGGTCTGTAGTTTTCCTTCTCTGTTAGTTCTCTGTCTGGTTTTGGGATTAAGGTAATGTTGGCTTCATAGAATGAGTTTGGAAGGGTTGCCTCTTTTTCTATTGTTTTGAAGAGTTTGTAGAGGATTGGGGTCAGTTCTGTTCGGAATGTTTTGTAGAATTCTGGAGTGAAGCCGTCTGGGCCTGGGCTTTTCTTTGTTGGGAGGTCTTTAATCACTGATTCAATCTCTACTTCAGTTATGGGTTTGTTCAGGTCGTTTGTTGCCTCTGGGCTAAGTTTTGGCAGGTGGTAGAAGTCTAAGAACTTTTCCATTTCTTGGTGATCTTCTGATTTGTTGGAGTACAGTGCTTTGTAGTAATTTCTAATTATGGCCTTAATGGATGCGGTGTCTGTTGTTATGTTGCCTTTTTCATCTTTGATGCTGTTAATTCTTGCCTTCTCTTGTTTTTTCTTTGTCAGTCGGGCCAGTGGGGTGTCTATCTTGTTTATCTTCTCAAAAAACCAGCTTTTTGATTCATTGATTTTGTGTATGGTTTTTTTTATTTCTATCTGGTTGATTTCCTCCCTTGTTTTGATGATTTCTTGTTTCCTATTGTGTGTGGGGCTCTTCTGCTGTTGTTTTTCCAATTCCTGGAGGTGTGTGTTTAGTTCCTGTATTTGGCGCCTCTCTTGGGCCTTGACGTGAGCTCCAATTGCGATGAGTTTACCCCGTAGCACTGCTTTGGCAGTGTCCCACAAATTTTGGAATGTTGTGTCAGAGTTTTCATTGGTTTCCATAAATTTTTTGATCTCATCTTTAATTTCTTCTCTGATCCATTGTTCGTTTAATAGCATATTGTTCAGCCTCCAAGAGTTTCTGTATTTCCTGGGACATTTTGAATTGCTGATTTCCAGCTTCATTCCGTGGTGGTCTGAGAGGGTACATGGTATGATTCCTATCTTTTTGAAGTTATTTAGATTTGCTTTGTGTCCTATCATGTGGTCGATCCTGGAGAAGGTGCCATGCACTGCTGAAAAAAATGTATAATCTGTGGCCTTAGGGTAAAAAATTCTATAGATGTCAACCAAGTCCAGTTGTTCTATTGTTTGTATGAGCTCTGTTGTTTCTTTGTTGAGTTTTTGTTTTGTTGATCTGTCTATAGTTGTTAGTGGGGTGTTAAGATCACCCACTATTATTGTGTGCATATCTATGTCTCCCCTTAAGTCCGTGAATAATTGCTTCACGTAGCTAGGTGCGTTTGAATTTGGTGCATATATATTCACAATGGTAATTACTTCCTGATGGATCAGTCCCTTCACCAATATATAATGTCCTTCCCTGTCCTTTTTGATGTGTGTCAGATTGAAGTCCACATCATCTGAAATTAAGACAGCTACCCCAGCCTTTTTTTCTCGTCCACTGGCATGAAATATCTGTTTCCAACCTTTCACTTTCAGCTTCTTCGAATCTCTTCTGGTTAGATGTGTCTCTTGTAGGCAACAGATAGTTGGGTGCTGTTTGATAATCCATTCTGTTAATCTATGCCTTTTGATTGGTGAGTTCAGGCCATTTGTGTTAAGAGTTAAAATTGAGAGGTTGTGATCTTGCCCTGCCATACTTGTTTTTGTGGGTGTTGATATCTGTGTAATTGCCCTTCCTTGTGTGGACTTTAGTGGGGAGATCTTCCTGTTTGCCACCTTTGCTTATGATTCACCTCCTTTTTTTCTGGATTTAGTGCATTTCTAAGGAGATTTTGTAGAGCTGGTTTTGTGCTGGCATATTCTTCTAATTTCTCTTTGCTGTGGAAGTATTTGATTTCGTTCTCAAATACGAATGAGATCTTTGCTGGGTACAATATTCTTGGTTGACAGTTGTTCTGATTCAGGATTTGGAAGATCTTTGTCCATTCTCTTCTTGCTTGTAAAGTCTCTTCAGAGAAGTCAGCAGTGATCCTGATTGGTTTTCCCCGGTATGTGATCTTTTCTCTGCTTCGTACTTGTCTTAGGATTCTTTCTTTGTCTTCGTTGGAGTGGAACTTGAGCACCATATGTCTGGGTGAAGATCGCTTTGGGTCATATCTGCTGGGAGTCCTCTGACCGTCCTGGATTTGGGCTGGGTTCATGTTCCAAGTGTTTTGAAAGTTTTCCTGTATAATTTCGTCGAGCACCATTTGCATTCCTGACTCTTTTTCCGCTCCTTCAGGAAGGCCAATAATCCTAATATTTGATTTTCTGAGGTTGTCTTTCATTTCTTGTATGGTCTTATTGGCTTTGTTCAGACTTGTCTCCAGCTGTTTAATGAACTGGGTATGTTCGTTTTGTGTGTCTTCCGTTTCAGAGATCCTCTCTTCTGCTGTATTTGTTCTGTTGGTTAGGCTCTCAATTTTGTGCTCTAAGTCAAGGATTTTACTTTTCATTTGTTGTATTTCTGAGGCTATGTGGTTCTTGAATTCCTTGAAGTCCTCCCAATTCTTCTCATTGTCTCTGACATATTTTAACATTATTTTTTTGAATTCCTTGTCTGGTAGATCTTCTATGTCTTCATCTCACATCTCCGAAATAGACATTGGCTTTCGATCCTTTATTGGTAGGGTGTGGGCACTCTCATCTGGATCATTACCTTTTCTGGTATTTCTTCCCATTGTGTTAGTGTTTCTTTTTTGAGAGACCTAGGCACCAGTGTGCTGAGGGGTCTCCAAGCACTATCCTGTAGAGATCGGAGTCTGCAGGCGTGGAGTAGCAGGGTGTGGGAATTTTCAAGGCACTTTTGGTGCGTCTCCAGAACACTGGACCTCAGGGCGCCACTTCCAGGGCCCAGCGGATTCAAAGCGCACTCTCAGCTCATCCCCTACAGGTATGCTACCACAGGGCGTGGGGGAGTGAAGGCACTCTCTGTGCACGCCCCCTGTACGCGGGATCACAGGGCTCGGAGCACGGGACTATAGGGCGTGGGGTGTTCCAGGTGCTCTCTGGAAGCGCCTCCTGCGCAGGCCCGCCCACCCCAGTGCTTGCAGGGGACCGACCACCCCAGCGCTAGCACGGGACTGCCCAGCCCAGAGGCGTGCTTGGGTTCCTGTGGGATAGCACCGCCCAGCTGAGTGCCAGACCGCAAAGGCACGGGGGAGTATCCAGTGTGCCTTTTGCCTTTCTCCCAGACACAGTTTTGGCAGTTTCAAGGCACTCGCCCTGTGTCTCTAGACGCTGGAGTCTCGGGGGGGGGGGGGGAGGGGCGGGGAGACGAGCACCAATTGTGTTCAGGCTCTGTGCATGCCCCTGGGGGGCCAACTCCCGAAGCCTCCAACCCACCACTGTCCCCACCCAACTCACTCAAACCTCAGGTTCTTGCAGTCTGCCTCTTCCTCTGGTGGGAATCCTCGCCGCAGGTGCGTCTCCCGACTGCTGCGTCCGTTGCTGGTCGCGGCGGGTGCAGGCGGCTGGAACCTGGAGGCTGCGGCTGGTGCAGGTCCCGGCGGGGCTTGGCGACCAGGGTGGGCGGATGCCGGCGGGTCCCGGTGATTCAGGGTCCTGGTGTCCGCAGCGGGCGCAGGTCCTGGCGGGTCCTGGTGACCAGGGTGAGCAGATGCCAGCGGGTCCCAATCACCGCTGGTCCTCACGGCCACTGCGTCTGCGGGTCGGTCTGCGGGTCGGTCTGCGGGTCGGTCTGCGGCTTTCAGTGTCTGCACTCAGAGGTGACTCAGCAGGTCAGGAGCGGAAAGTCGTCTCCCCTGCCCTTTGTTTTGTTTTTCCCTGGTTGCTCTTCCGAGTTGTGTGGATTTTTTTGGTTCCACACTGTCCAGGGAACTTCACGTTCTTCTCCCTGTAGTTCTATGCTGCTCCACTTACGCTTTTGTCGCGTTCTAGCCCTCTCTGTCTGTGAGCTCTCTCACAGTCTTCCTCCTATGTCGGCCATCTTGCGAGTCCTCCGACCTTGATAAGAAGCTTTATAACAAGTGTTTTGAAGTCTGTATCCTCCATTTTCTCGATGTCTTCCTCAGTGAACTCAGGTTGGCAAAAGCTTTTGCTCCTCTGCAGGGGGGTTTGCAGTAATATTCATTGTGCCTCTGTCTCTTCTTTTGCTCTTGGTCATTATACTTTTGGTTATCAGATTCTTCTCCTTGAGGCAGGTTTCTAAGCTTTGTCACCCACAGGTCTATAGTTCAATTTTACTTATTGCAGTTGGTACACGACTCTTTGTTTGCAGTCACTTGTGCCACTCCCTCCAGCAAGTTCCAGGTCTGCGTTCTTATGTTAGATTTCCACTATGGTCTCTGTAGCCCCAGCTCCTGGCTCAGCAGTCTCCACCTCCTGTGATACCGTGCTGAGGCTGCACCGTTGTCTGTACAACCTTTTTCCCATTTCTGGTTGGAGCAGCTCCCAGGATTAGGGAGACACCATGTGTCCTATATAGCTAGGTTGTTGGTGGTGCTAATCTTGCAGGACCCTGTTGACCGTTAGGTCTGAGGGTCACAGGGACTTATTTTGACCAGCACGATGCCATTGTCGATATTATTTTCCTGTGGGACCAGTACAGTGCACTGAGCTGAGTCTCTCCCAGCTCAACGCATGTGCAGCTCACAGTTGTCCCTGCAATCTTAAATTCTTTACCACACTGTACAAAATGGCACCTGATGTGCCACTACTAGAGTTCTTGATCTGCTGGCCGTCAGGTCTGAGGGCTACCTGGACATATCTTGGGTAGAACTGTAGGATGCCACATTGTTGCAGTTCACTGAGCCAGAAATGAGATCACTCCCAGCTCAGAGCTTGGGTAGCACTGTCCTGTAGTCTGCCTGCTTAAACAAAATGGCACCTGATTTGGCTCTAGGAGGCAGAATGGGCCGTGAAATCTACCCTGTTCCCTTACTGCCCGTCTGTAACCTGCAGCTCTGTCTCTGCTCTTGGTCAAATCAAACAGACCAGCAGGATGAGCAATTCTTTGTCTGGATTCACCTCCTGAGCTCCCAGTGAACGTCTCTTCCAACCTTGCTGGTAGAGTTCCGGCTGCCGCTGGAATCCAGATCGCCGTTTGCTGAATGCTGCTAGGGTATCGGTCACTGCAACACCATACCATTGTGTTCACTCCTTTCCTATGATTATCAGTCTCCAGGTAACCCTCTGCCATTGTTCTGTCTTCTATTTCCTAGAATGTCCCCCTCTGCTGCACACTGGCTAATGTTTTTCCATCTGTTTAAGCATGCCCTTACCCTATTCCGCCATCTTGATTCTAACCAGAAGCTTCTTTGTAGGCCTCAGGAGTCTGGAGAATCATGTGGGCTATCTTGCTTCCCCCATTCCTCCTTGGCTGGTATTGGCCAAATCTAGGGCCACGTTGTGACTTTCCCTAGTCAGCCCTGTTTCCTCAGTGAGGCTGTGTTTGGTTTGACAACTCAAGTAAATGGCTCCACACAGCTAAATCACATGGAGGTGTTGTACACCTTGCCCTGCCATGGCACAGGGGAAGGGTGGGCAGAAGGTCCCGGCCTGACTTCAGCTTTTCTTTTACCCCATAAGAGGGTTAACTCTCCACATCTGTAGGAACCAGGGCCAGTGGTGCTGTGTGATGCTGGCATGACACTGGCATGGTATGTGTGGTGCTGGTAGAGTTCTGGCATGATGCTGGTATAGTGCTACATGGTGCTGCATGGCACTGTGTGGCACAGAGGCCTGCACTGGACTGGTGTGGTACTGGCATGACGCTGGCTGGTGCTGGTATGCTGGCATGGTACTGCATAGTGCTGTTATCTTTCTGGCAAGATGTTGGCTGGTGCTGTGTGATGCTGGCATGGTGCTGGTATAGTGCCAGCATGCTGATGTGATACTGGTATGATGCTGGCATGGTTTAGTGTGGTACCAGTGCAGAGCCAGGCTATTGGTCTGACAGTGACCTGCACATACGCCTTCCTGTCATGTCCTTCCAGGCAGCATCTCCCTCTCTGCAGGACACTGCAGGGATGTGGTCAGGGGTGATGAGCCCTGGGACTGGGGGCTGTGTTGGGGATTCTGGGGGTTTTAGAATCTTAAGTACATGCTGTGAAAGACACCTGACAGGAACCTGCTGGTTTCTCTGTGTTTGTCCAGACGTGGAGGAAGATAGCCAGCGTTAAGTCCCTTAGGAGCAGCCGCAGTACATGGTGTCCGGTCGGGCAGTCCCTGCCTCTTCTCATCCACTCCTCCTGTTGCACACAGTGGTTATTCAGAGCCCTGGGTGCTTGGGGAGCTGTTCTGAGGAGGCAGGTTCTTCAGGGTGGATCTCAGCAGCCTTGGCGCCTCCTTGGAACTGGATCTGGCCCAGGGCTCTCATGGGCTGTTCTGTCCGCTCTGTTCTCTGCACACAGCCCCTAGCTGTTGGGAAATGGACATTTGCATCAGACCAGCCCTGCCCATCTTCCCTTGGCGGGTGCTGTTCATCATAAGGCCAGGAGCAGGTGGCTGCCAGCAGATGTGGGGAAGTGAGTCACGGGCGACCTGAGTTGACATCCCTGGGGCACAGCCCACTCTGTCCCCTGCCCGCTGCTGGTTTCTTCTCAGGAGCGACGCTTGAGTGTGCATCTCTGGGAATCACTGTGGGCTTAGGCAGAGGCACAGCCGAGGGTGAGGCTAGCCAGGCCCTCATCCACTTGGCAGAGGGTTCTGGGGCCCGCCTGGCTGGGGCATGAATCATGTATTTGGCCCTGCTGACCACGCCTGGACAAGGCAGTGCCTATGCAGGAGACACCACAGGGCTAGGCAGCCAGCAGTAAGGGCAGTGCCTGGGGCTGTGCATCCTCCCCCCCACTACCCCATGGTCTGTCAGAAACAAGACATTGTCCGCACAGCCGTGGGAGGGGCACCCTGCGCTCAGCCACTTCCTGTCCTTTGAAAAGGGACAGTGCAGACTGCCCAGTGGATGCAGAGGGAGTGGGCAGGCTGAGAGAAACAGGGCTGAGGGTGGATCCCTCCTCCCGCTCCGTCCTCTTTACTCAGATTCTGCTTCAGTGGTTGCCCAGGGCTACCTCCTGCCCAAGTGGTGATGTGGCTGAGGCGGGGGTCCATATGCCTCAAATGTTGTGTTTCAGAACCGTGGGTCATACATGGCCACTGGTGACAAAGCTGTTAACATGTGTGGTGTTCTCATTGAAAGACGTTATTCACGTGTTGTCCATACTGCTCTTTCAGTGAGTTGCCACACAAAATCAGAATTTCTGAGTGGATAATACCCTGAGCAGGAGAACATGAAAGAGGATGTTCTAGCAGGAAGTAGGCCAGCAACATTTCAAGAGAACGTGGAATTTTATTCATTCATTCATTCATTTAAAGACTTTATTATTATTATTATTATGAAGGCAGATTTTGTAGAGGGAAGAGGAGAGAGATCGTCCATCTGCTGACTTGCTCCCCAGTGGCCTCCATGATTGGAGCTGAGCTGATCCGAAACCAAGAACCAGGAGTTTCTTCTGGGTCTCCTACATGGGTGCAGGGTCACAAGTACTTGACTCTTCTGCTGCTTTCCCAGGTCACAAGCAGGGAGCTGAAAGGGAATTGGAGCATCCAGGATACAAATCCGTGCACATATGGGATGCCAGCACTGCAAGCAGATGATTGACTTGCTATGCCACTTGCCAACCCTGAGAAAGTAGAAATTGATAAAAAGCAACACCTGGGTTGCCCAAAGCCTGGGTTCAAGTCCTGGCTGTGCTCCCTAGTCCAGCTTCCTACTATGTGGACCTGGGAAGTAACAGTGGTGCTCAAGCAACTGGACCCCTCCTGCTGTGTGGGAGAGCTGGTGGGGTTCCCAGCTCTCAGCTTCAGCTGGCGCAGCCATGGCTGTGGTGGTCACGTAGCAGGACCCCTGCCTCCTGTGTGAGAGATTCAGTAGGGTTCCCAGCTCTCAGCTTCAGTTGGTCCAACCATGCCTGTGGTGGTCATGTAGCACTAATATGGGATATTCAACCTCAACCGGAATTTAAATACTTCAGATAGCGCCTAGCATGATGGCTCAGTGGCTAAATCCTCACCATGTATGTGCCGGGATCCTATATGGGTGCTGGTTTAAGTCCCGGCTGCTCTACTTCCCATCCAGTTCCATGCTTGTGGCCTGGGAAAGCAATGAAGCCTTGGGACCCTGCACCTGTGTGGGAGACCTGGAAGAAGCTCTTGGCTCTTGGCTCCTGGCATCAGATTGGCTCAGCTACGGCCATTGGCAGCCACTTGGGGAGTGAACCAGTGGACAGAAGATCTTTCTTTCTTGTCTCTCCTTCGCTGTATAAATCTGCCTTTAAAATTAAAAATAGAATGTTTAAAATTTTGAATAAAATAGTTAGGTTTTTTTTTTCTTCAAGTTTTACAAAGTTTAAAAATACTCATAGGACCCAGTAGGAGGCAGGTGTCAGCTGCTCAGTACTTGTGGAGGGCGTAGCCTGTCTGAGGCCTTGGGTACCACCGCCCTGGGAGCAGCCATCCCCTAGGAGGACCAGCTGAGGTGTGTGCTGTGAGGGGGTGCCATCAGGGCCAAGTTCCCATGTGTGGAAATGTGTGCACATATTCCTGCTTTATTGTGGGAAGGCAGCTGGAGCTGTGTCCATGAGCCTTCATTTGCTCCCTGTGTTTCTGTAGCCTGGCAGCTTCCCTGGTGTGCTGCACATTTTACCTGCCGGAAAAATTAGCTTGTTTCCACATTTTAGCTTGTTTCCAGTGTGCTGTGGGTAGAGAACAAACCTGCACCTGCCCCTCCTCACAGCAGTGTAAACCGGGGGCCCTCCTCCTCCTCAGGGTCCCTGCATTTTTCCTCTTCCTCCTCCCTATTTGCACTGATGCTCAATCTGCTGCTAGATCTCCTGAATCAAGATATGTTAGCCCACATCAGGGCTGGGGGCAGTCAGAACGGAACTCTGGCTGTCTTCCACAGATGCCCTGCCATTTCTGGAGGGTGTGAGATGAGGGACAAGAGGGAGCATTGAGCAGTGCAATGTAAATAAAAATAGGAACAAGGACAGTTACTGGGGTATGAGAGGACAGGTCTCCCCACCTCCCAGCTCCTGCCTGTGGGCCAAAGTGCCGGCTGCTGATGCAGGTGTGGATGTGGGACCCTCGGGAATATTGACTTGCAAAAAGAAGCCCCTGGGGAGCTGGATCTCCTATCCCTGGGTGCAGGGAAGAGGTTCTCCCAGCTGCTTTCTGAGATGTTCAAGGGGGATGGCCTGCATCCCTTAGCAGACTGTCCGGGATTGAGTGCGTCCATCAAAGTGCCAGCCACATGAGTGGGCACCCTGGTAGGCAGCCAGTGGTAACTCATATTGTGGGTCCTAGGCACCCACAAGAGACACATCTGAGTCAGTTCTACCTCCTGGTCCAGCCATGGATGTCGAGGTTAATAGGGAGTGACCAAGTAGGTGGAAAATGCTATTGCTCTTTGTCACTGTGCCCGTTAAACACTGCGGTATAAAAGCCCATGGCATGGCCTTGGAGGCCAGGCTAGGAACAACATCTATCCAATGCAGCATGGAGTTCAGTGTAAGTCGCTGGTCTAGCTGAGATCCTGAGCAGCAGGGAGGGCCCTGGTCAACTACAAGGATGTTGACACCTTCATGGAGGCTGGGATGTGCAAGGTGACAGTGAGAGAAAAAGGGAGGTGTGCGAGGGGAGACATAAACTATGTTCAGGGTATCCAAGTTTCCAGTTTTATCGACTTATCTGTGACCTCACTGTTGAGTTGTGGAGTTTTGTTGGTTCAGATACCTGATTCTTGTCAGATGACTGCATTACCCATGTTCCTCCTCTGTCACTTTGGCATCATCCTGCTGGTTTTAAAGCAAATATTTAGCTGTCATCAAATTAGTTCTCTCATTGAGTCTGATTTGCTCTTTTTAAAGGCAATTATGCTGTTGATGTAGCTAGTCTGTTTTGTGTATGTATGTGGAGGAGGGTGTGTTTACTAAAATACCCCCGAGAACTTCTTTGGGAATCAGGAGTCTTATTTCAGTTCTCAGCAAGGCTGCTAGGCCTGGCTCTCATGGAGGCTCCTCAGCATTGCAGCCACATCACCTGGCACTGGTGGGGCTGCTCTTGGTGGGTGTGGCAGACACATCACCTGGCACTGGTGGGGCTGCTCTTGGTGGGTGTGGCAGACACATTACATCTTTCTCCAGTGGGGGCCACTCAGCATGGGTGTGCAGCCACATCAGCTGGCACTGGTGGGGCTGCTCTTGGTGGGTGTGGCAGACACATCACCTGGCACTGGTGGGGCTGCTCTTGGTGGGTGTGGCAGACACATTACATCTGTCTCCAGTGGGGGCCACTCAGCATGGGTGTGCAGCCACATCAGCTGGCACTGGTGGGGCTGCTCTTGGTGGGTATGGCAGGCACATCACCTGGCACTGGTGGGGATTTTCATCCTGAATGGGGCAGCCAAGTCTGGCTGTGAACCAAAACAGCATCTGGACTGAACTTGAACTGACATCCTCAGGCCCTGAGTACCTGTTCTGGAGATACCTCCAGAGACCCAGAGGCCTGCGCCCTTCCCCAGCATTCAGAGTACATCACGTGGTCCAGTCTACACCCATGACCAATAAGCTACTATTCCACAAATGTCAGAGCCACACAGCTGCCTACATGCCCAGCAGGGGTCCAATCTGAAAATCTATACTGGGCTCCAGGTTCCAGATTGATTCTGTGTTTTTTCTTGGAATCTGTGATGTACCACTTCTGTAGGCTGTGCTAAGGTAATGTTTGGGTAGGCCGTGGGGATGCCCCTGGCAAGCATGGTGTCTTCCTGTTGCTTTCCGTTTAGAGGGGTCCCCTCTGGGACTTAGGCCATTGGCAGTGCAAGAGTGACTTTGTGCCACCTGTCCCCATTGGGACAGCGTCTGGTCTCTGGGAAAGGAGCAGGTGTGGCCCTGGGCACTGAGTCCTGCTGACTTCCCCAGCTAGCCACCATCCCAGAGTGCCTGGCTGGGCCAACAGCCATAGGCCCTGCTGTGCCCTCTGACTTTGCTTGTGCTCAGCCGGGCTGTGTACAGGGGTTTGTTGGTCCCTTGTGACAGGCGCAGGAAAGGCAGGAGACCCTGTACTGTCTGCTTTACTGTGGGTGTAACAACTGTTTCTAGGGTACGTGGAAAGCAAGCCCGCTGGCTTGGGTCTTGACCCTCTTCACTAGGTGAAGGAACCAATGGGGTCTGAGTTTCTGGCCTGGGATGCTGCATGCATCTGGGAAATGACTCTGTGAATAGGAGATCTGCCTTTGTCTCTCAAATAGAAACAAAAGCAAAACGACAAAGTCACATCTGGTGCTGAGAAGTGGCTCCCCAAGAGGACCTGCAGAGAAGTTGGAGTGGCTTTGGGGTGGGCTGGTATACACCTCCTAGAACATGAATGGGTCTGACAGACCACTGCTTGTGTTCCAGCCCCTTCTATGGAGAAGACTTCTACTGTGAAATTCCCCGGAGTTTCCGCTACCTGTCGTTTTACATTTTTGACCGGGATGTTTTCCGGAGGGATTCCATCATAGGTAGGTGATGGGGTGGATGGCTTCTTCTCTGCCTCTTGGGGATCAAATCCCATCCCAGTGGGAGCAAGGAGTGTCTTTCTGGTCGTCCCTGTTCCAAGTCACAGGTAGTTCTTTTTTTTTTTAAAGATTTTATTATTATTGGAAAGCCAGATATACAGAGAGGAGGAGAGACAGAGAGGAAGATCTTCCATCCGATATTTCACTCCCCAAGTGAGCCGCAACAGCCGGTGCTGTGCCGATCCGATGCCGGGAACCAGGAACCTCTTCTGGATCTCCCACACGGGTGCAGGGTCCCAAAGCATTGGGCCGTCCTCGACTGTCTTCCCAGGCCACAAGCAGGGAGCTGGACAGAAAGTGGAGCTGCCGGGATTAGAACCGGCGCCCATATGGGATCCTGGCGTGTTCAAGGTGAGGACTTTAGCCGCTAGGCCACGCCGCCGGGCCCCACAGGTAGTTCTGAGTGATGGGCTGCCCATGGAGCAGGGCCTAAGCAGCTGCTGGCCTCAGTGGGCATCTCCCCATTCAGTGGAGGAATTGTCCTATCAGCAGGAACCCATGCTGGATTCCACACATAGCCTCCAGTCTTGCGAGGCATGGGCAAGGGCACCCCAAACCATCCCCTATGGCATGTTATCACCAGGCCTGCTTCCCAGGTTCTGTACAGGGTCACCCTCACTGCTCCTGCCATGGCTTCCTTATGGACCAGTGAAGGGCCAGGGGAACCCCTGAGGCTCTTCTCTGGTTTTAAGAAGGTGGCAATAACATACTTCCCCCAGAAGACAACTGTGCCTGGAGCAGAGGCAGACAGGAAGGCCCATGGGATGGTTTCTGTTTGGAGAGACCCGATGTGTGCCGGGTGGAGGGTGTGGGAAGGGAGATGGGGTGCAGGACTCCTGAGCCTATCAAGGGAGCTGAGGAGCGTGGCTGACTAGGCCCTGTGAGCTGTGGCCACCCCGGTGGGCAGCAGTTGAGGTCCCTCAGAATTCAGTGGAATGCAGAAACCTAGCTTCGACCACCGCAGGATGGACAGACACTGAAGTGGTGATGCCAAGTTCCCAGGCACTGCTCACAGCAACATATGTGCGCTTCTCACACTTGAAATACACCATCATACATAAATCACATGTGCCTGTCACATTAGTCTCACATGCACTTCACATACCTCATATGTGCCCCAACACATGCTCATGCACACCTCAGATGTAGTCCTCACCTCACAGTGCTCCTCATACCGTTACACATGTTCCTCATACACACCTCAGATGTAGTCCTCACCTCAGTGCCCCCGCACGTGCTCATGCACACCTCAGATGTAGTCCTCACCTCACAGTGCTCCTCATACACACCTCAGATATGCTTTTCACACATGCTCCTCACAGTCACTCGGTTCATACTTGTTCCTCCCACTTAGTGCAAACCAACTACTGGCGCCCAAGTACACTTGTTCCTTCCATCCAGCCTTACTTCTTACATACCTGGGTCTCTGGTCAGCTTTCACTGAGGGAGCTAGATGCTCATGGATGCCAGCATGACACCAATGGCCCTTTGTATCTTTGTGTTCACTGCCGTAACATGTGATAAAGAACTGAGCAAGTGTCTTTCTTTGTAACAACATCTGGAGGCAGACTGATCCTGGCCCTGATGGCCTGGGTTGAACAACAGACATCATCCTGACCAGGTCCCTGTGACAAGAGACTCCATCTTATCAGTCTCCTGTGACAGGAGACTGTAACTGACCAGATCCCTGTGACAGGAGACCCCAACTGACCAGGTTCCTGTGACGGAGACTCCATCTGACCAGATCCCTGTGACAGGAGACCCCAACTGACCAGGTTCCCATGACAGGAGCAGGAGGGAGACACCATCTAATCAGGTCCCTGTGATAAGAGCAGGAGTGAGACTGTCTGATGAAGTCCCATGACACAAACAGGGCAAGGGATACCATCTGACTCCGTGTCAGATGCAGGAGAGAGACACCATCTGACCAGGTCCCTGTGACAGGAGACCCCAACTGACCAGGTTCCCATGACAGGAGCAGGAGGGAGACACCATCTAATCAGGTCCCTGTGATAAGAGCAGGAGTGAGACTGTCTGATGAAGTCCCATGACACAAACAGGGCAAGGGATACCATCTGACTCCGTGTCAGATGCAGGAGAGAGACACCATCTGATCAGGTCCCTGTGGCAGGGGACACTGTGCTGACCAAATGTTGTCTGCCATGTTTGAGGCTGAGCTCAGTGGGACTTTGTCGGCTGACACCCAGGCTCCTCAGGACTATAGGGCCCTGTTGGAGCTGCTATGCTGTACTGTTTCAGGATCTTCCACTGGAAACAGATTCTGCGTTCTCTCTGTGTATGGTGGCCTCAGTCACCAGGTTTTCCCATTTCTTAAAAGCAGCAGAACATCTTGCTTTTCATCATTAGCAACACATTTTTACAAATTGAAAACTTACATGGGCAGACAAGTCACATGTGTGAGAAGACATGCCCCTGCCCCACTTTGGGTGGAGGTTTCTGGACCATAGGCCCTTGCCCTGGCAGGGTGGGGGTATGTGTGGGGGGGCTCTGCAGTGCCTGGGGTTGCCTGGCTGCACCAGCCATCTTGGGAGACCCATGTTAGAGCCAGGCCCTGTGTGTACCCAGCAGCTTCCCCAGCCGAGCAGGTACTTGTTCTGTATATCTCTTATGCTGCCTGGCTTGGGTTTATGTGTGGCTTCAGGGCATCCATCTGGGCTTTGTTGCAGGCAGTCCTGGACCCTTCTCCCGAAAGCCCAGAGTTAACTTCTCTGCAGCATGATTGCTGTTTCCAGTTGGCTCAGCTGGCACACAGCAGGAGGAGCACTGGAGCCCAGCATTCCCACAGGGACCACTTGTGTCCCATGAGGGCCTTTGGTGCTGGGGTGTACTCTAAGTTCAGAGGTCTTCTCTGGGGTATGTGAGAACCCCTCTGTCAAGCAGCCAGGCTGTGCTTAGGGCTCTGTACCTCCACAGGCCAACATCTCAGCCAGCACCCTGGGGCGTGAGGCCCGCTTCCTAAGGAGCCCCTTGGGATGGTGCAGCCAACATTGCCATGAGTCTGGTGACACCCTGCAGACCCTGACTCCTCTGCCTTCTGTTGGGTGTGATGGTGACCATTCTGTCACACTTGGCCCTGTCCCATGCCTGAGGCTCTCACACATGTTGGAGCAAACCCAAGGGAGAGAAAGTAAAATCAGCCCTAACAGGAACTCCTCAGGAAAGGAGTACAAAGCTAGGCTAAGGACGTCAGACTTCAGGCAACCTGGCCGAGACACACCTACCTGTCAGGAGCATGCAGCCCTGGAGCTCTCACTGGCCACCCCCTGCCACGTAAGCCCATGATGCTGAGGCTCCCAGGTCTCGGCTGTGAGGGAAGACACAGTGTCCTGGAGATGGAAGCTTCAGGAGGACAGCTCCACGTGCCTAGGCTGATTCGGGTCTCCTGCAGCCCTGGGGCTTCATCGTTAGGCCTGGCACCCAAGTCATTGGTATGGCTTGCCTTGACAACATACCTGAGGCTCCACTCCATACTCACACATGCACACACAGAGTCACTGCGGCCTGATAAGTAAACAGCCCTGGCTTCTGAGAGGTGCCTGGAGGCAGCATGACCAAGTGGAGTGCTCAGTGCTTGGAGGCCCGGACTGGCTTGGCTGGGTAAAGGGGCATGATCCATTTCCTCAAATCTGCTGACTCATACTGGAAACTCTAGGTGTCACTCCTGCAATACCAGGGCCAGGTTGAGGACTCTTCCTTGGGAAGTTTTCTAGCTGAGAGCTCCTGGGGCCTCCGTACCAAGAGACCCTGCTTATGGGTGTGCACTGACATGTCCTGTGCACTGGTGTGTCCTGAGTTACAGCTTACATGAGCACATATTAGGAAGTTCTTCACCCAGCTGTGCCAGGAGACCGCACGTACGTGTGTGCACAGGTATGTCCTGAGCTGCAACTCATGTGAGCACACATCAGGGAGCTCTCTGTGTTGTGGGGCCAGTCATGGTTGCCACCTGCCCTCATCTTTGTTCTCTCCACCCTCATCCTCCTGGGACTTGATATGTTTGCTGTGCAGACAGCTGGCAGAGCCCTTGTTCTTCCCCATCCCTACAGCTACCCCAGGGGATGCTGGGGAAGGGACAGGACAGCATCGTGCAGCTCGGTGCCTGATTCCAGGGGAGGGTCTGTGTGCTGTGGGGTGGGACATGGTGCCTGCACCTCCAGGCAGAGCTGGCCTGCCTGGCCCCTAGGGGAAACATGGTGATGCTGCCTGGGCCAGCCCTGCCCCAAGCTGACTCACAGCCAAGTTGGATTTATTCAAGTTAAATTCAAGGATGTGACCAGCTCCCAACATGCAAGCAGAAGAAGCATGTAGTACAGGCTAATTTTTCAGCAGGCTGGGCTTTTCATAACTTTAGGGTCCGGGCTGTGGGGAAAGTTCCAAGATACAGGGAAAGGGGAGGGGTGAAGGGGGATGATGCTAAAATAGTTTTTGGGGGCATTTTCAAATTTGAAAGATTTGGCCTCCTGTGCAGTTGGAGGAAAGATGCAGTGTAAAAGTTCTGAAGGAGGCTGCATTGTTCACTGCTTGGGGGGAGTCAAGGACGTGGAGAAACCCTAATAGCTTGTGTCCTTACCCCGTCACTGGGTACCCACTCTGGGTAACTGCCAGAATCCCACTGGGAAGGGCAGAGAGACTGGGGAAGGGGCTGCCCTCTAAGGGTGTCTACCATGTGTGTCACAGGAAAGGTGGCCATCCAGAAAGAGGACTTGCAGAAGTACCACAACAGGGACACCTGGTTCCAGTTACAGCATGTGGATGCTGACTCAGAGGTGCAGGTGAGGCATGAGGTTGGGATCCATGTCCATCTGTGGTCAGGGGTGGGCACACATGTTGATCTGTACTCAGGTGAGCACACACGCATTGATGTGTGGTCAGAGGTGAATACACATGTGTTTATCTACATGTGTTTATCTGTAATCAGGTGAGCACATACGTGTTGATATGTGGTTAGAGGTGAGCACACATGTTGACTTGTGGTCGGGTGAGCACACACATGTTGATATATGGTTAGAGGTGAACACACATGTTGATCTGTAATCAGATGAGCACACACATGTTGATATGTGGTTAGAGGTGAGCACACATGTTGATCTGTGGTCAGGTGAGCACACACGCATTGATGTGTGGTCAGAGGTGAACACATATGTTGATCTGTAATCAGGTGAGCACACATGTGTTGATATGTGGTCAGAGATGAGCACACATGTGTTGATATGTGGTCTGAAGCGAGCATACATGTGTTGATCTGTGGTCAGAGGTGAGCACACGTGTTTATATGTAATCAAGTGAGCACATACATGTTGGGCTGTGGTTAGAGGTAAGCACACGTGTTGATGTGTAATCGGGTAAGCACACACATGTTGATCTGTGGTTGGAGGTGAGCAGACTCTGAGAACTGCACTGGCTTCTACCTGCAGCCCCTGCTTCCTTGGCTGAGGGGTAGAGTAGCATCGAGTGTGTGTTCCTCACTCATTATCCACATGGCATGCTGCATAGGGCTGCAGTCTGGTCCAGGGAAGACTCCCCTCAGCCCCTCTGGGCAAGACCTGCTGACTGTCTTCCCAGGCACCTGGAGACCCTGAAATACCTGCTCATGAGCCCTGTATGTGTCACCTGCAGACATGTGCTGCTGGAGCACACAGCATCCAGGCTACTTCCGTGTCCAGTAACTTCTTGTGATCTGGGTCCCTTGCCTGTGTTGCCAGACCTGCTTCGGCAGAGCTGGGAGCCAGTGCCTGGGTATGGCTCTAGGTACCTCTGCCCCTCAACTGTCCCCTCAAACTGTCTCCTGCTCCTCTTCTGATGGTGTTTTTGTGCCTCGCAGGGCAAGGTCCACCTGGATCTGCGACTGAGTGAGGTCATCACGGACACGGGCATTGTCTGCCACAAACTTGCCGCCCGGTGAGGCACAGCCAGGTCTCCTCTGCTACCCAGCCTGCACAGGGCTATTCCCATATAGAAGTGCTGGGGCACCAGGTTCAGGAACTTCCCAGATCATAGCATGGATGGGTGCTCCAGCCTCCAGCAGAGCAAATGCTAGCCAGAGACTGTCATGTCTCCATGCACCGTGTACTTGGTGCTGCCATCCTATGTTAGATGTGACATAGCCGGGGTCACCTGACAAGGACATGGCCCCCAGCAAGGAAGAGCTGTATAGTTGTAGTGCAGATTCTGCCACACAGTTGGGCCCTAAGTCACTTGTTGGAGGCTGTGCATGCTGGGACACATCTACACACCACATACACACAGAGATGCACCCTAAGGCACACACATGCACACACCACATACACATGCGGATGCACCCCAGGATGGACACATGCACACACCACATACACATGCAGATGTACCCTAGGACACACACATGCAAACACCGTTAACCAGAGGCCTAAGGGCAGCCCTGCTGGGTCTTGGGTGTACTCACCTGCTGAGACCTTCACTCTAAGCTTTGTTCCTCAAAGGAGGGAACATGTGTCTCTTCACTGTCCCCATGTCCTGACTGCACACACACCTCATCTCTCACTGTACCCCATGGCCTCTGACTGCACACAGGCCCCATCTCTCACTGCACCCTCGGTCTTGTCTGTGCACACTGGTCCTGTCTCTCACTGCACCCCATGTCCTCTCTTTCCTCAGTATTATCGAGTGCCAAGGCCTCCCCATTGTCAACGGGCAGTGTGACCCTTACGCCACAGTGACGCTGGCTGGTCCACTCAGGCAAGTTTATTCTGCCTGGAAAGTCTCATTTGTGGCCCTGGGAGTTGCCCTGCAGCTGATGTTGGGGGCAGAAGTCCTTGTCTACCCTCTTGGTTCCATAGGCACGCCTAGTGCCTACCCACCCCTCTGTGTTGCAGATCAGAGGCCAAGAAGACGAAAGTGAAGAGGAAGACCACCAACCCCCAGTTTGATGAAGTGTTCTACTTCGAGGTGGGTCTCCCTCTCCTTCCTGCAGAGCCTGGAGTCTACCCAGAGTGTGGGGCACTGGCATGACATAGGGTCCAGGGTTTCTGCTGTGTTTGGGATGTGGGCAAGGTATGGAGAATCAGGACAATGTAGTTGGTTTGCAAGAAACGCTTTTGAAGCAGAGAGGAAGATAGCCAGGCCAGTGGTCCTGCTGCCTCTGAGATCCTGCGCCGGGGTGCAGCCAAGGCAGAATCTGGCATTAACTGGATCCTGCCAGTGGGCAAGGCCCAGACACTCCCTTCTCTATGACAGGTGACTAGGCCCAGCAGCTACAGCAGAAAGTCACACTTTGACATTGAGGAGGAGGATGTGGACAAACTGGAAATCAGGTGAGTGAGCCCCAACCCATTCCCGTCTGAACCTGCAGGACCAGGATGTGGGGGGAAGCTGCAGCCCAGAGCAATTGGCACACATGCCCAGGATGGTGGGCACACAACAAAGGGCCTCCCCTGGCAGGCGTGGGTGTGTAGGTGGGCAGGTGGGTGTATCACGTGTGGACCGTGTGTGGGAAGGTAACTGGAGGGGCAAGACGACTACATGCAGGCAAGCATGTGGACGTTTATGAGGACTGTGTGACAGGTGAGTGGAGGGTGTGAGGACTGTGTGACAGGTAGGTAGAGGCTGTGAGGACTGCGTGTGACAGGTGAGTGGAGGGTGTGAGGACTGCATGTGACAGGTGAGTGGAGGGTGTGAGGACTGCGTGTGGCAGGTGAGTGGAGGGTGTGAGGACTGCGTGTGACAGGTGAGTGGAGGGTGTGAGGACTGCATGTGACAGGTGAGTGGAGGGTGTGAGGACTGCGTGTGGCAGGTGAGTGGAGGGTGTGAGGACTGCATGTGACAGGTGAGTGGAGGGTGTGAGGACTGTGTGACAGGTGAGTGGAGGGTGTGAGGACTGTGTGGCAGGTGAGTGGAGGGTGTGAGGACTGTGTGACAGGTGAGTGGAGGGTGTGAGGACTGTGTGACAGGTGAGTGGGGGGTGTGAGGACTGCGTGTGACAGGTGAGTGGAGGGTGTGAGGACTGTGTGACAGGTGAGTGGAGGGTGTGAGGACTGTGTGACAGGTGAGTGGAGGGTGTGAGGACTGTGTGACAGGTGAGTGGAGGGTGTGAGGACTGCGTGTGACAGGTGAGTGGAGGGTGTGAGGACTGTGTGACAGGTGAGTGGGGGGTGTGAGGACTGTGTGACAGGTGAGTGGAGGGTGTGAGGACTGCATGTGACAGGTGAGTGGAGGGTGTGAGGACTGCGTGTGACAGGTGAGTGGAGGGTGTGAGGACTGCATGTGACAGGTGAGTGGAGGGTGTGAGGACTGCGTGTGGCAGGTGAGTGGAGGGTGTGAGGACTGCGTGTGACAGGTGAGTGGAGGGTGTGAGGACTGTGTGACAGGTGAGTGGAGGGTGTGAGGACTGTGTGGCAGGTGAGTGGAGGGTGTGAGGACTGTGTGACAGGTGAGTGGAGGGTGTGAGGACTGTGTGACAGGTGAGTGGGGGGTGTGAGGACTGCGTGTGACAGGTGAGTGGAGGGTGTGAGGACTGTGTGACAGGTGAGTGGAGGGTGTGAGGACTGTGTGACAGGTGAGTGGAGGGTGTGAGGACTGTGTGACAGGTGAGTGGGGGGTGTGAGGACTGCGTGTGACAGGTGAGTGGAGGGTGTGAGGACTGTGTGACAGGTGAGTGGGGGGTGTGAGGACTGTGTGACAGGTGAGTGGAGGGTGTGAGGACTGTGTGACAGGTGAGTGGAGGGTGTGAGGACTGTGTGACAGGTGAGTGGAGGGTGTGAGGACTGCATGTGACAGGTGAGTGGGGGGTGTGAGGACTACGTGGCAGGTGAGTGGAGGGTGTGAGGACTGCGTGTGACAGGTGAGTGGAGGGTGTGAGGACTGCATGTGACAGGTGAGTGGAGGGTGTGAGAACTGTGTGACAGATATTTGGAAGATGTGAGAACTGCATGTGGCAGGTAGGATAGGTGGAGGGGGCATGTGGGTTGGCATGTCTCAGGTGAGTGGAAGGTGTGTGGGTGGCTATTGTAGGCATGGTGGTGCTAACTCCTCCCTACCCATGCTCCTGGGATCTTTACTGCCCCTACCCCACCCTGGCATGAGAACTGTGCTCCATGGTTTCAGAGTGGATCTCTGGAATGCCAGCAACCTCAAGTTTGGAGATGAGTTCCTTGGAGAATTGCGCGTGCCCCTGATGGTGCTGCGGGCATCCAGCTGCTATGATGCATGGTAAGGAGAATGTGGCAGGTACGCATCCCAGAGGCTCATACTGACCTCTCCCCATTGCTGCTGCACTGGTCAGGCAGCCACAGCAGTAGCAGACCTAGGGCCGTGAGGAATGTGGCACGACCCAGGACAGCTCCTGGGGTAGCCTGTGGGACTGCTGTTGGCTTGGTCTAGGCCTTGTCTGCAGCTGAGCTGGCTCCATCCATGTGGTGGATGCAGGCTGTGCCTTTGCTTTGTTTTAAGGTTTATCTGTCTGTCTAATCTGTATGTATGCATCTGTGTACACATGAGTGGATGAGTGTGTCTATGTGTACCTATATGTCTGTGTCTATGCATGTATGTGTATATCTAAGCGTCTAATTCTGTATTTGTGTCTGTGTTTATATTTGCCTATTTATGTCTGTGTGCTTATGCTTGTATGTTTATGCATATGTGCCTGTGTGCATGTATGTCTATGTTTATGCATCTTTGTGTATACATATGTGTATGTATGCCTATCTGTTTATGCATATATGTGCATGCGTTTGTCTCTATGCATGCATGTTCGTGTGTTTATGAGTGTATGTTTATGCATGTGTCTGTATTGTGCACATCTCTGTGTTTATGCATGTGTGTGCACGCATGTGCCTATGCATATCTGTCTGTTTATGAATGTGCGTTTATGCATGTGTCTATGTATGTCCATGTTTTATGAATGTATGTTTATGCATGTGTCTATGTGCATATCGGTGTGTTTATGCATGTATACATGTGTCTGTATGCACATCTATGTGTTCATGCATGTGTGTATAAATATCCATGCATCTATGCATGTATGTTTACACATATGTGCCTCTGTGTGTGCATATCTATGTATTTGTGCATATGTACATGTATGTGTGTCTGTCTATCTATAAGGCAGTGTGCCAGCAGGAGAGAATGAGGGCTCATCTGTCAAGTAGTTCCCTCTGCACTGCCCACAGTGCTGGGCCAGGCCAGGGCTGGGATCAGGCACTTAGGTCAGGTTCTATTCCTCCTGTGTGTGTCAGCAGGATACTGGGTAAATGTGGAGTGGCTGGGATGGGAACCAGACTTCCAACACGGGTCCTAGCACAGAGGTTGCCCTCTTCCCCCAGTCTCCCCACACCACATAGGCGAGAGATGTGGCCTGGCCAGCATCTCTGACATCACACCAAGGACCAGACAGTAAAAAGCCTTGTTCCCTCTGCTCCAACACAAAGAATGTTCCATAAAGAAGAGGAGGGGCCCTGCTGGTGATGGACCCCTCTGGAGACGTCCAAGGGGTCCAGATGCTGTGCTTACCCTAGGCCCCACCTGTGGTTCCCAGCCAAGGTCCCTCCTCACACTGCCTAGACAGCTGAGGCTAAGCTGACCTCCAGGGTCAGCAGAGACCAGAGTGCCCACCCTACCTTGTGGTTCTCCAATTTCCCACCCAGGTACTTCCTCCAGCCCCGGGACAACGGCAGCCGCAGCCTGAAGCAGGACGAGCTGGGCTCACTGAGGCTAAATGTTGTCTACACAGAAGACCATGTCTTCTCCTCCCAATATTACAGTCCGCTGCGTGACCTGCTGCTCAAGTCTGCTGATGTGGAGGTGGGCTCTGTCCCTGTCCCCTGCCCCAGGCTCCGCCGCTAGAGCCAGGCCTTATCCTAAGCTCCAGTCCCAGGCTCAGGCTCCCCCATTGGCCCTGTGGGTAATTCCTTCAGGGCCCCTCCAGTCCACTCCCTCCTGGGGCACCCCATCTCCTGTGCTGGGGCACTCGGGATCCTGCTGTGACTGCCTGTGGACCCCACTGTGTTTGGGTCTGGGCTAGGACAGGCCCCACCCTCAGCAGCAGCTGCTATTGCAGGATTTTCAGGGAGTCCGGGAGCAGAGGGGGTCAGGAGCAGTAGTCCCTGTGTGGGGAGGAGTCTGGGGCCCTCAGGCACACCCTGAATTAGCCCTCCTGGCCCTCTTGGCACAGCCAGTCTCGGCGTCAGCTGCTCACATTCTGGGTGAGGTGTGCCGAGAGAAGCAGGAGGCAGCCGTCCCTCTGGTGAGGCTCTTCCTGCACTGCGGCCGGATTGTGCCCTTCCTCAGCTCCATCGCCAACGCCGAGCTGAAAAGGACCCAGTGAGTGCCCCCCTGGACCTGCCCTGGTGTGGTCCCCCAGGTGCAGGGCCTGCAGGAGATCAGGGTGAGCGTGGTCCCCCAGGTGCAGGGCCTGCAGGAGGAGGGTCTGCAGGAGATCAGGGTGGGTGTGGTCCCCCAGGTGCAGGTCCTGCAGGAGATCAGGGTGGGCCTGGATACCTGGTGAGTTCTCCAGGAGCTTATGAAGTGGAAAGTGACCTTGGTCCAGGCGCTGGTCCTGCTTCTGTTGAGCTTGTCCTTCACTGACTGAGACCTCTGCAACCCAAGTCCTGTCACTCACACTTTGTCACTTTTTGAAGAACACATCTGGCATGAATAAAGGGAAGGAGGCACTGGTAACCCAGCTGGGGTCCCCAAGCTGCACAGGGCTACTTCTGGCTGGAGCTGACTGGCACATGTCCATGCCAAGGCAGCCCAGTCCATGCCTGAGGTCATAACACTCTGATGATGGCACACACCTGAGGGTGGCCCGAGCCAGGATGGAGCCCTGCTGGCTGGTAACCCAGTATCCAGGAAGGCCCCATCCCTTCCTGCTGATGTCACACAGTCACCCTCCACTTTGCTTCCAGGGACCCCAACACCATTTTCCGAGGAAACTCGCTGACCTCCAAGTGCATTGATGAGACCATGAAGCTGGCTGGAATGCATTACCTGCACGTCACACTGAAGCCTGTCATTGAAGAGGTATGTGTGTGATAGAGGAACTGTATGTGGCCTAGAGGATTGTGTATGTGTGTGTGTGTGTGGAGCATGTTGGCCCCTGAGGGCCTAGAGGTGTGGCTGTGCCAGTAACAGGTCATGAGCCATTGTCTTCTGAGCCAGGGGCTGAGGAGCCCTCACAGAGCCCTGTCCTGGTGTCTCAATGTTCCCCAGATATGCCAGAGTCACAGACCCTGTGAGATCGACCCTGTGAAGCTGAGGGACAGTGACAGCCTTGACAACAACATGGTGAGCCTGGGGCCTCCATCTGTGCGTGGGCAGAGGACTATGTGCCCAGCTCTGGCTTGAGGTGGGGCTCTATGCATGCTGGGGAGGTGTTGAATGCTGGGTAGCTTTGCCAAAGGCCCTCCCTATCCATGTCCATAGCCAGGCCACTTAAACCCCCTGGAGCTGTGCCCTGACATGACCCTTCATGCTGTCCTGTCACGGGATACTGCCTGGCACAAATCATGCAGTCCTGCTCAGAAGAGAGAGTCCCAGGGACCCTACCCAGCCGAGGAACAGCACTATGCCCACTGCCCCTGCTGCCCATGGCCTTGTGGGCGGCCTCAGTCATGCTGGATGCCGTGTTTCACTCCCAGGAGACCTTGCGCCAGCACGTGGACCGCGTCTTTACTGCCATTACCACCTCTGGGGTCAGCTGTCCAACCGTCATGTGTGACATCTTCTTCTGCTTGCGTGAGGCAGCTGCCAAACGCTTCCAAGGTGAGGTCCAAGGGGGAATGAGTGAGTGACAACCACAGCCACAAGGAAGTGGCAGGCACATATATGTGTGAGTGACAGCCATGACTGTGAGAAAGTAGCAGCCACGTACAGGAGGGAGGACAGCCATGTACAGGAGGGAGGACAGCCACATACACACGGGAGGACAGCCACGTACAGGAGAGAGGACACCCGTGTATAGGAGGGAGGACAGCCTGTACAGGTGGGAGGACAGCCTGTACAGGAGGAGGACAACCACGTACAGGAGGGAGGACAGCCTATACAGGAGGGAGGACAGCTGTGTACATGAGGGAGGACAGCCTGTACAGGAGGGAGGACAGCTGTGTATAGGAGGGAGGACAGCTGTGTACACGCGGCAGGACAGCCACGTACAGGAGAGAGGACAGCCTGTACAGGAGGGAGGACAACCACGTACAGGAGGGAGGACAGATGTGTACAGGAGGGAGGACAACCTGTACAGGAGGGAGGACAACCACATGCACAAGGGAGGACAACCACATGCACAAGGGAGGACAACCACATGCACAAGGGAGGACAGCCGTGTACAGGAGGGAGGACAGCCGTGTACAAAAGGGAGGACAGCTGTGTACACGCGGGAGGACAGCCACGTACAGGAGAGAGGACACCCGTGTACAGGAGGGAGGACAGCCACGTACAGGAGAGAGGACACCCGTGTACAAGAGGGAGGACAGCCACGTACACGCGGGAGTGACAACCATGAGCACTGGGAGTGGTGACCACATACAGGAAGGAGGGACAGCCATCTCCACCCAGCCACGGCCACAAAGGAACTAGGGGGTGGGTGAGACTCCTTCATGTACCTTCCCCATCAGAGTGCAGGCTGGGTCCTGGTCCTGGCCCTGCCCCTGTTGTCATCCTGCGGTGCCCCCTAGGCAACAACAGTGATGGTTTTGTCCTTGGGTCCCATTGTCCACTGGGAGACCTGAACAGAACTGATTCCTGGCCATCCTGGCCCAGTGCCCGTGTTGTGGGCATGTGGGACATATCTCTGCCGTCAAACAAGTGACTTAGCAGAGCTAGGCTGGCCTTTCCCGAGGCCTCTGGACGCCCGTCTCTGTCCGCAGATGACCCTGACGTGCGATACACGGCCGTGAGTGGCTTCATCTTCCTAAGGTTCTTTGCCCCCGCCATCCTCTCCCCCAACCTCTTCCACCTGACGCCGCACCACACGGTAAGTCAGCTAGGCCAGGACAGGCCCAGTGAACACCCTACCCTGGCCACGACTGCTGGGGGTGTGGGCAGGGTCCCTTCAGGCCGTGCCCACAGGCCTGTGCATGGGAGGAAGTGTCAGGGCGGGGTCCCAGCTGCTGGAGCCAGGTGTGTGCTCACTGTCACTTGTCTGTCAGTCAGGACAGCACCTGCTGTGTGCCCACACCTCTGCTCAGCTGGGCTCCTCCCTGGAAAGACTGCTCCTTGCTTTCCTTGTGTCAGCATCAACCTTCCAGCCAAGAGCTGGGGAAGACAGCAGCCTTGAGCTGGGCACTGCCCTGTTCCTCAGTGTGGGCTCCTGTAGCCTTGTACCCAAGTGCCCACACATTCTCCTGAGCCTGGGGGCCAGCCTGAAGCCCTACCCCTGGATGCCACATGACAGGATCAGTCACACTGCTGTCCCCTTCCCAGGACCCTCAGACATCCCGGACCCTGACGCTCATTTCCAAGACCATCCAGACGCTGGGTAGCTTGTCCAAGTCCAAGTCTGTGAGTCACATCCAGCACATGGGGTCTCTGCTCTGCAGGGGATTGAGACTCAAGTGGGCTTTGGTGAGGGACTGCCTGGTCCTGCCCACTGCCCCATGGCTGCTCCTGTGGATGCCTCCTCTGGTGCACCTGCCCCAGGCCGGCCTTCCCTTGGCTCAGCCACTGCTTTGTCTATCTCAGCCTCTCGCCATCTAGGCATTTCTCCTGTTGTCTGGGACTGGCTGTTGCCTAGGGGCAGGGTCCCTGTGAGGGGGTCTGCTCAGGCCAGAATCTGGCATCTACAGGGATGGGTGGTGGGCTCCAGGCCGTGGACTGCCCAGTGCCATCCAGGGAGGCCTGTGATCTGAGGCCCTGGGTCTAGCCGACTGCAATGAGTGTTATGGGCCATCGGCTCCCAAGGTCCCTGGAGCTGCCAGGAATGGGAACACAGGGCTGTGGGAGGTGGCGCTGGGTCTGTGTCTAATCTGCCCTCCCAGGCAAGCGCTCTCCCTTTAGGCCAGCTTCAAGGAGTCCTACATGGCCTCATTCTATGAGTTCTTCAATGAGCAGAAATACGGGGATGCCGTGAAGAATGTAAGTGTGGGCGCACGGCACTGTTGTGGCCCTGGGCCAGGGACACACCTTGTGGGGACCTAGCAGGGAGCTTCTCCCTCCTCCAGCAAGCTGTTACTGCTGTAACCCCCCAGCACACACAGAAACCTCCAACACACCCTGCCCTCACACCTGCCCAGGGCACGCCCACCTCCAACACACCTGCCCTCACACCTGCCCCGGGCACGCCCGCCTCCAACACACCTGCCCTCACACCTGCCCAGGGCACGCCCACCTCCAACACACCTGCCCTCACACCTGCCCCGGGCACGCCCACCTCCAACACACCTGCCCTCACACCTGCCCAGGGCACGCCTGACCATATCAATGCAGGTCAGCACAAACCTCTTGTCCCTGGGCCACCATGAGAACCAGTGCTGGGCATGTCTGATTCTCCCCCAGAACTCCCATTTCTGCCTCCTCAGTTCCTAGATTTGATCTCCTCATCGGGGAGAAGAGATCCCAAGAGCGTTGAGCAGCCGATCCTGCTGAAGGAAGGGTAAGCGTCTGGCTATCATGGCTGTACCCTTCAGCCCTGGTCTGACCTGTGGGGCCTATCCTGGGCCATGGGCCTTGGAGACTTTGTGACAGGATGCCTGGACATCTACACCATTCTCTGTGGACTGTGGGAGAGCAGCGAGGTGGCTGAGTCCCCATGGGGAGACTTCTACATGCCTGACCCAGTCTCCCCTGCTCCCAAGGCCTTGCCTGCGTGTCTGCTGCACCCTGCTGGGCCTGTGGTGGCCTCAGCTCCATGGCCCTGAGGCCAATGTGGCCTCCTTCCACCACCCAGTGCCACACGTGTCTGAATTCTGCACTGACCCACCCATTATGGGAGGGCTGAGGCTTCCTGTACAGCTCCCAGCCCCCGGCATCCAGGGTTCTCACACCTCTCAGAGCTGAGCAGAGAAAATCTGTGAATGTGGGACATGAGCAAGACTGCCCAGTGGGCCAGGCAAGTCCTCCAGCACCCATCCACTGAGGCTTTCTAGAATATGCTGCCTTGGCTGTGTGGTTCTACAGCTGCCTTTTGGCCATCCAGTGCTGGGGTCTGCACCCTGCTCTTGGGAGTTAGTGTGGGAAGTCAGAGGCCCAGGCCTTGCTGAGATGCCAACCAGCTGCTGTCCCTGCCCATGGTTATTGCCGCCCATCACACGATCTGGCCCAGCAGAGGAGAGCTCTCCACTCCCCCTGAAGACACAGTGATGCTGGTCTCAGGCACAGGCACTGTCCTGACCCTGAGCTGTTCACACCCTTGCGCAGGTTCATGATCAAGAGGGCGCAGGGGAGGAAGCGCTTTGGGATGAAGAACTTCAAGAAGAGGTGGTTCTGCCTGACCAACCATGAGTTCACATACAGAAAGTGCAGAGGTGACGACACAGGCGGCCATGCGAGGGTCTGGAGGAGATTGCATGGGGGAGGGACAGTGAGGGTGCCTTGTCCCCAAATGGTAAGATCCCCTCATCCCCAGACAGTGAGGGCTCCTTGTCCCCAGAGAGTGAGGGCCCTTCATTCCTGGACTGTGAGGGATCCTCATTCCTGGACAGTGAGAGCTCCTTGTCCCCAGAGAGTGAGGGCCCTTCATCCCCGGACAGTGAGGCCCCTCATCCCCGGAGAGTGAGGGCCCCTTATCCTCGGACAGTGAGGACTCCTCGTTCCTGGACTGTGAGGGCTCCTTGTCCCCAGTGAGGGCCCCTTGTCCAGGGCCGAGCTCAACTTCCCATGCCCCATCTGCCATAGGGGACCAGCCACTGTACAGCATCCCCATTGAGAACATCCTGGCTGTGGAGAAGCTGGAGGAGGAGTCCTTCAAGATGAAGAATGTGAGTGTCGCCCTTGAGTACCAGCAGCTCCTCCTCTTCTGCCCTGTCACCCTGTCCAGGCCACTCGTGTCCACCCTGGTCCCAGGGATTTTGCACCCAAACCTCAGCCTAAGGCTGACTGGTGGAAGAGGGAACCTATACTTGGTGGCCTCAGGAGGGGATATGGTGGGGAAGAGGACAAGGCTTCCCCATGAACTCCCTGTGTGTTGGGGATAACAATGCATCCCCTCCCCCCATTACTGGATGCTGTCCCCTCACACTGTCCATGGTCAGCCTGGATCCTTGTGTCCACTCTTCCTGCCACCTTGATACATGCACCTGCTGTTCCCCTTGCTCTGACAGGGCACCCATCCTCCACTTATTTCCACCCATCCTCCACTTATTTCCACCTGCTGTGAGTGCAGCTGGGCTCTCTGTCCATTGCTGACATTACCTCCCCAGATCCTAGACACAGCCCCTGCCTGGCCTTCCAGGGGACAGAGTGGCCTCATGGTGTCCCCTAGGGCACAAGATAGCGTCTGGCACCTGGGAGTGTTTGTCAGTTGAATAACAAACACTACAGCCTGGGCCCTGGCAATCCTTGTGAGGAAGAGAGTCGCAGGGTGTAGTGCCCACGTCCCCAGGAGGGCTGTGTGCCAGACACGGCCCCTCAGCCTGTGTGCGCACAGATGTTCCAGGTGGTCCAGCCGGAGCGTGCCCTTTACATCCAGGCCAGCAACTGCGTGGAGGCCCGGGACTGGATCGACGTGCTCACCAAAGTGAGCCAGTGCAACCAGCGGCGCCTTACTTTCTACCATCCTTCGGCCCACCTCAACGGACACTGGCTGTGCTGCCGGGCCACCTCGGACACTGCGCCTGGCTGCTCCCCTTGCACCGGGTGGGTGGGCTGCCTTTGTACGGGCACTCAGACAAGCCACAGGGGAGGCTGAGGTAGCCCGTACCTCATATGCACATGCACCAAGCTTCCAGGCTCCTCCTGAGTCCCAGCCAGCAGTGAGGCACTATGGGGGAGGTGGAGGGGCTCACGGCAGAGGCGGAGCTGCAGGCAGGGGCCAGGGGCTCAGTTCCTGTTAGGGAGAACCTTACCCTGCTCCCTAGGAGAGCCCATGCTGCCTGCTGGCAACCCTGGGCCCTGCACTGAGCAGATTGGCCTGCCAGCTCACAGGCCTGTTCCTTGTGCTCCTGATGGCGAGCTCAAGCCCCTCACTTCTGACTCCTGCAGGCACCAGTGGGCCACCTCTGGGAGAGGGGACTTTGTACCCTATGTCACAGCTGCAGATGCTGAGAATGGGGGGAGGGATGTCCTGGGAGGAGCCGCCTGTCATGCTCTCCAGGAGGCTTCATGTGGCGAGGGTGCCCAGCTTTTGGGATGGGGATTGCGAGGGAGGGGTCTCTCCTCTGCTGTCAGCTTCAGGGCAGGCACAGGAGACCCTGCAGCACCCCTTAGCTGGGACAGCTAAGCCGTCAGGGGCTGCCTGCCAGAGAGGTGTATTCCAGGTCACTCCTGTCATTTGATTTTTGGTTTGGCTGGTGGATATGCAAGTCCCAAGAGACTCCAGTCACCAAGGCTGGGCAGGTCTCTCTAAGATTTATTTATTTAAAAGGCTGAGAGAGAAGCCTGGCAATGGCCTAGTGGCTAAATCTTTGCCTTGCATGCATCAGGATCCTATATGGGCTCCAGTTTGTATCTTGGCTGTTCCACTTCCCATCCAGCTCCCTGCTTGTGGCCTGGGAAGTCGGTAGAGGATGGCCCAAAGCCTTGAAATCCTGCACCCTTGTGGGAGACCTAGAAGAAGCTCCTGGCTCCTGGCTTTGGGTCAGCTCGGCTCCAGGCATTGTGGTCACTTGGGAGTGAACCAGTGGATGGAGGATCTTTCTCTGTCTCTCCTCCTCTCTATAAATCTGACTTTCCAATAAAAATGGCAGCAGCGTCAGGTGTAGGCCAGGCTGAAGCCGGGAGCTTGGAACTCCGTTCATTCTCCCCAGTGGAATCAGGGGTTCAAGCACTGGCCCCACCTTCTGCTGCCTTCCTGGGTGTATAGCTGGAAGCTGGTTCAGAAGTGAGGCATCTAGGGTTCAAACCAGTACTCTGACATGGGTGCTGGTGTTGCAAATGGCCAACTAGTCCTTTCCAAGTGCTGTTGAGTTGTCCACACCAACCGTGTGGCCAGAGGTGGCCATTGGCCTCGTCAGCGAAGCCTGCTAGGGACCATGTTCATGTCTGTCTCTGAATCTTTGCTCTTGGGTAATTTGAAAAAATTAATATGACGAGCATATGTGTTGCTCAGAAGTAAATCGTCGTTCTTTGTGTCCTCTCCGTGTCTGAACAGGGGCCTCCCAGCCAATATCCAGCTGGACATTGATGGAGACCGCGAGACAGAACGCATCTACTCCCTCTTCAGCTGCTACCTGGGCAGGCTGGAGAAGATGCAAGGTGAGTGCAGCTCTAGGCACACGGGAGATATGGGGACCTGAGGAAACCTGACTGAGTCTGGGACCCCACTGTCCTACAGAGACAAAGTCCCCTGCCAAGCCTCTAGTGTTGGTGGGCAATGCGTGCAGCATGGGAAACTGCTGTTGGGAGAAGGGGACTGATCCGCTCTCCAGGTGGCTGCTGAGTGGGTTTATCTTCATCTTGGAACCACAGGACCTTGTTTGTGAATATAGCTTCCTCCCCTCCAGTTTCCAGAGCTATGTGTATGTGTGGACACATGTGTACAGCAATGTCCGATTGTGTTCATATATGTGGAAACGTGCACAGGGGTGTTTGTGCACATGTGTGGACACATGTGTGCAGACCTCTGTGTGTGGACATGTGTACAAAGGGGTGTGCATATATATGGACATGTTTGCAGACTGGTGTGTGGGGGCATGTAGAGCAATGTGTGTGGACAGGTGTACAAAGGGATGTACATGTGTGTTGACACATGTGCAAAACAATGTGTGGGCACATGTGCAGAGGGATATGCATCCATGTGTACACATATGTCACAGTCATGCTTGGCAAAGTGTATCTCAGCTTTCTGTGGCTCCTGATTGTCCTTGATACTGAATTGCTCTGTGAACCTGCACCAGCAACCGGGGGGAGGTGAGGGAGAAGCCTTGAGACAGAGAAGGCCACCTGCACAGCCAAGCCTCATGAATGAGTCCTCCTGGTCTCTCTGTACCCCTCCCAGCAATGCTGCATGGCCTGGGCTTACCCCAGTACCACGCTGCAGTGCACTCGGAGCCTGGGGCATAGCCAATGCTATTTCATCCTGTAAGACTCTGAATGAGGGCTTTTTCTCACCTCTCTGTCAGACAGCCTGAAATTCTGTATTCCTTGTTCACCTTCCATACAAAGCAGAGCTCATGCCCTGTGCAGAAGAGATACCCAACACCTGTTTGTTACACGTACAGACAAGTGGATGGATGACGGGTACAGGGATGAATAGATGGATGGGAGGATGGATGGATGGATGGATGTGTTGGTGGATGGATGGATGGATGAATAGATGATAGGTGGATGGATGGATGATGGATGGATGGGTGGGTGGATGGATGTATTGGTGGATGGATGGATGGATGGGTGGATGGATGGATGGATTGGTGGATTGGTGGATGGATGGATGGATGGATGGGTAAATAGATGATAGATGTGTGAATGGATGGGTGTATGAATAGGAGGATGCTTAGATGAATGGATAAATGGATGGTTGGATTGATTGGTGGATAGATAGATGGGTAGATGGATAAATAGTGCTTGAGTGAGTGGATGGTCAACAGAGCACAGGGATGAATGGGCAAATGGGTGGACAGACAAATGGAAAGTGGTGTCACAATCAGCCTCCCTCCCAGTGAGAGGTTACCTTGACAGTAGTGGTTCATTCACGTGATAGTAACGTATATTGGGAACCTCAGTGCTTACCCTGGTCCTTCAGGGGCATAGGTCACTCACTCCTTCAGTGCCCAAGCCCTGCCAATCCATCCTGGGACAGAGAATTGTCACAATCACGTTGAGGCTGGTGATCTGTGTGCATGTATGTATATCAGACACACATCCAGATGGGTGGTCCTCATCCTGGGAGTGACTGCCTTGAGGGCCTGGGGAATGCCACTTTGCCCTGGCCTAGGATATGGGCACGGTCATGTGGCAGGGGTTTCCTCGGCTCTTCATGAGCCCAATGGAATGCCGTGCCAAAGGCTGCTGCACGGTGAATGACAAGAAAGGCATTCAAGTGGCAGCAGGAGTGAAGCTGCTGAACAGTCTCCTGCTTCAGGAAGATGCTGATGGGTGAGCTGGTGTTTCTAGTCTATAAAACAGGCATCAATACCATGTGAAGGTTGGTGAAGTGACAACAGGAAATCAAGTTGTGGGAAAGTGGCAAAGAACCTAAGTTTATTTCGCTGCAGAAATATTTGACATAATTTTTCAAGCTTGATTTCATCTATTTTTATTGGACAGTCAGATTTACAGAGAGGAGTGACAAAGATCCACTGGTTCACTGCCTGAGTGGCTGCAACAGCCAGAGCTGAGCTGATATGAAGCCAGGAACTTCTGGGTTTCCCATGAGGGTCTAGGGTTTCAAGGCTTTGGGCCATCCTCCACTGCTTTCCCAGGCCACAAGCATGGAGCTGGGAGGGAAATGGAGCAGCTGGGATATGAACCAGTGCCCATGGGATCCCAGCACATGCAAGGCAAGGACTTTAGCCACTGGGCTACCAGTCAAGGCCATCAGAAACTTGAAAGTTTTCATAGACCTCTCCTCAGCTACTTCCACCACCTCTTTCCTATCAATTATTTAAATAATCCGTGTTCCTTCAGATCTGCCCATCACCCTGTCCTCTCAACAGGAATGTCCATCCCCCCTGTCACCCCTCAGCTGTGTCCATCCCCCCTGCCCTCCACTCAGCTGTGTCCAAAGCCCCTGTCCTCTCCTCTGCTGTGTCCCTCACCCCGTCTCCTCAGCTGTGTCCATCATCTCTGTCCTTCCCTGAGCCCTCCCAGAATCAATGAGAGGACACTAAGTGGTTCTGCCACATCCCTCGCACCTCAGGATCCACTGCACAGGCACCAACAGCATTTTTTTAAATATTTGCTACCGGTGCCTTGCTCTTCCTGGTCAGTTGCACTGCTGGACCCAAGTGCCACCTGTTCCTGTTTCCCAGATGCAGATTCTTGTCCTTGGTCTTGTGTCCCGGTGCCACCCTTCAGAGGTGTGCATATGGCCTTCAGGTCACACATGGCCATTGCTTGCCAGGTCCTCCCATGTGGGGATGGGGGAGGTGCAGGGCAGAGGAGACTCCCTTGGACCTCTGGTCAGGTCTGACTTTCATCCCCTGGGATATGGGTGGAGACAGCTCGCATAGCTGGCTGCTTTGCAATGTGACCAGGAGAGACTGTCGGGCCCTGTAAGATAGAGAAGTGTCCTGCTGGCCAAGAAAGGTGTGTTGGAATCAGGGCTTTTGCAGAGAGATATATTCGGTCTCCCAGCTTGAGCCCTGAGGTCGCCCAGGGTCTTGGCTCAGCCTCCAGGTGTGGTCATGTTCTTTCCTGGGTGGGCCCACTGGGCGAGCCATCAGGAAGTGGACAAACTCCCAATGTCCAGCTTATCGGCCATGCCAGCTCGGGGCCCCTGCTGCCCAGCTCAGCAGGACACACCCTGCCCAGGGTCAGCACCTGTGTCTGCCTGAGCCATGAGCCCTCAGCGGAGGTGCTGCAGTAGCTAACCTCTCCCCACACCCCTGCAGAGGCCTGTGGCAGCCGGTCTGTGTACGACGGCCCTGAGCAGGAGGAGTACTCGGCATTTGTCATCGATGACCCCCAGGAAACCTACAAGACCCTGAGGCAGGTCATTGCTGCAGTGGGAACCCTGGAACAGGAACATGCGCAGTACCGGAGGGACAAGTTCAAGAAGACGAAATACGGGAGCCAGTGAGTGCCAGGAGGTGGCCATGGGCCTGAGCCGGGGCCGTGTCTGCAGCAGATCCTTATGGCCGGGCCTCCCCTGACAGGCTGTGTCAAAGCGCCAAGAGGGGCTGGCACTCCTGACCACATGCCCCACTCAACCAGACTCCTTCTTGGGGATGGTGCCTGCCTGTCCTCGGTCACCCAGATCTCCCAGGCCCAGATGAGCCCAGAGAGCTCCGTGCCACCCGAATTCCTGGGAGGGACAGAAAGGCCAAGCTGACTGTGGTCACCTTCAGCACCAGTCGAGGGCTGTGTGGCCAGGGGAAGTTCAGCGCAGTGCCTCTGGCTCCACTGAATGCAAAGCCCCTAGAGCCCCTGTCCTTGTCCATCTGGTGTCCCCATCCATCACCTGGGTCTGTCTGTCAGATGTCAGGGATGGGCATGCACACACACACACACACACACAGCCTCATTAAGGATGCTGAGCCCGTAGGGAGCTCTGTGTAGTGTGGACCTCCCAGGACAGCACAGTTGGGCAGGGCTGCTGGGGGGTGGCGGGGTCAGGGCACAGGATAGTATAGTCAGACAGGGCTGCTGGGAGAGAGTATCAGGGCCCAGGACAGCACAGTCGGGCAGGGCTACTAGAGAGGGGACTTGGTCAGGGCACAAACTGGCACAGTCGGTCAGGGCACCTTCAGAGGCTGAGCTGAGCACAGGTAGGAGTTGTCACGGGAGAAGCAAGAGGTGCTTCCCAGGCGACGCCAGGCAAGGCTCCAACCTTGTTCTCAAACACCTTGATCTTCCTTGGGGAGAGACCCTGGCTCCATGGTGCCTCCAACTCATGGTGTCTCCCCGAGCACACACCGCACATATGTATGCTAGCTTCAAGAATAGTGGGCAGTGGGCAGCTTACACATGTTAGTGTCTGCATGCTTGCCCCAACGTATGTGCTTGTGTTGCAAGCATGCATACACCTTCTGCATGTGTGTTCACACCTCATACACTGCACATTGCTTGTTCCACACACACGTGCACAATCAGGCCAGGGAAGCAGTGGGTGTCTGCAGTCCTGTGCTACGTGCGGCAGAGCACTGGACTGAGGACACCGCAGCTGGAGGTGTCCTTCCTTACTCTGCCCGTGCCTTTACAGGGAGCACCCCATTGGAGACAAGAGCTTCCAGAACTACATCCAGCAGCAGTCAGAGTGCTCCACCCACTCCATATAGAGTGTGCAGCATCCAAGACGGCCCCACAGCCATGACAAGGGGCAAGGACATGGATCCCATGCCCACCATTGCCCAAGGAAGCCGAGATCTTCCCCAGAGCTGCCCTGAAGAGGCCATGCAACGTGTGTGTTGCCCAGCTCCAGTGTTAGGCGCCCAATCACATGTCAGGAACTTGGGATGGTTGGTGTCCTGGGGACCCAGTGGTCTAGAACAGCCAGCTATGGGCCCCTCCTTCCCCATGCCCTGGGCCCCCGGGGCTGCACCCCTCCTTTTCAGCCCCACATCTGGGCTGGGCACACTGGGCCCTCGGGGATGTTTGCCAATAGCTGGTGGTGGAGGCAGCTTCCACCAGCCCCACCCTACTGAAGGGGTTACAAAAGCACCAGCTCCCCCCGCACAGCTCCTGGTTCCAGCCTGTAGGCCTACCAGGTGCATGCAAGCTCTGCTGTTAAATGGGACCTGGCAGAGGGAGAGCTGAGAGGACCTCGGAGCAGAAACATGCATCTTGGAGCTGTTTCTGTCAACACTGTTGTGGGGCCGTTTCCATTCATCCTGACAGGATTCAGGACCCAGGCTGTGCTGAGGGGAGGGACCTCTGATGGGGAGACCCAGGGGAGAAAGGTAGTATGAGGGCTTGAGGCCCACAGTGAAGCAGGCAGGGCCTGGGCCACTTTCCCCAGGGACCACAGACCCCCAGCCCAAGGCCCCTGCTATGATGCCACCAGCAAGACATGACACAGCAGGAAAATACTGTAAAAAGGTGACTTTGGGACTCACAGCTGCGTGGCTGCACAGAACTGTAATTTTTAACCTGGATTTGTATTTAACACTTCTGTTTATAAAATACTAATGACTTGTGATGCAATTAAAGCCTGCATTTTATTCTTTCCCAGAACTGGCTGGATGCCAGGGGGGCCCTTGGTGTACAGCTCTGGGGAGGAGGACGGCTGGGGACGTGCCTCTGTGCCAGGCAGCATCCAGCCCATCTGCCCTCAGGACCGTGTTTCAGGGGCTGCCACCCAGTAGCATGGCCAAGCACAGGGCCTCCCCGGGCACAGGGAGCTCGGTCATTCCAGGTCTCCTGAGGCAGGAGTGAGTGGAGGGGCTCTGGCGGAAACCTGGGACTGAGGCACTGCAGGCAGCTCCAGGGGGAACGCCACTGGGCAGAGAATAGCTGTGCCTGAGTGGCCTCTGCTCATGAGGCTGGCAGGCCAGAGGGGATGGATGTCCAGGGGGGATCTTGGGGCCATCTAGGCTGGGCCCACCCAGAACTGACTTCTGCTGGCCCTAAGAGGCACCAAAGGGCTGCAACAGGAGGTGGGGTCTGAGCCTGTAGGAGGATCTGGGGTAGGACCCAGGCAGTGGGTCCCATGGCTTCTCCAAGATTCCAATGCTGACCCCAGGTGGAGAATGGTGCCTTCTGCCGCATAGCCACCATCACAGCTGGTAACCATGGAGCTGGACTCGAGAGGAAGGAGGCTGAGTTGGGCTGGGCCCACTGACCTCTGACCTATGATGTCACAGCAGCCCCAGGGCGACAGCCTTGGCACAGCCATGCCCCGTGCCTGAGGCTGCGGGTGGCACCCTTTCCCAGCCCAGCATGGAAAAGGACCTGGCCACAGCACACAGGAGGCACCGGCCTGGCACCGGTACCCTCCTCTCTGGTGGCAGGATGGCCAGCGAGGTCCCAGAACTGCAGAGGAGCAGAAGTGAGGGTGCCCTGCACCAGAAAGGGGACCCCCCAGGCCATGTCAGGAAGGTGGCCAAGGACCTGGGTAGGCCCAGGGGATGGTGCTAGGGCCCTCAGAGGGCGGGAGTGAAGCCCACAAGGCAGGAACATCAGAACTGTGTCTGGGGATGTGGGGTTTCCGCCCCATTAGCCCCTCTGGGAGGCATCTCTGTGCAGTGGCCACTTGTAGGGGACGGGGCCTGGGGGTCCGGCCCATGCTCAAAGGATGAGGCAGAGCCATGTGCAGGGCCGGGTCCGGATGTCTCCTGGTACCCACTCTGTGAAAGGGCCACGTGGCCTGGGGACCACTGTGGAGACGTCTGGGAGGAGTCCTACCCCTCCCTGCCAACCTGCGCCACTGCATCCTCCAAGGGTCCCGAGGTCTCCCTAGACCACTCTGGCTCTGTTTAGCTTGACTGTGGGACAAGGGCACTCACTCAGGCCTCAGCTGGGTTGTGGGCCACTCTGGGAGGTGGCAGCACCAGCCAGTCCCGTCCTCCTCCCCCAGAGTCTGAAGAGCAAGAGAAGGAGCAACAGAGCCACGCTGAGGACGCGGACTGGTGAGTGGCTGGTGGCCAGCCTGAGAGGACGGGGGCCTTTGCAGGCCATTCTGTGTTGCCCTAGCCTCTGCTTCTCCAGGCAGCCCTGGTCAGCCCACCCGGCCTCAGTGTCCCCAGGCTGTGACCTGCAGGGCTCAGCTAATGTCCAAAGCTGCCTTCAGGGCATAGCCCAGACATGATGTCCTCATACAGCCCTGCCGTGTCCACTCTGCTCCCCAGGCCCCCCACATCCCTGCCATGTCGACTCTACTGACCAACCTCCCCTCCACACCCTCCTGCCTCCTATCACTGGATGACCCAAGGCAGGCATGGGTGGTCACCTTGGGTACAAGAAGCATCCCCCTGCCACATTCAGCCACCCAGGGAAACATCAAGGCAGACCAGGCCAGACCAACAGGAGCCCCACCATTCCTGTAGTACCCAACCAAGTCCCTCAGCCAAAGGGTGCTGCCCCAGAAGGGAGCCCTCACTGGCTGTGCCTGTCCCAAGCCACTCCCTCAATCCCTGCCACAGCCAAGCAAACATGGAGGAAGACAAGAGGCTGAGGGGTCAGGACACCCCAAGGAACCTGGGCCGTGAGAGTGGATGCAGAGACCCTGAGCCAGAGTGCAGCGACTCTGAAGCCAGCGCCAACGAGGAGGAGCAGGAGGCAGAGCCCATGGAGAGCATCCCAGAGGCCCAGGTGCCTGACTTAGCCCCACCAGCCTCCTGGGGCCTCAGCCCGGCCCTGCTAACCTGCCTGCTGCCCCTCTGCAGGAATAGGGCCCAGCGTCCACAGGGCTGAGCAACCTGGAGAGAGGCGAGCACTCCCAAGCAGCCACAGAGACAAGTGGGGTCAAGGGCTCTGCTCAGCAGGCACTGAGCCAGGCACTGGACCCAGCTCCATCCTTCCCAGGCTGGGGCCAGGCTGCCTGTCCCTGGGCCCTGTCCTCCCCAGGCTGCCTGTCCCTGGGTCCCCTCCCTCCCTGGGATGAGACCAGGCTATGTCTCCATTTGGTCTCAGGGATGTCCTCATCTTGGTTTCCCAAAGTGCCTTTGTTGGAAGCATGGGGTGCTGACAGCCTTGGGTACAGCTATCCCTGCCCAACTCCACTGGACCGTGCCCAGGAGGAGCTGGGCAGACATGGATCCTGATGGCCGTGGAGCCCTCACAGGTGTCTGATATGATGAGATGGAAAACTCATTATGACTAATTCCACCTGCCTGTGGGCGGTTGGGGCTGTATTTGGCTCCCAGGCCTGTGCTGCTGTGTCCTGTACATGCCTCTCCTTCACATGCCCCAGTAACATGGACACCTGCTCCAGTCTGACCGGTCAAGGCGCCATAAATGGGGCCCCCAGCAGTTCACCAAGGCAGAGGCCAGGACTGCCCAATCCTCGGCATTTCCCAGTCACCAGAGGGTGAAGGTGAAGGAGGTTGGATGGGAGGTGCGTGGGGAAGCACAGGAAGGCAATGCCCTCTCCTGTTGTTCTCCTGCCACCACCAGAAGCCCCGATGGTACAGGGAACTCCAGATCCCCATGCTGGCTCCCCTCCTGGACACCCAGAGGTCACCCCTGTCTCTGGTTCCATCCACAGAAGTCGTCTGTGTTTGTGGAGATTGATCTGGGAGACCACACTGAGGAGGTAATGCCAGGAGGACCGACTCAGCCACTGGGTGGCACTGGCCAGGCTGGGCTCCCTGTAACAGCATGAGTGGGCGGGCAGGGCAGGAGCTCAGGAGAGGACCCAGTTCCTCCACACCCGCCCCCCAATCGGCACACACTCCAGCATTGCCAGAGCTTCTAGGGCCCCAGCCAGCCCTCAGCCTCCCTGGGATCCTCTAGCCTGGTGGAAATGGTGCTGACCCAAGATCTCAGAGGTGCACAACTTTACTGATAAATGCTCAAAACACTCATCACACCCCTGAGCCTCTGCTGTCTTCTCTGGAATAAGTGTTTCAGAGGCTCTCAGAACAGAACCCCAAACCAAGAAAGCCCTGATATTAGGCCTCATCAACATGGCCACCACCATTACTACAACTGTTAGGATTTCACCATCAATGTCACCACCCCGGGCCTCACCATCACCACCATCACCATCACCATCACCACCACCACCATCACCACCATCACCACCACCATCACCATCATCACCATCACCATCATCACCACCATCACCATCATCACCATCACCATCACCACCATCATCACCATCATCACCATCACCATCACCACCATCACCACCATCACCATCATCACCATCACCATCACCACCATCACCACCATCACCACCATCACCACCACCATCACCACCACCATCACCACCACCATCACCATCATCACCATCACCATCACCATCATCACCATCACCATCACCATCACCACCATCACCACCACCATCACCATCACCACCATCACCACCATCACCATCACCACCATCATCACCATCATCACCATCACCATCACCATCATCACCATCACCATCACCACCATCACCACCATCACTATCACCACCATCACCACCACTATCACCATCACTACCATCATCACCATCACCATCATCACCATCATCATCATCATCATCACCATCACCATCACCACCATCACCACCATCACCACCATCAGTAATACCACCAGCCCATGGCCATCATTATCAGCATCCAGGACAAGTGGCTGACCCAGTGCTCTGGACCCCAGCACACAGGTCAGACACATCCTGCATTGCAGCAGTAGTGCAGCCAGCTAGGGCAAATTCTACAGATTTCAGTTTTGCCAGAGATGGCCATTTTCCAGGTCATGCTGGCATCCCCTTATGCCCTTGGAGCAGCCCACAAGATGAAAGGAGCTGGCCACTGCCCCCTCAAGGTTGTTCATGGGCTCACAGTCTCCAAGGATTCTGAGGGACTCCCCAGTGGCTATCAGAGGCTGGGAACAAGACCCCTTCCTCAGCAGCACAGGGCAATGGGGCTCCCTTGGGCAGTGTCTGCTCAGCAGGACCATCTGCTGGAGGCACCTCCTGGGCTATGGTCACCTCCATGCCTGTTGGGCTCTGCAGGGAACCCGGCACCCAGTCCCCGACACACTGTGGCCATGCCCTCAGGTGACTGCCTGCACCCCCCAGGAGGAGAAGCAGTCCCCGATGGACCCCGACCTGTTTGAGGATGAGTAAGTGGTACTTGTGGCTGTGCTGGCCATTTCGTGCCTTCCTTCCTGTAGGTGGGACCTGAGCACACACTCAGAGGGCCCCCACGATGCCACCCCTACCCTGGAACTGCCGGACAGGAATTAGGGGAGAGGAGAGGAAGAAGGAAGGGATTTGGCTGTCCTGGTTCCCAGCCAATGCCTGGCCTGGGTGTCCAGGAGGCTGGGGTGGCTGGCAAGCAGGGCAGGCAAGTGGGAGTGGCTGCCCTGGGGGCCCTTGTCACTGGCCTGCCCTTTCTCCGGCCTTCAGGACAAGGACGAGCTGGGTGTGCTGCATCCCATACACCACCAAGAAGAAGGCCAAGGACAGCGCCTAGTGGCCTGTCGGAGGTATGCGTTGGGAGGGAAGAGGGCTAGGCACACGCAGACCCATTGTCTTGCGGTACATTCTGGTTCACTGCTCAGCTGAACACACGTGTGCATGTATGCATGGCCACACACTTGCATGTATGCAGTGGCCATACATGCCGGCGGGTACCAAGGAGCACTTCCGAGGCCCCCTGGGTCAGAGGTCAGAAGCACCAGATGCGGCTTGGTCCCTGCTGTCTGGGGCGAGAGGCGGAGGGAGGGAACGCAGGAAGCAGTGGCCACTGGCCAGGCCTTAGCCTCTGCTGTGCCGGATGGTGGGAAACGCCTGCAGCGCCCCCTGGTGTCGCGGCGCGACGGCTCCCCAAACTCTGTTTCTCTCAGGCGCCCTAGGCCAACTCGGAGCTTCCCTGCGGCCCTGTTGCCCCTCAGCGCTTCTCATTAAAAGATGGGCTGGGTGTAACCGCAGTCCGGACCTCACTCACGGGACGACCTCGCGCCGGCCGGGGACACCTCCTGCACCACAGCCCCGCAGGTCCTGGGCCTGTCCACAGCTGTACCCGAGGCCCGGCCACACCAGCATTGCCTGCATGTGGCCCTGGGGTGCCTTCCCAGCCCAGGCACCCCAGGGTCGACCTGAGTGCCCAGGGGCAAGGCCAGTCCCAGCTTATGTTTGCTCCTCCCACAACCCGGGCTCCAAATGAGGGCTCTGACTGAGCCCCTGCCCTGCAGGACAGGGTGGGGGTCAGCCTTGGAAAGGTGTGCATGTGTGGGCATGCACACATGTGTACAAGTGGTGGGTGTTGCAGATATTGTATGTTTGTGGCTGTGTGAGCACATAGTAACACGCATGCATGTTGTGGTACACACATACTGATCCATGTGGGTTTTTTTTAAAATTTATTGTATTGTTGTTGACAATCTTTACATAGTTAATTACGATTAAAAAAAGGTTCAGGGGGATAGGGAAGTGGGTAATACTATTATGTCCATATTGTTTCCATCATGTATCTGAGGTAAAAGGGAGATATTGAGGAAGAAGCCCCACCCGGTTTCCCGCCCACCCCAAGTCCCGGATGTGGGGCATGCTCTGAGATATGTGCTCAAGTGGTTTTAATAGTTCTCCAGTTATGAATCGCTGCCAGTTTCGCTCGATGAGGTCGTCCACTGATTGAAATAGTCCATCATAAAGTCTCCGTTTGCCCCATATTTCGCTGCCAACATATAGCTGAGATGAATGATTGACCTGTTATGTGGGTTTATGTGTTCAAGTGCATAGCATGTGGTATGCATTTTACAGGTAGCTGTATGTAGGGATTGCGATGTTCATGTGTGTAGCATGTGGTACATGTGTGTGAGTGTACCCTGCTGAGGCAGTGCCTAGGGCAGACATGACTAGGGCGGGTTTCACAAGGAGAGCTGATGTGAGGTGACAGGGAAGACCTCAATGAGGAGTGGAGTGATCGCTGGGTGTCTCAGCCTGCATGGTTCTGACCAGCCCAGTGCGCAGGGCCTGTGACTGGGACCCGGACAGCACTAGTGTCTGAGGGGTTAGGTCACAGCTGTGCAGGTGCTGACAAGAGGGGACAGTGGGTGGGGACTCTGCATGGACATGGGCTGGACACTCTGAGGAACAAGGCCCCAAGGTGCAGGGAACTGCTGATGCCCGTTTCCGGATGGGAAAAGTGTCTCCAGAGGCAGGAGTGAGAGGCTGTGTGATCCCAGGGGCTGGCTCTAAACTCTCCTTCCCTGGGGCCCTCGGCTGCCTCCACCCTGTGGCTCCCTGTTCTGGTGACCTGGGCCTTGTGCCCCCATGTGTCCATCCACCGGCACCCCTGCCCCAGTGGACTCTGGCTCCTCTAGACTCGGGCCCAGAGTCTTGTTCCATGGGTGCCCAGCCCAGGGTGAGGTGTCACAGGAGGAGGACCAGGACTCCCTCGCTGAAGATTTGTGTGTGTCCCTGGGAGCTGGACGGAGGCCTGGTCCCTGTCCCTTGAGAACCTGAACAGAGAGCACCCCCCTCTGCTGCCACCACTGCCACTAGCAGCACCACCTGCTGGCCCCAGGTACACTGACCAGCAGTATGAATGGGGATTCACAGTGGGCCCCTGCGACCACTCTGGCTTTGTAACAAGAATTTGAAAGAACAAGACAAAGCAAGAATGAGAGCAAGAACCAGTGTGAGCCTGTCCACGCACTGCCCAGATGCTGGCCACATCTGGGGCTTTATGTGAGGAGGGGATGGGTCCAGGAGGGTTGCTCAAGCCTCAACCTCCAGCGAGTCCTGTGGTCACAGGTCCCTGACTTGCCACTTGCAGAGGACAACAGGAAGGGTCCTGGACTGGTAGGAGGAGGTTGGCAGTGGGGACAGAGCCTCTGCCTGCTGAGGAGGGGGCCCTAGGAGGGGCAAGCAAGTCTGAAAGGAAGAAACTGGTTCTATCCCAGAGATCCTAGAATGAGCCAGCCCCGAGATAGCCTCCGTCCCCTGCCCCCGAAATGGAGGAGATGAATCCTTGTTCTGGGCACTCTGAGCTGTGGGGCTCAGAGGGGCTGGTGGCTCCATGTCGCAGCCCTCACAGTAGCAAAGGGAAATCACACCCTGGAGGCAGGGAGCCAATGTGGCTGGTGTCCCACAGAGGCAGCCAGGCAGGAGGGCAGGGAGGAGGTCCCAGAGCCCAGGAGTTGCTTCCCACAGCTTGGCTGAGGCCCTAACCTCCAGAATCAGTCACTTTGGCCTTCTCGTCACAGCCATCTTCCCAGCCTCACCCTCCACACTGAAAGAATGCCTATGTGTGGGAGGGGCAGTGGCTGTGGGTGTCTCCTGGGTGGGACTGGGGGGGCAGTGGATGTGAGCGTCGCCTAGATGGAAGCAGGGAGGGGCATGTGGCCAGGAGCAGAGAGGCGCCAACAGCTGTGAGGACAAGAAGGCAAATCCTGCCTGGAGGCCCTGGACACAGTTTACCCCAAATAGTTGTTGCCATGGGTAACAGACACCAGGCTGGCTGCCAGGCCCCCTCAGCAGCTGACAAGATTTCACGGACGACGAGAACATCAGGCCGGTGGAATCCAGGTCCGCCATGTTGGTTGGGTGCCTGTCATGGTAGGGCAAGAACACCACCCTTTACAGGTTAACCCGTGAGGGGCCAGGTTCCCTCACCAAGCCCTACTCAAGGTTGTCACACCCTGCTCAAGGTCATGGATCGCTGATTAAGGTCAGCAATCACCGCTCAGGGTCATCAATCACTGATCAAGGTCTTTGATCACTGGTCAAGATCACTGATCAAGGTTACCAATCACTGCTCAAGGTCATTAGATGCTGATTGTGTGTCAGACAGGTCCAGCTCTCTTCCCAGGTCTGGCTTGCCCTAGGAGCTGAGGCATGGTGTATGCGTGTGGGAGAGCATGAGGGAGCCGGGCCCTTTGTGTTCCCATTTTCCATGGGTTGCCGCTGGAGGACCTGTGTGTGATGGGGAAGGGAGGAGAGCCTGGCTCTGTGAGGGGCCAGGAGGAAGGAGCCCTGTGTCCATGGCCCCTGCCACTCACAGGAGCAGTCCCACTTCATAGACAGTAGAACTGAGGCTCAGGAAGGCAGTGGCAGGAACAGATCAGGCACACCCCTGACTAGCCAGCCACATCTCCCAGGACCTGTGAGGGGTGCAGGCTCTCAGGTCACCAGGTCCCTAGGTCCTTGGACAGACTGGAGGCTGCAAGAAAATTACCCGAGTGGCCACTCTGCCTCCTCCTAGTAACTCCAGTGTGGAAGCATCCTGGGCCATCCTGGAGGTGGACGGCAGAGTACTTTTGAGATGCCCAGATCCTATCAGGGTAGACATCACCTGTCCCCAACACATGGCCTCCATCCAGCTCTCAGTTACAGATGGCGAATCTGAGAAACAGGCCCACATTCTGCCAATGAATGTTGGCTCCTGCCCAAATATGCCTGGTCAGCATGTCCAGCTCTACTCTGTTGGGCGTCCTCCCTCAAAACCGAACCTGTGTGTCTGTCAGAACCACCTGGGTCACCTCCCTCAGACCCAACCCTGGACCTCCTCCCTCAGAACCAAACCTGTGTGTCTGTCAGAACCACCTGGGCCTTCTCCCTCAGACCCAACCCTGGGCCTCCTCTCTCAGAACCAAACCTGTGTCTCCGTCAGAACCACCTGGGCCTCATTTAGAACCAACCCTGTGTCTTTGTCAGAATCAGATGGGCCTCCTCCGTCAGAACCACTGGCCTGCTCCTCCCTCAGACCCAACCTTGGGCTACCTCTCTCAGTTCAGGACAACAAGAGCTGGGGCAGGGTGAGGATGCTCACTGTACCACACGTACCTGGGGGTGGAACTGTGCTATGCTCTTTACTGTTCTGGGCTCCATCAGCATGGGACTTGGGCTGTCTAGCTGGTTCTGACAGGATGACCCCATGCATTAACCTGCTGGCATGTGGTGAGCAAGAGGAAGGAGGCAGCTGTTAGCTCCAACAGGCAGCTCCTGGGCTCAGGCAGATGAGAGGCCCTTCTGTGTCCCGGAACCCTCACGGGGCCTGCAGGTGTCTGGTGGGCATGGGCTGGCACTCACCTGGCTGTGCAGCTGGCTTTTGTGGTGCTGGGTCAGGACTCGGCTGTCCCGGACTTTGACCCACACCCTAGCCTCTGGCTGCCTCCCTGCTGGACCTGGTAGAAGTCACTGGGTCAGTGAGCTGTGCTGGTGCAGGGCTCTTGGGAAGTGATGCACTCCTGAGGGCAGACATGCAGCAGGCAGCAGCTATGGGAACATCCCTGTGGTCCTGTGTGCCAGTAACACCGCACACAGATGGGGGCGAGTAGGGCAGGGACACACCTGCCGCTTGAGGATGCTGGGACTGGGGGGGTGGCACTGGGGTTCATCTGCTGGCTGGCCCTGCCCCCCGGCTCTCTCATGCACACGTCTCTCACCTGTCTACCAGTGAGCTTCCTTGCAAGGAAGGCTCCATCCCCACTGGCTGGCACGGATACCTCAACCCAGGAATCCCAAGGCACTGAGGAGTCAGGATGGTCCTTGGCCAGGTCTCTGCTCACTGCACCCTGCTGGGCTCTGGGAAACCCCAAAGAACCTCAGGGAAACAGAAGAAGAATGGCCTTGGTAACGGGTGCCCCTGAGCAGCCTGAGGCTGGGGTGACCTGGCACCCAGCCACAGGCTTGTGGGGGCAGCAGTGAGAGACCTCAGCCTGGAAAGGCTGCCTTGTGACAGATGACAGACTCCAGCAAGGAACCTGTGGGTGACCGTGGCCCTGAGGCCATCCCTGGCGGAGTGTCCTCACAGGTGTGTGTCCCCACATCCAGCAGCGCCACTGTTATCACAGGGTCAGTTTTGTTCCAGGTCCAGCAGTCCCAGTGTGGCTGAATGGGGATGGGGGTGTCCCCATGCTGGGTGATGAAAGGCACCCCTCCTCCCAGGCTCCAGGGAAGGGGCCAGGCTGACTCATGTGTCCACACCCAGCTGCCCATGTGTGTTAGGCCACCAGGCAGTCTGGGCCTGCTGGGCCTGTTGGGGCGTGAGACGCTCCCTATCAGCCCAGGCCCACACAGTTCTGGGAACATAGTGCTACAGGGCTGATGCAAGGTGTGAAGGAACCCAGGCCCCTGCTCCCTTGCAGGAGACCCCGAAGAAGCTCCTGGCCTCACCCCGACCCAGCCCTGGTCACTGTGAGCTGGGAGAGCAGTGGAAGATGGTGCTCAGCTCAGCTCTGGCCGTGGCAGCCGTTTGGGGAGTGAACCAGCGGATGGAAGATCTGTTTCTGTCTCCTCTTTCTCTAACTCTGCCTTTCAAGTAAATAAAATATTATTTAAAAAAATAGTAACATTTCCTAATTAAAGCCCAGGACTATGAGACTTCAGGGTGAATCAACAACAATGACCTAAGAATTATGCTGGCGCCATCCTGGTAGCAAAGTCAGATCACAGGAAGGGGTGACCACATGCATGTCCATGGCCACAGCACAGGGCAACCTCAAGCGCAGCCATGGCCACAGGTCAGTGTGCCTGTGATGCTGCCACAGTCCAACCAGCCTGCTTGTAGCCACGGCCAGCTGCGTGAGAGTCACCACATTCTGTCTGACAAGCCGTTGTGGGGCCGGGAGTGGCTGGGCTGCACCATGTGGCACCCTATTAAGGAGGACAGCTGCTCTGGGCCCAGGGCGAGCAGAACTCAGTCCCTGCGGGGTGTGGATGCCAAGTGCCTCCCCTCTTGCCCACCCCTGCCCGGGTGTCCCTTCCACCCCTCAGACCCTGCTCTCAAACACCCTTGGTGCCATCTACACTGTGGGCCCGGTGCCCAAGCCAGTGCAACAGCCACACCTGCCCGCAGAGATGCCAGCTGTTGACAGAGGCAGCAGACGACCTCATGGGAGGCCCCTGCTCCCAGGCCCATGTAGGACACCTGGGGGGAATGGAGGGCGGCACCTTACAGCTGCTGGAGGCCTGGGAGCTGTGCCTGGCCTTGCCTCCCACACGCCTTTGGCCGGTGCTGGGCAAAGCTCAATTATACACTGGAGGCTCCTGCCGAGCCCAGAAGCAGGCCCAGTTCCTTGGTCTCCCACAAAACTCCTCAACGTTCCTGGGAGAGAATGCCAGCTGCCTCCTGGTGCCCCCGGCAGCCCCAGGACTTGGGTCTGTCTCCTAGTGGTAAGGATCCCTGTGGGCTGGCAGCCAAGACCCCAGCATGGCATTCTGTCTGACAAGACCATGTGGAGCAAGAAGTAGGTGTACTTCTGTGAGTGGCCCCTTGCCTATGAGTCCAGATGACAGTGTGGTTTGGGGATTCTTTTCAGGTCCTGAGCCAGAGAAGGAAGGACCAAGGGGGCCAAGCTGTGTCTGTGTGGACAGCAGAGAGCTGGGGGCCTGGGAGCCAGTATCAGGCCCAGGAGCTGGCATGGTGAATGGCTAGTGGGCGTCCTGCTCCATCCTGGCCACAAGAAGGCAGACATGAGTTGTAAGGGCAGTGCCTGGCACACATCCCCCTCGAAGCCATGGCACCACCCTCCTCTCAAGTCTGGATCCAGCTTGCAGCCCTGGCCAGCCTCCATTCAACAACACCTGCAGCTGGTGAGTCCTGATGTGAACTGCCACAAGCTCCTCCACAAAGCTTCTGCAGCCAAATCCTGGGGCCAGCCTGTGGGTGCCCAGGCTGCCAGTGATGGGGAGGAGGGTGTGACCACTGGGCAGGGAGCAGCTGTGGGAGAGGGTGGCACTGCCATGCTGTGGGCACAGCCCTGGTCAGGCCCCTCTGCCTGCACATTGGCTCCACAGAGCACGTGGTCTAGGCCAGGGCTGGCAGGTGGAAGGTGGGTGATCTAACACAGACTGCATGCAAGGACTCAGCTGCCATCAGACATGTGTTGTGGCCTCCAGAGGGAACCTCCTCCCACCGTGAGCTGAGCCACTGTGTCCAGGCACCCCACAGCATCTAAGTGTGGTCTCGGGGAGCCGAGGAGCTGAAGACCTTGGGCTGCCTCAGCCTTCCCTTCCTAGCCCCTCTGCTCATGAACATGACTAATGTGTGTGTGTGTTTCTCACCTTGTCAGGCCCACAGCTGGCGCCAGGGCTGGCAGATCCGTGGCTACAAGCTTCGTGCCTGCTGGGGTACACCTTGAGCACTGGGCCTCCTGATCCCGAGATCCCGAGACTTTGATAAGGCCATTCTCCTGGGAGTCTGCTCTCACCCTGGGGCTTGCTGCTGCCCCTGGCACCGTGCCCAGGGTCCTGCCCTGCCCTCAGCCCAGTGGGTGCTGTGGTCCTGGCTGTGGTGCTGCTGTCTCTGCCAGCTGGGGCCAGGGAGGCAGCTGACAGAACCCACAGAGGAAGCTGGGGCTGGGTGTGGGTCCTACTCACCCTAGCACATGCCGGATGTGAGCCAGTGCGGGTCCAGCCTGAGTCAGCTGGCCGTACCCTGAAGTGTCAGCTCTTTGTAGGCAGATGTGGCGGACAGCAGGGCCATGCAGGGCAGGGACACAGCCAGGCAGATCTGCTAAGAAGGGCAAGAATTACAAATGCCAAGAAGAGGCCAACGAGAGCTGCCCACATGGGACAAAGGCTGCTGGGACCAGCCATGGAGTAAAGGCTGTGCCTGAACTAAGTGAGATCAGAGCGTGAACACCAGGTGAGGAAAGAGAGAACCTACCCTAACCCACACATCTGTGATGACACACACCTGTGATGACACACACCTGTGATGACATACGCATCTGTGATGACACACATCTGTGATAACACACACCTGTGATGACACACATCTGTGATGACATGCACCTGTAATGACACACACCTGTGATGACATATGCATCTATGATAACACACACCTGTGATGACATACGCATCTATGATAACACACACCTGTGATGACATACGCATCTGTGATGACACACCTGTGATGACATATGCATCTATGATCACACCTGTGATGATACATATCTGTGATAACACACACCTGTGATGATACATATCTGTGATAACACACACCTGTGATAACACACACATACACCTGTTGTGACCCATGCAGGCAAAAGGAACTGGGTAGGCATCTCTAAGAGTCCCAGCACCTCCTGATTCCTCAACCACTCAGGGGCTCCTGGGGTAGGCCCTCAGGGCACTGCAGGCCACACAGAGTGCCACATACCATGCTGTGGTCTGTCGTTCCCTCACGGGGGAGGTGAGCTGCTCAGTGCCCACCTCCCCACAGCCCTACACCGCAGGGACCCATGCACCGCCTGAGCTATCTGGGGGATGCTGTGTGGCCGGAGTCACCTTTGCTGCAGTGGGTGTTGGGGTGTGGAGATTCCGCCCACGTCCCAGCTCCATCCTTTGACATGCCATGTGGAATGAGGAGGTTTTTGTGGGCTGTGGAGTCAGAGCTGGAGTGTCCTGGGTAAGATTCCACTAGACACTGCATCCCATAAAAGGGGTGGGCAGTTTCAGCTGCCCCATCCATATCCCATTCAGCTTGTGTCCTGGGAAAGCAGCAGAGGATGGCCCAAGCACGTAGGCCCCTGTACCCAAGTGGGAGACCCAGATTAGGCTCCTGGCTTCAGCCTGGCCCAGCCCTGGCCCCTGCAGCCCTCTGGGGAGTGAAGCGGTGGGTGGAAGATTGTCTCTAACTCTTTCAACATCAATCAATCTCAGGAATGCTGACGGGCAGCTACATGGAGTGGAACAGGCACACATTTCCTGTGTTTCAGAGGAAACCCCATGATTAGCGCCAGCTGCCGGGGTGTGGGGAGCCAACAAGGGGGGCTGCCGGCAGGGCCCACATCCCAGGCTGCAGCGGGAAGCAGTGGAACAAGCCGTCCCCAAGGGGTGCAGTCCCCCCTCATGCCAAAGCCACGGGGTCAGGAGGAAGCCTGGACCTGCCTCAGCTATTTATGATGCTGGCTGCTGAGTTTCCTGAAGTGACCTGAGGCTCACAGGGGCGGAGCAGGAGGAGGGCAGCTCTGGCTGGGCTTTCTACAGTGCCCAAGGCCAGCAAGGGGTCCTGAGGCCTGGACCCCGCCTCAGCTGTGCGCTTCTACCCAGCAGGGGGCCTGGGCTTCACAGGGACAGGTCAGGGAGTGGATAAGCCTCCTGTGGCGCTCCCGGCTTCACAGAAAGTCCCAGAATTACGTCGGGCAACAAGGAGCCCTTTGTGGCACTGCACGTGGCAGGACTCCCTGAGGGAAATCGCCCACCAAGAGCCCCATTGTGAGACCTGGAGGTCAGGAGTGGGGGAGGGGCACACTGCCCGACGATGACATCATAGGGACAGCGCAGTGTCATCCCCCACCATCAGGCCGCCCTGTGATGTCACCGAGGGCCTAGGCCGCTCTCCTCTTCCAAGGCCACACCACTCCCCCATGATCCCATTTCCGGGCAGCCATGGCTTCTACAGAGCTTGCACTACAGCAAGACTTCAAGTCCGCTACACTGGCCCCAGCTTTGCTTTCCCTGCTTAGGTGCTGGCCAGCCCATGCACCCCGGGACTCTAATCCGCCAGGCTGGGCTGGGCTAGGCAGTCCCCCGATTCTCAACACCACAGAGCTGACCAGCATCAAGGACAACCAGCGGGCTCAGCACTGGCCTGCAGGGTGGACTGCAGAGCACAGGCAGCTGTTCAGGGTCCTCAGGAAAGGAAGCAGACCCAGGCCTGTGCCCCCCGACATCACCAGCCCAGGAGCCTCCCCTGCCCACACGGCTAAGGAGTTCAGGGGACACTCAGGCCACAGCCTCTGTCCTGGTTCACCCTGCATGTAACAGACACCAAGTCAGTGACAGCCCCTCCCCACAGAGAGGTCTGGAGTGATGGGTTTGGGGTGATAGGTGGGGGTCTGACAGGTGGGGGTCTGGAGAGACAGTTGAGATGCCTGACTATACCCAGCACTTGCCCAGGTGTGCATAGGAGGTGAGGAAGAGGGGGCTGTCCCAGGCCCCTCCCCCTGCAGGCCCAGGGCTCAGGACTGGATGAGGAAGAGGAGAGAGAACCCAGCTGGGTCAGCAGTTCTGCCAGAGCACCTGCTTGTTCCTGGTGGGAGATGAGAGTCTCACCCCTCTGAATCGTGCTCAGCAAGGCCCGGCCACAGGTCCCCGAGTGGCGGACTCCACATCACACAGCTGGCTTGAGGCAGGACAGCTATGACAGCAAGAACAAGTAACTCACGCTCCTTGTGGACATGCAGGGTTTGAAAGAGGCAGAGACATGTAGAGACAGAGTCAGACCTCGGTCTAAGTCCTCCTTCAGGCTCTGGGGCCCGAGGACTTGGGGGTCCTCTGCTGCTCTGCTGGAGGCCAATTAGCTGGGCCTGAGTGAAGCAGCCAAGAATGAACTGGAGCTGGGACCCTGCACCACAGCCTCTGCCCCTGAAAGACAGAACAAATGTGTGGACAGGGAACAAACACTTGCAAATTCAGCAACTAGACAAGCAAACATCCCAAGAAGAAAGAAAACAGATTCGCCTCACCAAGAAGGCGTGTGGATGGCAACCAGCATGTCACAGACTGCTCTTGATCCCTACGGGAGAGGGAAAGCTGCAGCCGGCACCTCCACCCACCTGCAGCCCCACACAGGATGGGCACGGGGCCACTGGGAATCAACTTCAACATCGGCACCCATGTGGGCACCAGTTGGTGTCCCAACCACTCCACCTCCCGTCCAGCTCCCTGCTTGTGGCCTGGGGAAGCAGCAGAGGATGGCCCAAGGCCTTTATGTTGCACCCTGGTGGCGACTGGGAAGAAGCTCCTGGCTCCTGGTGTTGGCCCAGCCCAGCCTGGGTGTTTCAGCCATTTGGGGAGTGAATCAGTGGATATAAGATCTCTTGTCTTGCCTTCTAACTCTGGCTTTCCAATAAAAATAAAACAAATCTCTCTCACACACACACAGACACACACGCACACCCAAAGCTACAACTCAAGTGAGACCCTCTGAGCAGTGGCCCCTATAGCCAGTTCAAAGACCCCATTCTGCACATCTGGTTCCTGCATTCCTTGCTCTGGCCAGCAGGTGTGGCCGCTAACCAAGTCCCTAAGGGGCGGGAGCCACAGGCCCCCCAGGAGGTGGAGGGCAGAGGCACAACCGGCTACACTGTCTCTGCAAAGCCAAGCTGGGCACAGCTGCGGACAACCCATGGCGCTGCTTCTCCCAGGGCCGCGGCACAGGCCTCGCCTCTGGACCTAGCTGCGCTGCAGCTCTCCGGCTCTTCAGCCTACGGGACTTGTGCCAGCAGCGGCTCCTCCTCCCAGCCAGGAGCCAAGGGCAGCTGCAACCGCCCAGCAGCGGCCTTGCCCAGGCCAGGGGCGCCCGGCCTGAGACGCTTCACGGGCAGGAGTGCCCCAAGCGGCCCGGGTCACCCCCAGGCGAGTATGCAGGGACAGGAGCGCCCGCACCGTGGTCACCCCGGTGGACCCCATAAGCCCAGATGGAAGCCCAGTTCATGTCTGGCGGGATCAGTGGGGCCTAGCGGCGGGGCCTCCTGCTGGGGCGCGCGGTCCTCACCGGCCTGCGCGGAAACCTGCGTCCGTGCCGAGCGCCCAGCCTGTCCCCCGGGGCCTCGGGTCCGCCCGGCACAGGCCGGTTGAGCAGAGCATCCGCCAGCACCCGCGAGCCGGGACAGGAGCTGGGCGGCCGGCCCCGCGCCCCGGCCCCGCCCCCGGTCGCCTCCGCCCCGCGCCGCCCGCGCGCTCGCCCGCCCGCCCGCCCGGGAGCCGCCGCCGCCGCCGCCGGGATGTGACCTTCGGGGCAGCCGGACGGGATGACCGCAGCCGCCGCCCCGCGGCGCCCCCGGATCCCCGCGGCCTCCCCGGCGCTCTGACCGTGCGCGCTCCCGCCTCGCCATGCCGCTGCCGCCGGGGCCCCCCGCCGCCCTGGGCGCAGCGCTGCTGCTGCTGCTGCTGGCCTCGGAGTCGGCGCCCGGTGAGTGCGGGCCGCACCCCACCCTTCGCTCCGCAGCCTCAGCGCGCGTCCCTCGCCCCGCAGCGCGTCTGTCGTCCCGCAGCCTGACCGCGCACCCCTCTCCCCGCAGCCTGGCCGCGCGTCCTCGCCCCGCAGCCTGACCGCGCGCCCCTCTCCCCGCAGCCGTGCTGCTGAGCGCGCGTGAGGCCGCGCAGGTCCTGCGGCCCAGGCAGCGCCGCGCCTACCAGGTCTTCGAGGAGGCCAAGCAGGGCCACTTGGAGCGCGAGTGCGTGGAGGAGCTGTGCAGCCGAGAGGAGGCGCGGGAGGTGTTCGAGAACGACCCCGAGACGGTGAGTGCGGCGCCCGGCCTCCGCCCTGCGCGGCGCTGCCTTCCGAGGCCTCCCAGCGAGGGAGCGGGAGCGCCCTCGGAGGAGCTTCTTGGAGCGCCCAGGGAGGGGGGCGGTAAACCTAGCAGTCCCTGCCTGTCCCTTCTGCAAGAGCCGATTGGACGCAGGTGTGGTTGGGTGCATGGGTGCCTGGGTAGGCGGTGTCCCTGAGGAGAATCAGGGTCCCGGTGGCTCCACACTCCCACCTGCAGGAGCCCAGCCACAGGGACCCTGCTGCCAGGTGTTGTGTGTGTGACAGCCATGTGCACATAGGGGGCGGGGTGTGTGTGAGTGACAGCTGTGTGCACAGGGAGGTGTATTCGCGAGTGGCAGCATGTGCCCAGGAGGGAAGTGTCAGCAGGTGTGGGGTCTGCTGGGCCCCTGGGAGGGGCCTGGCATCTGAGAGGAGGGGGTCAGCAGCACCTCATGGCCGTGCCCTGGCACAGCACTGGGCGGTACCAGCCCCAGTGGCTGCTTGATCCTGGCCTTTCCTGGTACGTGGGCCCAGCAGAGGCCTCTCCAGGTACTCACGGCTTCCTAGGGTCCAGTCCCCACGCAGGTCCCACGCCAGACACCTCCAGGCTGTGCACACCCAGGGAGGTATGTGGTATGTGTGTGGTATTGCTCCTGGAGTCCAGCGCTGCGCTGCAGGCCAGGTATCCAGCTCCTGGAGTCCCTGGCTGGGCTGAGGCAGCAAAGAGGACACCGGAGGCTGTAGTGACCTCTGCAGCCAGGAAATCTACCTTCTCCCTGCCCTGTCAGGAACCCATGGCCGTGGGGGGGTGTGGGTGTGAGGGATGTGTGTTAGGGGTGTGTGAGGTGCATGGGTATGATGTGTGTGTGATATTTGTGTGCGGTGTGTGTGATATGTGTGAAGGCTGTGTGTGATGTATGTGATGTGTGCGGGGTGTGTATGTGGTGTTTGTGAAGTGTGTGAGGTGTGATTGTGTAGTATATGTGTGAGGTGTGTGGTGTGTGTGGTATGTGTGTGAGGTGTGATTGTATGATGTGTGTGGTATGTGTATGAGGTGTGTGCAGTGTGGTGTGTATGGTGATGTGTAATGTGTGGGGGGGTGTCTGTGTGGCGTGTGTTAGGGGTGTGTGATGTATTTGAGATATGGGGGGTATGTGAGGTGTGTGTGGTGATGGGTGAGCTGTGTGCAGTGTGTCGAGGTGTGGTATGTGTGTGGTGTGTGTGGGGGTGTCTGTGTGATCCCTGCAGAGGCTGGCATCCCTGTGCATGCTGGGGCACAGCCGCTTGGCCCACAGCTGCCTGGCTCTGGGCCTTTGCCTGTAGCCAGCAGCGTGCTCGTGGTTGTCTGCTCTTCCCCCTCTCTTAGCAGGTGGGGTTTAGCCTCCTGCTTGGGCTCAGCCCAGCTGTGTGGGCCGGGCAGCCCCTCCCTGCATTCCTCTGGCCTAACCCTCCTCCTCTTCACTCCCTCCCAAACCAGCTCTAATCTCCCAGCTTCCTGAGTCTCCTCTGGGGCTGGGGGGTGGCGGCCTCCTTATCTCCCCTGGCCCCAGGTCTCTGCTCCTTCCTGGCGCCTCCTCCAGTTAGTTCCCTGGCTCTGGGCCCTGGGAGCCCAGAGCCACATCCTTCCAGCCCAACAGGATCTGGGCAGTCACCTCTGCTTACAGAAGGATACTGGAGGAGTGACCCTGGGTGCCTGCCCATGCCTTTTGATCCCAGTCTGGTGCACAGCAAGGGCCTTGGAGGCCTTGGAGGCCTGGACTCTGCACAAACCCCCACAGCTCCCTGCCCCAGCCACCTGCTCCACGACTTCCTCCCAGCTACTTCCCACCTCACACTCCTGGGTAGATGGCCTCCCAAACACCTGACCCACCCTCCCTTTCTGCCAGCTCAGACTTGCCCAGTGCCTGGCCCTGGACCTGGGGCTACGCCAGGGTCCAGCCCAGTAGAGAACCTGGCTGTGGAAAAAGGGATGGGGCCTGCCGGTGACAGGCATCTCTGGTGAACTCCAGGAGCCATGGATGAGGCATGGGGAGGTAGGAGGACCCCCCAATGACCCTGTAGCACCCCTGGTTTCAAGGCCCAGCACGGACCATGACCCTTGACCCCAGTCACAAGGTCACTACAGAACACCAGAGCCTGGTACTTGGGCATGATGATACCTGTGTGCCAGGGGCTGTGTAGGCCTCAGAGGGGATGAGGGCCTGCTGGCCCTTCTGGGGATCCATCCACCCATTCATCCGTCCATCTATCCCCTATCCAAGCATCCTCTCATCCATTTACCTATTGACACATCCATCTACCCATCCAAGCATCCTTCCATCCACCCACCCATCCATCCATCCAATTATCCATCCAACCTTCCATCCCTCCAACCATCCCTCCAACCATCCCTCCAACTAACCAACCATCCATCCATCCATCCATCCATCCATCTATTCATCCACCCATCCACTCTCCCATCCACCCAGCCATCTAAGTATCCATCCACCCACCCATGCATTCACTCACCCACAGGGTGACAAGTGGGTGTTATCATTTTTTTTTTAAGATACAGTACACTGAACCTTGACCCACTTCTTGTCATGAACTGCTCAAACAATGCAGTGATAAACTCCTGGGGGGAACAGCTGTAAGGTGACAGAAAGCCTTGTTCTAGAGCAGAGCAGAGCTTCATGATACCACCCTCTACGCCGCATAGCCCATCCCCTGTCTTGGACCATGGTTCCTGAACTGTAGCAACTCCTGGGCACCTGACTATCAGGGGAGTCATCTGGTGCGCCGGCAACCAACTGTAGGGTTCACCCCCATCTCCATCTGTAGGACTCAGTAGTGAATTGTGAAGTGCTGAGTCATGACTGGAATCCATCTATAGGCTCAGCAGAGTCATGTGACTGTACTGCTGGTGCTGGTCAGTCATGCCCATGGCCTGGCCTCAGTAGCCTGTTTAGGTCTGAGCTGTGAGAGCAGCTGACCCTGGGCTGGAGACTGGTCTGCATTTCTGGCAGACGCCCTGGCATCTGGACTATGACAGGAGGATCCTGACCCCTGGCTCAGAGTGGGCAGGACGGTCCACATTAACACGCAGAGCCTCACCCAGTCACAGTTTGTAGTGTGAATGCCAGCCCGTGTGACAGTGAATGGCCTCATGTCCCTGGCTGACACTTGTGTGCCCACACACCCACACACATACACACACACACCCAAGGAGGGGTCTCTCCCAGTGGCTATGAATCCCACTGGCTTTTTGGGTTCAACCGTCCTTCCTGGATTTCTGGGTAGCCAGGGCTGCAGCAGCTGCCAGCATTGTCCTCCTGGGCCACTGACCATCTCCTCTTTCTCTCTGCAGGACTATTTCTACCCCCGATACCTGGGTAAGTGCTGGCCTATCAGCAGAGTGGGTCAGGAGCCAGCGATGGCCTTTCTTCCATGGCCTGCAACACCGGGGTCACCTGGGGGCAGGAACGTGCAAGTGCTGAGGTGCATGTCTTGTACTCCAGGTGCCCAGTGGGTGCTGACACCTCTGTCTTTTACAGATTGCATCAACAAGCATGGGTCCCCGTATACCAAGAGCCCAGACTTCATCACATGTGTTCAAAGTAAGCCCTGCTTTCACATGTCCCCATAAGCCCAGGATGGAATCCACATGGGGTTGTGTGTCCAATCCTCACCCAGGCCTACCTTCAATCCCATGCACACAGCCTGTGCCTCCTGTTCCCATGGTGCCCAGGGTGCCAGTGTTTGGGGGCTTCCAAGCCTTGATCACCAACACCATGCATGGACGTGACAGCATGCACATTTCCAAGCATTTCTATTGCCAGCTGTTCCCTAACCTGAGTTGCCCACTTCTACTCCAAGAGGCCCCAGTTGGGCTCTTGGCAGTGACCTTGCACCTCCCTTATTAGTTGAATTTCTGGTCTTGCTTCTCCTTAGGGCCTCAGGGTCCCAGTTGGGGTTCCCAAGGGGTGAAGTGAGCCCAGGGTGGCAGGTCTCAGCTTCCGATTGACTTGCTGCCGTGGCTGCCTGTTTGCTCCTGGTTCTGTGGCCCAGCAGGCACAAGCCATGGGGAGCTGGGGGAGCAGCAAGGCTAGTGCTGAGGACACACAGAACCCACTCCCTCCTTTCCTTCCCCACTCACGGCATAGCTGCTGGCCCTGGCCACAACAGCAGGACCTTGGGATTCCCAGCGAGGGTACCCCACAGGCGGTGGACCCAAAAACGTCCCCAGACAAGCGTCACTCTGTCGTCCCTCTCAGCTCACACACGTGGTTCTGTGGGACAGAACCCATCCCAACCCAGCCCCATGAGCCCCCTGCCCTGGGTCAGGCCCAGCACACTTTGGCTTCTGTCAGGATGGCCTGAGCCTGACATCCAGCTGGTCAAGAGGGGGTCTGAGAGAAACTGGACTTCTCCACCAGCCAATCCACAGACCCATCCACTGAGCTACTGATGAATCTAACTCTAGTCCACAGACGTCTCTGACCACCAGTTTAACACTCTGCCATCTAGACTTCAGTTTACCCACTAGTTCATGCTGGTCTACCCACTTCAATGCTAGTCTAACCACTAGGTCATGCTGGTTACCTATGAGTCTAGAGACTGCTTTGTGCACTTGGTGAGTCCTGAGTTGGCTCTGTCTCTTGTGTCCAAAGCTCTGAGGGTGGACAGCAGGCACCCCCTGCAGCCTCCATGGCAGCCAGACGCTGCTTTGAGGAGCTGGGGTTCTGATAGAGGATGGTGTGGAGCCTGGTCCCCGTCCTCGTTCCTGGGACCATGACACTGGACTCCATCTCTGCACACTCAGGGGTTAAAGGTGCTGGTGCCAGACATGATTCGTGCATAACAGCAGATACTGGGGCGAGCCAGGAAGGGCCCCAGAGCAGCCATATGGTCCCAGTGACCTGCGGATGCTGAGTGGGCCTGAGCCAGACAGGGGTTGACCCAAAAGCCTTGGATGAGCTATAGGAGTCCAGCCTGAAATCAAGGCCCACCCACCACCCAGCCTTGTGGGAAAAGCTGTAGACTTGCTCCTGGGAGCTGTGTGGCTGCAGCTGGAGGGCAGCCAGTAGGGGAGGTGGAGTCCGCATCCAGCCCCTAGAGCCTCCTCCCACCTGATTGGAAGCCCCACCTTCCTCATCCACAGCCCTTCCCATCTAGCCCACAGTTCCTCCATCTTGGCTGTATGAATGCAGTGCCCCCCGCACCCATCCAGTTCATCTGAAGTTTCATCGACTATAGAGGGGTACTCCTGGGGCCACCCCAGCTGCATTCCTGGTCATGGTGCAGCTCAGGCCTTACCACAGTGTTCTCTGTCTCAGACCTGCCTGACCAGTGCACCCCAAACCCCTGCGAAAAAATGGGGACCCAAGCCTGCCAGGACCTCATGGGTACCTTCTTCTGCCTGTGCAGAGCTGGTTGGGGGGGGCGGCTGTGTGACTCAGGTGAGACCCCGTACCCTTGGTCCCCATCCTGCCCTACCCACAGAGCCCTCCTCCCCCCCCAGTAGCAGGGGGTCCCAGGACTGGAGTTGAGCTCCAGCGCGGTGGGGGCGGGTACCACTGGCTCCACTGATCCTTTGGGTCTTCGTGGTCATTCAGGAAGGTCTGTCCTCCCTTCTCCCTGCTGGGCTCTGGGGTTCCTGGGGACCTTGCCAAGGGGCAGGGATGGAAGGAGGGACATGGTCAGGGTTGGGTGGTGCCTGCGGAGGCCTCACAGCTGCCCTGGGTGCAGATGTGGACGAGTGCAGTCAGAACAACGGCGGCTGCAGCCAGGTTTGCCACAACCAGCCTGGGAGCTTTCACTGTGCCTGCCACAGTGGCTTCGCGCTGGGCTCGGATGGAAGCACCTGCCGAGGTGAGCCTTACCCTGTGCCCTCCCCCCAGCTCTGTGGAGACTCTGCGCCCGCACAGGTGGGGGCTGGGGGGATTGGAGACTCGTTGCCCAGCGCTGTGGGGGCATAGGCCTTGGCCCCTGCCCAAGCAGGCAGCTCTGGCCCACCCCCTCTTCCTACTGGGCAACTCTAGCCCAGTCCCTGTGGTCCTGGTTCCACCCTGGCGGTTCTGGACCCCTCCCCAGCCCCGAGCAGGCAGCTCTGGCTCTGGCCTCACACTCTCACCCACAGATGTGGATGAATGTGCAGACGTGAGCACCTGTGGGTCGGCACAGTGCGAAAACCTGCCCGGCTCCTACTCCTGCATGTGCGACCCGGGCTACACCTACAACTCCCAGGAAAAGGCCTGTCTAGGTACACCTTGCCCTGCTCCACAACTACTGTGACTGCTGCCTGAAGGCCATGTGCATGAGGGGTGGCCCCCCGGGTCCCAGAATGCCAGACAGATGAAGTCTGGGACACGTCAGAGCCCACGGCTGCATCTGCCACTGGCCACACATTGTGACACACAACACATCTGCATACATGTGCAGACACGCACCCTTCATGTATCCACATGCATCCTGCACACATGTGCCCATGCACACATGGGCATGATGGCACACATGTGCCTGCCCCAGCCCCCCATAGGCATGAAGGAACCCCTCCCCAGCTCCTGGGACCATGGCTCCTCCCCAGCATGAGACCTGCCAAGCCCCAAGCTGTGGCTGCCAGTCCTATTTCCTGAAAGCTCAGGGAACTGGGGCGAGTGCCCAGGGAGAGGGTCTCAGCTGCGACCATGCCTCTCTCACAGGCTGGGCGCTCGAGCCCTTCCATCTCCGGAGTCGCGGCAGGGGGCGTGGGCAGCAGGACCAGGGGTGTGTGTGCTGTGTAGGGGGCGGGAACATGGTTCCTGGGCTGCACGTCCCCCACATGCATCACCGTGGAGACCTGACTCGTCTGTCACATACATGATTCCCCTCCCCATGTCTGGCCACAGATGTGGATGAGTGTCAGCAGGGTCGCTGTGAGCAGACCTGCGTCAATGCCCCTGGCAGCTACACCTGCCACTGTGATGGCCGTGGGGGCCTCAAGCTGTCCCCAGACATGGACGCCTGTGAGGTGAGCGAAGCAGCGAGAAGAGATGCGGGTCAGGGGGTGGGCTCCTGTGGACCCTCCTGACCCCTCACTCTGCCCAGGACATCCTGCCCTGCGTACCCTTCAGCCTGGCCCGTAGCGCCAAGTCCCTGTACCTGGGCCGCCTGTTCCACAGGACCCCCGTGGTCGGGCTCCGCCTGAAGCGGCTACAGCGTGTGCGGTGGGTATTGGGGGCCCTGGACCTCAGCCAACCACACCCCCTCCTCACCCAGCCCCACCCATGCCCCCTGTTTGGGAGGCCCTGGCCCCTTCCCCCAGCAATGGTGCGGCCTGGGAAGTCACGGTGATCTTTCCAGTGATGAGCTTCAGCCCCTGCTCACAGACTGGTGGCACAGTTCGACTTCCGCACCTTCGACCCTGAGGGTGTCCTTTTCTTCGTGGGTGGTGACCCGGAGGGCACGTGGGCACTGCTGAACCTGCGTGCGGGGCGCCTGGAGCTGCAGCTGCACTGCCAGGGTCTAAAACGTGTCACCAGTGGGGGTCCTGCAATCAACCATGGCCGCTGGCAGACGGTGAGCAAAGGAGCGTGGGCCTGGACTCTGTGAGCCTTGGGGAGCACAGGAACATAAGAGTGCAGGATCCTGGGAGACAGGGACTTGCTGGCAGCTCATGTGACCCCAGCACCCAGCCCGCAGGGAGAGAGATGCCCGAGGCCAGTGCCCAGGCAGGGGTGAGGAGATCCCATCCCATTGTTCCCACCTTCTCAGGTGTCCGTGGAGGAGCTGGCCCGCAGCCTCGTGGTGAAGGTGAATGATGAAGCCGTTATGAATATCGCGGTGCCGCGGGAGCTGTTCCACCCACGCCGAGGCCTCTACCACCTCAACCTTACCCTGGGAGGAATCCCTCTACCCAGCAGCCATCTCTTGCAGCCTGTGAGTGTCCCCTATTGCCACACTTGCTTTGGTAGCCTCTGCCTGTGCCAGGCACGGAGGCAGGGGATGAGGGACTCCTGGAAGCCAGCAACCAGGTGGGTCAAGTGCAGCCTGGTGTCAGGTGAGCCAGATGCAGCCAGGTGGGCCAGGTGTTAGCTAGGTGTCAAGTGGGTCATGTGCAGCCAGGTTAACCAGGTGCAGCCAGGTCAGCCAGGTCAGCCAGGTGTCAGGTGGGCCAGGTCAGCCAGGTGTCAGCTGGGCCAGATGTAAGCAGATGGGCTGGGTATAACCAGGTGAGACAAGTGTAGCCAGATGCAACCAGGTGTCAGGTGGGCCAGGTGGGCCAAGTGCAGCCAGGTGTCAGGTGGGTCAAGTGTTGCCAGGTGTCAGGAGGACCAGGTGGGCCTGATGCAGACTGGTGTCAGGTGGGCCAGGTAGGCTAGAAGGCCCTCTGTCTAGATGAGCGGGGTGAGTAATAAGCATGTCTGGCTGTAGTCACAGCAGACAGTGCCCAGGATGTCCGGTGTCAACCCTAGGGGGTATCTTCTGGGGTGAAGACCACATCGGGGGGGAGGTTATATCCCAGAGTCTTCCAGGTCATTTATGCCCTCATCCCCTTCCCCACAGTGATGAGGGCAGGGTGTCAGGTTAAGAGGGCTGATCACAGGAAGCCCTAGCTATACCACCTGGTTGGCATACAGCATGGCAAGCATGGGCTCAGGAGAGAGGAGTAGAACAGGAGCTGCCTTGTGTAGGGAGAAGCAGAGGCCCCACCCACGTGTGAGTCATGTTCCTCCCCTAGGAGTTCCTGGGATCTCAGCGGATCTCAGCTCTGACCATCATGAATCTGAGCCGGGGCACAGCCAGTGTGGTCTCTTGGGGGCACATGGCCAGGGTGGTCTCTTGGGAGGACATGGGGAACCGGCTAGCATGGTGTCCTGGGACATGGCCATCATGGTCTACTTGGGACATGGCCAGTTGGTATCCTAGAGACATGGCCAGGGTGGTCTCCTGGGGACTCAGCCAGCATGGTCTCCTGGGACATAGCCAACGAGGTCTTGTAAGGACATGGCCAGCATGGTGTCCTGGGGACTCAGCCAGCATGGTCTCCTGAGACACAGCCAGCAAGGTCTTGTGGAGACATGGCCAGCATGGTGTCCTGGGGATATGGCCAGGGTGGTCTCCTGGGGGGTATAATCAGTATGGTCTCCTGGGGACCCGGCCAGCAAGGTCTCCTGGGGCACAGCCAGTGAGGTCTCGTGGGGGTGGGGACTTTCTTCAGATCAACCCCCGGCTGGACGGCTGCATGCGTGGCTGGAGCTGGCTGGACGAAGAGGAGGCCACCATCCAGGAGACAGTCAGTGGCAACGCCAAGATGCAATGCTTCTCCGCTGCGGAGGATGGCTCCTTCTACCCCGGCAGCGGATACGCCTCCTTCAGCCTGGACTACAGTGAGCTTGGGCCAGGGGCAGGGCAGGTACCGAGGGGAACGGGAGCGGGGGGCAGGTGCTCCTCCAAGTCGTGCAGGGCAAGTATGCTGGCAGCTCCCAATTCTCGACCCTGCCCCCTGCACCACCACGTGGCGCGCCCCTCTCCTGGCAGGGAGTGCACCTAAGGAAGACAGCAGCTCTGATGCAACCTGGGCGGTGGAGGTGACAGCCCGCCTCCGCCCTGCTGCGGACACTGGGGTGCTGCTTGCGCTGCTTGGCACCGACCGCTCTGTGCCTCTCTCACTGGCCCTGGTGGACCACCATGTGGCCAGGAGGCTCAGGAAGCAGGTATGGTGCCCCCTTCCCGCTCTCACACTGCTCACAGAAGCCTGCCTGGGGGTGGGGGGAGCGGAGGACCCATGGGAACACAGGCAGCTGCAACTACAACCCCTGAGCCGCACGCGCCTGTGGCCCTGACCCCTGACCCTGCAGCTCGTGGTCCTGGCTGTGGAACACGTGCCGCTGGTGCTCGCAGAGATCCAGGCTTGCAACGGGCAGGAGCACGTGGTCAGTGTGTCCCTGAGGGAGGGTGTGGCCACGCTGGTAGTGGACGGCAGTATGGGGCGGAGCGAGGTAGACGCCACGCAGCTGCAGGAGAGGCTGAGCCTGCTGGAGAGGCACCTGGTGCACGGCCCCGTGCTCACTCTGCTTGGGGGGCTACCAGGTAGGAACACAGCCCAGACCCAGGGAATGGTCTGGGGAGGGGCTGCTGGGCCTGGGAGCCCCACCCAGCTTGCCGGGATTCCTGCGGTTATAGACAGAAGTAGTGAGGGTCTCCCCCGACCCAGGGCTCCATCAGGTTTGTTGCCAATCAATACCCTGCACTGGTTAGAGACATCCTTGTGGAACCCCCAAACTGGGTCTGCTCTCCGAGGGACAGAAAGGCAGTCACTCACATGGAGTGGTGGAAGAAAGTGCGGAGAGGAACCAGGATACAGCGTCACTCTCAGGCTCCCCAGAGTCAGGCAGGAAGGCTCCAGACAGACAGTAGGGACTGGGGGAGGGGGTGTCGTGTGCATGGTTCCTGTTTGGTCAGTGATGCTGTGATCTTCAGGAAATTTATAACGGTCTAATGTGCACAGGCAGGGAGTGGGGGGTGACCAGAACGCTCCCCATCCCAAGGGGTCCTTGCCCCACTACAGCCTCTGCTCTCCTCACCCCCCTAGATGTGCCAGTAACGTCCACACCAGTTACTGCCTTCTACCGTGGCTGCATGACCCTGGAGGTCAACGGGATGCCACTGGACCTGGACGAGGCTACACACAAGCACAGCGACATCACCTCACACTCCTGTCCCCCAGTGGCTGCCACCTCCACGGCTGCCTCTGGACACGCGTAGCCACCGCCTGCCCTGCTCCACATGTAGATAGTCGCAGGGTGGGGCAGGGCTGGTGAGACTCTTATTTTTATTACTGAACGCTTCTTCCTCTAAAGCGTGAAAATAAACTATCTCCACGCCTTTGTAGCCTGTGTTGCGGCTGCTGCTGCCCCAAGCCCCAGGGGGTGGTGGACACCCCCGTGGTGTCCCCTGGAGTGCCCCCACCCTGGGCTGGGTGGGCCACCCGTGTTTGTCTACCCTGGCCATGCCTCTGGTCCTGGCCTCTCCTGGCCCCTCAGCTTCCCAGCTACGGTTGCCCCTGTGGGCAGGATGGGGTGCTCATGTGCCCTTTGATGCTACTTTTCCTCAGTCTTGGGAAGTCTTGGACCAGATTGGACTGGCCCCTTGGGAGCAGGGCTGTGTGCGGGCAGGCCTGGACAGCCGTGGGTCCCACCCCAGCTCAGCCACTGGTGCAGAGCACAGAGCCCATCACTGCTGGTCAGTGAGCTCTGGGCCCGGCTCCCAGTCACTATGTGTACATAAAGTGGGCTGCAGCCATGCCTGGCCAGAGGAGGCCCCAGAGTTGCAGGGGCGGGCATTGCGTGGGAGGAGTGGCTTTGAGGATAGCAGGTACCCAGTGGTGGAGGCAGAGGAGCCAGTGCCTGGAGACCCCTTCTCTCAGACCCTGAGCCACAGGGCCCCGCCCTGCTGCCCTGTTCTGCTCAGTCAGCATGGATCCTTGGTGCAGTGCCCGGGTCCTGGGGCTGCTGTTGCTTGGATCAGTCAACTTACCTCTATACCCCATGTGTGGTGTGGGACACCCCAACTACCGCTGCCAGAGGGGAGGCACTGGCCTCAGTAAGTCCCTGAGCAGTACAGGTGCCTCCATGCACGCGGAGGAACGGGCACCGAGATTGGCGCTGGTCATGGTGAGCAGGGGCCGGGCAGTGCGAAGCAGATTCCAGACACACATACTCACACCCTCTCCCTACCCCTGCCCCACTCCCGCCAGGAGACCCTAGAAGGATGCGGCTGGTGGCAGCTTGCCCTGGGCCACAGTGCTCATGGCTAAGCCTGCCAGCTTCCCTACACTGGAAGGTGGTTCCAGAATGTTCTAGATGTTCCTCTGGCCTTGGGAGCCTCTTTGCTGCCAGCCCCATTCCCCGAGGTTGAGAGGCCAACAGCAGTGGTATGCCAGGGCTGCTGGGCAGGTCTCTGCCCCAGGGCGAAGCAAGGCTGATGATTCTGAGAAAAAAATGGGCTTTGCAGTTTGAGGTTTCTGACCACACAGGACTCCAGGCAGGGTAAGGAAACTTGGACCAAGTGAATGGTCAGGCCTAGGCTGTGGTGGACAACCCCCAGACGTTCCATCCCCTAAGACCCTTGGAAGGTGGGTTGGCCCCTAGCACACCCCAACCCTGTTCCAGCAGGCAGGCCCTGCTCTGGCCTGGCCTGAAGTTACCTGCCTTTGGAGAGGTTGGAGGCCAGACAAGGAAGAACAAGGCCAGTGCTCACCCACTGCAGCCGCCCTCCCCCAAGATGAATGAGGACCTGCAGGGCTGAAGCCTGTGGAAGTCTCCATCCCCTACTGAGTCACCCGCAGAAACCCCTGCTCTTGTGGCTCAGTTGGTCACCCAGGACACCGTGTCCTGAAGCCCAGGCTAGACTCTCAGTAGTCACCCTTGTTGGAGTCTCCTTGTGCTGAGTTTTTGGGCAGCACCATAGGCGATGCCTGTTAATGCCACGACAGAGAGCTACTGAGCACCAGTGGGAGTGACTGCCAGGAAGGCCCATGTAGGACCTCAGATGCCTAACAGATACCCCAAACACCATGAGGTCCCCAAGTCAGAGAAAGCCATGTTGGACTTTGAGCAAAACCAGTGACAGAAGTGATTGAGCTTGGATCTGGTCACCACGACAGATCACAGGAGAGACATACACCACAGGGACACAGACCACAGGAAATCACACCACATGGAAAGAGACCGCAGGGACACAGACTGCAGGGACACAGACCACAGGGACACATACAATAGGGACAGAGACCACAGGGACACAGACCACAGGAAATCACACCACATGGAAAGAGACTGCAGGGACACAGACTGCAGGGACACTGACCACAGGGACACATACAATAGGCACAGAGACCACAGGGACACATACAATAGGGACAGAGACCACAGGGACACAGACCACAGGAAATCACACCACATGGAAAGAGACCACAGGGACACAGACTGCAGGGACACTGACCACAGGGACACATACAATAGGGACAGAGACCACAGGGACACAGACTGCAGGGACACAGACCACAGGGACACATACAATAGGGACAGAGACCACAGGGACACAGACCACAGGAAATCACACCACATGGAAAGAGACTGCAGGGACACAGACTGCAGGGACACAGACCACAGGGACACATACAATAGGGACAGAGACCACAGGGACACAGACCACAGGAAATCACACCACATGGAAAGAGACCGCAGGGACACAGACTGCAGGGACACAGACCACAGGGACACATATAATAGGGACAGAGACCACAGGGACACAGACTGCAGGGACACAGACCACAGGGACACATATAATAGGGACAGAGACCACAGGGACACTGACCACAGGGACACAGACTGCAGGGACACAGACCACAGGGACACATACAATAGGGACAGAGACCACAGGGACACAGACCACAGGGAAAGAGACCGCAGGGACACAGACTGCAGGGACACTGACCACAGGGACACATACAATAGGAACACAGACCACAGGGACATAGACCACAGGGGCACAGACTGCAGGGACACTGACCACAGGGACACATACAATAGGGACTGACCACAGGGACATAGACCACAGGGACACAGACTGCAGGGACACTGACCATAGAGCCACAGACCACAGGGACACAGACCACAGGGACATAGACCGCAGGGACACAGACTGCAGGGACACTGACCACAGGGACATAGACCACAGGGACACTGACCACAGGGACACATACAATAGGGACACTGACCACAGGGACACATACAACAGGGACAGAGACCGCAGGGACATAGACCACAGGACACTGACCTCAGGGACAGAGACCACGGGACACAGACCCTGGCAAGCTTACATGTTGTGGTTTATGTACTGAAATCCAAACACAGCTCTGCATCCTAACAGAATCATTCATGGCTCCCTAATCTCAGCTGTGTAACCCACATGTGTTCTTGCAACACAATGGATCTGCTTCTGTGGCCATGAACAGAACCTAGCCACACTCAGGAGTAACAAGGGCCAGCTGGTCTCTAGCACCACAAAATGGGCAGCTCAGGCTGGGAGCCTTGGACGTGCTGTCCGTCATCAGTTCCCTTCCCTTGCCCAAGTTACTGGGACCAGTCAGAATAGGCAGATCCAGCCAAAACCAGTCAGACCCCATTCTTCCACTTTCCCACATGAGCCTTCAACCTGGAAACCAGCCAGTTCCTCAGGTTTTCTTCACACTGTTTGCTTCTGAGGTGACTTGGTGGTGGGAGCTGTGTGCGCGTCCTCTGCAAGGGCCTGGCCTGGGCTCCTCAGAAGTTGTCCTTGACCAGGGCCTGGAGGAAGTGGGAGGGAAGGGTGAGGGGTGACCAAGGTCAGAGTCCACTGAGGCTGCCACGGGGGTCTGCTCTGCAGATCTGAGCTCCCTGTGGACTCCATGAGGGTGCGGGATTCAAGGTGCTAGAGTAGCCTCCTGTCCCCGTCAGGAGGCCTCAGGGCTGTGGTCTCAGAACAGAGAGCCCAGCTCTACCAGCCAGCAGAAAACTGAGGGCATCTGCTGTATGCATGGACACTGCAGTGTGTTTAGGCCGTGTCGGTGAGCTGCGCCCGTCCCGCGTGGACATGGGCTGTGGTGTCCACCATGCATGGCTGGGGCTGTTTCCCCCTCATCCTCTGGACTCGGAAGCAAGGTGAGCACCTCTCTAGGCTGTGAATGGGTGGTGGCCAGGCAGCAGGAGCTGCTTCTGGGACTCTGCACTCATCTGGAAATTAGTCCCACCCTGGCCAGAGCCCCATGGCAAGAGGACAGCAAGGAATTTCCCAGCCCACAAGGCCTCCAAGGTTGGTCTGTCACATGGGAGGGAAGGGGGACACAGGTCTCTGGAATCTTCTCCCCGGGGCCCATGGGGGCGGCCACAGAAACAGGGCCTCTGGTTGGGGTGGCACTTTCCCGGACAGCTTCAGCCAAGCTCCGTCAGGGAGCGTAGGGAGGAGGTTTCTCTCCGGGGAGAAAGGAGGCCACAGAGCGGAGCTGCGGGGCCTGGGGAGGGAAGTCGCTCCGGCCGCCCTGGGCCTCGGACAGAGACGTGGCTGCAAGGCGGCTGCACGCCTGCAAGTGGATAGAGATGCTCTTGGTCAGCAGGCGCACACACCACACGTCTCCTCACAGAGATCACACATATGGAGTATGTGTGCACACATGTGTGTTTACATGCACACCAGGGGACTTAAAAAATCCTGGACATGCAATCAGGATTTTTGGTGCAAAAACTTTTGCAGGTGCTACATAATGTTGTGTAGTATGTATGTGACTGTGCGTGTGTGTTTCCATGCATGCTCACATGTATATATGAGTGAGGAGCAATCATGCAGTCCAGCTTGTTTTTAAGCACAGCCTGCTGGGGCACAGAAGGAGCAGCCGCAACCAGAGTGGACATAGGACGAGCAGACCAGAAGCCTCAGCATCCTTCTCCCAGAGTGTCCCAGGCACACATGTGCTATGTTGGGCCTCACATCCTGGGCCCATGTGTGCCATGTTGGGATTGTGTCCCAAGCCCCCATAGGTGATCACCGTGGCCACAGCTCATGCACTCCAATCACTAGGCCTCCCCTCCCCATGTCCCCCGAGCCCTGGCCAGCGAGATGGGCAGTGCCACTGGGTTCTCTCAGCAGTGAGGGGCCAGGCCCACAACCCTGGTGGCCACGCACATCCTACCTGAAGTGGCAGAGGATAGGTGGAGCAGGTGGGGAGGGTGGCAGGTGGTGAGCACAAGCCTGGGAAAGCCAGGTGCTGCTGGGCCGGGTTGTAGATGGCGGGGGGTGGGGCAGATGGGCCGTAGGCCAGCTGGGACAGCGGCACCTGCAAAGGCACATGTAGGTGATAATGGACAGTTGGTCATCACACAAGGAGGAGGACTCATGACACAGCAAGTCCCATCAGTAGGGGTGGCTATGACCCTAAATGAGGGCACACACAGGGATTTCCCTTAGAGCAGTACTGGCTGCCATGGGACCTGGTTCTCCCATGCCCCAGTCCTGCAGCCCTGCCCATCACTCACCATGTCCTTGAAGGCCCCAAGGACAGCAGCTGTGATGATGCCCAGCAGCAAGCCCAGCACATTGAGCGCTGTGGACACCCAAAGTAGGCGGTACAGGTGCAACACATCTTGGCAGCCGCGCACACCCAGAAACTCATGGTAGACAGGCACTGGGGAGGGGCTGACAGGATGGGACATGATGAGCTTAGGGTTGCACAGGCAGTGTAGAAGCAGGCAAAAGGGGATGCCAGGGCCTGAGTATGGCCAGGGCAGGGGGTTTGGCTGAGTTTGAGTGTGACTGTGCAGCGGGAGTCTGCTGAGGCTGAGTGTGGCCATGGGGGTTTGTGGCTATGCTTCAAGTCCCCTGGGGCTCTGCTACACCTGGGGAGAGGCTGACCTCACTCACTGGGCCCTAGGCACACAGAAAACAGACCTATGATCTCTGTGGTGAGCAGGTGACAGTGGGGCTATGGGGACAGGGCTGGGCCCAGCAAAATGGCCTCTCTGCTCTCACCTGGGGGAGGGGCAGGGCTTAGCACCTGCATCGCTCCCAGGACCAGCATGAGAAGGAGTCAGAATGGCAGGATAAAACATCCTCAGGCCCCTGCCCTGAGCAGTGACAGGCTGGTCGCTGTCCCAGGCTGGACCAGGCAGGACTGGGCCAAGTTGATGCTGGCTACATGTCCTGAGCCCTCAGCACTTCCTGTGACCTGGAGACATCATACAACTGTGCCAGTGAATGAAGGCATGCTGGAGCTGCTGCCCCCACAGAAGGGGTGGCCCACGTGCAACCTGTGCATGTGCATGACCATCTATGCATGCATGCACATATGTGCATTGTAAATGCGCATGCTTGCACCTGTGAGTATGTGTGAGCATGAGTGCCTGTGTGAACATGTATATATTAATTGCTGTGTGCACACATGCACATTGTGTGCATGTGTGAACATGTGTGTGATTGTATACAACATGTGCATGTGTGTAGGTGTGCCTTGTGAGCATATCTGTATGAGTTGCAGTGTGGTTGTGTGCACATATGTACATTGTGTGTGCATATGTGAACATGTGTGCATGTGTGCCCCCCAGCCTGCTCTGAGCCCTGCCCCTCACCTGTCACAGGTGTACAGGTCACAGCAGTAGCAGGTGTTGCTTCTCACCCTCAGCTGGCACTGGCCACTCACTGAGTAGCACGTGACCTGGGGACAGAGACCTGGTCGGGTCCATACCCTCGACTGGGCCCAAGGCCATTTTCTGCCCGGATCACCCAGATGCAGCGTGCGTGTGGGGCAGCAAGACTCCACCCCCGCAGGAGTTTCTGCTGAGTGAGTCCCAGTTCAGCCAATAGTAATGGAGGGGGCAAGTCTGAGCAGCGCAGAGGACAGGAGGGCTCGCTGCCCCTCCTTGTCCCAGGCCCCTGCCTGTTCTAGCCAGGTCCCCTGGCCCAGGTGGGAGGCCTGACCAGCAGCATTAGCCAGGAGGCCACGTACGCCCCTCTCTGCAGTGTCCAGAGCAGCCCCTCTCTGCAGTGTCCAGAGCAGCTCTGAGGACCCAGAAAGAGCTGAGGTGGATGGAGGCTGCTGCTGTCCGTTCAGCCATGGATGCCTCTATCTGGGACGAGGTGGGGCTGCCGTGTGGGAGGGCAACCCAGCAGCCCAGGCCCAGGGCGGGGCATCAGGTGTCACCGCCCACACAAGCCAGGAACCGGTAGCAGATTGACAGACTGGGAGGGGCTAGGTAGCACTGGACAGATCCGGTCTCACCTCCGTGTGGTGGACGTCATAGAAGTGTCCCTCCTCGCCAGAGTAGAACTGGCATCGGCCTGTGGTCAGCGGCCTCGGCTCCTGGGGACAGAGACACACAGTGCAGGGGCACAGAAAAGCCATGTATGCATCTGCCCAAGCCTTCACACAGACACGGAACAGCCGGCCCGGTCAGTCCACAGGTTCACCATCCTCCCATGTGCTTGTGTCATGTGTATGCGGTGTGGTGGGTGGGTCTGAATCCCCAGCACTGAGACAGAAAGTGAAAGTCAGACACATGCTGGAAAGACCGAGGACCCTGGTGGAGGCTGCAGACCACCTTCCACGTTTCCTTGTAGGAAGAGCCAAGCTGGCAACTCACAATGTGTCTGGCAGCAAAGACCCCATCCACCACAGCACAGCAGAAGGCAGCCACCACCCCAAAGCTGATGAACACGATGGCCGCCACCAGCTGAAAGGGAAGGACAGAGTGTTGGGGGTGAGCCTCCTGGGGTGATCCCTGCTTCTGAAGAGGACAGCAGTGGCCACTGCACACGGTAAGCTCAGTGCCCACACCGACCAGATCCAGGTCGTGTGCGCACAGCTGCCTGCATGTGCCTCCTTGCCACGCACTCCTCTAGCTTCTTCCTGCCGTAATAGACGAATTTTGTGGAGGTGCAGAAGTGGCCCCTGCCAGTGCCTAAATGAAGTTTAGTTGGATTTCAATTCTCACAACCCGTCCCATGAACATGCAGTAGGGCCTTCAGGCAACGGCAGGTAGAGCCTCCCTGGGGACCCCACACTCTTGCAGGACACAGCCAGCTTCTCTGAACCCCAGAATCTGGACCGAAGGATGCGGTGTCCTCCAGGGTGGAACCCCTGCCTGACGCCTCTCACCTGGGAGGCCACGCCCCACCCACCATGCCCCCTCGCCTGGGTACCGCCCCTTGCTCACCATTTGCCGTCTGTTCTCCACCAGAGTGAGGCCCACGAGCCCCAGGAAAGACCCGAAGCCCAGCTGAGGGGAAGAAAACTCAGGGAGATCTGTCAGGTGGTCAGGACAAAGGGACCCCCCTCACGAACCTCCTCTGAAGCCTCAGCCTGGGGCAGGGGCAAGCTTGCGGGGGGCTGGGCAGAGAATTGGGGCAGAACCTGCCCCGAAAACACCTTGTCTCGGTGAGCCAGTGTGAGGAGACAGCGCCGGCCCCTCCTGGGACCCCAGCGCACCTCGCTCAGGCCCACCCAGCACGACCTCACCTCCAGGTGTCACTGTCCTGCGTCCACACACAAGAGAGCAGGAAGCCCCAAGCCCAGCTCTGCTTCAGCAGGCCGTGCCCAGCCCTCCCCTCCCAGGGCCGGGCACTTACAATAATGCCAGGATAGTAGCCTCCCACGGTCACGTTCTCCGTCCTGGTGGTGGCTGCAAGGCCGATTGTCACTATGAGAATGGACACTGCCAGCAGGGAGCCCACAAACCACTGGGCCGTCCTCTTCCTCTTTCCAAAGCCTTCTACAGGGAGGACCAGGAGGGCCTCAGTGAGCTGGGGGCTTGGGGTAAGCCTCTCTCTCTCTGCCAGGCTCTGTCCCTGCTCTGCGTCCTTCCCTGGAGAGTCCCACAGACCTGCATGCCTGCTGCACAGAGCCAGTGCCTGGGAGCCACCTGGCTGCCCAGGGGTGCTCTCCCCACATCCCCAGGGAGAGCATGCAGGGACCAGACAGGTACCCCCGTCGGGGGGAGGGGGATGCGGCTTTCTGGGGATGAAGGCTGTTTTCCGGCCCCAGCCAGTGGACAGAGCAGAGGCAGCAATGCCTCTTGGGGCTAGGTGGGCAAGAGAAGACTGGGGTAGGCGAGTCAGCTCCTTGTGGGGGCTGGGCAAACCCAAACCAGGAGCGTTAGCAATCAGCCACCTCAGTGCCTTGCAGGTGCAAGTGGAACAGCTGGGACTCAAACCGGTTCTCTATGGGATGCTGTCCTGTCAGCTCAGACTTACCCTGCTATGTCTCAACCCCTCACACTGTGTGTTAGTCTGGATTGTGGGAGTTAGCAAAACAGATGTGCGGAAGGCGACAAATAACCCCGAGTGGTGAGGTCCCCTTCAGGGCCACACAGGACTACTCTCCCCAAAGTAGATTTTTCCTTGGACCGTGAGACTTCTCCCTCCACCAGGCGGGCTCCCCTCAGCCAGGTGAATCTCCTTCAGCCATATGGGCATAGGGATGCCCCTGAGCCACGTGGATTCTCCTCAGCCATAGGGATCTCCCTCAGTCACATGGGTTCCCCTAAGCCATGTGGGTCTCCTTGAGCCGTGTGGATTCGCTAAGCCACAAAGATTCCCCTCAGCCATGCAGCCTTGGCCATGCCAGCTCTGGGTCACTTGTAGGCCCTCCAGCGCCTGTGAGAGCAGCAGGATCCTTCCTGAACCTACAGAAGCAAGTACCTGAAACTGCTATGTCCCTCACCACAAGCAGACGCTGCTCTGAGTGCATGTCTGGCCTCCCTGGGCTCCTGTTGAGGAGCTGTTTTCTGGTTCTGGAAGCTTCAGGACCTGTTTGTGACCTTTGGCTTAGCACTTGTCGTCTGTGTCAAGCCATCCAGCCATGCCCTGACCTGCAATGCTGGTGATTAGGCATGTCCCACAGAGGCCCTTCATCCTCCGGGGCCCACATCAGTTGCTTGGCTGCTTCACAGCTTGGCCTGGCACCAGCACTTCCACAGCGTCCTGGGGAAGGCAGGGACCCCAGGAAGGGCCTGTTCTACCCACACAGGTCTCCTATTTCTTCAGGTGCCATGAAGGTGACAGGAGGAAGATACAGTGAGCCATCCTGCTGAGATGTGCTTCTAGTTCCAATCTGGAGAGAAAGGGCCACAGCCACAAGCACCACAGCCCCCAGGACTCAGCACTCTGCTGGCCCAGGGGTCAGTGTGAGCACCACGGCACTGGGAGGCTAGCAGTAGCCCAGCCCCAACACGTCCGCTGATGAAGCTGGTGGCTCCCATAGACCCTCGGGCCTGGACTGTGAGCTTGACTGGAGGGTAGGAGGACTTGCAGGGTGATGGTCATGTAGGTCTGCTTGACTGGGCCCAGGTTCAGCCTCACCAGGACACAGGGAACACCCCTGGTGTCCAGGGCCAAACAGATTTCGCCTCCTGACCTATGAAGTGGTGCTAGGGGCACATACAGGACCCATCCTCCTGCAGACAGGGCTGCCTCCCATGGTGCAGCGTCACCCAGGCCAGGCTGGGTGGGGAGCCCTGAAAGGATGGAGGCTGCACCCACAGCTCCAGCTGCACCCTCCTGCCCTTCCCACCTACCAGCCCCCTGTCCCCATCAGCCTGAGGGACTGAGCCTGAGGAATCTGAGGGCATACAGGCCCTGACCGGAGGGCAGAGCTCAGGCATCCACCATCCCAGCAGACCCTCAGATCCTGCAGGGGGCGTTCCAGACATGGGGCCGACACAGCAGGTCTTCCGTGCCCCCCAGAAAGAGGAAAGAGCTGCCTGGGGTCCCTCATGTCTCCCTGGTACAACTGTAAGAGCACCAGCTGACCGCCTCAACAGAGCCCAGCGGCGGCCAGCTCCCACAGGCAGAGCAGCGCATCCTGGATTATTAATCAGCACTAATTGATCTGGTTTGAAAATATGTTTACTGAAAATGCTCCAGCCAGCATCCCAGTGACCATGGCCCCCAGGAACCAAACAGCCCCCTGAGAACTGCTGACAGAGGAGGTATCTTCTCTCAGTGCCCCGTCCCGTATCCCGTCAGCACCCGCATGGTCGGCTCACAGCCCTGTCCCATGTCCCCTGTTGGAGGAGTCAGGGCCGATGTCTGTCTGTTGGGAAGTAGCAGGGGACAGTTCTGTGTTAAGGTCGGAAGTCAGGACCCTTACCCCTCCTAAGTGAGGAGAAGCCGCCCAACCCTGGAAACTAACCTTGGAGGAGCTCAGTGTGGCCTCCCCCTCTCAACACGGGTCCCAAAAGTGCCAAGCAGACAAGCGGGAGAGGGGACCTGGCCCAGAGCCCATTGCCAGCACTGTCTCTCAGCCCCCACACTGCCCACTAGGAAGGGCCCTAGCTCACCTGTGGTGTCCAGCAGGGCCAAGGGCCCTGGCACAGGAGGCGCCAGTGGCTGCATCACGGTGGCACCAGGACCAGTGCCTGGGGTGGCTGCAGCTGCTCTGGTAGCCAGCACTGCCCGGTGACACAGGAGTCTTGAGCTCCACCCCTCCGCTCCTTCTCTCCTCCCCTGCCCCCTCCGGCTCCAGCCCTGCAGGGAGGGACACAGGGAGGCCATTCCAGGGTGCCCCATGGGGTCCTAGTCTGCACCTGCTGCTGGGCTGGGGCCAGAGGACAACAGGCCTCGGAGATGCTGCCCCTGGACCTGGACCCCAACACGCTGCCCTCCACACTGTGTTAGCTTTGTGTTTTTCTTCAGCCAGTGAGTGGCAGGGCCCATCCACATGCCTGGTGCCCCGCCCCCCCACTCTACTCTCCTGTCAGCTTCAAAGCTGCTCTGGGCAGACAGAATCGGGACTGGGCCAGGGCAGTGACCATCTGAGGGCCTCGCGTGCTGGCAAGAAAGGAAAGTCTCCTTCAGGCATTTTCACAGTCTGGTGTGCTGGGGATCTCTGCAGTGATCAATGTGTAGCTGTTGCTGGGAAAGCTGTCTGCCCGGCAGGGATACCACAGGACTTGTGCTGCCGACACCACCAGGACACTGTGAGTTTGTGACGTGGGCTCTGCAGCTCTAGGAGGGAAGTAAGGGCCAAAGCATTAGCAGGTGCACCTGTGTGAACCAGGCTACAGCCTGCTTGTTACAGATCCTAGGTGTCTGGGGCAGTCAGTGGTCTCCGGGCTATGTGCACCTGGCCCCTGCAGCTCTCAGGAGGCCCGGCGGCTATTGGCTGGACACGAGTCCTTCCGTAACCCAATAGTTTCTGAAACGCGGCACCAGGATGAATAATGCAAACCCGCCATCAGGGAAGCCAAGCATGAGGGGGATAGGAATTGTTGGAATTCAGCTCCGGCAGAGCCTGGCTGCAGTGGGTCAGGGGGCTGGAGGGTCCATGGCCAAGACAGCCCAGATAACAAGCCCCATAGGGAGGCTCTGCCATGCCGTGTGTTTCATGCTAGGACCCCAGGAGCCACAGTCATGCACAGGGCAGGCCATGAGGGTCCCTAGGGAGGCCCTGTATCCCCTGTGTACTACACTTATTCCCAGACCTCCCAGGGGCCTCCATGCTGGCACCCAGGGGTGGCCTGGACAGTTGCTGCCCGGAGGAGGTCGAGGTTTAGCTTCTGACGCTGGAAATGAAGACAGAATCTTCTGGCTGGGCAGGGGCTGGGACCACCAGCTGCCCGCTGCCCTGTATGATTGATTGCTTGGCAGCTCTGGCTCTGGCTAAGCCCATTTGTGTTTAGCAAATGTGTGAAAACCCAGATAGGAGCCACCCAGGGGAGGTGAACGGAGGCTGGGGTCAGCCTAGGGGTGGCCCACCCGGCTGGGGACAGCCCTGGGCCCAGCTGCTCTGGGCCCTTCTCTCTGGGGAAGCCCTGAGTGAGCTTGGCCTGCTGGCCTGAAGAGGTGCCCTCCTATCCCTCCTGCTCCCTTACAGCCTGGAGAACGCTGACCGTGGGAGGCACATATTGCTGCCCAGGTAGAACTGCGCCTAAGCCACTGCACGGCTGGGTCAGCTCAGCTTCTGTGGAGGGCCCTGGGCAGGCCAGGCAGCACACTGAGATGGGCAAATGGCATCACCCCTCAGTACATGACCAGGTGACATCACAGCATAAGATAGGACCAGGATGGACCACACAATACCTCCCACTCCCTAAAGTCATGTGTGCCTTCACAAGTACTTGTCAGCCCTGTGGCTGCCTCAGAAGGTAATGCTCAGTCAGTGAGAAGCCTGACCGGCCAGACCTTCCACTGTACATGCAGAACACTGCACACCCTGCTGTGAGGGCAGCTCAGCGTGTGCGCCTAGAAACCGGGCAGGGGCGAGGCGTGCTCAGCGTGTGAGCCTGGAATCCGGGCAGGGGCGAGGCGTGCTCAGCGTGTGAGCCTGGAATCCGGGCAGGGGCGAGGCGTGCTCAGCGTGTGAGCCTGGAAACAGGGCAGGGGCGAGGTGTGCTCAGCGTGTGAGCCTGGAAACAGGGCAGGGGTGAGGTGTGCTCAGCGTGTGAGCCTGGAAACAGGGCAGGGGTGAGGCATGCTCAGCGTGTGAGCCTGGAAACAGGGCAGGGGTGAGGTGTGCTCAGCGTGTGAGCCTGGAAACAGGGCAGGGGTGAGGCATGCTCAGCGTGTGCGCCTAGAAACCGGGCAGGGGCGAGGCGTGCTCAGCGTGTGAGCCTGGAATCCGGGCAGGGGCGAGGCATGCTCAGCGTGTGAGCCTGGAATCCGGGCAGGGGCGAGGCGTGCTCAGCGTGTGAGCCTGGAAACAGGGCAGGGGCGAGGTGTGCTCAGCGTGTGAGCCTGGAAACAGGGCAGGGGTGAGGCATGCTCAGTGTGCGAGCCTGGAAACCTGGCAAGGGAGAGGCGTGCTCAGTCTGTGCACCTGGAAACCGGGCAGGGATGATTCCTGTCTAGTGTGCAATTGCAGAACCTGGTTAGGAGGGTCTCAAGCAGTGGGCTGCTCAGATGAATGCCCCAGGCAGTTTGAGGACACACCTCCACAATGCAGAGGCCGCTCTCAGGCTCTTCCTGTGGATTCTGCAATGACAGCATCAGACGAAGCGGAAGACAGAGGGTGGCTATGCTGAGGTTTTATTAGGACAGACCTTCAGTGGGCGACTGGAGACCCTTATCGTTTCTAATACACTAGCTCCTCCAGGGTTTGGTAAAGGCAACCCCTACTCCCACAAGGTGTTTGGGTCTTGGCCAGCTGACCATTCCTGCCGGTGGCCTAACACAAACAGCACGCAGTCAGGGCCCAGTTTTGACCACAATCCACGGCTGCTGCCACGATCATTCCATTTCACAGAGGAAGAACGTGCAGCCTGGGGACAGCCTGGGGTGTGGGTGCAGTACATGCTGCTTTCCTGCAGAGAGCTCACACATGCACCATGCATGGCAATGACCGAGGACACAGTGCGTCCACACATGGCACTGACCACATGGGACACCTACTATGAACATGGACATCCTTGGGACTAGCATGTGGCAATCCAGGTGAGGGTACTGTCTGTGCCGCCGGCATCTCATCAATTCATGTTTTATTTGCTTCACTTTCTGGCACCTGTGAGCACACAGGAGTCGACACACATGGCCTGAGGACCTGTGTCCACCACACCTGGCATGATGTCTCTGAACCTGTGGGCAGGGAGCCCTGGGATTTTGTGTTTTCCATTCCTCTACCACTCTTCCCCTGGGACTCAATGTCCGCAGGAAGTGCCCTTCCCCAGGAACCCTGGCTCTACCGGTCACCCCTGGCCATTTCCAGACCCTTCTGGACCACAGGAACTGTCCTCCCACTCCCACCCTCAGGCTGAGGGCAGAGTCCTCTGTCCTTCCTCTCTGGCGTAGGACGTTTGGGTGGCACCCACTCCCTCTCGTGTCTTCCAACTCCTCCCTAGAAAGGCCGAGGCCCCTGCTGTGGAGTGAGTCCTTCGGCCTTGAAGCCCCAACCTTTTCCTACTGGACCAGCTTCACCTGAGGCCCTGCTTAGCCACAGGATGGACATTGCTGTGGAAACTGTTCCAGGCCAGTATCTGTCCAGGGCTGATGAGTACAGCTCTCCTCTCCTGGCCCTGTGTCCCAGTGGGGCTGGGCAGCGTCCCGGCCAGCAGAGGAGTCAGTGGGAGGGGGGCCTCTCCAAGCCAGCCTTTTGCATGACCTCGGGTGTCCACACCAATGGTTGGGCTGCCATCCACACCAGGGACCCTCTCTGTGCAGGTGGACACCATGTGGCAGCCGGCACCTCTGTGGGGTTTTGGAGTGGAGGGGGCAAAAGTCACGACAGCCCTCAGGTCAGGTCCAGCCGCCCCATCCCTGCCCTGGCTTCCCCCTCCTCCTGGTGCCCAGGCAGGCCTGGGACAGGGCTCTGCCCCCTCCCCTGCTCCCTGGGCTGGAGGCCCCCAGAGCCTCCACCCACTACACCTGGCCAGGAGGGCCCCTAGGAGAGCAGGCACATCCCCGACTTGGAGACAGGTGCTGGGTCCTCCGCTGCAAGGCCCTTCATGTCATCAGGCATCTTGCCATCCTCGCGCCACACGTTCAGGTCCCCAAAAATGCCCGTCTCGATCATCTCCTCCTGCCAGGGCACAGGGCAGGTGCCACTGGCAAACTCTCGGAAGAAGTCGGTGTCTGCCTGCTCCAAGGCTATGCCCCGGACTGTGGAGAAGGCCCCCACGTCCTGGATGTTCTTGGCGTAGACAGTCCGGGAGTCCGGGATAAAGGGCGGAGTCAGCATCCCTGTGGGCGAGCAGGGGCCTGAGCCAGGGCTGGAGGGCAGCCGCGTGGCCCATGGCAAAGCGCAGCCCCCAGGGGTGTGGCCCTGTGCAAGTCAGCCTCAGACACGCATGCAAACATACTGACACATATGTGCATTTACTAGCAAGTGAACTGATGCAGTCGCGCAGTTAACACATACACTCAGACACACATACGTGAAGGTCTATGCACTGACATGCACACACACACTCACACAGGTCTACATTCTCTCCCACACTCAACAGGGCGGAGACGCAGGCAGTGGGCAAGCCCTGGCAGCTGGTCTGGGGGTGAACCATAGCTGGTTTTGTGGTCTGTCCCGGGCCTGGGCCCTCTGGGGCATGATGGGCATACCGGCCTCGAGCTGCCGCCAGTTGATGTCCTTGAAGAGCGGCTGGGCCCGCAGCAGGTCGCAGCTGCCCTCGCGGAACCCCAGGCGCCTCTCGGGGTCCTTCTCCAGCAGCGCCTCGCACAAGGCCTTGCAGTCCAGGCTGAACTTGTCCGGGTACGAGATGGCCTCGGACAGGACGCGCTGCCTCAGCTCCTTGTTCTCCACCTGCAGGCCGCGCCCAGGTCAGCCTCCAGCCCTGCAGCTCCAATCCAGGGCTCCCCGAGGGCCGGACCGCGGGAAGAGGGCAGGACTGGACACCTGAGAGCTGGCCAGCAGCCTGGCCCCGCCCCGGCCCCGCCCGCTCTCTGCCCCGCCCCCACACCCCTCTCCACCTCGACGGGCACCCCTTCCTCCGCCTCCAAACCTGGCTCCTACCTTCTCTCCCCGGGCCCGGAAGGGTCCCCTGGCCGCGATCATCTCGTATAAGGTCACCCCCAGGGCGAAGTAGTCCACGGAAAAGTCATACTCTTCACTGCGCAGCAGCTCGGGGGCCATGAACCCTGTGGAGGGCCAGAGCCGGGCCCTGAGCTGCAGGCTTAGGGGCAGGGCAGCCTAAGGCCGGAACACGGACAGGGATGGACACAGCCCAAGGGCTGGCTGACATCCAGGGCCTGTGTCTGCGGAGTCCCACTGCAGTGCGTGAATGGACAAGGGGATGGGTGGACTCTGTCTTGGTATGTTCTCCTCGTCTTGTGTTCACTGACACCTCACTCGCTGCTGGGGGCTGTGGTGGACTGGTCATGAACCCACAGCAGCAGCTCTCCAGGCAGTTGTCCGCGCCAGCAAAGGGGCCGAGCAAGATCCAGGAGACAGTCGCATGGCTTCGCCGGGATCTTGACATCTGCCCTGACTTCAGCATGTGCAGGATCTGAGCCCTGAGCGTGCTGGCCAGGCCGGAGCCCAGCGTCCATCGTAGCTCAGGAAAAACGCTGGACTGGCAGCCAGCGCAAGGGCAGCAGCGCCTCTGGTGGCCTGCTGGGTGTCCACACGCAGCACTCAGCTACAGGCTCTGGAGTTCAGAGCCTCAAATTCAGGTTTTGGGGTGGCTCAGCGTTCCCTTGCCCTGCCCCAGGCTGCAGAGGACACAGGCTGACTGGGATTCCAGGGGTCCCAGGACACACACTGGACCCAGCCACTGCACAGCCCCACCTTGGGGGAAGCCCTTTCCCCGCAAAACTCCCAGGAGGAAGACAGACTTCCAGAACTTTGCCTGCACAGTAAGAGACACAGGGCAGGGGCACAGGAGACTGGCAGACAGCTGCAAACACACACCCCATGTGCCCAGTGCCCTCCCGGGGCTCAGGGTCCAGGGGAAGACCCCAAGGTGGCCTGGAACACAGACCCTGCCCACTCGACGTGTGTTGCTTCCTGCCTGCCTGGGACTGAGGCAGAACTCATGTCCACACACACACTGACATGGCCAAACAGACAGACATAAACAGAGACACGTATATGCTGTATCCACACAGCATGTAGCTGCACGGCCAGCTCAAGGTCAGGAAGTAGCTCAAACACACAGACCTGTACATACTGTGAATGCATGAACACACGGAGGTACAACCAGCAATAAACACGTGTGTGCACAAACACAGCAATGTAGCCACACATGTGCATCTTGGCAACTGTACATATGAGTGCACACAAACAGGCAGATGGTGCATGTACCATGTACGGAACACACATGTAGACTCGATGGTGCAGGATGCATGGGGGTGAAAGCCTGTGTGAACACATGTGTGCTGTGTCAGGTCCTCTGTGGTGTGGCCTCGCAGCACGCTCGGGCTCCAGCCGCATCAGGTTCTGGACACCCTCATTGTGCTGGCACCCTGAGAGCCAGGGAGTCTCAGGGTCATGTGTGTACATCTCGTGATGTAGCAGCCCTGACAGCACCACAGCTGTCGGTCATTGGGCGTGTAAGATGTGTGTGGGCCACCTGCAGGGCGCACAGAGCCTCTGGGGGGGACCTGGCCCGACTCTGGTGCCTGTCCTGTGGCTGAGAAGCCACCCCCAGGCCAGGCAAAGGTTGCCCACCCTGCTCCCAGCCCACCTGTGCTTACAGTCTCACCTGGGGTCCCTGCATATCCCTTGGTTTTGGTCTGTCCCTCCTCCAGCTCCACAGCCAGCCCAAGGTCAGAAATGCGGATGTTGCCTGGGAGCAAACACGGCTGAGGTCACACGGAACCAGGGCACCTGGCGAGTTCAGAGCATAGGGGCCAGCAGCACCCTCTGCAGACACACACACACTCACAGACGTGTGTACACACATAAACCCACAGAACACCCACATACAGATACATCACACCTACGCCTCATGCATACATCCCTCCACACACAGCTACTGGACCAGCCTCTGGGCCACAGTGCTTGATGGCACCACAGAGCGCTCAGTGCAGGGCTGTGTGCGGCTCTGAGGGGGCTGTGCAGGTCAGGCATTGCAGGGCTTTTAGGGGCAGTGCAGGGCTTTTAGGGGCAGTGCAGGGCGGTGTGGGGCAGTGCAGGGCTGTGTGGGGCAGTGCAGGGCGGTGTGGGGCAGTGCAGGGCTGTGTGGGGCAGTGCAGGGCGGTGTGGGGCAGTGCAGGGCTTTTAGGGGCAGTGCGGAGCAGTGCAGGGCGGTGTGGGGCAGTGCAGGGCTTTTAGGGGCAGTGTAGGGCTGTGTGGGGCAGTGTAGGGCTGTGCGGGGCAGTGCAGGGCTGTGTGGGGCAGTGCGGGGCTGTGTGGGGCAGTGCGGGGCTGTGTGGGGCACTGCGGGGCAGTGCAGGGCAGTGCGGGGCAGTGCAGGGCTGTGTGGGGCAGTGCGGGGCAGTGCGGGGCAGTGCAGGGCTGTGTGGGGCAGTACAGGGCAGTGCGGGGCAGTGCAGGGCTGTGTGGGGCAGTGCAGGTCAGTGCAGGGCTGTGTGGGGCAGTGCAGGGCTGTGTGGGGCTGTGTGGGGCAGTGCGGGGCAGTGCAGGGCTGTGTGGGGCAGTGCAGGCCAGCGCAGGGCAGTGCGAGGCAGTGCAGGGCTGTGCGGGGCAGTGCAGGGCTGTGTGGGGCAGTGCGGGGCAGCGCAGGGTTGTGTGGGGCAGTGTGGGTCAGTGCAGGGTTGTGTGGGCAGCGCAGGGCTGTGTGGGGCAGTGCAGGGCTGTGTGGGCAGCGCAGGGTTGTGTGGGCAGTGCAGGGCTGTGTGGGTCAGTGAAGGTCAGCGCAGGGCTGTGTGGGGCAGTGCAGGTCAGTGCAGGTCAGTGCAGGGCTGTGTGGGGCAGTGCAGGGCTGTGCGGGGCAGTGCAGGGCTGTGTGGGGCAGTGTGGGGCTGTGTGGGGCAGTGCGGGGCAGTGCAGGGCTGTGTGGGGCAGTGCAGGTCAGTGCAGGTCAGTGCAGGGCTGTGTGGGGCAGTGCAGGGCTGTGCGGGGCAGTGCAGGGCTGTGTGGGGCAGTGTGGGGCTGTGTGGGGCAGTGCAGGGCAGTGCAGGGCTGTGTGGGGCAGTGTGGGGCAGTGTGGGGCAGTGTGGGGCAGTGCAGGGCTGTGTGGGGCAGTGCAGGTCAGTGCAGGTCAGTGCAGGGCTGTGTGGGGCAGTGCAGGGCTGTGCGGGGCAGTGCAGGGCTGTGTGGGGCAGTGTGGGGCTGTGTGGGGCAGTGCGGGGCAGTGCAGGGCTGTGTGGGGCAGTGCGGGGCTGTGTGGGGTAGTGCGGGGCAGTACAGGGCTGTGTGGGGCAGTGCAGGGCTGTGTGGGGCTGTGTGGGGCAGTGCGGGGCAGCGCAGGGCTGTGTGGGCAGTGCAGGGCAATGCAGGGCAGTGCGAGGCAGTGTGGGTCAGTGCAGGGCTGTGTGGGCAGTGCAGGTCAGTGCAGGGTTGTGTGGGGCAGTGCGGGGCAGCGCAGGGCTGTGTGGGGCAGTGCAGGGCTGTGTGGGGCTGTGTGGGGCAGTGCAGGGCTGTGTGGGCTGTGCAGGTCAGTGCAGGGCTGTGTGGGGCAGTGCAGGGCTGTGTGGGCAGTGCAGGTCAGTGCAGGGCTGTGTGGGGCAGTGCAGGTCAGCGCAGGGCTGTGTGGGGCAGTGCAGGTCAGCGCAGGGCTGTGTGGGGCAGTGCAGGGCTGTGTGGGGCAGTGCAGGGCTGTGTGGGGCAGTGCAGGTCAGCGCAGCGCTGTGTGGGCAGTGCAGGGCTGTGTGGGGCAGTGCAGGGCTGTGTGGGGCAGTGCAGGTCAGCGCAGGGCTGTGTGGGGCAGTGCAGGGCTGTGTGGGGCAGTGCAGGTCAGTGCAGGGCTGTGTGGGGCAGTGCAGGTCAGTGCAGGGCTGTGTGGGCAGTGCAGGGCTGTGTGGGGCAGTGCGGGGCAGTGCGGGGCAGTGCGGGGCAGTGCGGGCTGGCCGAGCTCATGCCCACCGTCATTGTCCAGCAGCACGTTCTCAGGCTTGAGGTCACGGTAGACAATACGATGCTGGTGCAGGTGCTCCAGGCCACTGATGATCTGTGCTGTGTAGAAGATGGCACGCACCTCGGGGAAGCCGGGGTTCTCCTCATCCACGTTGTAGATGTGGTACCTGCGGGAGGGCAGGGCTGAGCATCGTGTGGGACAGCTGGCCACCCTCCTGTGGCCATGCAGGGGACCGGGACATCCTCGTGGAGCCCTGCCCCCAGCATTCTCACCGCACATCACCACCGTTCATGATGGTCATCACCAGGCAGAGGTCCGTCTTGGTTTCGAATGTGTAGGCCAGGGACACGATGAACCTGCTGTGTACTTTGGCGAGGATCTTCTTCTCCACCATGGCTCCCTGCGGGCCGGGATGGGGCACAGGCCTGCGCTGGGCATCTGGGCAGACACCGGGTGCGGACCGCATCTGGCCTGCCCGTGCCAGGTCCACCCAGTCACTGGGAACGCATGCCTGGCGTCTCCAGCGTGCAGCCCAGGGTTCAGAGGCATGCCCACTCTTCCCTCCTGCCCAGTGGGGTCAGCATGCTGAGGTCTAGCAGGGTGAGAGGCTTGCAAGAGTTCTCAGCCACTAGAACCACAGTCACCTCTACCTGATCCCACAGCTGGCCACCAACCTGGAGGGGCAAGGCCACACCCAAGTCATGCCCTAGAGACTACGCAGCTTTGCCTGACCTGCCCAAGTGGATATGGACACCAAGGCCAGTGGGGGGTGGGGAATCAGCGGGGTGGAGGCTCCAGCACCAGTCCCTTGAGCAGCAGCCCCCTGCCCAGCCGCTGTCTCCCTGTGCCCTCCCAAGAGCCAGGGCAGGAGTCCAGGGGACATCCTGTGCTCATAGGCCCGACAGCCATCTTTGCATGTCCCCTGCCACCCACCACGGGCCACGCACCTGGTAGCCCTTCCTCTTCTTGAGCCGCTTCTTGTTGAGCTTCTTGCAGGCGTACATCTTGCCGGTGGCCTTCATCTGGCAGGCTGACACCTCCCCGAAGCCCCCTTTGCCCAGGACCCGGAAGTCCAGGAACCAGTCCTCCCCAATGGGCTGGGCCTCCAGCCACTTCCACTGCAGGAACCGCAGGAAGTGCAAGCTGTCCAGGTACTCCTGAAAGGGCCCCTGGCCCAGGTGGGCCAGCGTGGCCTGCAGCAGTGGCTGGAAGACCCTGTCCTGGCTGGCCAGGGGCCCCTCCCTCATCCGCGCCACTGCCCCCTCCTCTAGGAAGTTGCAGAAGAGTGTGGCCTGGGGCTCAAGGTACTGGGCCAGGATGGCCTGGGCCTTGTGTGGCCGCAGGTCATCGTCGGCTGTGTCATAGTCCTCAATGTCCTGCCACAGCCCCAGCGCTGGAAGGTGCCTGCTCTCTGTGCCCAGAAATTGCTGGAAGAGTCGCTTGCCAATGGGCTGCTGTTGGCACAGGCTCTCAAAGTCCATGCTGAGGCTGTCTCGCAGAGCCTGACACTTGGACAGTGGGGGCAGCCGCAGCTTGGCCAGGTACTTCTTGTCGCGTGAAGATGGAGTGACGCTGCCGTCAAAGCTACCCCGGGCAGCGATGAAGGCTGAGTTGGCCACCACCGTCTCCAGGGCTCCAAAATCCATCGTGCCGCTGGCCTGACCCCTCTGCCCTTGGCCTGTGGCCTGCTCCTGTCCTCTGGGGCCCAGGGAGACGTCCTCTGAGGTGAGGCCGCTGGCCAGGAATCCCCGGGATCTACAGCTGACGCAGCACCAAGGTTCAATCCCAGCCAGGATCAGCGAGGACACTCAGGGGTCACTGGCAGGTGCAGAAGAAAGAATCTCCTAAGCCGCTTGGAGGAGGATTAGGCAGAGCCTCTGGCTCCAGGTCTGACTTGACTCTCCCCAGGTGAGGCCCCAGCACAGCTGAGCGGCCAGTGTCCAGTGGTCTTTCTCCTCACCTACGGTTTGCCACGAGTAGCCTCCCTAGGGGGAACACAGCCCCGGCTGAATCCACCCGGGTTGAGCCTCCCCAGGGAAATGCAGGCAGGTGGGCACACCTGAAACCCCTGGAAGCACCTGGGTGCACCTGGGGGTAGTAGAACCAGTAGGAACGCTGAGCTCTAGTGGGACTGCTCCGTGACCATGTGGGAAGGACAAGGATGAGCATGGGGCTGCGGGGGAGGCACCCTGACTTCTGATGAATCACTGGGGCCAGGGGGCCAGGGGCCAGGGGACCAGGGCTTCTTCATGCAGGCCAGGGGACAGCACAGTGGCCGGCAGGCCAGGGGGACAACATAGCAACTGGCGGGCCAGGGCACAGCACAATGGCTAGTGGGCCAGGAGACAGCACAGCAGCCGGCAGGCCAGGGGGCAGCAGTGGCCTGTGGGAGTACTGAGAAGTGTATGGGGCCAGCCCAGCTGCTGGCAAGCTCAGTGGCCGCAGACTGGAGAGCAAATATTTAAGGTGGACAACACCTTGGGCCTTGCCTGTTTCCATCCCCCCAGCACCACTACCAGCAGGTGACCTTGGCCAATAGCTGGCCTCCCCCTACCAGTCACCTCTTTCTCAGCAGGGTCACAGTGCTGGGTCTCAGCCACCATGACCCTGCCTGTAGGCCTGAGGCTCAGGCCCCTGCCACCCATGTGAGAGACCTGGACGCGCTCCTGGCTTCAGTCTGGCCCAGCTCTGGCTGCTGCATTTGGGGCATGAACAAGTGGATGGAAGATTTCTCTCACTCCCACCCTGTGTCACTCTGCCTTCTATAAAAATACAAAAATCTCTTGAAAATGTTTAAATGCATTGGCAGATGTCCTCTCATCTTTCCCTTTCCGGGTGACTGTGGAGCAGGTGCTGACTCCACGCAGCATCTTGGGAGGTACCCATACGGCAGCTGACCCTGTGGCCAGCTCAGCTGTCCAAGGCTTCTCCCAATTCCCCATCATTTGCTCCTTGCCTTTGGCATAAGTTCAGCTGGGCTGCATCTGAACATGGACTGGGTGGACTGCCGGTCACTGCTGGGCAGCATGGGGGTTAGTGGGGACACAGTTCCAGCTCCCTGGCTGTGGGGAGTCAGGGGCAGCCGAGTGACTGCAGGCAGCCCTGGTGGTCCAGGATTCCCCCCACCCTGAGTCTATGGGCATCTGAGTACCTGTTCTCACAGCCTGCTGTGGGAAGCCGCTCTTGGCCACAGGCCGAGACCCCAGGTCCACGCAGCTCGCTCTAAGCCCCCAGGCTGCTGCCCTGGCACTGCGTGATCCCACAAGCAGGAAGACTGCAGTTTGGTCCACAAGGTTGCTGGAGCAGGGCCAGGGGCAGCTGCCTGGAGGGCAAGGCCCAAGCAGAGGCCCTGCCGCCCCACTGCCTCAGGTTTGGGCATCAGATTTGCCCAGAGAGAGACTTGAGCACACCCTCCACTGACAAGCTCACTGTAATTGAGCAGAAGAGTGGACATCCCCTCCTGGTGGCAGACTCAGAGACAACTGGGCCCTGGGCCAGGACCTGAAACACCAGCCCTTGATCAGGACCCACCCCAGCCCCTTGGCCTTCTCCACAATGGAGGATTATGTTCGGATCTCAGGCATTGGGGAGCAACACCCACTCTGCCCTGTGCCCCACATCCTCATCTGACCTGCACTGCATTTACCACTCCCTGACCCCGCCATCAGCAGGGCACCAAATGGAGAAGCACTTGGCAGAGATGCCATGGGCAGGGCCACCAGAGTAGTCACGGGGACCCCTGACACACCCTGTGCAGGTGTGGCCAAGGTCACCCTTGGGTGCTCAGTGACCTGCATTCCTCTCACTGAGGCAGGAGGTGGGAGGACACAGAGCCCTGGTCAGTGTTGGCACAGCAGATAAAGCTGAGGACATGCAAGGGCAGTGGGCCGAACCCTGTGGCCAGCCGGCGCCCGGGCAGGTGCAAGTGCGATAGCAGGGGCCCAGTGCCGCCCAGGCCCCTGTGTTTGGGGAGCCAATAGACACGGCTGATAGCACCGCCTGAGGCCAGCGCCCGCAATGCCTTTGAGGCTATAAGACTCAGGGCCTCTCTAGACGCGGGTGCGGGGTGTGGTGTGGCTCCCCGACAGGAACATGGCTGCCCTGCAGGAGAAGAAGACATGCGCCCAGCGCATGGAGGAGTTCCGCCACTACTGTTGGAACCCGGACACCGGTCAGATGCTGGGTCGCACACCAATCCGCTGGGGTAGGACCAGACCACCTGCTAGACACCCCCACCCACCTCAGCCTCTCAGGGCCAGGACAGCACCTCCCAGCTCAGATCACCCAGGGACGAGCCCATGTTTTGACCCCACTGGGGAAGCAGGCAGCTCTGGGTCCCTCATGGTCCTTGTGGCCCTGACCAGTCTTGAGGGACATTGATGCCTGCTGGTGTACCCACCTAAGACGGCCATAGGCCCAGGGGCCAGAGGGTACCCACCGTCATGTCCATGCTTGCACCTGCCCAGGGTGCCAGGGCAGCCTCAGCCCCTTGTCTGGCAAAGGCCATCACACCTGCATGGGTTCCTGGAGTTGCCATGGCAAGCAGGTCAGGAGAGCCTATGGTGGGGCCTGACATCAGGCTGGGGGGCAAGGGAACAGGTGCTACTGGACCCCACGAGCATCTGTACTCCCCAATTTGCTGCCTGCAGTGACCTACCCAGCATAGTCCACTCCCAGAGGACAGGCAGCATTGGGCACTCTTTTCCAGACTTTTCCAGAAAGATCTAAAGGGGAATAGGCACAGGTATGCCCCCTTCCTTAGAAATGCCCATCAGGGGCTGACCCATTACCCATGACCTGCACGGGCTCTGACTAGGGGAGCAGGAAGCATCTATGAGCGGCTGTACTCTGGAAGAGACAGGACTCTGTGGGTGGCTGAGAGGCAATGTTGTGCAGCATGTGCCCAGTGGCAGTCACAACCTCTGACACCCGTCTCCCCGCACCCCCAGTCTGGATCAGCCTGTACTACGTGGCCTTCTATGTGGTGATGACCGGGCTGTTCGCGTTGTGCCTCTACGTGCTCATGCAGACCATCGACCCCTACACGCCCGACTACCAGGACCAGCTGAAGTCACCAGGTGGGCACAGCCTGTCAGGGAGGTGGCGCCCTCTGGTGGCTAGGGACAGCAGCACGGTCAGGGGTAGGGTCTGGCCTCTGGTTGGGGGTCTGGCCTCTTGTGGCTGGCTGAGTGGCCTCTGGCTGGGGGGCATCCTCAGGCTTGGCCCACTCCCTCCCATGCAGCCTGGGTATGACAGTAACCGTGTCCCCTGTGCCCCAGGTGTGACCCTACGGCCGGACATGTATGGGGAGAAAGGCCTGGATATCCACTACAACATCTCCGACAACAGCACCTGGGCTGGCCTCGTACACATGCTGCACAGCTTCCTGGCAGGTGAGTGACCTACCTGGCCCAGCAGGTGCTTCACACTGACTGCAGTGGCCAGGGCCGCCCCATGCTGTGCTGCCTCTGCCTGCAGGTTACTCACCTGCTGCCCAGAGGGACAACATCAACTGCACCTCCAAGACCTACTTCTTCCAGGAGACCTTCGGGGCCCCCAACCATACCAAGTTCTCCTGCAAGTTCACAACAGACATGCTGGGGGGCTGCTCGGGCGTCAGGGACCCCGGCTTTGGCTTCCAGGAGGGGAAGCCCTGCTTCCTCATCAAGATGAACAGGGTGAGCACGACGGGGGCGGGCAGGAGCCCTGAGCCCTCCAACCTCGGCTCGGCCTGGCCCAGGGACTGACCCTGCCTAGGGCGTGGTGTGTCCTCGGCCCGTGGTCAGCAGGACAAGTGGCCTGCAGTGGTGGAAGGAATACAGAGAGGGAGCTTCCGACCTGGGCCCTCCCCCTACCGTGTGCTAGACGCAGATGACCCCGGCAGCAGTGGCTGACAGGAGGCCTGCCAGGAAGCAGTGTTCGCACCTCAGATGTGGAGTCAGCCCTCATGCTTAACCTCAGTGAGGCTGGTGGGAGATGGGGGTGCCCCCAGGGGCTGGATGGCCTCAGTGGACCAGGATGTCTGAGACAGGCTATCTGGGGTTGGCTTTGAAGAGGAGGAGCAGGGGGCTGGGAAGAGACCCTGCACCCAGACACCGTTCTGTTCCAGATCGTCAAGTTCCTGCCCAGCAACAGTACACCTCCCCGTGTGGACTGCAGCTTCCTGGTGAGTGTGGAAGCGACCATAGCTTGGCAGAGGTGAAGCAGCCCGCGGGCTCAGAGTCCTCAACTGGGGCCCAGTAGGGCCTCATGGCAAGCCACCAAACCCCAGCCCACTGTCCTCTTGGCTGGCCTGGCCTGGTGGCCCTGGGGAAAGGCCCCGCCCTGTACCCCCTACGGCTGCAGATTTCACAAACCCCTCTGCTTGGTCAGCAGCAAGGTGTTCGCCGTCCTTAAGTTCTCCCGGCACCCACCTCAGTGAAGTGTGACTCCAGAAGCCTAAACACACCACCCCATCGTGGCCTGTGCAAACTCTGCTAACTGTGACTGCGTGCCAGCAGGCCTCCAGGCTTCCTTGTGGCTCTGTTAGTCCAACCACGCATGTGGGCTGCTGTGAGATTGGCCCCCGGAGCTTCTCATGGGCACGTCTCTGCTGCCCAGCACCCAATGGGACAGAGCCCATGCTGCCTGGTCCAACACACAGGCTGGCAACCTCTCAGCTTGGAGCTCAAAACCCACATTCCAGCGTATCAGCTCTGACCAGTCAGGGCTCACAGGCAGCAGTTTCCCAGGTGCACACACAGACACACACACGCATGGGCACACGGGTGTGCTCATGGGGGCATGCTGTGTTCACGCACGTGGGCTCGCTCTTAATGTATGCCTTTCCTCCCCAGGATGAGCCCCACCGGGAGCCGCTGCAGGTGGAGTACTACCCGCCCAATGGCACCTTCAGCCTGCACTACTTTCCCTACTATGGGAAGAAGGCACAGGTATGTGGTGCACCCCCCACCCTTGGGCAATGCGAAGGCTCATAGAGGCTGACCAAGTCCTCACCCTCACACCCCCTGGTGCCCCACCCGTACGCTGTGACCTGAGATGCCCCAAGTCCTTTAAGGATAGGGCACCAGGCCCACCCCCAGGAGTTCTTCCCCTTCTTGCTGCTTCAACACCTTGCGCCCTCCCTCCCTCCCTCCCCTCCTCACCTCACACCCTGCCTCTCTCCCCAGCCACACTACAGCAACCCTCTGGTGGCCGCCAAGCTCCTCAATGTGCCCAAAAACACGCAGGTCGTGGTTGTCTGCAGGGTCCTGGCTGACCATGTGACCTTTGACAACCCCCATGACCCTTACGAGGGCAAAGTGGAATTCAAGCTCCAGATTGAGAAGTGAAGGTGGCGAGAGCATCTCCCGTGGCTCCCGCGTCCTGTGGGGGCTCTAGGCAGCTGTGGCAGGGACAGCATGTTGGTCCCGCCACTTCCTGTCAAACCCCACCCAGTGGCGGCATGGCCGTCAGCCAGGATGGAACATACCGGCCAGGCTGCTTGTGATCACCCCCCCTGGGGCAGCAGCTCCTGGCTGTCCCGGTGCTCTGAGCTTCAGTACACCCAGCTTTCCAGGCGGGTAGGGGCTGCAAGGGTTCTCACACGGGGTGCCCACAGGAACCCACACAGGGTATAGCCCTGAGTTCAGGCAATAAAGTCTGTTAAAGTCTGCGTTGCATGGAACCATCGCATTTCTTCAGAGAGCAGTGACACTCTAACCCCCCGTTTCTGGGGTCTCTTTGCTAAGGCAGGCCCTGGAGGAACCCACAGCATAGGGCATGCAGTCACCTGTTTGGATTGCCTATATCACAGCAGGGTCCACCAGGGACAATCCCCAGGGACAGGCATCCATGAGCTGGAGTCCTTGGAGAGGGGGGCCTACCATGTGCCACGTCATCACAGGAGGGATTGGTTAATTCTCGCACCCTGCCAGGCACTGAAGAAGCACCAGGGTCCTCTCAGAAACCACCGTCACCCACAGCTGGCTCCCCGGGCAGGGAACCCAGGGTGCCTGTCCTGCCCGTGTCCTCATGGCTGGAGTACAGGCCTATCTGTTCCCCAGAGCAGGCAGCCATGCCTTGTGCCTGAGGTGGGCTCGGTGCCTCCACAGCCTGTGGGACACAGCTGCAAGTGTGTCCTGCTCCGACTCCCTTCCAGAACTTTCATTCTAAAGGTGAAACCTGTGGAATCCACAGGGTAAAGAGGCCCAGGAGCGCTGTGAGCCCTGGACAGTGGTCTCTCCAAGCAAGGCTTTCCTGGCCCCAGCCCAGGCCTGGCACAGGGCTCCCCCTGTGGGCTGCCAGGACAGAGAACACAGGACCACTTTAAAATGCTCATGCGCGTTTTATTAATAAAAACTAACAGTGCCAAGTTAAACAAGTCAGACCATTAAAGTCTTTATATTCCATAAAATATTACAGAAAAGTCTATTCTGTTTCAATAAAAAGACTATCGGCTCCGCACAGGCAGCTGGCGGTGGCTGCACAGGGAACGCCGCACACGCGTCTTCCATAGACGCCTGCCTGAACCCTAGTTTCCTTTTATCTCTTTATAAAAAAAGAACTATTAAAAATGATTGACAAATTCTGAGTTAAAAAACTGTTAAAACATTCTCTAGGTTTAATTCCGACGTGGTGATAGGTTACGGGCGATGGCCAGGGGGAGGTGGCCAGGGGGCGATGGCCAGGGGGAGGACCCCACGCCAGCTTCGGTTCATGTCTTCCGACGCCTTATCAGCATGTAAACAGCTATTTCATGAAAAGTCTCCGAGTATGGCCTGTAAGAAATCAGGCAACAAACCTTCCGGGAGCTTCCACGGCCACGCCCAGCGGCAGGCGCCTTTGCCCAGCATAACAAAACGACAGAGAGAAAGAGAGAGAGAGAACTTAGCAATTTGTTGCTGCAAGAGAGCGAGTGAGCGCTGGGTGGAGTCCCCACGGTCAGTATAACTTAAGGAACTCCAGCTGCGCCACCCGCCAGGCGTTGGGGTCCAGGCAGGTGCGGCCTCTTGTTCCTGTCTTTGGACACTGTGTGATTCAGAGGCCACGCCCCAGGTCTTGGGCGCCCACAGCCACACTGCGAGTCCGAGTGGGTGGAGGCTGCTGGTTGCAGCCACCTGGCGGGCATGTTGGGGCGGGGATGAGAGAGGCAAGAACCAAGTCTGACTGTAGAAGAGCCGGAAACGGAAGCACACAGTGGCTTGCCAAGCAAACAGCGCCGCCAGCTGCCCACGCCCCGCGCGGCCCTGCCCTGGCGAGAGCCCCGCGTGAACAACGCGACTGCGTGCGTGGCTCCACCTCAGTCCTCCTCGTCATTATCATTGAAGTCGTCGTCGTCATCGTCGTCGTCCTCACCCACGTAGGATACAGGCGTCTCCACCCTGGAGCCGCTGTACTGAGACCCGTTGGAGCTTCCGGCAAGCATCCCGTCGGCACCATTGGTCAGGTCACTGTGGGCAGTGGGGACGGCACATCAGGCGGCTGCGGGCGGCCCACCTATAGGCCTGCCGGGGATGCTGCGGGTAAGGGCCAGGCGACCCTGGGGAGCAGCACCCCAGCCCCCCTCTCTGGCGGGGCAGCAGCCAGTGATCTCCGTGCTGGGATCGCCACCGGACTGGGAGACAGTTTGGGATCTCACTCCTTCAGTCCTTAACTCTCCAAGGTTTGTACAAAGTGCCATGAGGCATGCAGCAATGTTGGAGACCCTCGTCGGCTCAGCCTATCCCCTCAGCTCAGGGGTACAGTGGGCCAGTGGCACAGGGCCCCAGTCCACAGAAGCTGGTTCCCAATGTGGTACTGGGTGATGAACTCCCCCAGGCAGCCCTGGCTCGCCTCCCTGCCCGTCACCTGGTAGACAGCCTCGTGCCGTTGGATGCAGAGCCCGCTGTGGAGACGAACACACCACCAAGGGATCCCTGAGCCATTTCTGGAGAGGAACAGAGCATCACTAGCAGTGGGAGTGGCAGGGTGAACTCACTGCTGTGTGCGGACAGGGTCACCAGCACATGGTAACAGGGCAGTCCCACCCTGGGGCCCCAGAGCTGACCCGTCACTCCCCTGGGCCCCGCCCCCACCCCCCAGCTGACCCATCACTGCCCTGGGCCCCGCCCCCAGCCCCCAGCTGACCCATCACTCCCCTAGGCCCCGCCCCCACCCCCCAGCTGACCCATCACTCCCCTGGGCCCCGCCCCCACCCCCCAGCTGACCCGTCACATAGGGTTCCAGTGCTTTAGGCACCAAGCTCCTGGCCATTTTGAGGTCCTCGGCCGAACAGCTGCCTGACTCCAGGCCACAGGCCATGCCCATGCGCTTGAGCACCTCAATGTCATCATGGATCTCGAACGTGTTGTCGAAGTTGAACAGGTATTCGAACCTGCAGGGGACACAGTAAGCCCATCCCGCTGCCCACCCCGGCCCAGCCGCCCCCCTGCCCCTCCACACACTTGTCATTGGAGATGCTACAGTCGATGACGGTCTTCTTGCTGGTGTTCACGATGATGAAGGGCAAGTGGATGACTGAGTTGGGTGGAGGCGGCCGGCTGGCCAGTTGCTCGGCCTGGCGGTTCCTCTGCACCAAGTTCTTGAAGGCAATTTGCTAAAGGAAGGGGAGGCTTGCTGAGGCACAGCTGGGGACCACAGGGACCACACATCCCCTGAGGACCACACACCCCTGAGGACAGCAGGGACCACACACCCCCTGAGGACCACACACCCCTGAGGACAGCAGGGACCACACAGCCCCTGAGGACCACACACCCCTGAGGGCAGCGAGGACCACATACCCCCGGAGGACAGTGGGGACCACAACCAGGCCCCTGAGTGACCACTGTAAACACACATGCCCTGACCCAGTCTAGACCACTCGCCCCTGCCAGCCTAGGGATGGTGGTACCACGCGAGGCAGGGCTCATCTGCTCAGTGAGGGAATACTGCCAGGACTTGCTGCCACAGGCTGAGCCAGCGAGCAACAATGTCCCCAGCTGTGTCCGTACCAGGAGGGCGCAGCCTGGCAGGGCGACTCGGACAGGTGATGGGAGGCTCTACCTGCAGAATGAGCTCCTGCAGCTGCGACTGCTTCTGCTTTATCCGCTCCAGCCGCCTCTGCCTCTCCACCTGCAGGAACAAAGCGCTGCAGCATCGCACCTGCATGAGCAGGGGGCCTGGCCACTCCACAAGACAGTTGGGCAACATAGTATAGTGAGACACGGGGGGGACACAATACAGTGAGACACACAGGGGGACACAGTACAGTGAGACACAGCGGGGACACAGTACAGTGAGACAGGGGGACACAGTACAGTGAGACACGGGGGGACACAGTACAAGAGACACAAGGGGGACACAGCACAGTGAGACACGGGGGGACACAGTACAGTGAGACACACAGGGGTGGACACTCCATGGCAGACAGACAAGGATGGACACTCCATGGCAGACAGACACAGGTGGATACTCCATGGCAGACAGACAAGGATGGACTCTCCATGGCTGACAGACACACACGGGTGGATACTCCATGGCAGAAAGACACAGGTGGACACTCCTTGGCTGACAGACAGACAAGGATTGACACTCCATGGCAGACAGACACGGTGGATACTCCATGGCAGACAGACTCGGGTGGACACTCCATGGCAGACAGAGACACGGGTGGACACTCCATGGCAGAGACACGGGTGGGCACTCCATGGCAGACAGAGACACGGGTGGACACTCCATGGCAGAGACACGGGTGGGCACTCCATGGCAGACAGAGACACGGGTGGGCACTCCATGGCAGACAGAGACACGGGTGGACACTCCATGGCAGAGACACGGGTGGGCACTCCATGGCAGACAGAGACACGGGTGGACACTCCATGGCAGAGACACGGGTGGGCACTCCATGGCACAGACACACAGGATGGCCACATCATGGCAGACAAACAGGCCAAAGGTGGACGCAGGCTCAGAGTGATGTGAGGGGACACAGGACCAGACAGACACCATAGACGAGGGGTCCCTCTCCCCCTGGGTGTGACTACAGCGTTTCTGTGACCTGCTGGGTACAAGGCCCTCGGTGAGGCCAGAAACGCCAGTAAGCAGCCCTCCTGGCGCCCCCACAGCACCTCCAGGTTCTGGCACTCCTGCGCCGAGTTGGTGGGGAGGCCGATCCACTTGATCTCCTTCTTCTCCTTGGAGATGATGTTCATGGCCATGAGCACGTTGAGGGCGTCGTACACGCGTCGCCGGATGTTCTTCTGGTCGTAGGCCTGGAGGGAGCGCAGTACAGGCACGGCTGGGGCCTCCCCACAGCTCCTCAGGGCCACGACGGGCATGTGGGCAGGGCGGGCAGCATGGACACTCACTGATTCGCTAGGCAGGATGTGGCTGTCGGCGGCACTGAACTCCGCTACCAGCTCGTCGGCCACCTCGTTGTAGGACGTGGTACCTTTTCGCTGTACCTTCTCACACACTTTCATGGAGAAGTGTCGCAGCCCCTTGCCGTTCTTTTCACCCTTGCGGCTCCGCTTGCTGCGAGGTGGGGGGGGGGGGGGGAACAGGCAAGCTGTCACCACAAGTCGTAGGGGGAGGGAATGGTGGCTGGAGCCACACATGGCTCTCCCAGACCACAAGGACACGGGCTTAGGGCTGAGGTTACTCGACACCATGGTGCTTCCTCCACGGAGACTGGGCCAACCATGTTGGCTGAGCAATGCCTGGTGAAGACCCCACACATTCCGCCCTGCAGGGAACAGGCACAGGTCCAAGTGCAGAGCCTGCAGGAATCCCACAGCTTCAGCTGCCCATGTCTGGGCTGCAGGATGGCTGCCAGGAACCCGTTCCTGTGACAGCCTGCTTGAGGCTGTGGTGAAACCCACCCTCAACCCATTGGCAGGCCAGCAGAGGGCTGCTGGGAGTGATGGAGTGACCGCCTTCATGGCCCTGCCCAGGACATGCCTAGCGCACTCACCCGGCCGACCAGGGTGAGGAGTCGGAGGTCTGGTTCTGTGAGGCCAAGTGTGCACTGGGTGTGTGTGGGCTCCCGACCACGATCGTGCTGGACGCAGTCGGCCTCTGGGGCGTGCTGATCACCTGCAGGAGGAACAGGCATGTTGGGACAGCCCGGGGTTAAGCCACACCCAGAGGAGCAAGGATGGAGGGTGCAAGCCTGAGGGATCCTGGCCACACACAGGCACCCAGAGGGTAAGAGGCCAGGACACAGCCACTCCAGCACAGCCCTGCCCAGCATTTCCTCCTGACCCAGGGACTGAGGCGGCTGCTGGAAAGCAGTTCCAGCATGCCTGGTGGGAGAAGTCCCAGGACCCCACTCCGTCCTCTAGGGGCAACCCCTGTCCCAGGTGTGAACACCGTGCCCCTGAGCTCATGGAGCCAGCCTCGAAGGAGTAGCAAGGGACACTGCCTCCTTTCTCAGACCGGTTCCCACTCTGCTGGACTGGATTCATTAAGTGGAAACAGGGTCTCAGGGATGCCGGCCCAGGCCCCCTCCACACTCCGGCAAGAGACCTGACCAGGTGGATGGCACCACGGGTAAGAGGCCTGGCTTTCCCCATGGGCACTGGCACTAATCGTCCAAAAAACTCAACAGAAGCAAGAGGGAGTCACCAGATCACCAGAGGGAGTGGGTACTTCCCAGACTTGTCTTCAGGAAGTGCATGGGGCACAGGTCAGCGCCACGACAGAGAACTTTCCAGAAGGGCCATGGTCAGAAGTGGTGGGACGGCCACTAGTACCTGGGCTCAAACTGGCCCTAGGAGGCTGCAGGGGCAGCTCCTGCCTCCGTGCTCAGCCCACACCGGAATGCATGGCTGGTCCTGCTTGTGCAAAGCTGCAGCAAGAGCCTGAGCTACTGCCAGGAACCTCCTCGCTGCACATGCCGAGCCACTGCTGCAGGCTGGAATGCAGGAGCCCACCTGCCCCGAGCACTTGGTGGCAATGACCAGGCTCACTAAGAACCCCTCACAACCCGGTCAGTGATACACAGGCTGAGGAGCCCCTGAGCCTGTCTGTACCTGCTACCCCACCAGGTGACCGTGTGTACCTGCCATCCCACCAGGTGACTGTGTACCTGCTATCCCACCAGGTGACCCTGTACACCTGCCATCCCACCAGGTGACTGTGTACCTGCTATCCCACCAGGTGACCCTGTACACCTGCCATCCCACCAGGTGACTGTGTACCTGCCACCTCACCACGTGACCATGTGCACCTGCCACCCCATCAGGTGAGCATGCACCTGCTATCCCGCCAGGTGAGCCATGCTGCAGAACTAGCCTCATCTGGTACTGTGACCCAAGATGATCATTAACAAAGAAAGTTTGTGGCAGGAAGGTAGGGTGTGGCCTCAGAGAGTCTCCAGAACACCCCAGTCGGCGCCTCCCCTGGGGTACTTCTCCCACCTCCACTGAGAAGCCCCAGACAAGGCTCTAGCAGCGCTGGCCTTAGCTCCTGCTTGCCCAGACCTGAGCCAGGGAGGGTGAGAGGCAGGCAGAACAGCGGACAAGCAGTGGGAGGATGGCCGGAAGTGGCAGGACCATGGCACCCAGGGAGGAACAATGGTACACACTTACCTGAGAGGCAGACAAGAGAAAGGCTTGGGGCCCTGGTTCCTGGCTACAGCCTGGCTCAGGCCTGCTCTGGCTGTCATGGTCATCTGGGCAGGACCCAGCAGATGGAAGACAGCTCTCTCCGTTTATACTTATGCCTTTCAAATAATGAACGAATCTTAAAACAACCCATCCTCTCTTTCAGTCAACAGGACTGAGGAGGGCAGCAAATGCGTCAGTGGGAGGAACTGGACCCACACCAGCCAGTAGTCTGTTACTCCACCTCTACAGAGCCGGGGAGTTCTAGGGGACTGCTAGACACTTCAGCTGCTCAGACCCCTGAGAAGTCCTTCCCCCACCGACTGTACCCACAACCACCCCACTGTGACACGGTGACAAAGCCACCAGCCTGAAAATCTGACAATTTCACCAGGGTGGACCTAGAGGGAACAGCATGTCGGGGTTCCCAGGGCAGGGGCTGCAGGTGCCTGGGGGTGGGGGGACTGGTCCTGAGACTTCTACTTCTGGGTGCACGTGCAGATAGAAATGGAAGTACTGGAGGGCAGCTCCAGCCTGCCAGGCCCACGTACCCCCCCACCCTCCTGAAGAATCAGAAAAGCCACCCAGGGTCGTGCAATGGGCCAGCTCATGCAAAAGGGCCATTCTCTAGCAAGCCCGAGGAACAAGGTTGTTGTAGAGGGTGGCCTCCTGGCCCCATCTCCACTTCCCGGCTCCTTCCAACTCTACCCCTTACCACTTGCTGGGCGATGTTGACATTGGACTGCCCGAAGGTCTTTGGCAAGAGCTGCTTTCCAATGGTGTTCACAGTGGACGGGTGCACGGCCACCAGGGATACCACTCCTGCAACATGGTGTGCAAGTCGGGAGTCACCCCCAGGCCCAGGCCCATGTGGCCCCTTCTTGGCCTGGCCCAAGCCCTAAATCCCCGCACCCCGTGGGTATCCACTCTCAACCCTCAGGCCAGCCCAGAGTGCCTCACTCCTCATTGAAATGTCTGGACCGCACTCAGCAGGCAGCATCAAAACCAGCACCTCCACAGGCTCTCGGGTCCCCGAACCTGCATTCGCCCCTCAAATGGGCAGTCACCCCACATGAAGACAGCTTCCCAGTACTGCTGACCACCAAGGACAGCTGAGTGCCCCACAGGACTGATGAGGGACAAGCCACCTGGCCCCCTGTTTTCTGTCTCTAAGAGCCCTTGCTTTCTTGGCTGTGGCTGAGTTGGTGCAAGCATACACCAGCTCCAGCAGCCCAGGCCTGCGGGAGGGCGCCGGCTTGAGAGTTGGGTGAAGGCTTCGGGTTCCAGCAGCCACAGCCTCCTGCCATGCAGGGATGCTCCAGCCTGGGGCCCACCCCTTTACCTTTCCCAGGGCTGAGGTTCTGGTCAATGAAGACCTTCAGTTCTCCGTTGGCTTCAATTAGGCCGGCCTGCAGCGTAAGGACAGCAAGGTGAGTGCGCGTCCCAGCTGCTCTAAGGGGTCTACGAGACATCCTCCCAACCACAGGGCCGCAGCTATCGCCCACACGAGAGGGGTCCAGGAGCTACAACAGCAGGGCCTGCAGGGCAGTGATGAGAGAGCCTGGTGCCCCTTAGAAGCAGCCAGGAAGGGAGTACATGCAGGACTGGGCATTGCCAACCACCCTGCACCTGCTTCTCTGGAAGCCCAGGAGATGGACCTCCCGATCCAGCTTTCAGGAAGATGGCAGCCCCCAAAGGAGACTCCTGGGCAGAACCTTACCCACCAAGTGTCAGGGGCACAGCCCCTGTGAATGACGTGCTTGCCACAGGCAATAAACACACATGTGCACACACATGGCAACAGTATACACAGGAACTCTACACACACACACGAAACAGCCCACACATGTACACAGGCATGGCAGCTGTGTACAGTCTACACACCGGAACCAGTACACACGCGCTTACATGACAACCACACAATGCACACACAAACCAATACACACGTGCACACACATGGCAGTGGTGTACACAGAACTCAACACACCGAAACCAGTACACATGTGTATATACATGATAACCACACACAAACCAATACATACATGTGCACACATGGCAGCTGTATGCACAGAACTCCATACAGGAACCAGTCCACACATGTAAATATGAACCGATACATACATGTGCACACACAGCAGCTATGCACACAGGAACTCCACACACCAGAACCAGCACACATATGAACACACATGGCAACTTTGCACACAGAAACTGCACACAGCACCTCAGTGCACACACATGCCCATACATGCAGACACTGAACAGCCTGAGCCAAATGTCAGGTGCCCTAGATCCCACTGGACAGCACCTTCTAGCCCCTGGGGCAGGGCCAGGCACACCTGGGGGTGATCTCAGTGGGATGCCACTGGGGGACTCCTGGCAGGAGGTGCTGAGCGCTAATACGATGCTTCGTCAGTCAGAGATCCCACAGGGTGAGGTGTGCAGGCTGGGCAAGGTCATGATCACGGACTCTGTCTGGTGAGGTGGGGATGATGCCAGGCACCTCTCCCTGGGGTCCATGTGGCCAGTGCAGTGTCTCCAGTACACAGCAAGGCACAGCACGGCGTCCACGCCAGCAGCACACAGGATGTGACTGCTATGAGGCCCCTCCAGGAAGCAGCTTCTGGTGGACATTGCCAGCTCTGTCAGGGGTGGGCCAGCCAACCCCCATGGCTCGGCCCAGCTATTCCCAGCCCCATGGGAACTGTGCCACTCATCCCACTGTGGGAGTCAGAGAGCCAAATGCCGTGGTTCCACAGCATCCACAGACTATGGCCCATGACCCACGCCAGTGGGCACATGTACCTCCCCTGACCTAGCTTGGACACTGAAATGAACCAAGCCTGTGGTGGATGATGCACAGGGCTGGGGCGAGGAGACAGCCCTGCTCTGTCCACGGAGGATCAACACAGTGACCACAGGGAGTCCCACAGGGTCCTAGGAGCTGATGCCCACCTGTCACCACCACAACCTGTCCAAGAAGCTGACAACCCTACCATAACCTGTCCACGATGACAACGCTACCTCGAGTCCAGGACAACACTACCACAACCTGTCCAGGAGTCACAGGGAAACGGATCCAATCATGGCAGTCATTCTTACAGAATACTCTGCCTACCACAAAACCGCCATCCCATGACTATGAATCTGATTTACGACTCACGCCACCCCTAACACATCACATGTAGCGCAATGGAGGTGACATCAGAACACAAATGTTGGGGCTGGCACTGTGGCCCGTATGGACATCAGCTCATGTCCCGGCTGCTACACTTTCCATCCAGCTCCCTGCCTGTGGCCTAGAAAAGCAGTGGAGAACGGCCCAAGGCCTTGGGACCCTGCACCCATGTAGGAAACCTGGAAGAAGTTCCTGGCTCATGCCTTCAGATCGGCACAGCTGCTGTTGCGGCCACCTGGTGAGTAAACCAGCAGATGGATAATCTTTCTCCCTGTCTCTCCGATCTGCCTTTCTAAAAAAATAAACAAAAGAAAGAAAAGAAAAGAAATTCATCTATCAGATGAAGCACATTTTTTAAGAGTTCTTACACCTGGTGCTGGGAGAGACACGGGGCAGTTGCTGTCCACCAGTCAGGCCCCCCATGACTGCATAGCCTAACTCGTCCCCAGCACAGGATGTGTGTGCACTCACACATGGGCATACCACTGGCCGTGTGGCAACACATCATGTTAACTGGATTTCACCATGGATAGGTTTAAATTTTTTAAAGAGTTTACCCAAAACCACCAGTACCCAGCAGGAGGCAGGACCCAAGTTGGGCAGGCAGCTGCTCCCCCTACTCACCCACAAACCGTCTCTAGATCCTGCCCTCAACCCACCTCAGCTACACCCCCATATATGCTGCACTTCGCAGCCTGAGGAGCCCACCCAACAACTGCAGGCCGCAGGGGGCCGACAGAGGCTCCTGGGCTTCCTCCAATGTGGCTGACTGTGCGTGGGCTCCTGCATGACACAGCCGGCGGCTGTGACACATGGACCACAGGCCAGCTCACGGCCCCTTGTTTCCCATATAGTCCCCACTTGCCAAGTCCAGTGCAGGGGGCACATGCCTGATGGGAGACAGACCAGGCTGTGGCCACACCAAGCCCCTTGGGGACTATGGCACCACCTGCTGCCTCCCACCTTCCTAGGAATTGTCAACAGTTCCGCAACCCCTGTGAGCAGAAAGCTCCACCTGAGCATTCCCTAACCATTCGAGCTCTAATTGCAAAGACCTTTGCATGTGGGCAGCTCTGGCCCTCCAGGGTGCAGTGGGAGGGTCACCGAGGGATGGAGACCTGCACAGCCATGGTTCTGCCCAGTACCCACAGGCCTGGGGTCCAAGCCTTAGGAGGGAAGAGAACTGCTCGGGTCCTACCCACCCTGGGGAGCTGGACTCCCACTGCTCCCAGAAGCCATGTTTCCATCACTCACAGTTCCAGAACCAGACACAGTGTAACCCTGAGCACTGCCAACACCTGCTCAGATACAATGTCTCCTTCTCAATTCTCCCAAACGCAAGGAACCCAGACACCAGCCTGGCCATGCCCCCTGGATCAGCCATGCCTCTCCCCTAAGATCCCGGACAGCCAGGTAGACCCCAAGCGTTCCACACTGAAGATGGTTGACCCTGGGTGGTCCCATAGCTCAGGCCAACAGATGTGGTCCAGGCAGGGGATGGATGAGTGGTCTGCATCGAAGGGATTCGCTGCCCCAGAGGCTTCCACCAGTGGATGCGCGCTCAGTGCTGTCTGTGGTCTCACATGGGGGCCATGCTGCTACCTCCCAGCTCCAGGTCCCTATCCACACGTGACATGTCACGGGATCCATGTCGGAGTGCATTTCAAGGGCACAACCCAGGCCCTCAGCTCTGTCCCAGGCCTCCCAGCTAGGACCTTCCCTAAAGGCCCATCCCCTCCCTCACCGTGTCCCCAAAAGCATCGGAACCAGGCAATTGGAGGCAGCCAGCTCAGCAATACTGAACAATGCAAGGACAGCACTCAGGTGGGTGCCTGGATGACCTCACATGTGGAGCCACATCAGCACACACAGGCACACGGCTGGGCACATGGCCAGCACACAGGCACATGGCTGGGCACATGCCAACACACAGGCACACGGCTGGGCACATGACAGCACACAGGCACACGGCTGGGCACATGGCCAACACACAGGCACACGGCTGGGCACATGCCAACACACAGGCACACGGCTGGGCACATGCCAGCACACAGGCACACGGCTGGGCACATGGCCAACACACAGGCAAACGGCTGGGCACATGGCCAACACACAGGCACACGGCTGGGCACATGGCCAACACACGGGCACACTGCTGGGAACCACATCCCTTCAGAAACCCTTCAACAACACATGGATTTGTACTCGAGACAGGACAGGGTGTGAGCTGTACACTTGGCAGAGGGCAGACGGCCATGTGGCCTCACACTATCCACCACGCCAGCACTGGGGCCACCTCCCCGTGACATGTCATGTGTGGATAGGGACCTGGAGCTGGGAGGTAGCAGCATGGCCCCCAGGTGAGACCACAGACAGCACTGAGCGCGCATCCACTGGTGGAAGCCTCTGGGGCAGGGAGTCCCTTCGATGCAGACCACTCATCCATCCCCTGCCTGGACCACATCTGTTGGCCCAGAGCAGCTGGCACCACACCCTCTTGGACACAAACACCACCATCTCACCTGAGGGCCCAAGTGTGGCAAAGGCCCTGGACACACACCCTTCCCCAGGCGGCTCCTCCCCTACCCTAACATCATCCACTTTCATCCTCTGGGTCCAGAATCCAGCTCCTCTCACAGAGGCTGGCTGTGCCTCCACCTGGGATGTTGCACCACCCCCTCTAGATGCCATATGAGGTGCCCACAGGCCAGGCTGCAGGTGCAGACACATTCCTGCCCAGCCTGGCTCAGCTCTGTGCAGCAAGCACCAAACAAGCAACAACTGCTCCCGGAGAATGAAAGGCAGCATGAGACAAACAGTGGACATGAGAGGTCCCAGGCTGACAGACTGCCCAGTGGGCAGGGCGGTGTAGTGCACTAATTCTCCGCCGACTGTGCCAGTGTCCCCTGTGGGGCCAGTGTGAGTCTCAGCTGCTCTACTTCCAATCCAGCTCCAAGACAAAGGCCTGGGAAAGCAGCTCAAGGCAGCCTAACTCTTCGGGCCCCTGTCCTTGCATGGGAGACCTGCAAGCAGCTCCTGGCTTCAGACTAGCTTAGCTCTGACCATTGCGGCCATTTGGGGATGAACCGATAGAAGTAAGCTCTCTCTGCCTGTCTTTTAAATACACTGATTTTAAAAATCTCTAGAACTTTCACGACGCAGAGGCCTATCCTTGCACTTGTTGATCCCATCAGGCAAAGAACCAACATAGGAACAGCCTGGGGAACGTGGACCACTTGTGACAGCTAGTGCTGGCTGGACACCCACCTCTACAGCCCCCAGCCCAAACCAGGGCAGACCTGAAGAGGCTCCATGCTCACCAACAGGAGCATCCGCAATTACCATTTAACAAAGCCTGTGACAGATGAGGCTAGCAAGCACACATGGGTCACACACAGGACACGGCCCACAGGACAGTCACACACACGACAGAGCCAGCAAGGACACGGCCCACAGGGTCAGTCACACACGGAACACGGACTGGTCCGGACATGACCCACAGGGTCAGTCACACACAGGACAGAGACCACAGGACAGTCACACACAGGACAGAGATCACAGGACAGTCACACACAGGACATGGCCAGGCGTGGACATGGACCACAAGGTCAGTCACACACAGGACACACACCACAGGACAGTCACACACAGGACACGGCCAGGCCTCTCACAGGGTCAGTCACACACAAGACATGGCCAAGTTGGACACAACCCACAGGGTGAGTCACACACAGGACATGGCCAGACCTGGACACGACCCACAGGGTCGGTCACACACAGGACACACACCACAGGACAGTCACACACAGGACACGGCCAGGCCGCCCACAGGGTCAGTCAAACTCAGGATACAGATCACAGGACAGTCACACACAGGACAGGCCTGGACACGGCCCACAGCCAGTGTCTCTGTTTCCTTTCATGTGTCTTTGCTTCTAAGTCAGTATCACCTGGTATGTGGCATGGCTGCTAACACTGCTCCTTGATGTGGCATCTGGCACAGGCACCTGTGCTGTCCCGGCTGCTCCCATCCAGCTCCCAACTCATGGTCTGAGCACGTGGGCTCCTGCACCCATATGGGAGACCCAAAAGAAGCTCCTGGCTGTTGTGGTCATTTGGGGAATGAACCAGCGGGTGGGGGAATCTGTCTCTCCCAGATCAATAATAATCCCCTTTTCCACCAGTGTCAAGAACCAGTTTGGTGGGCCATGCCCAGTGGCAATACTCACATCTTTGGCCATGTTACCAGGTCCAGAAAATCAAGGCTACAGACATTCACTCTCCAGGGAAGAAACTGACTTTTCTGGCAAAAAGAAAGACAAAAGAAAGAAATGAGCAAGAATGAAAACAGAAGTGGGGGAGCTGTCACACCTGCACCTCCAACTCCCGCCTGCACCAGGGCCTGTGGCAGCTGAGGAACCTTCCCACTGGGCTCACCCCAGGCGGCTGCTGCCCTAGGACCCCAGCACACCTAGCTCCGTGCAAATGGCCAGCACTTGGGGACCCCGCGGGGCACCCCAAATGGCCGGTCCGGGTGCACTGACCGCCTCAGCTTGACGCATACCTCCACCGCACAGAGCATGACCCAAACGTGCAGGCCTTCAGGGCCACCCTCAAGCCCCCCGAGGTGCTGCGCGCCCAGCCGCTCCGGCGCCGACCGGTAACTCTGACAGGTGGGTTCCCGGGTCCCCGCCCGCCGCGACCTGTCACTAGGCCGCGGCCACCGCGCGCACGCTGGCCCCGCCCCGACCCCGCACCGCGCGGGCGCGGCCATCAGGCCCCAAGGCCCGGCCCCAGCCCCCCGCCCGTGCCGCCCGGTCACCTGGGAGCCCCCGCCCGCAGCAAGGGCGCCTGGCACGGCGCCCCGGCGCGCGCGGGGCCCGGAGGGCGCGGGAAGGCCGGAGCCGCGCGGCACCCGCCCGTGGCGGGGACGCAGCCCGAGGCCGCCGCCGCCCGCCCGCGCCCCGCGTGGCCCGCGCCCCGCGCCCGCTCGGCCCCTCCGCGCCGGCGCCCACCGCATCCTCCGCTGCCCGCACCTGGCTCGCCCGGTCCGGCCGCGCCGACGGGGCGCGGGCCGCGCGCGGGGACGGGGCCGCGGGGCGCGGGCGGGCGGCCGGGAGGCGCTCCCGGCCCTGGCGGGGTCCCTGCCCTGGCCAGCGGCGCCGGGACGCGGGGCTCACCCTGGCCGAGCGTCGGGCCGGCGTGACGTGCGCGCGGCGCGGTGACGTGGGCGGCGGCGGGCCCGCTCCGCGCAGCGCGCCTGCGCGCATTTTCGCGCCTTCGGCGCCCTCCTCCTCCTCGGCGCCCTCCTCCTCCTCCGCCCCGGCCGCCCTGGGGGAGGGGAGGGCATGCGCGCGTGGCCGAGCCTGCGCGTGCGCGGCGGCCGGCGGGATGCGCGCGCGGAGCCGAGGGGCCGCATGTGCGCACGCACGCGCGCGTGTGTGTGTGCGCACGCGGAGCAGAAAGGGGTCATGTGGAGGGGCTAGCTGGAGGTGGGTGTGCATGCGGGGATGGGGGAAACCTCGGCTGCACCTGCCGGGAGGGAGGCACAGAGGACAGTGTGCACGGCGCTGGGGCAGCTGAGAACACACGTGTGCGCTCATGGCCCTGGGATAGCTGAGGATATGTGTGTGCATCCGCAGCAGGTGGTGTGTATCGCGAGTCCACTAGGCCACCTGCCCTCCCCGCACTCCCTGCCCTGTGGGAGAGCCCAGCTCCGCCTCTGATCCTCCCTAGGAGGCAGCAAGCAACAGTCAGTGCTGGGGTCCCTGTTGCCCACGTGGGAAACCTGGAATGGGTTCCCGCACCTGGTTTTGATCTGGCCCAGCCCTGGCTGGTGTGGCCATGCGGATGGACGTTCCATTCGCTTGCTCGCTCTCATTCTGAGAGACGCGGTTCTCTCAGCATGCTGTGCGGTTTGCAATGTGGCTCTCTGGACCCTGTGACTCTCAAACCTGTCTCGCTGTCAGGGCAAGCCTCTGACCCTCCTGTCTTCTGCACATGCCATGAGCACCCGTGGAGTGGACTCCAGCCTCGTGTCCACACTGGCCATCCTGGCTGCAGCTTTCTGCTGGTGTGACCTAGGAGGCACTGTTGAGGGCTTCCACCACCCTCAAGGGCTGCAGCCTGGCCACCTGGGAATCTGGGGAGTGAACAGGTAGGTTCTCCCCTTCATCTCCCCCCTGCCTGCTGTAATGGGGACAGAGGAGCCCCTGAACACTGTGGTTGGGGGGTGCCCTGGTCTGCTGCTGGGGGACACCATCCACACAGCCTCTTAAACTTGACCTACTGCTCAGGAAACCATGGCCCCTTCCTCAGGTGGATGGCTGCCCCAGCCTCCTGGGCGTCAGACCAGGCAGTGAACTCCACCCAGGACTTGGGCGCACATGAGTTCCCCTCACTGTGTCCTGACCTCAAGGAAGGGGTATTTGGGGGTGGGAAGGTTGGGATGGAGCCATAATTGGGGCTGGGATCCTTGTCAGATGCCAGCCACCCCTCTGCCATGGATGGCACAGCCCAAACACAGCTACCTGGAAGTCCACACCTGCCAGACCCTTCCAGAAATGTGATAAGGACTCTGCTGCTATTGTCTGCCACCCACCCAGCCCCACATGTGTTAGCCTTGGAGCCTGTGGCCCACCCATGGGTAGACTGGCACTAGGCAAGGCTCTTGGTCAGCTTGAGGTAGGTTCCTTACAGGCACGCCTGTGACCATGTTGTAGCCCAGGTACAGCAGCCTGGGCCCAGGTGTGTAGGGAGCAGCTGGGATGGGCAGTTGCCAGCTTCAGCATCTGTGGAGGCCCCAGCCCAAGGTGGAGTGCTCCCAACAACCCCTGCCCAGCTCCAAGTGCCAGGACAGAACTTGCTATTCCCCCAGCAGCAGTGTTGGGAAGTGGACCATGCTGATTGCACAATGGACAGCAGGGGCCTCAGCAGGCACAGGTGGAGGGGTTTTTCCAGGGTCTCTGCAACAGGGAGAACTGTGTGTGAGGGTCCTGGGATAACTCCTCTCATGGCCACGGAGCTGTCCACGTCTGCTTGGTAGACACTGTTCACTCCCCAAATGGCCACAGTGGCTAGAGCTGAGCTGGTCTGACGCCAAGAGTTGGGAGTTTCTTCTGGGTCTTCCATAGGGGTGCAGGGTCCTAGGTACCCAAGCCATCCTCCTCTGCCTTTCCAGGCCATAAGCAGGAAGAGGGATCGGAAATAGAGCAGTCGGGACTTGAACTGGTGCCCATATGGGATGCTGTTGTGGCAGGCTGTGGCTGAATGCAGACCTGGCCCCTCCATTCACCTCTCTATGCACTGTGTTTCCCTGAAACTGTGGCTCAATAATCATTTGTAGTTTCAATCACATGGGCATGGACCTGTGGGAACAGGTGGGACGCTGGCTTTGCAGTTCCCACAATACCCAGGTCTGCTGGACATTGCTCATGTATCACCACCTGGCATCCATCTGGCCAGCCTGGAGGGCCCCCCTTGGTATCTCTGCATTGGTGGGCAGGGACAGTGCATCTGCCTGTGCTCAACCTGGTGGCATCACTACCCCAGCCCCACTTCTGAGGGCAAGTGTTGCTGACACAGGTTCCCCACTGGGCAGCATTTGTTTGCTCTCCTCTGTGGCTTGAGAGGGGCAAATCCTGTCTCCCTTGTTGATTTCAGTGCCCCCGGAGCTTCTGTCCTGAGTTCAGTTACCTGTTGGTGTGGGTCCCTGCAGTGACTTCTCATCCCGTGACATGGCACAGCTGACCGAGGCCGATTCCAGGGACGCAGGGGCAGCTCAATGTGAGGCCAGCAGAGTCGCATAGCACCCCACACACGCGTGCGCTTGCATCGCTGGCTTATGTTCACTGTAGCATGAGTCTCACTGTAGCATGAGTCGTGGCAGACAAAGGGAGGAAAGGAAACAAGTGCCAGGTGAACAGATGTGGTTTACGCACGAGACACACAGAGGGAATGGGTTCTGACAGGGTCCGTGGTGGAAGCCTGCATGTGAGACATGCCATGGAACAGCTGGAGCCTGTGGGATTTGGCCACACTTGGGGACAGCCTTTAGCCCTGCTGACTTGCACAAAGTTGCAACTTCTGTTACCTGCGTTGTTGTATCACAACCTTGGGAAACAGTGTATGCTTTGGGAATTGCACAGCAATGAGGCAGGTTTCTAAAAGCTTCCTGGAGGATTGGGGTCACGCTGTTGTTTCCGATACTGGAGGGAGAATCTGCTGCTTGGCCAGGCACCATGATGTGGTGCCGGGGAGTGAGGGGAGCAGAATTGGGATGCTGACTGCTGGAATACAGGGACTGAGTTGGGAATCTGTTCTCATGCTCAGAAGTTCTATCCAAACACTCCACAGCGAGTCCAAGGCTTAGCTGTCTGGGTTCTGACACCTGCTTCCCCGGGAGGCATGTGAGACCTCACCCCACACCTGCAAGATGGAGCTCCAAGTTCCTAGCTCCGACCTGGGCCAGCCCCAGCTGCCTCAGGACTTCATAGAATAAACTGATACACTGGGTAATTGATCTACAGTTAGTGCTATCAAAATCATAGAATTTTTCCTCCCTGATAATTGACCAAAAAATAATTAAAAAAAAAAAAAACCCACTTTTAGGGGCCAACAACGTGCCATAGTAGGCTAATCCTCTGCCTGAGGTACTGACTTCCTATATAGGCACCAGTTCAACTCCTTGCTACTCCACTTCCCATTCAGCCCCCTGTGTGTGGCCTGGGAAAGCAGTGGAGAATGGCTGAAGTCCTTGGGACCCTGCACCCACGTGGAAGGTCCAAAAGAGGCTCTTGGCTTTGAATCACCTCAGCTCTGGCCGTGGCTGCCATTTGGGGAGTGAACCAGCAGATGGAAGATCTTTCTCTTTCTCTCTGCCTTTCAAATAAATAAATCTTTAGAAAACTAACCCTTAAAGTAAAAACAGACTATGTTTAGAGCAGCTTAAGATGAAGAGCGGCAAGGAACTAGACTGGACTATAAGATGTTGGACTCTATGTTTAGTTTATGCTTGCAAAGAGGGACTCTCAACTGTACTTGATCAGTGGGTATGTAACAAGATGGAACATTCCACAAGGGGGAGGGCGGGGGGAGGGGTGGGGTGATTCCCAGTTCCAGCGAAACTGTATCACATAATACAATGTTATCAATGAATAAAAAAAAATAAAATATATAAAAAAAAGAAGAGTAGAGATCTTCACTCAAAGTGAAAAAAAAAAAAAAAAGATGAACAGCGGCAATGGGCTGGATCTTTGTCATTCCTGCCTGCCGGGAGGCACAGCTGTTGGGCTGGCTCTCAGGTGTACACCCTGTGAGTGTGGACAGACAAAGGCAGACACCACACAGAGTGGCTCACTGCCCAGGACCCTGGCTGTGTCTGTCTCAGATGCCAGGTGTGGCCCTGTTCCCATATCATGCAGGGCACCTCCAGGCCTCTCCTGGGGGTGGTGTGGCATGTGGTGTGTATGTAGTATGGTGTGTGTGTGGCACATGTCATTCATGAGTGACATGTATGTGGTGTGTGTGAAATGTGGTATGTGTGTGGCACATGGCAATCATGAGTGACACGTGTGATGTGTGTGTGAATGAGATGTGTGTGGCACTTGGCACTCGGGAGTGGCACATGTGGTGTGTGTGAAATGTGGTATGTGTATGGCATGTGGTGTGTGTATGGTATGTTGTGTGTGTGGCACTTGGCACTCGGGAGTGGCACGTGTGGTGTGTGTGAAATGTGTATGTGGTACGTGTATGGTATGTTGTGTGCGTGGCACTTGGCACTCGGGAGTGGCACGTGCGTGGTGTGTGTGAGGGGCAGCCATCTGCTGGCCGACAGCAGGAGATTTTGCACCTCCTGTCCCCCAGGTCTTCCCTGTTGAAGATGTCTCCTGGGTCTTGAGCCCATTTTTCATCTGATCTGTCCATCATTTTCCTCTTGAGCTTTTAAATTCTAGATTTTTGTGTGTGTGAAGTTTATCTAAAGGTGACAAGCACGGGCACGGGCCATGTTCAGGGGTGGAGTGGTCTGGACAGGAAAGGAGCTCTCTTCCCACTGCCTGGAGCCTAGGAGCCAAGGAGGGGTGGGCTGTTTGACACCACCCCAGGTCCTGGTAAGAGGTTACAACTTTGACAAGTGGTCACTTGACCTACAGGACCCCAGGTGTGACCATAGGTGGGGTGCTGTTCCTCACCCTGGCCCCAGGCTTGAGGCTTCCACCTCAGGGGTACAATGACAAGCAAATGCTGCAGCCAGGGGCTGGGCAGCAGACTCCTGAGTCCTGCCCTGTATGCTCTCCCTGGAGGCTGCAGGCCTGCCACCTGCTGGCCCAGCAGGGCACAGGTTACATGTGGCCCACACCGACAGCCCCAAAGGCACACTAGGAAGCACCTGCTATGTGGGACACACTCAATGCTAGCTGTGTCGTCATGTCAAGGGGACAGATGTGAAATCAAAAGCCAGCATGTGCTCTAGTCCGAGCTGGTTCTCCCTGCCCACCCCAGGCTGTAATCCCAGCGCCACATGCAGGAGGGGTCAGGGGCCAGCAGGTGTCGCTCCTGCCTACCCTTCCTGAAGCCTTGACAACAGCCGCATGGTAGAGCAGATGGCCCCTGCGGAGAGTCCTGGTCTGTCGGCTCTCACATGGAAACCATGACATGCTTGCTGAATACCCTAAGATAGGATGCAAGTGTCCTCCGACAGTACTGCACCCCGCTTGCCTTGAGGACAGTGGGGTGAACCGTGTGCTGTCGTGATGAGAACCAGTCGCTGAGCCTTGAGTGAGTTACACCCTTATCACAGCTGGTCTTTACTGAAGAACACACACATGGTGGGGCTACACACTATGCCCCATGGCGCTGGCTGGGACCAGGCTGGGAGCAGGAACGCGGTCTTGGTCCCCATGAGCTGACGAAGCCTCAGGGAGCATGAAGCTGGACCCAGAACTGGGACCCTGGGCCTCCTGCAGGGACTGTGGACACCGTAACTGCCTGGCTGAGTGGTAACTGACAGTTCACACGGCCTGGAAAGCATTTTATTGAAACACAGTAATAATAAAAGGCAGACACAGGATTTCAGGAACAAAAGCAAATTCCCAGCTCCTTCAAGTAAATACAGAAGTCTTAAGACTCCGAGTCACAGAGATGTTAAACAAGTACTGGATGAAGGCTATGGCTCTACAGATACACAATACATGAAAAAGCCAACTAGCTCTCTTCACCAAAAAACAGACATAAAAAAATAAAGCCAGTGAATGAACGAGAGGAAGATAATTGCAGTTTCTGTGAAAAGGCACATCCTGGCGACAAGGCCAGGCTGACCAGGACCCCGCCATGCCTGGTCACGGCCAGGCTGACCGGGACCCTGCCACGCTAGGTCTCGGGCAAAGGCCTGGAAAGCAGCAGCAAGAGCTGCCATCCACTGTCGGGGTCACCCTTGATATCCCCGAGCCCCACTCCAGGGCAGTGCAGCCAGAGCAGGACCTGGGCAGGGACAGTTGTACAGGCCGTCCACTGGGTGACCTCACAGACTTGACCGTCGCTCTGGCCGGGGCACACACTTCAAAAGGGCAGCTCTCCACAGCACTGGGGCCAGTAAGAGGCTAAGCGTGGTCACACTAAGGATGAGGAGGTACACCTGTAACAGGTAAACAGGAGAGGTCACAGGGTGAGGAGGGACTCCTGTATATGCGTGTCTGTAACAGGTACACGTGCTGCATGGCCATGTGCACAGTGGCTCACCTATACAGGGACATGGCCCTGTGTGGTCAGGAGTGTAAGGTGGCTCAGCTGCAAATCAGGTCTCATGTTACAACCTGATTCAGCCACTGATGGGGGCTCTGCAGGTCATTGGGATTTGTTGTCAGTTCTGGTGAATTGGGTCACAGCCTAGAGTGGGCTTGCCCGATAACTGTCTTTGGGTGGCCGACTATTTGACTGGCCACCCTGAATCCCTGGGCCATGATCAGTTGGGACCAGGACAGGTTGGTGTCCCCAACACCCACTCCACTGCTGTTACCTCTGCACATTGCCACAGCGCTGCCTGGTCCATCAGGGTGAGGGAGTGCATAGTGGCCTCCGCTGTAGGCCCACGCCACCATGGGGAAGCAGGTAGCCACTCGTGGGGCTCACAGTGAGGTTTTACCTCCTCACAGGGAGTGTTAACTGCTGCCACAGGTGATGGTTAATGGCTCAAACTGGCACCAACTTTGTCCTGAAAAATTCCACTTCCTGCCCACAGCCTCAGGCCCACCATGACCTGAGCCAGCTACCAGTGCCTGGTACCCCGACTCGGAGCAAGAGTGTGCTCTGGCCGGCAAGTGGACACTCACCTCCCGGGAGATGATGCCAGCTCTCCGGGCTCGGCTCCCCAGGACGAAGGAGAATTCGCTGACCTGAGCCAGCCCTGCAGACACAATCCACTTAATGTACTGGCTGTTCCTGGGCAGGATGAGGGTCAGGACCAATGCTGCCAGGACAAACTGCAAGAGGTGTGAGCTGTTACCACAGGGCGCCTGCCCTGGCTCACTGAGGGGTACCAAAAGGCAAATTCACAGGGTGGGAGGGCAGGCTGAGGGGCAGTGGCGGGGGCCGGGCCCTTCCCTGCACAGAGTGGGAGGGCAGGCTGAGGGGCAGTGGCGGGGGCCGGGCCCTTCCCTGCACTGAGTGGGAGGGCAGGCTGAGGGGCAGTGGTGGGGGCCGGGCCCTTCCCTGCACAGAGTGGGAGGGCAGGCTGAGGGGCAGTGGCGGGGGCCGGGCCCTTCCCTGCACTGAGTGGGAGGGCAGGCTGAGGGGCAGTGGCGGGGGCCGGGCCCTTCCCTGCACTGAGTGGGAGGGCAGGCTGAGGGGCAGTGGTGGGGGCCGGGCCCTTCCCTGCACAGGGTGGGAGGGCAGGCTGAGGGGCAAGGCACAGCATCGGGAGTTGAGCCCTTCACTGCAGACAGGCTCCTCAGGAAGTTGGAGAGTGACAAGCCAGCTACAGTGACCCAGAGCATCAGAGATGCTCTCCTCTGCAGCCTCTATTAATAGAAAAACTCAATGCCCTGTGGTTGGGACAGGGTGGACAATAGCTAGTACCGGAGCCAGCACTGGCAGCGGTGTGGGCATGCGCATCTGCCAGCCACAGTGTCTCCTTTCCCAATTGCTGGAACCCTCTAGGACAAACACCCCAACCCCAAGGTCCCAGACTGACCACCCTGGCATATGACGGTGGGGTAGCATGGGCTACCCTTCAGGCCTAGCAGTCTTTCAGGGTCCCCTCCAGGAAGTGGCCAGTGACTTGGACAGCGTACCTTCATGGCCACCACGGAGAGTGTGAGGAATGCCAGCACAGCAAGCTCGTAGACCACGAATGTGGGGAACACATGGAGCCCTGTGGGGACACAGGGTAGTCAGCGCCAGCTCCCCCGCTTCTGTCACATGCTTGGCCAGCAGCTCAGCGAACTCCAGCATTGGGGATTGGCTGCAGCCCGATGCTGGGAGGCGTTGGCAAAGGCACATGGACACCGCAGGGTGGCTCTGGGAGGAGGCTGTTGGCCAGCCTGGCTCTCCTGTATGAAACTACCCTGCCAGCTGGACAGGTGGGGGCCCTGGACACGGATGAATGAGAGCCCAGGACACTGGATAAGTGAGGGCCCAGGACACTGGATAAGTGAGGGCCCAGGACGCTGGATGAGTGAGGGCCCAGGACGCTGGATGAGTGAAAGCCCAGGACGCTGACTGAGTGAGGGCCCAGGACGCTGGATGAGTGAGGGCCCAGGACACTGGATAAATGAGGGCCCAGGACGCTGGATGAGTGAGGGCCCAGGACACTGGATAAATGAGGGCCCAGGACGCTGGATGAGTGAGGGCCCAGGACGCTGGATGAGTGAGGGCCCAGGACGCTGGATAAGTGAGGGCCCAGGACGCTGGATGAGGAGGGCCCAGGACGCTGGATGGGCACGGGCTCAGGACACTGGATGAATGGGAACAGCCACAGGATGACAGAGGCTGCTGAACTTGACTGGGATCCCAGCATTCCACTTGTGCTTCACTCACTGGCACACTGCAGACAGAACCTTCTATCCAGACCCAGGGTAATTTCTCCACATGGGCAGGGGGCATCTCCCCTGTGGGCACATGTATGTCCCAGGAATGGATCTAATCCTGCTGCACACGGCAGGAGGGGCCTAACAGTCAGTCCACCCTGGCTCTGACGTGGCCTCCTTGTCCAGCCTAGTCAAGTTTAACTCCCACCTCACCGTGAGAAGGGTGGACTCCACACAGGATCACTAATTGGCCTGATCTCATTACTGCTGTGGCACAGAGAAGGCAGAGGCCCAGGGAGAGGCACAGAGTGGGGAGCAGGCAGTGGGTGGGGCATGCTCAGGGCTTACCCGGGGCACAGAAGGCACCCACATCAGTCATACATACGAAAAGGATGGCAAAGTTGGAAACACTGGGGAATTACGGCATGTGGCCACACACAAGAAATTTACCTATCGAGGAGAAGAAGATGATGGCCAGGAAATCGCGGATGGGCTCCATGTATGCAGCAGTCTCCTCGGTGACCACGTGGCCCTGCGAGGAAATCAGGGCCCCAGCCAGGAAGCAGCCCAGCTCCATGGAAACATCCAGCAGCTCGGTGACCTGAGCACAAGGACACACGGTGCCCCACATCAGGGCCCCAAGCATGACTGGCATGGGGCCTCTGCTGTGGGGCTCAGGACAACGCCAGCTCAATCCACTGGATCTCAAAATCCCTGCGATGATCTCTCAGCTAGGTTGTGCCCAAGCCCTGAGAACCTACCAGCATTTTTCGTAACTGTGACTGTGTGTATAAGACCTTTTCCTGGGCCCGGCGGCGTGGCCTAGCGGCTAAAGTCCTCACCTTGAACGCCCCGGGATCCCATATGGGCGCCGGTTCTAATCCCGGCAGCTCCACTTCCCATCCAGCTCCCTGCTTGTGGCCTGGGAAAGCAGTTGAGGACGGCCCAATGCATTGGGACACTGCACCTGTGTGGGAGACCTGGAAGGGGTTCCAGGTTCCCGGCTTCGGATCGGCGCGTACCGGCCGTTGCGGCTCACTTGGGGAGTGAATCATCGGACGGAGGATCTTCCTCTCTGTCTCTCTTCCTCTCTGTATATCTGGCTATAATAAAATGAATAAATCTTTAAAAAAAAAAAAAAAGACCTTTTCCTTATCTCAACTCCACGGGCAGCTGGAAGGTGACATTCACAGGTGAATCCCAGCGAGGCAGGAAGCAGACCCAGTGGTGGGCACAAATCCACAAGAGGCTAATTCAAAAATGGACTTGTTTTCATCTTATTTAAAAGGCAGAGGGAGACAGACTTTATGTCTACTTGTTCACCCCCCAAATGCCTGCAGCAGCCACATGGTTGGTGTGACCCAATTCCTGAACTGTCATGACTGGCACCCTGGGTGCAAAGGCCATGAGCTCTGTCATGACGCCAGGCTGTGGGACAGTGTGAGAGCTGAGAACCAGGAACTTCACACTCATCACACACCATGCACGCCACATACCACATGCACACACACACACCTGAAACAACACACACACACACACCTGCACAGCCATTCACACACACCTGCACAGCCACTCACACACACCTGAAACAGCACACACACACACCTACACAGCCACTCACAAATATCCAGAGGTAAGCCCGGCTCCTTGAATTCTGAGATGCAGACAGAGGCAAGAGGCATGTGGAAATGCAGGCGAGAAGGCTGATGGCATCCCCAGAGTTCAATGCTACATGGACAAGGAAGGCCCCCAGCTGAGGACACGGCAGCTTCCTGCTCCGGGGCAGCTCAGGGACCCTCACACAGAATGTAACAGCACCAACCACCATGAAAACTCCTGAGAACCAGGTCATGCCAAGCTCAAGAACATCTGTAAAAAAACACACTACTGAGTGTAAAGGCAAGGCCAAAGCAGAAGGTGCCACCACTTGGGAGATGCCGGCCCCGCCACAGGAGGGGCTGAGGGCACCACGGTAGGCCCTGGGCCCAGGGTGCTGCCCTCGGCAGTCGACAGGGCATATGGCAAACGCAGGGTCATGGGATGCTGGGGTGGGGGAGGCATACTGAAAGTGTACGCCCCATGGCACTCTGAAAACCCAAGACCATGTGTACGCTTTGACAGGGCAACTGAAGTAGGCTTAATCTCTATAGGACAATAACCCCGACCAGCTGTGGCTATAAGAACATAAGAACACGACAGCCAGGACCCCGGTGCGATCCTCCCCCTTCAAGCATCAGGAGCCCATATGGGTGTCTGTGTCCTGGCTGCTCCACTCCCCATCCAGCACCCTGCTTGTGGCCTGGGGAAGCAGCAGAGGATGGTCCAAGTCCTTAGGACCCTGCATCCATGAGGGAGACCTGAAAGAAGCTCCTGGCTCCTGGCTTTGGATCAGCTCAGCTTTGGCTGCTGTGGCTATTTGGGGAGTGAATCAGTAGATGGAAGATCTCTCTCTCTGTAAACCTGTCTTTTCAATAAAAATATACATCTTAAAAAAAAAAAGAATACAATAACCAGAAGCCCTCCACCAGCACTGTGCATTGGCACATGTCCACGCAAATGTCCTGACTAGTGCACATGACTGAAGGATCAGGGTCCCACCACTCCTGATGACAGCTAAAATCACAATGAGGGATGATGGACATCTGCCTTCTCTCACCACACAGGGGAGCAAACTGGTGCAGCAGCTGAGGGTGGGACAGGGAAGAGCGAATTTGTTGGGACCTAAGTGGGTGTACCTTCAGCGTCCAAAACCCTATAGACACTGGGAGGCTGGTGCAAGTTCACAGCCTGAACTGACAGCAAGAGGTTGACCTGTAGCCTTCGTGCGGCACATAGCATGACAAGCAGAGCTGGCACCGGACAAGGCGCCTCTTTGTGACTCTGTCACATCAGAAGATGCCTAGGCCCGAGGTGGGCAGGATCAACCTTTTCACGGTGCGGGAGGGCTCCAGGAAGCCGATGTGCCTGTCAGAATGATTCCAACAGAAAAAAGTCCTCTGGAGTGGACACAACAGGGTGGGATGCAGAGAAGCCCTGTCCCCAACATGGAGAAGATCGTCAGAGGAGGTAGTGGGGAGGTGAGGGTCCTAGCCTGTGGGAGGTGAGGGTCCTGTCCTTTCCTCAAGAGGACAAAACCCGGGCCCGGCGGCGTGGCCTAGCAGCTAAAGTCCTCGCCTTGAAAGCCCCAGGATCCCATATGGGCGCCGGTTCTAATCCCGGCAGCTCCACTTCCCATCCAGCTCCCTGCTTGTGGCCTGGGAAAGCAGTTGAGACGGCCCAAAACTTTGGGACCCTGTACCAGCGTGGGAGACCCGAAAGAGGTTCCAGGTTCCCGGCTTCGGATCGGCGCGCACCGGCCCGTTGGGGCTCACTTGGGGGGGGTGAAACATCGGATGGAAGATCTTCCTCTCTGTCTCTCCTCTCTGTATATCCGGCTTTCCAATAATAATAAAAAAATCTTTAAAAAAAAAAAAAAAAAAAGAGGACAAAACCCAGAAGGAACAAACTCAGAGCTGCAACTTACTCCAAAACAACCACAGGCTCACATACATGTGTACGAGGAATTCATCGTAGCCTACTGAGCAGCCAGCAGGGCCCTATATAAATGGGTGATCTGCCCTCCTGAGCTGACCACACAGATGCCCATAACCCAGTGGCCCCTATGGGTCTCCCTCCTGAAACTACCACGTGGATGCTCAGGACCCAGCTACCCCATCTGGTCCTCTTCTGAGAGCCCAACGCATGTTAAAAGGCCCAGCTCAAAGGTGGCACAGCTCAGGGCTGCCCTAGGGCCTCAGGTGGCTGTTGATACCAGCACACCTCTCTCATTCTAAGTGCTGACCACTGAGATGGTGACGCTGCTGTCACTCTGGCGGTATGTGGGTGTTCAGGCGTGGTTCCCACATCTTACAGAAGAACCCTAACTGTCCAAAATGAGCCTCTTCAGCAAGACCCGGGGAGGCAGTCAACCTGCCCTTGCTCCTGTCAACACTGACGTCCCTCCAGGCTCGGTCAGTGCAAGGCGAGGTGGGCTGGAGAAGCACACAGACACGGGCCCTCCTGGCTCTTCACATGCTCTCAGAGCGCATCAGAGTGGCAGTCAGACCTATCAGCAGGTTACCTATGTTAACCCACCAACACATCTTTCCAGGGAATGGACCCAGTGGGCACTAGAGAGAAGGGACACTGGATTACCGTCAGCATCAGGAAGATGAAGGCAGATATGCCCAGGATGAGAATCTCCTTGTTGCCTTTGCCCTCTGCGTGCAGCTTCCGGTAGTACGGGCCCACGAGGTACATCTTCACAAGGAGACACAGAAGGAAGACGGCGGCCAGCGAGAAGAGGGTCTGCCCCATGAGAAGCAGGACACGCAGCATCTCCATGACGATGCTAGGAGGGAAGACGAGACCATCACACAATCACACAATGCTCTCCCAAAGCCCAAGCCACCAAACAAGTCTCCCAGGGCACACACGATCATTTAAAAAAATTTATTTAGTTTTATAGGAAAGGCAGATGTACAGAGAGGAAAGATAGGCAAAAAGATATTCTATCGGGCACCGGTTCTAATCCCGGCAGCTCCACTTCCCATTCAGCTCCCTGCTTGTGGCCTGGGAAAGCAGTGGAGGACGGCCCAAAGCCTTGGGACCCTGCACCCACATGGGAGACCTGGAAGAGGTTTCTGGTTCCCGGCTTCGGATCGGCGCGTACCGGCCGTTGCGGCTCACTTGGGGAGTGAATCATCGGACGGAAGATCTTCCTCTCTGTCTCTCCTCCTCTGTGTATATCTGACTGTAATAAAATAAATAAATCTTTAAAAAAAAAAAAAAAGATATTCTATCTGCTGGTTCACTCCCCAAGTGACTGGGACGGCCAATCCAAAGCCAGGAGCCAGGAGCTTCTTCCAGGTCTCCCATGTGGGTGCAGGGTCCCAAGGCTTTGGGCCGTCCTCTACTGCTTTCCCAGGCCACAAGCAGGGAGCTGGATGGGAAGTGGAACAGCTGAGACATGAACTGCCACCCATATGGGATCCTGGCGCATATAAGATGAGGACTTTTGCCACTAGGTTTACACCAGGCCCCAAGAACACCTTTAAAACAGTGAAATAAAACCTGCAACTCAGAAAGTCAGAGATGTCCTCCATGGGGCTGGGCCACCCCGCAGCCTGCACTGCGGAGGCCACCTGCTGAGAGCCTGGTCAGAGACTAGGAAACCAGAGTTGTCTTCCACAGGGGTTGGGCCACCCAGCAGCCTGCACTGTGCAGAAGGCCACCTGCTGAGAGCCTGGTTAGGGACCAAGGCAGGCACAACATGCTGCCTGCCAAGGATGACCCCGGGCCAGAACCCCAAGGTTACATCCAGCAGCTCATGGGAACATGATTTTCACATGCGTGTCTCAGGATGCCATGACATCTGAACACAGCTGCCCACCATGCAGTCTAATCCTGGTTTCCAAGTCCCTTGCCTCCTTCTGCCTCTGAGTATCCCACACATAAACATGGCAGTGCCAGACACTTGCCTTGGGTCCCCACAGGCCCCAGGAGACTGGGGGAACTGTGATGGCAGCCAGGGAGACTCAGAAGAATGGGTGGGGAGCAGAAATGGCGGCTGCATTGTTTCCTGCCTGGACTTGGGGTTTGAAAGAGCAGGCCCCCCAGGCACCCCTAATTTCCTTGACAGTGCATGTGTGAGCCATCTTAACTTCTCATTTCACATGCCTGATAACCAATGGACCTCTTTTCATATGAGATTCGACTGCTCCAAGGGTTCAGCAAGGGCCCCGGAGCATAGGAGGCACTGATTGCTGGGCTGCATGCTAGGCTTTGCGTGGTGTTGGCCATGGGGTGGGAAGGAGGGCAGGCAGCCATGACCCCTTGGTAGAAAACAGTAATCACAGGAAGAGAGCTGACCACACACCTTCCAGTTGTGGGAAGCTATCTTTCCGGTACTTCGTCTAGTCACTCCCCTCAGATGTGTGCCTGTCTCCCCTCAGATGTGAGTCCGTCTCCCCTCAGATGTGAGTCCATCTCCCCTCAGATGTGTGCCCTCCATGTCCCCTCAGATGTGAGTCCGTCTCCCCTCAGATGTGAGTCCGTCTCCCCTCAGATGTGTGCCTGTCTCCCCTCAGATGTGTGCCTGTCTCCCCTCAGATGTGAGTCCGTCTCCCCCTCCCCTCAGATGTGTGCCTGTCTCCCCTCAGATGTGTGCCTGTCTCCCCTCAGATGTGTGCCTGTCTCCCCGCAGATGTGAGTCCGTCTCCCCGCAGATGTGAGTCCATCTCCCCTCAGATGTGTGCCTGTCTCCCCGCAGATGTGAGTCCGTCTCCCCTCAGATGTGAGTCCGTCTCCCCTCAGATGTGAGTCCGTCTCCCCGCAGATGTGAGTCCGTCTCCCCTCAGATGTGTGCCTGTCTCCCCTCAGATGTGAGTCCGTCTCCCCTCAGATGTGAGTCCGTCTCCCCTCAGATGTGAGTCCGTCTCCCCTCAGATGTGAGTCCATCTCCCCTCAGATGTGTGCCCTCCACCTCCCCTCAGATGTGAGTCCGTCTCCCCTCAGATGTGTGCCCTCCATGTCCCCTCAGATGTGTGCCCTCCATGTCCCCTCAGATGTGTGCCCTCCATGTCCCCTCAGATGTGTGCCTGTCTCCCCTCAGATGTGAGTCCGTCTCCCCTCAGATGTGTGCCTGTCTCCCCGCAGATGTGAGTCCGTCTCCCCTCAGATGTGAGTCCGTCTCCCCTCAGATGTGAGTCCGTCTCCCCGCAGATGTGAGTCCGTCTCCCCTCAGATGTGTGCCCTCCACCTCCCCTCAGATGTGAGTCCGTCTCCCCTCAGATGTGTGCCCTCCACCTCCCCTCAGATGTGAGTCCGTCTCCCCTCAGATGCACATGTCCCATCTCCCAACATATGTATGTCCTATCTTCTCTCAGATGCATGTGTCCTGTCTCCCCTCAGATGTGTGATCTGTCTTCCTTCAGGCACATGTGTGCTCCATCTCCCCCTCAGAAGTATGTTTGCCCTGTTTCTACTTCCTGGCTCCACACACCTTTCGGCGCCTTCCTCAGATACCAGACCCAGGGGCCACTACAAACTTGCACAATGGGAGTGAAAACATCCTTATATTTAGCAGTCAGAAAAATCTGGCAAATGCAACCATATTAACACAAGATGATTCTATCTGTGACACTGTTCACTACACATCTAATCTAATTATCAAAATTGGAAGAAAAAAACAGGAAAGTTTACACAGCAGACAAGGGTACTGTCAGTCTACCAGCAGTAGGCATGAGCAGAAGCAGCGAAGCCTCCACAGTTGGAAACCGAGCCCTGCATTTAAGCAGCCTCAGGTCAGGGAGGAGGAAGCAAAGAGAATGTCAACAACCACTGTTTATGTTGTGTGAACACAAACACACACAAGTGTCAATGTTTCTCAGACAAAGATGGGAGACAGCACAGAGGGAAACCAGCAGCACTGAACCCCAAGACTGACACCTCATGCCCTCATGGACAACCAGACTAGAACAGTGAGTGATACCTCATGCCCTCATGGACAACTAGGTTGGACAATGAGTGACACCTCATGCCTTCATGGAACTAGACTAGGACAGTGAGGGCCAGTTCACAACCTCATGGACAACTAGGCTAGGACAGTGAGTGACACCTCACACCCTCATGGACAGTGGGACTAAGACAGTGAGTGACACTTCATGTCCTCATGGAACTAGGCTAGGGCAGTGAGTAACACCTCACACCCTCATGGACAGTGGGCCTAAGACAGTGAGTGACACCTCATGCCCTCATGGAACTAGGCTGGGACAGTGAGGGCCACCTCACGCCCTCATGGACAACTAGGCTAGGGCAGTGAGTGACACCTCACACCCTCACGGAACTAGGCTAGGACAGTGAGTGACACCTCACGCCCTCATGGACAGTGGGCCTAGGACAGTGAGGGTCACCTCACGCCCTCATGGACAGTGGGCCTAGGACAGTGAGTGACACCTCACGCCCTCATGGACAGTGGGCCTAGGACAGTGAGGGCCACCTCACGCCCTCATGGACAGTGGGCCTAGGACAGTGAGTGACACCTCACGCCCTCATGGACAGTGGGCCTAGGACAGTGAGTGACACCTCACGCCCTCATGGACAGTGGGCCTAGGACAGTGAGTGACACCTCACGCCCTCATGGACAGTGGGCCTAGGACAGTGAGTGACACCTCACGCCCTCATGGACAGTGGGCCTAGGACAGTGAGGGCCACCTCACGCCCTCATGGGCCTAGGACAGTGAGTGACACCTCACGCCCTCATGGACAACTAGGCTAGGGCAGTGAGTGACACCTCACACCCTCACGGAACTAGGCTAGGACAGTGAGTGACACCTCACGCCCTCATGGACAGTGGGCCTAGGACAGTGAGGGCCACCTCACGCCCTCATGGACAACTAAGTTAGGACAGTGAGACTAGCAGAGCAACTAAGAGCTTACGTGTTCAGGGACAAAGGTAGTAGGAGAGCACCTGGTACCTCTCCTCACACCCTCACAGACGACAGAACCAGGACAACTGTATGTACACCATGTACCTGGAGGACGTGCCTGCTCCCGCTTGCAATAGTGTGGGCATCAAGGCCATGAAGAGACCCAGCTGCACATCCTGTGCCACCAGCATTCCCAGCAGCACAGAGCTGTAGTCAATGTCACCTGCCAGAGAAAGAAGTCACAGTTATCCACACATCTGAGCGACAAATAAGAATGGGTTGTAACATCTTTGAGGGCATCAGATGCAGCCTACTTCGAAGTGCTGATTTGAGTCCTGGCTACTCAGCATCCCATCCAGCTCTCTCTTAACGCACCCAGAGGCAGCAGGGATGGTTGGCATGCTTGAGGTCCTGCCTCTCACGTGGCAGACCCAGACAGAGCACCTGGCTCCTAGCTTTGGCCTAGTGGTCATTAGGGAAGTGAAGCAGCACATTGGAGATCTCTTGTCACTTATTCCATTGAATTTATCTTTAAAGAAACACACTTCTGCAGCATCCTACCACAGTGTAGGACATTGACCCCAGCCTGTATGTGAGGGGCACTGGGCTGATACAAGCCTTCTGCTACTGAGGGTGCAGCTGCCATGGCTGTGTGTACAGACCTGCACCAACATTCTAGGCCTCCTGTCTGGAAGCAAAACTTCCTTTCAGCATGATACTTCTTCCCAGGGTTGAGGAAGAGTCCGAGCTAGGGCTCCTCCGGGTACACGGGATGTCAGCCTGAGGGCCCCTGCCTGCCTTTCTCCTGAGTTTACACTTTGTTCAGCTTCACCTGACATGTTCAGGTACCTGACATGTTCTGCATATCCACTTGTTTACCACAGCAAATGTCTGCCCTACCATTTGACTTATAAAAATTCCTTTGTAAATAAAAGACACTGATGAGGCAGGCTTTGACCTGCAATGTGGGAATCCCCTATGGGCACCAATTGGACTCCCAGCTGCTCCACTTCCCATCCAGCTTCCTGCCATTGGCCTGGGAAAGTAGCAAAGAATTGCCCAGGTGCCTGGAACCCTGGAGCCCACACTGGAGACCCAGAAGAAGCTCCTGGTTCCTGGCTTCGGATCAGCTGGGCTCTAACTGTTGCAGCCATCTGGGGAGTGAATCAGTGTATGGAAGTGTCTGTAACTGTGCCTTTAAACTAAAAATAAAATAAATTTGAGGCTGGCGTGGTGATGTGTTGGACTGATCCTCCATATGCAGCGCCAGTGTCCCATGTAGGCACTGGTTCAAGTGCTGGCTGCTCCGCTTCTGATCCAGCTTCCTACCAAGGGCCTGGCAAGGCAGTAGAGGATGGCCCAGGTGCTTGGGAGCCTGCACCCACATGGGAGACTCAGAGGAAGCTCCTGGCTTTGGATCAGCTCAGCTCTGGCTACTGTAGTAATGTGGGGCGCGTACCAGCAGATGGAGAACCTCCCTCTGTGTGTCTCCTGTTCTCTATAAAAATCTACCTTTCAAATAAAAATAGACGTATTTTTTAAAAGACATCAAGTTTGGGCCCGGCGGCGTGGCCTAGCAGCTAAAGTCCTCGCCTTGAACGCCCCGGGATCCCATATGGGTGCCGGTTCTAATCCCGGCAGCTCCACTTCCCATCCAGCTCCCTGCTTGTGGCCTGGGAAAGCAGTCGAGGACGGCCCAATGCATTGGGACCCTGCACCCGCGTGGGAGACCCGGAAGAGGTTCCTGGTTCCTGGCTTCGGATTGGTGCGCACCGACCGTTGCGGCTCACTTGGGGAGTGAATCATCGGATGGAAGATCTTCCTCTCTGTCTCTCCTCCTCTCTGTATATCTGGCTGTGATAAAATGAATAAATCTTTAAAAAAAAAAAAAGACATCAAGTTTGATGTGCCATTATTCTCTTTTCTTCTGGGTTCAGTGTTTCCTGCACTCCTGTCGCCCAAAGTTCCTCTTCGTGGCTGTAAAGGCTTGTTCCTCTTGCTTAGGTGTCAAAATGTGATTTCTACCAGTGCTTGGGTGAGCCTGGCTTGAGGATGGCTCCCCGTCACGTTGTGGTCAGTCTCGCGGTCTGGAAGGATTCTCCTGGCCACAAGGCAGTGCTAGCTCCTTGTAGCTTGTCCTTGCAAGGTTAGATTCAGACAAGGAGTAAAGGTGCCAACGTTAACAATGACACCTCAGAGATAGCTTGCGAGGCTGTGCCTCTTCAAGGGCAGGGCAAAGGTGACCACTGCCCCAGGCTCCACCCCTCCTAAAGGGAAGAAGAGCCCTGAGCTGAGGCAGGAACTCAGAATCCAGGGGAGAGGGGTTTGCTGCCCACGATGGAAACTCAACAGCAACAACCAATGGGAGGACTCTGATTTTCTCCCCAGACTACCTGCTTGGCAGTGTCCCTCCTCTGCTCTGCCCCATCCTCTCTGGAGCCACATCCCAGCCAGGGAACATTCTGGAACTTGCCATGGTTGGGCTGGACTTGGGCGGCGGGCAGGCTTGTCAGCCATGCCTCTGGTCTCCTTCCTACCAGCCAGGGCCACTGAACAGCTCTCAGAAGGACATGTGCCTCTCCCGAGATCCATGAGCACCTCTTGGAGCAACCCATACCTGGGCAACAATTCACACTTAGTGTCAAGTGCAGCAGTGAGATAACCTCCAAAGCCTGGAAGTGACCATCAGGCATCAGTAACTTAACGAACGGGAAGGCAGGAACACCACAGAGTAACTGAGCAAAGGACAGGAAGATACCAATCTGTTTCCTGGCAGTGTGGGTATGCCCTCCCAGAGCAGCCCCTGGGAGAGGCCCTGTGGATGCTCAAATGGACACCACACGTCAGAATCCAATAGCCCTGAGCATGGCCACATCACATGCAGCTGCACGGATGCTTGGAGGACAATGGAGATCAATCTAACCGCATGAGGCTTGGCCTAGCATCCCGGTCACTTCCATTCTGAGTTCAACATTCCCTGCCTAGATGAGGCTTCCACCCCAAAAATGAGTGCAGCTGGTGGCCACTCCTACAGGCCAGCGAGCTAGGAGAGGCAAACACTGCAGACTTAGTCCCTGCGCAGAGCAAGGAAGTGGAGGAGGCCAAAGACATAAAGCAGGAGGGGCCGAGGCCAGGCAGGACCAGGGTCAGCCATGCTTGTAGCTTACTGACAAAAGTAACCTCTAAGGGTCAGTTGGACAAGTTTCATGGACAACCAGCTGCCTTACGAAATAACCACGAGTTTACTGATCTGGGGAAAACAGCTTCTTTTCACAAACGCTTCCTATCCATGGGCACAGACTCTGCACCAATGTGCTCGGTAATGCTTGTGATTCTCAAAAATACTGATTTAGCTGAAAGGCAGCATTCCAAGGAAAGGGAGCGGGAGACAGCTTCCATTCACTGGCTCACTCCCTAAATGGCTGCAACAGCCGGAGCTGACCTGAAGCCAGGAACTTTTCCCAGGCCTCCCGCATGGGAACAGGGGCCCAAGCACCTGAGCCATCATTGCCTTCCCAGACGCAATCAGGGAGCTGGATGGGAAGTGGAGTCCCAGTGCCCAGAAGACATGTGGACACTGCCGCAACAGCGGCCCCTGTTCTGTGATTTTTAATCCCCAGTAGTCACACGCTCTGAGAAGTTTCCCCTAAGAATTGGGACTTAATGCTGTTGTTATAAATCACAGTTTTGTCCCCCTCAGGCCACATGTTCTAACAGCTGCAAGTATACACGGCTCCAACAGATTTGGTTCAGCTCCTGAGGAGGCCTCAGCCCAACCCAGCCCGAGCAGGTGTGACCCCTTTGCCTCCTCACTTCAAGCTGTAGTTTGACCCTTGAAGGACACCACATGGACATTCAGTCTGGGGGCAGGACGCCCAATCCAGCTTCCTGCTAGCACAGCTCTCAGGAGGTGATGGCTCAACTCCTTGCGTTCCTGCCTCCCGTTTGGGAGACCTGGGTGGGGGTACGAGCGCCCAGCTCTGGCTGTCGTGGGCTTGGAGGAGCCAGCAGACAGAAGCACTTGCTCTCCTCACGTTCCGCTACCTGCTGTTTCTCAGGTAAGTAAAACACTGCACAAACACCAGAACACTGTCACCCATGTGCTAGGCACACTCACTCACACGTAGCATCACTGTGTGCCAGGCACACACTCACCCACACAACCCATTATCCGTGTGTGCTGTATGTCACCCACCTTCTTTCTCAGTGCGAGCACTGCCCACGAGGAACCTAGACACGAGGGGTGTGCTGGATAAGGATAGACAGGCGGAAATGAAGACGGTCTGCGTGGGCCCAATGTGAAGCAGGTGTCCCCAGAGCAGGCCACAGCCAATCATGAGCAGCATCATGTAGCTCGGCCCTTGGAGGGAGATCTTCCACACCTATGAGACAGAGCCAGCAGGCCTGAGCAGCGTCCACGTGTGGGGACACAGCTGTGGCTCACACTGTCCACACAGGACCCCTCGGCACCACTACCTGGACACGACCCTGTGCCTGGCCAGGCTGAGCACCTGCAGCTCCCAGGGGACAGGAACATCAGAACAGGACGCAGGCACCTGCACACAGGTCCCCCAGGTGTGGGAGGGATTGTGGGAGTTGAATGCCTGCTGAACAAGCCGCCAACTGTGTTTGGCTGGTCCTCCTTTCCAGCTCTAGACCTGACTCAGTGGAAAGTGCAAGACCTGTGACACGCCTGGACCGGTGCAGCAGCTCAGGCAAATGACCAGTAGTTTCTGGGTTTAAATTCTCAGCCTGACTGCTGAAGAAGTTTCCTGTGCATTTCCCGTCAGACTCTGATGGCTTCAGTTAACGAGCTGCCTGCCAGACTCTGCCACAGGGCCACGTACCTGAGACACGCTCTAGGGTGTAAGGTCCCTGGGGGCCTCGCTGCGGCCACCAGCATCTGAGGAAACCACAGGGATTCACCTCCATGTGAGGGGCGACCTGCTGGCTCCTTCAGGCTGTGCTATGGTATGGCTGTTCATCTGCAGCCCAGCAGTAAAAAGGGATAGCAAACAAGGGACCCAGCAATGAAACCTGTTTCAAGCACACCACATTCCCAGGCTTGCCACTAGGTGGCAGCAACAAACCCTTCCTTCCCAGCCTAGGTCACCAAGGAGCAACTTAGTCATCTGGGTACAAAATTCCCCAAAAGCACTGGGGTGGTGCTGGCAGGCCATATAGGCACGGGTTACTGTCCTGCTTACTTGACTTCCCATCCAGCTCCCTGCCTATGACCTGGGAAAGCAGTGGAGGATGGGCCAAATACTTGGGCCCTGTACCCACGCCTGATATTGACCTGTCCTTGTTATGGTTGCTGCGGCCATCTAGGGAGGGAACCCCCAGATGGAAAATTTCTGTCTCTCCCTCTCTGTAACTCTTCCAAAATATATACCACTCTTCCAAAAAATTTATATCTATATTTATAAATATACACACACATACACACATATACATATAATACTATATATATAGCATTAACACAGATGGAAAACATAGCATTAACACTGGTAAAGATATTCTTCTTCATTATTGTTTAAAAGTTTAAAATTACCACGTTGGGGCAGACATCTGGCACACTGGTCCACACTGGAATGCCTGGGTCTGAGTCCCAGCTAGCTAGCCCTGGCCTGTGCGCACGCTGGGAAGCGGCAGGGACTGGCTGTTGCATGTCCCCAACACACAGTGTGAAACCCAGACTGTTTCTGGTTCTTGCCGTTGGCTGGCCCAGCTCTGGTACTATGGGCACCCGGCAGTGAGTCCAACAGGGAAGTCTCTGCCTCAGGTTTTCAAAAGTACCATATTGGGGACCAGCGTGGTAACCTAGCGGCTAAAGTTTTTGCCTTGTATGCACCGGGATCCATATAGGTGCCAGTTCTAATCCCGGTGGCTCCACTTCCCATCCAGCTCCCTGCTTGTGGCCTGGGAAAGCAGTGTAGGACAACACAAAGCCTTGGGACCCCAGACCCACGTGGGAGACCCGGAAAAGGTTCCGGGCTCCTGGCTTTGGATCGGCACAGCTCCAGCCATTGCAGCTACTTGGGGAGTGAATTGTTGGACGGAAGATCATTCTGTCTCTCCTTTTCTCTGTATACCTGCCTTTCCAAAAAAAAAAAAAAAATCTTTAAAAAAATGTACAACATTCACTTTATGCCATGCAACATTCCTGCTACATTTCAGATACTACAGAAAGGAATATAGTAACCTGGAAAATGTAGAGCCAGCACAAACTCCTCTGAAATTTCTCACTGGACATGGAGTGGTCAGTGCCCCGTGAAGACCCTGCCCATCACTGCTTGCTGTAAGCGTCCGTGGGTCTGACAAAGAAACCCATACAGGCCCACACAACACAAGGGGACAGAAGCCCCGTATTTCACAGTACAGGCCAAGACAGTTCTGGTCCAGGCAGGGCCTGCTTCCTCCGGAGAGGCAGGCTTGACAGTGCTGACCCCCACACATGCAACGCCCAGGGATGTGCTGCTTCCCCGAGAGCATGGGAAGCTGAAGACACACAGTGCTCCCAGCCTCTGGTACTCTTCAGGGCACACTACAGCCAGGCCTGCGTTGGACCTCACAACACGTGTCATTTGCCCACCACTCTGTGCTGCCTCCAGGGGACACCTTGGCAGGAAGCTGGAGTAGGGGGGAGCCTGCGTTCAGAGCAGCTCTGCAGCTGGCCATATCACAGCTCCTCTCTGTGTGTTATGTTCTACACAAGACACCCAACAAGCAGTACCTTCTATTCCACAACCATCACACAGGGACAGCCTGAGCTGTGGGGCTCACCTTCCTCAGCTTCTCTGGGGAGAACTCCAAGCCGACCAGAAAGAGGGTGAAGAACACCCCAAACTCTCCCAGAGTCTCCACTTGCACAATCGACTGAAAAACAAGCAGACGTGGGCTAAGTGAGGCTCAGACTCAGGGACACATGCACACACATACACACACACAGAGGTGAGCTGAGTGAGGCTCAGACTCCAGAGAAGATGAACACACACACACACACACAGAGGCTCAGATTCCAGGGAACATGCACACACATACACACACAGAGGTGAGCTGAGTGAGGCTCAGACTCCAGAGAAGATGAACACACACACACACACAGAGGCTCAGACTCCAGGGAACATGCACACACAGCCGGCGGAGGCAGTTCTCAGCTCTCTTGCAGCTGAGAATCTGGGTTACCTGGTCCCAGACGTTCACCCTTTTTTTGCCTCTTGCACGCTACTCCTGGACTTGCTGCAGCCCTGCCTTCATGGGCTTTGATTGTGCTAGGACCCAGTGTGTCAGAGCAGTGAGTCCGCGCAGAAGACACCTCCCTCCTGCTCCCCCTGAGGCTGACAGTCTCCTGGTCCCACCAGAAATGGACCAGCCTCACTGAACTGCTTACACTCATCTGGGAAGAGGGTGTGTACATGTGTTGCCACACACAACCTGCTCCCATGTGACTGATGCCTCTGAGGAGCTCCTCAAAACTCGTGCTGTCCTCTTTGGCCTTTCACGGTCACTTTACTCTCTCAAGATTTATCTTATTTATTTGAAAAGAAAAGTAGAAAGAGTGGGAGAGAAGGACACTCCCCCAGTGGCCACTACAGCCAGGCCTGGACCAGGTAGGAGACAGGGGCCAGTTCTGCCCACATGGGGGCAGGGGCCAAGCACTTGGGCCACTGTGTCGCTTCCCCCAGGTGCATTAGCAGGAAACTGGATGAGAAGTGGAGCAATTAGAACTTGAACTTGTGCCCTCATGGGATGCCAACATTACAGATGGCAGTCTAACCTCTTCTACTACAGTGGCAGCCCTTCCTGTATTTCATCCTTATCAGACCTCTGGTCTACAGGACTTCCTTTGAGCACTCCCTACAAACCTCACTTTGTAAGATGGGTGTTTAGTTCAGTTCAGCCTGCACCGGGATCAGAGTGCCTGCCTGATACCACGCCCAGCATCCTGCTCACACACCCTGGGATCAGAGTGCCTGCCTGACATCACGCCCAGCGTCCTGCTCACGCACCCTGGGATCAGAGTGCCTGCCTGACACCACGCCCAGCGTCCTGCTCACGCACCCTGGGATCAGAGTGCCTGCCTGACACCACGCCCAGCGTCCTGCTCACGCACCCTGGGAGCATACCAGCATCAGTTCAGTTCAAGCATGTGGAACCCTGCTGTTCACACAGCCAACCATGCCGAGTTCCTGCTTCTTGCTTTTGGCCTGGCTGGAGCTGTTGGAGCTGTTGGGCCTGTTGGCGAGGAAACTAGCAGACAGGAGTTCTTTCTCCATGTCAATCTGCCTTTCAAATAAAATGGGGAAAAAGAGCTTAAAGCAGATAAGTAACGCTGGGCAGCACCGTGTCCTCTGCGTGTGCCGAGATGGGTGTTTGCTCATTCACGTCTCATTTTGTGTCTGTGTCATTATTTCCTTGCTATGACTTTTATTTTCTTCAGTTCTTAAAATTAGACTGCAATTTAGGACTTCAACAGTTTAAAACCTATGCCTCTTTGGGCTGGTATTGTAGCACAGAGGGTCATGCTGCCACCAGCAAAGCTGACACCCCCCATGAGCTCCATTCGAGTCCTGGCTGCTCTCCACGAGGCTTCAGGAGGCAGGGGGAGATGGCCCAGTGCATTTTCCCTGCACTCACACGGGAGAACCAGCTGCCGCTCCAAGCTCCTGCCTGGCTGCAGTGGCCACTTGCAGGGTGAACCAGGGCCTCCATCTCTCACTTTCTCTTCCAAATACATCCATAAATCCTTAGGAAAGACAAGCACCAATGCTCCTTAACAATGTCAAGCCCACCCACTTCCTGCCGGCAATGGTGAACAGTGCGGCCAGGGGTGCCTCTGTCCCAGCCCCAGGGCCAGTGCGTGCTCCTGGGCCTGTCTCCTGCTTGTGAAGTCGGACATAGGAATTGGCATAGTCCCGTGTCCAGCTGCTTAGGAGCCAGTTTTACTGTTTGTAAGAACACGGTTCTCCTTGCAAACCCTGGGAAAGCAGGAGTGGGTCAGGCGGGGAGTCTTTGCTTCAGCTCTCAGTCAGGAAAAGCAACCAGACAGGGACACTGGACACTCCTCCCAGAGTCTGTCATGAGCTCAGCGCTGAAGGCCAAGTGCAGCCCAGGGGCCCAGGCAGCCGGGCACAGACCCAGTCATGAGTTGTGGAGGTTCTCTGACCTGGGTCAGCATGTGAACCACATATGTGTCCATCATATATGTGCTTTCAAGGCAGTGCAAGAGTTTTAGGGGGAACATGTCTGCAGCTCACTGTCCGTGTGTGTCTGTAGCTCACAGTCTGTCCGTGTGTGTGTGTCTGTCTGCAGCTCACTGTCCGTGTGTGTGTGTCTGTAGCTCACTGTCCATGTGTGTCTGTCTGCGGCTTACTGTCTGTCCTTGTGTGTGTCTGTAGCTCACTGTCCGTGTGTGTGTGTATGTGTCTGCAGCTCATTCTGTGTGTGTGTCTGCCTGCGGCTCACTGTGTGTGTGTCTGTCTGCAGCTCACTGTCCGTGTGTTTGTATGTGCGTATGTCTGTAGTCACTATCCCTGTGTGTGTCTGCGACTCACTGTCGTGTGTGTGTCTGTGTGTCTGTGTGTGTGTATATGTGTGTCTGTAGCTCACTGTCCGTGTGTCTGTCTGCAGCTCACTGTTCGTGTGTGTGTCTGTAGCTCACAGTCTGTCCGTGTGTGTGTCTGTCTGTAGCTCACTGTCCATGTGTATGTGTGCGTGTGTGTCTGTAGCTCACTGTCCATGTATGTGTCTGTAGTAACTGTCCATGTGTGTCTGTCTGTGGTTACCTGTCCATGTGTGTGTGTGTGTCTGTAGCTCACTGTCCGTGTGTGTGTGTCTGTAGCTGTCTGTGTGTGTATGTGCGTGTCTGTAGTCACTCTTTGTCTGTGTGTCTGCGACTCACTGTCCGTGTGTGTGTGTGTGTGTCTGTAGCTCATTGTCTGTCCATGTGTGTATCTGCCTGTAGCTCACTGTTTTTGTGTGTGTGTCTGTAGCTCACTGTCTGTCTGTGTGTGTGTCTGTCTGCAGCTCAGTGTCTGTGTGTGTATGTATGTGTCTGTAGCTCACTGTCTGTGTGTGTGTCTGTAGCTCATTGTCTGTCCATGTGTGTGTCTGTCTGCAGCTCACTGTCTGTCTGTGCGTGTGTCTGTAGCTCACTGTGTGTGTGTCGGTCTGCAGCTCACTGTCCATGTGTGTTGTGTGTGTGCGCATATATTTGCAGCACATCACCTGTCCATCATATATGTGCTTCCATGGCTCTGTCCACCTCACAGCATTGCCCCTTGGTTGGGGGCTCCCAATGGCCTTCCCCACTCGCCCACATCGTGTGTGCTTGCATGCTGGCCTTGGAAGCCCCCGAAGGCAGAGGGGCCCTTTCTTCCAGCAGGGGCATTTGCCTGTGCCAGCAACAGCCAGCTGCCAATTCAGGCCCTAGCCAGTCTCCACACCCCAGGGATAGCTCAGGATGAACCGCTGCCCAGGGCCTCTTCAAGGGTCTGGTCCATCTTCACAGGAGACGACCTGAAAGGAATCAGGTCAGTGCTCCCTGGCCAGGCCACCCTGCTTGATGAACACAGGGACCTCCCAGCTTACGGGGTCTCTGACAGACCCTCGGGGTCCTCTAGTCTCCACAGATGTTCCTTTCTCATCTCTCCAGGATGGGGCAACCTTCTGACTGCCAGAGGCCATGTGGACATCTCACATCAAGGTGATGTCCCCCACCCATGGACAGAGCCTCTCACCTTGATGCTGTTGAGTCCAGAGGGCCCCAGCAGGACCCCACAGATGACATGGCCGAACATGGAGGGCAAGCCGACAGCAGTGCAGAGCCAGCCACAGGGCAGAGACAGCATCACGATGGTGACAATGTCCTGGGCAGAGTAAAGCAGAGACATGCGCTGGCAGGAGCCACAGCCCTGACCACCTCTCAGGGGCCAGGAGGGGAGCTTCAGTGACCCCTCCCCCCCGGGATGTCCCGGAGGACCCCAGGGCAGCCGCCCACGTGCTGGCCAATGAGGCCCAGCCTACGGGAGGGGCCTCCACTGCTCCTGCCCCACCCCTCGTCCCCCAGGACCCTGGGCCGGGGGCCATTCCTGCACAAATTCCCTTTCGAGTGAACAGGCCACTGCCTGGCCTCCCTCTGGACCGCAGCCTGTCACTCCCATCTCCTTTCCTCTGTGGCTCTGCCTGATTCCTTGGGGGCCCCATCTGTAAGAGGCCACATCTGTAAGAGGCCACACAGGACTCCCCACCACTATGTTCTCAGACAGCTGGGGACAGGATCTAGCACAGTTTTCCCACATTTCACGTTAAATATGGACATGCCTGTTCCACCAGGAAACAAGGGGAAAGCTGAGCAAGACAACTCTAATCAAGGAGAACATAGCATGCTGGCAGCACCCCATGCAGTGCTCAGCCACCCGAGACATGCCCGGCCCACGGTGCCCACCTTGATCAAGTGGTGGTCAGCCCGCGGGATGGTCGAGTCCCTGGGCTTGGTCAGCACGTACTGGTTGTTCTGGGAGTCGATTAGCATGCTGAGTCCCAGGTCCCCCTGTGTGTCTCGCCTTGTCATGTTCTGCTTAGAGCTGGCCTCGTCTTCCTCCACCCTCAGGACGGCCTCGAAATTGACCCCTCTGACCTGAAAGAGACAGGGCATGTGCAACAGCAATCAGACAATCTCACATTCAGAATTTGCAAAGCAAGTGACCCCAGGAGGATGGCTCTGTGGTACAGCCATGGGAGATGGCCACGGGCGATGGCCATGGAGGACGGCCACAGTGGGACAGACATGGGAGCATGGCCGTGGGGGATGGTGGGAGTGTGCTAGCGCTCTGTGAATTGTCCACTGGCTCAAGACGCAACCTTCAGGATCAGAAGGTTCCAGATTTCTGCTGCTGCCGGTATCAACTTCAGGGCATTCTGTCAGCAGCCCAGGGCTCTCAAGCCCCCTGCCCCCAAGACCACTCAGCTTGCAAGCATCCATATCCATTCTCCTCTGCCCTTCCTGCTCTTGTCTGCTGTCCAGCTGTCTGAGAAAATGGTGGTGAGGAGTCCTGTGTGGCCTCTTACAGATGGGGCCCCCAAGGGATCAGGTAGAGACATGGAGGAAATGAGATGGGAGTGACAGTGTCTTGTCTGCTTCGTAACGGAGGACTCCGAGCATCTGTCCACACAGACTGTCACTGCCAGTTTTCAGCATAAATCTTGACTTTTCCCTTGGAATCTTGGACACACTGTGACGAGCGGGCAGCCAAGGCCACAAGCCGGGTGCAAAAGCCATTTCCAGCAAAGTTTACTATCTAGCCTTCAGCCCTGGGACTCGCCTGCTTGAGCCTGTGGCAACCAGAGGTCCAGTGCCACTGGCAGCACAGCTGGGACAGCTACATGCAGCGCCACGAGGCACTGGGGGCAATAAAAAGAGGTCCTCTCCGTCCTGGGGACAGAGCCAGCCATCCCCAGCCTCCGCTCCCAGCACTGACCATGGCCTGTGAACGCAGCCCTACCGACTTGTTGTCATCGAAGGCGTGCTCGCCGATCTCCTCCTCCAGGCGGTCGGCCGCCCTGCGCACATCCTCCAGGATCTCATCAAGCATGGACAGGCTCTGGTTGCGATGCTGCATGTTTTTAAGAGCTTCCACCTGATGCTTTTCCACAGCCACAAGCTCCACATATTCAGTCTCCTCCTAAGCATTTGTAAGAAACAGTGAGACTATTAGGCAATCACCACCCTGCAGGCTGCTGGTGGAGAAGGTGCAACTCCAGCCCTACCCAGCTGTGCCCACACGGCACTGAGCCCAGCCAGCATTTGCGGACAGCCATTCACACACACAGTTGCACATGATCGCTGCCCTGACTTCTGAAACATTCGTCCACATCTATAAGGACGCTGCAGGTACCCTGTCACCACTGCCACCTTCGTGTGTCTCTGACACAGCTGCAGGTGCAAATGCCGGTGAATCCCAGACAGGAGGCTCAGCTGGCACACAAGAGTCATGCAAGTGGTATGAGGTAAGTGGATTGAGGTCACTCCGGCTTGTGTCTGATTTGCTTCATGACAAACCTGGAGCCCAATCTACATCAGAATCTCGAGGTCGCAGTCCCCCGACCAGAGATGGCTTCTGGTCTCTCTCCATGTGTGACAGCAGTCATGGGGTTCACACACACACACACACACACACAACATGGGCAAGACAACTGACCGAGCTCACACACCTGTATACCACAGGCAGCAGGAGACTGGTCAGGGCTCTCACAAACCTTGACAAAAACATCAGACTGATTACCCTATTTGTACCAAAGAATCATATTTTGGTACAGAAAATTGAGTGAAGTCTACACGTTCCCATTTTAAGCTGAGGTTTTCCTAGGAAGATGCAATGCCAACCCATGTCCCTTCAGGCTGTGGCAGCAGCTGGAGTTTCCACAGGGGCCAGAGAAATGACACTTTCAGGAGGCCACACAACTGACAGGGGTCTGGCCTACGGTGTGGGAAGGAGGCATACCTAACATCATGCCTGAGACTCTATTCTCATCCTTTCGAGTGAGCTGGGACAATGTCCTCCTTGGAAACACATACACTGTTCAACGCTAACCTTGGATAGCGATGGAAGGAACCCGCCACACGCCATGGCAAACACTGACGGAGGCTGCACACAGCGGGGTCCAGGCCAAGAGCCTTGGTCTACAGTGTCCTCCGACAGTGCTGTGGGCAAGCCCTATCGGGATGAGGGCAGAATACCAGGCGGTTCCCCTGCAGGACCCTGAGGCTGAGCAAGGGATGTTTTGCTCAGGGAACCCCAGCAGCAGGTCTCTCCCTGCCTGAGGGGCTTCCCACCGTAAGCAGCCCTGCCTCCTGCCTCGCATCCCAGCCTTACCTTGATGGCAGCCTCCCGCAGAGCCTCAAGCCGCTGCCGGCTACTCTCCTTCATGTTCACCACGTCCTTGTAATCACCCTGCAGGGCACGCTGCAGGCCGTGGATGGCCTGGAAGACTGAGTTCTCACTTTCATTCAGCTCCTTCTGGAAAATCTCAAATGTATGCACTTGGAACAGCTTCTCCTCCTCCGACAGCCTGGGATCTCGCTCCACAGCCCGGACAGCATTCCTCAGCTTGTCCAGCACCACACTCTTCTGATGTAGGAGGCTAGACAGCCTCCTGCAGCCGCCCAGCAGCCACTGCCGGCGGGGGGCCATGGCAGCAGCCTTGCCACGGTGCAGCTTGATGACATGCCTGGCCATCTCCTCATGCTCGGCCGTGCCGGCCAGCCAGGGCAGGCCCAAGAGCAGCGCCCAGCAGAGAGGCTGTCCCGATGGCATCCTCATGATCGAGGCCGAGAGGCCACGGGCAGGCAGCACAGGGGCCTCTGCCAGGCAGAGCTTGCATTTTACAGCTGCATCTTCAGCTGGAAAACAGGGTTGTGGCAAGGTATGTCAGGACAGGACCCATCACCAGCATGTCAGCACTCAATTCCCCAACAGTCACCTTTCTGAGGACAGTCCCTGCCATGCCAGAATCACTTGTAAACCCTGTACCCAGTTCAAAACAGAGTTCAAGTGTAATATAAGCTGAGCAAGGGCCTGCCGGGCTCAGCACCAAGCTGAGATCCCAGGTTGGTAACCCCAAAGCCAATGTGGTTTGTAAAGACCATCTGGGATGGTGTGATGGCTCAACTGGCTAATCCTCTACCTGTCAGCACCATGTTCATGTCATGTCATGTCATCGGTATCAGCTCATGTCCCAGCTGCTCCACTTCCATCCAGCTTCCCACTTATGGTCTAGGAAAGCAGCAGTGGACGGTCCAAATGCTTGGGACCTGCACTCATGTGGGAGACCCAGAAGAAGCTTCCGGCTTCAGATCACTCAGTTCTGGTTGTTGTGGCCACTTGTGGTATGAACCAGTGCATGAAGATCTCTCTTTCCTTCTCTCTGTAAAATCTACCTTTCCAATAAAAATGAATCTTTAGAAAATAAAACAAAACCAAAACGTTGTCTGCCACACATGCCCTGTACAGCAGGCAGGAGCAAACTCCACTGAAGTGGTCCGTGAGTCACCAGCTGGGTACGCCCTGAGGCCCTGCCACCATAGTGTGTACAGAGCCTGCTGGGCATGCAGCCTGGCCATTCTGGTCAGGTCCAGTCAGCCACAGTCAGGGCTGATAAGGCAGTAAAGGTGGCAAGGAGAGTATACCTGGATGTCTGGACCACGGAGCTGCAGGTGGCTTCTCATCCTTGTTTCCGGGGAACCTAGAACAGCATAGTGACAGGTCAACCTGGCAGGTGCAGTGTGTGGGGAGCCCCCCTTTTAGGCAGATATTGGACAAATGAGGCGGCTTCCACGGGCAGTGTGGAGAATGTGCAGGGCAGCTCAGAGCCTCTAGCAGGCAGTGGATGGCAGCAGCAGTCAGCAAAGCTCACCAGGAAATGCTGAGCTGTGGGGCTGGAGACTGAGCCTGGAGCAGAACTAAATGGTAAGAAACACCCAGGGAACCAGCCACTGGCGGGTGCTGAGCGCCAAAGCCCAAGGACATTGGAACTGTCACTTGTAGAGTTCTATCCCCAAGGGAAAATCAGAGCCCTGATACAGAAAGCAGCTCCGTGGGGAACAGGCCCCCTCTCAACAAAGACCTGAGGAAACACACACACACCCTGCTTTGAACAGTGACACCCCACATGCTACCCTGCTGTGTTACTCAGACATCAAATACACCAATACTCCCCCCCAGGGGTCTGGTCTCACAAATAGTAAACATACTGCTATGTCACTGCTATTGTTAACTCTTATCACTTCCATCTAGTTTCCAGGCAAACAGATGAGGTGTAGCAGACAGGGAGAGATTTCTAGACAACACCGTCACCTCAAGGAGCACCGCCAACAGCAACCACCCATATTCCGTAAGGATCCTGGAGCTCCACTCAGCTGCCCTCAATTCGTCCTGTCGGTCCCACTTGTTGGTGGTCAGGCCAAGAACCCAGTCAAGGGAAGTCTACAGTGGGCTAAGTGTAGGACTTGAAGACCCTGGAGACCCTACCTCTCAAGGAGATGAGTTCAAGCCTCGCAGGAAAGACTTACCCAGTGGAGCTGGCTGCTGCTGGCCTGCACGGCAGGTGGCACGGCTGTGCTCCTGGAACAGCTGCCACCTGGGAAACAAGCCGAGCTCATTGCCACGCAGAGCAAACACGGATGTGTGAGTTCAGTGACTCATTCAGCTGCCCAGGTGCTGAATCTGGGTGCCCATCTGGGTCACCCAGGACTTACACGGAAACTGAGCAGTCCTGCATGGCTGTCCCTTAGTCCCAAGGCATAGGACCCCAGCCTATGGTGCCCTTGTGTCCAGCCCTGCCCAGCAGTCCTGCATGGCTGTCCCACGGCCCAGAGGCACAGGACTCCAGCCTATGGTGCCCTCGTGTCCAGCCCTACCCAGTGGCCCTGCAAGGCTGTCCCATGGCCCCAAGGCACAGGATCCCGGCCTACGGCACCCTTGTGTCTAGCCCTGCCCAGCGGCCTTGCATGGCTGTCCCATGGCCCCGAGCTGCAGGACCCCAGCCTATAGCACCCTCGTGTCCAGCCCTGCCCAGGCTGCTGACACCTGGCACTGTCCAAGCTACACCTACAGCACTGCTCATTTCTCTGAGGACTCAAATTATGGTCACACCAACTTTCCTCTGAAACACTTAGCACACAAAATTGTTTATCAACCATTAAAACGGCCATGTCTTTTCCTAAACACTTATCTGTTTACTTCCAAATGTATCTACAAAGTTTTATGGACAAACGGAAGTGTAGGTTTTTTTCTTGTTCTTTTTTAGTAAACTAGTCAACATACTTCATTTCAGTGTTATCATTGCTATTCTTAGTTATTAAAAAGATTATTCAGGGGGCCCGGTGGCGTGGCCTAGCAGTTAAAGTGCTAAAGTCCTTGCCTTGAACGCCCCGGGATCCCATATGGGCGCCGGTTCTAATCCCGGCAGCTCCACTTCCCATCCAGCTCCCTGCTTGTGGCCTGGGAAAGCAGTCGAGGACGGCCCAATGCATTGGGACCCTGCACCCGCGTGGGAGACCTGGGAGAGGTTCCTGGTTCCTGGCTTCGGATTGGCGCGTACCGGCCGTTGCGGCTCACTTGGGGAGTGAATCATCGGACGGAAGATCTTCCTCTCTGTCTCTTCTCCTCTCTGTATATCTGACTTTGTAATAAAAATAAATCTTTAAAAAACATAAAATACAAAGACCATTCAGGGGCCAGTATTGAGGCACAGTGGACTAAGCAGAAGCCAGCACCCTCTATGAGAACTGGTTCACAGCCCAGGCTGCTCTACTTCCCATCCAGCTGATGGGAAGGGAAAGCAGTGGAGGATAGCCCAAGAAGTGCTTGAGCCCTGGCACCCACGTGACAGACAGGAACTGAGTTCCAGGCTTCTGGCTTGGGCCTGACACAAGCCCCAGGCCACTATAGCCACCTGGGCAGTGGACCAGCAATAGGAAGATCCCTTTCTCTGTCTCCCTCAGTTCTTATAACTGTCACTTCCAAAGAAAATATACCTGTAATTAGCTTTGACCATGAGGTCTTTACATTTCTGTAATTTTCAGCTATTGACACAGCAACAAGTTGGGTGACAAGACTGTGTGACAAGTGAAGCTCGGTCCCAGACTGCAAGGTGAAAGACATAAAGGCTGACAACAGTGAAATCCTGCAGCCAGGGCTCAGGCAGGCAGAGCCAACAAAATGGAGCAAGGGCTCCTCACGGGCTGCACCCCACACGGGGACAGTCAGGGCTCACACAGGGGCTCCTCACGGGCTGCACCCCACACGGGGACAGTTAGGGCCCACACAGGGGCTCCTCATGGGCTGCACCCCACACGGGGACAGTCAGGGCTCACACAGGGGCTCCTCACGGGCTGCACCCCACACGGGGACAGGAGTCAGGGCTGACACAAGGGCTCCTCACGGGCTGCACCCCACACAGGGACAGGAGTCAGGGCCCACACAGGGGCTCCTCATGGGCTGCACCCCACACAGGGACAGGAGTCAGGGCTCACACAGGGGCTCCTCACGGGCTGCACCCTATACTGGGACAGGAGTCAGGGCTCACACAGGGGCTCCTCACGGGCTGCACCCTATACTGGGACAGGAGTCAGGGCCCACACAGGGGCTCCTCACGGGCTGCACCCCACACAGGGACAGGAGTCAGGGCTGACACAAGGGCTCCTCACGGGCTGCACCCCACACAGGGACAGTCAGTCAGGGCTCACACAGGGGCTCCTCACGGGCTGCACCCTATACTGGGACAGGAGTCAGGGCCCACACAAGGGCTCCTCATGGGATGCACGCCATACCTGGACAGGACTGTCCAGGTGCGCACGTCTGCACACACTTAATTACAACCACCCACGTGGGTGCACAGTTACAGCTACTGCTTGTATCAGTATAAGGCACCCCTGAGGACCTGAATACTTCCTACAGGTGCCTGTGAGGCCACAAGCTCTCCAAGTAGAAAGGCTTTTAACTCCTGGGTGACTCACGCAGCAGAACCAGATCTGCAGCATTCTCAAACCAAGGTGACTTTTCATTTGGCAGCGTGGGAAACATCTGGCCTGGAATCCAGTTGATCCACAGCAGGCGAATTCTCAAGTGTGTGGCCTGCGACTTACACACGCCCAGGTGGCCCCTGGCAGAAAAGCGTTCCTCAGGCCAGATTCAGAGCGTCAGGAAAATCAGTGCCGTGAGCCTTGCACTCCAAGCGTCTATACTACATGGACGCCCATCTCCCCACTTTGCCAAACACACAGTGGGTTTTGCTTGTTTTTACCAACACAGAAGAAGAGGAATCACAAAACTAACTTGAAGATTGATGAGAATTCGATGAAAGAAAAAAATACCTTTCTCATTTTTCTAGGAAGTGTTTAATAAGTATATTTTTAAAGTAAATCCCCCAGTAGGAAATGAGTAATTTGTTGCCTCTACTTAAACAAGGATGTGTTCACTGTTAGCTGAGCAGTTATGGACGCACGCCATTGCCTCACCGGAGCGTTGTCACCATGTTCCCAAGAGGGCTTCACGTGAGAGTTCTGAGCCTTCTAGCTTTCCTCTTGCTTCCACAGGCCGTCATTTCTCCCACTGTCCCCATCTTCGGAACCCTCACGAACCCCTCTCTAGGACCGGCTTCAGCGTGCTGGGAGGGCTCTCCCTCTCTTGGCAGGCTTTCTCAGCAGGGTCAGACAGCTCCACCTGGATTTTATGCCTTTTGTCTACAGAACTGCATCAGTAGACTTTCTCTAAACTGCCTGCGATGCAGATGGTTCAGGCATGGATTAACTCTCATATTTTGATTCTTCCCAAAAGATCCAACGAGGTTTCTGTAAAGCACAGGTGCACACACAGGGCAAACTTGAACTCTAGTTGAAGCAAAGGCAGTTCTTCCCACAGACCCCACGGATCTGCCCGAGTTACTGGCTTTCCCTGTGTGCGGTGGCATCCCATGCACCTCCGCTTTCCTCTGATCTCTGCTGCGACTTGGACTGCTCCATATAAGCTGCACGTGTTCGGTTCCAGCCACATCTTCCATGGTGCGTGCTGGGTCAGCAAGCCGCAGCCACCCACGCAACCAGAGAACACCTCGGTGACTTTAAGACTCAGGAGGAAAACGGAAACGGGCTCACCATCAAGCTCCTCCAAAAACAGGACCCCAAACGTCTCCTACCAACCCACACTGCTGACTCCAGAACTTCCTGAGGAACGGGTGTCAGGGCGGCCAGGCTGAAGCCCGGCTGAGGCCCAGCGCTCCGGCCAGGACGCACAGCCCGCGAGCCGGGCCCGGCCTCCGGCCTGCAGGGGCTGCTCAGGCCGCCTCACCCGCCGACCCCGGCCCTCACGCCCGTACTCACTGTGCGTCCCCCTAGACGACCAGCGACAGGACGCGGGCTTTTCTGACGGGAATGGCAACGAACCCCGACACGGGGCGCAGAACCGCGGGGACACCCTCGGCCCACGGACACCGCCCGAGCCGGGTCCGAGCCCCGCGAGCCCGGGCGTGGGGCGGCACCCTCGGCGCGGCTGGCTGCACACGCACGCTGGGGTAAAGGCCCCTTTAAGGCGGCCAGCGGGCGGCGCCGTGCACGCCGGCAGTCGGGGCAGCCGCCGCACTTCCGCCCCACGGCCAGCTGCGCCTGCGCAGAGCGCGGGCTCACAGACTGCGCTGGCCGGGAGGGGTCGGGCGGCTGGGCCCCGTAATTTCTGGGACCGGGGGGACATCCGTGAAGGCCGTCAGTCCTGGGTGGGCCCTCCTGGGCACCAGAGCGCATCCAAACCTTAGACTTTAGAGCTTGTGTTGTGCCGATTTCTGAAATCCCCAGATAATCATCAAGCCTGAAGTCCGTGTTAAGGCAAAAAGGTGGTTTATTCAAAGTAACCTAGGTCTCCCAGCCACCTCCCCCAGCCCAGCATGGCCGGGCGGGGGAGGGGCAGCCGCTGCAGGATCCGCAGGGCTAGCAAACAGCAAGCCCGCAAGCCAGAGAGAGAGCCCCAAGAGAAAAGAAAGACCCCGAGAGCCCAAGCTCCCCAGTTTTTATACATTTCAGGCTATTAATTATACAGTCATGATCTAGCAGGCTTCTATTGGTGGGTTTGAAACTAGCAACTTTCAAAAAGTATAGGGCGGTGGATCTTATCAAACACCATGTACCTCCTTCCTGAGGAGTGGTCTGCCTACGTGACCTGCCAGGTGTCCTGCTGGGTGTCAGGCCTAGAATCCACACAGCCCCCAGCCAAGCCATCAAGGCGGGATCACAAAGGGCAGAAAACTTCCAGGCTCTTCACTTGCATTGAGGAGGAAGTCTGTGAGGTGACGCCAACTTTTTTTTTTTAAAAGATTTATTTATTTTATTACAAAGTCAGATATACAGAGAGGAGAAGAGACAGAGAGGAAGATCTTCCGCCCAATGATTCACTCCCCAAGTGAGCGCAGCGGCCGGTGCTGTGCCGATCCGAAGCCGGGAACCAGGAACCTCTTCCGGGTCTCCCACGCGGGTGCAGGGTCCCAATGCATTGGGCCGTCCTTGACTGCTTTCCCAGGCCACAAGCAGGGAGCTGGATGGGAAGTGGAGCTGCCGGGATTAGAACCGGCGCCCATATGGGATCCCGGGGCATTCAAGGCGAGGACTTTAGCACTTTAACCGCTAGGCCACGCCACCGGGCCAGACGCCAACTACTTAGAACTGTCTTGACCTCTCATGTTTGCTTCCCGTCCCTTGGCTGCTGCCCGTTCAGAATCAGCCCCTCAGTGCCATGCTGTCCTCTGGCAGGGCGGGCACTGGGGACGCAGAACAGGGACCTGGGTGACCACAGTGCGGGTGTGGGGATGGTGGGAAGCAGTGGACAGGGACCTGAGGCAGGTGGTGGAGCCAGGCCGGGAGCTGGACAGGTGGACGGGGCTGAACCGGAGCTGCAGGTGAGCCTCCTACATGGGTGGCAGGTCCTTGTGCCATCCTGGGCACCTTTCATATCAGCCAGCCTCTGTAGCCAGGAGCTGGATGGGAAATCAGACTCAGGCTTCTGGAGTGAGTTGCAGGCATGTGAGCCCTGGACTAAGTGCCCAGTCTAAATTTAGCTTTTAATTTCATTTTTTTGTGTGTGACACTTTTGAAGTCCTGTTTTCTGAGTCTGGCTTCTTTCACTGTGCATGTTTTTGAAAACCCTGATTTTTAAAAAGTTTAAATTTTTATTTGAAAGATAGAGAGAGTTAGGTCTTCTGTCCATTCTCACTGTCCCAATACTCAGTATAGACCAGGACAGAGCTGGCAGCCTGGAATTCCATCTGTGCTCCCGTGTGTGTGGCCAGAATGCGGGTGCTTGTCTGCGGCCTCACAGCGTGGGCATGGACGGAGCTGGAGCAGAAGCAGCGTCAGACCTGAATGCAGGCCCTGCGTGTAGCGTGTAGATGGCCAGCTGGTGTCTGGTCTACCCAAACACCCATGCAGCCTAAAGTCTGGCATGAAAGTACCTTTTTCTTACTCGATACTGATGTGGACATGCTCAATCTGCCTTGTGACCGTGGTGGGAGTTTGAAGCTTGGCACTGGGGACTCTGCCTGTAATCCCATTCTTGTGGCTGTTCTGTGACTGGCTTCGTTAAGGTTGTAGACTATTTCTGTCCTGAGCCCTGAGGTGGTTCTCGGCTTGGCCGGAGTTGAGCTGGAGCCAGGAGCCTCTTCTGGGTCTCCCACACGATGCAGAGTCCCAAGGCTTTGGGCTGTCCTCTACTGCTTTCCCGGGCCACAAGAAGGGAGCTGGATGAGAAACTGAGCAGCCGGGACACAAACTGGCGCCCACATGGGGTCCTGGCATGTACAAGGTAAGGATTTAGCTACTGGGCCATCGTGGTACGCCCAAATCTGTGATTTCTGAGTTGATGGTTTTACATTGCCGGGCATGATGTCACAGAAGGGAGTCAGTCAGCTTTGCCACCAGCAGCTGAGAAGTTGGGAGGACGCAGGCCACAGGTAGGGTGATGGCCATGGGGGCCTCGGCCAGCGGCGCATGTCCACCCTTGCTGACGTTCGTGTTCTCTGCTCTGAGTGTCTTCATTGTGTATTTCTGGCAGTTGGAATTTTTCTCTTTCTGTACATTGCTTCACCTTTATTTTAGCAAGCTGCAGTGCGGTCCTTCAAGGGGTAGTCCTCCCCTGTTGCTGTTTAAAGCACCTGTGGTGCTCCCGACTGCCATGGGTGCTGCAGCCTATTTGGGGGTTCCTTTTTCAGGTTACCTCAGACAAGTACAGACTTGGCTTCCTGCGCTGGAAGTAGTAAGGTGCGATTTTGTTTCATTCTATGCTATATATAGTACAGTTAGTTGGCAGTTTTGTTATTTGTTACAGACCCACAGCCTCTGTCCTATTTTTCATCTTACTTCTTTCTCACATACATGGACGGCCTTGTTGCTACTTTCATCTAATGGTAGCTGACCTTTTATGCCTGTAGTGGCACTTTTGGGAATTACTTATACCGTGTTTCTTGGGGCTATGTGTATGTTTTCGTCAAAATTTTAGAATGTGGAATGTGGTAGAGATGTTTCCGGTGGTAAAACAACCTCCTCTTGGCCTGAAGTTAGAGACGGAAACCCTTCAGAGGGGCCTGGGCCCTGCTGGTGTCTGCTGAGAGTTCTGGGAAAATGCTGATGTCCTACAGGCAGAGTAAACTGGGTAGGATCCAAATATATTTTGAATACAGTTTTCAGAAGAAGACTGTAGTCTTTAACTGCAGAACAAGACTTTTATCTCTCTGTAATTCCGAAATGAAGTTGAGTGACCTGACAAGTACACCAGGCCGGTGAAAACAGGCCTTGGGCTGTCACAGCACCGTGGGTTAAGCTACAGCCTGTGATACTGCAGCCGACACTAGGGGCAGTTTGAGTCCTGGCTGCCCCACTTCTGACTCAGCTCCCTGCTAATGAGAATGGGAAAGCAGTGGAGACGAACCCATGCACTGGCACACCTAGCAGCCAGGACACCGTGTGGAGTTCCAGGCCGCACCCGCCTTGGTTGTTGAGCCATTTGGGAGTAAAGCAGGTCTGGCTTTTTCTCTGTAACTCCACCTTCTTTCAATGTTTAGGAGAAGGAACAGAGGCCGGCACTGCAATGCCTCATTGTGTTCCTGTGGCTCATCTCCTATAGCATCAGCTGAGGTCATCTCAGGAGACAAACCCTGCCGGTTTGTGACCTGCATCCAGGCCAGTGACAGAACTGCTATCTGTTTCAATGGAGGTTGGACAAGCCACACAGCTCCTCCAGGACCCCAGCTTAGCGCGTCAAGTCCATGCAGGCCACTGTGAGAGGCTGCAGCAACTGTAGACCAGGAACCAACACAAAGGATCACGTGGCACAGACGCTGGAGCCCGTGTGTCCAGCAGCCAGTGTGGTTGGGGTGTTTCTCAGATGTCTGACCCTGGGAATCAAGTTCTCCAACATTCCGCCACTCCTTCTCTGATGCCTTGGGCAGTGATCATGGACCAGGACCTGCTGCAGGTTAGAAGAGAGGAGAGAGGAGAACTACTGAGGGAAGAGAGAGAGGGGAGACCCACTGGGGAAGGAGAGAGAGAGGGAGGAGACCCACTGGGGAAGGAGAGAGAGAGGGGAGACCCACTGGGGAAGGAGAGAGAGAGAGGGGAGACCCACTGGGGAAGGAGAGAGAGAGAGGGGAGACCCACTGGGGAAGGAGAGAGAGAGGGGGGAGACCCACTGGGGAAGGAGAGAGAGAGGGGAGACCCACTGGGGAAGGAGAGAGAGAGGGGAGACCCACTGGGGAAGGAGAGAGAGAGAGGGGAGACCCACTGGGGAAGGAGAAAGAGAGAGGGGAGACCCACTGGGGAAGGAGAGAGAGAGGGGGGAGACCCACTGGGGAAGGAGAGAGAGAGAGGGGAGACCCATTGGGGAAGGAGAAAGAGAGAGGGGAGACCCACTGGGGAAGGAGAGAGAGAGAGGGGAGACCCACTGGGGAAGGAGAGAGAGAGAGGGGAGACCCACTGGGGAAGGAGAGAGAGAGAGGGGAGACCCGCTGGGGAAGGAGAGAGAGAGAGGGGAGACCCGCTGAGGAAGGAGAGAGAGAGAGGGGAGACCCGCTGGGGAAGGAGAGAGAGAGAGGGGAGACCCGCTGGGGAAGGAGAGAGAGAGAGGGGAGACCCACTGGGGAAGGAGAGAGAGAGAGGGGAGACCCGCTGGGGAAGGAGAGAGAGAGAGACAGAGAGAGAGAGACAGAGAGAGGGCGGAGATCCACTGGGGAAGGAGAGAGGGTCTCTAAGTGGCTGGGCCCAGCCGCCTTGTGGGAGAGCAGGGTGACACTGCAGCTGTGCCTTGCCCCGGCCCAGCCCTGGTGGGGTGAACAGCAGCTGGGACTGTTTAGTAACTCTCTCCATCTGTCTTGGCCTCTCAAACAAGAATGGCTAAATTCCATCTGAACTTTTGTAGATGCCTTCTCAGTGGCCTATCTTTTGTAACAGTTGGCCTTTGAGTGAGCTAAAATTCTGTAAATTTCATATTCATTTCATTTCAGAAAGTTGTTTCTTAATGATCAAGTCTCCTCAAATGAATTTCAAAGACTTTTCCATCTAACTCTTGGAAACCCAAATTTTAAAAATAGGGCTGTTTTCTGGACAGAGTCACAGACGTTGCTAATTCTCTCACAAGTGTTAGAAAACAAAGTGCCATGTGCCAACCACACTAGGTAAACTCAAATTGCAGACCTGTGGGTGACACAGCTTAGAAACCTTCCCTAAGGAGAAGAATCTGCTAACCAGAAGTGCTGGGGTCGGTGCAGTAGGTGTGGATGACACAAAGGTGTGAAGAGAACAGCTCCCCCGTTTGGCAGGGTCCAGTGGAGTTTCCAACTGAATGGCAGGGCCTGGTGGATGTCTCTCTGACCACCTTGACGCAGTCTCACGCCTTTTGCATGGACGCTCAAGCACCCCACTAGGAATTCTGCAGTCCATTCAGGCAGCGCTGTTTGCCCCTGTGAGGTGGGTTTTGCAACCGCTGTGCGCTTGGGAGTTAATGTCACTGATTTTGTCTTGGTGAGTGGGCCTTTCACGATTTACGCTCAGGAGCACAATTAAGCCCATGCCATTTCTGGACACCTTATTGTGTGCCTACCCATTGCCTCAGAATCTGGCCCAGACATGTAGCACACCTTCTGGGAAAGGGCTCGATAAATACCCTAAATATTAGTGAAACTGGTGGGAGTGTGAGTTGAAACTGTTATGGCAATAAATACAGTTACTGTGACCTTAAAGGCTACCCTGTCTTTGCAATTTCTTTGGAGCATAGGAAATGTAGCTGTTTTAGCCACTTTTATAATTTGGGCTACAGGAATTAAATGATGCCTTTATTAATATCATAGAGATAGGCTTTTGATTATTGTTTGATTGTTTATGGAGTTATAGAGCCTGCAGTTGTAGGGGGATTTAATGTTTGGAATTTTTGTCTTGGATTTTTGTTTTTTCCCTTGTAACATATTTGTCCCATTAGATGATGGACAAGTTGTGGAAACAGAAATGTGGTAGGAATGTATTACCGATTAGCAGGTAACCACATGTGCCCTGGCCTTGGAGTCCTGGCTGTCACCCAATGGCTACTACTGAAGAATGAATAATGCCTTGCTTTGAAGAACATGAATGCAGCATTTTACAGAATTATCTTTAGGGGCACCTGCTTAGCCATGAAGTACAGACAGAATGGCCAAATGTCTGTGCATGCCTCCTAATCTTGAAGTGAAAATAAAACAATTAGCTGTTCGTGTAGAAGCTTGTGATGTGGCTGGGTAAATAAGAAAGGACAGCTTCCTGAGCTGTTACAAGAAGGCACCAAGTGACAGTGTCCGTGTCTTTCCTTATTGCCAACTCCACACACTCTTCTCGAGCTCCAAACTCAGCTGCAGCTGGCCTCCAGCAACCACCTATTTATATTAACCCTGAATATAAATGGATTAAACTCATCAATCAAACGTCATAGATTAGTAGACTGGATTTAAAAAAAAAGAAACATCTGTTTGTTGCCTAGAGGAGAAACGTCTCACCAACAAAGATCAGCAGAAACTGTATCTCATGGATTTTGATATTTTTGTTTTTAGCTTCATTTCTTTAAAAACACCTTTTCTCATTAAATTCTTCACTGTTTCATAGATCATACAGTAGCATCATTCTCTTCAAGAAGGTTCTTGATTTCCTTTTTCATTTCTTCAGCAATACATTAATCATTCAATAGCATGTTATTTAGCTTCTTGATATTGCAAATTTCTTTTTTTCCTGTAGATTTTGTTTTGTGGCTTTTCATTTAAGGGGATGTGTAGTAACTGTGTAAGAAAGATATCATATCTGGTGGCATGTTGTTGAACTTCATGTCATTGTAAATTTCTGTTTTTCTTTCTGTTGTTGATTTTATTTTGTGGCTATTCACGTGGGGGGATGTATAGTGACTGTGTAGTAGAGACTGACATGTCTGGATGGGAGGATACAGTGCTGCGTGCATCTCTACTTCCGGATCCAGGATGGACTCCCAGTGAAACTGTTGGATGTCTCATGACAATAGGATGTTGGACTTGCTGCTGTAGTCCATGTCTGCAGTGATGGACATATGACAGTGTTTATGGGGAACTATACTGTCGTAATGATATGGGGTAGTGGGGGAGGGGACTAGGGTTGGAGGTAGGGGAAATCCCAGGGCCTATGGAACTGTATCATAAAATGATAATAATAATAAAATGAAAAAAAAACTCAGGAAAAAAAGTTTTAGTTAACATTAATGCCTTTTGAAACTCATTTAAAAGTTTTCTTTCAGTTTTGAACTGAGAGTAAAACCAGAAATATTTTCAGCCATTCACCTTATTTCATAATGCACCAAATGTATAACTTACTGCATTACTATATTAAACATTAATAAAATATATTTTTGTTTTTGCTTGTAACGCTTGCCTTCTACCCTCAGGGTTAGCTTGAAAGCCTAATTTACTAAGTGAGTCAATAATGTAAGATGTTTTTCATTTATAAAGTCATGAAAGTCAATCAAAGACCCTGCTACAACAGCCTCTGAATTCCGAAGCTGATTGAACTCATTGACAGAGCCAGCCTGGTCCTGGCATGTCCCCTTAGAGGGGCTGACTGGCCCACAGAATGTACCAAGCCCACCAGGTGGCCCTGTCCAGGCCGCTGCAGGGAGGGCTGCAATTCTGATACCTTTATGGCAGGTTAATTTCAGTTGATAATTTTGTATGGCGTGAAAATGATGCTCTAAATATCCACATGGGCTATGGCAGAAAGTAGTTTCCCAGCCTGGCCTTTAGGAGGACGGCTCAGACGTTCAGACATTGGCTGGGGGAAAGCAGGGCTTGCCGTCCTGCTGTCCATCAGTCTAGTCCATCAGTCTACTCCGTGTGCTGTTCTGTGTGTGTGGCTCTCAGCACCACGTTCATGGGGTGGTAAATGACCAAATGAAAGCATATAATCTCCTCAGGGTGGGGCAGCTGCTTTCCCACGTCCTTTGCGAATTTGGTGGGCACCTGTCAGAGTGGAAAACGTTGTTAAAAGTGTGTCTGCTGGCCTGGCACGATGGCTCAACAGCTAAATCCTCACTTTGTACGCGCCAGGATCCCATATGGGGGCCAGTTCGTGTCCCGGCTGCTCCAGTTCTGGTCCAGCTCCCTGCTTGGTCCAAAGCCTTGAGACCCTGCACCCAGGTGGGAGACCCGAAAGAAGCTCCCAGTTCCTGGCTTTGGATCAACTCAGCTCCATCTGTTGCGGTCACTTTGGGAGTGAACTAGCAGATGGAAGATCTTTCTCTCCATCTCTCCCTCTCTCTGTAAATCTGCCTTTCCAAAATAAAGCAAACAAACAGCAGCAAAAGCCTCCAGTTGACGTGCACTGTGCCATCCACCTGCTAGAGCCTCCCCAGAATGGGAAACGGAAACCTGCGGCTATGGAGGGCACGCCAGCCCTCCCCGTGACCTGAGATAGGCACGCCAGCCCTCCCCGTGGCTCCCTCTGGAAGTTTTTCATAAACGTGAGTGTGCTCTGTCTGTGACATCAGTGGATGACTACTGTTATAAAGCAACACATTTTAAAGGCATTTTGGCTCTTGTGTTGCTCTGAGATTGTTTCATGTTCTCCCAGTCTGCCAACTCCTGACTGATGTTAGAATACCTGCTGTTAACGTTCATCAGGGAGTGAGGATTCTGAAACAAACCATCTAAGATTTCCAAGCATGGTGGATAGAGCAATTTAGAGAGCAGAAGCACTGTACATTAGGGTCTGCTTAGAGGGTCCCAAGGCCTATAGGCTGCCCTCAACTGCTTTCCCAGGCCACAGGCAGGGAGCGGGATGGGAAGTGGGGCAGCCAGGATGTGAACCGGTGCCCACATGGGTCCCTGCGCGCTCAAGGCAAGGACTTAGTCACTAGGCTATTACACTGGACCCAAAAGACTTCACCCCTTCTGTTCATCCACAGGTGTCAAAGGGATGAAAAAGGTCAAACGCCATGGGGAAATGTTTGTGTAAATGGCTCGTCAGTACCTCACAGATACCCTCACCGCAGCCATCTCAAGTCCCTTATGAAAAGCCACAAATACCTCAAATGATCTCAAACAACTAAAATACCTTATAACTAGCTCATAAATGTCAACACCTCACAAACATCAAATATCCCAAATCCCTCATAAATATAAATACTTTGAAAATATTATGTACCACATTAATTCCCCATTAGCTACCTCAGACATAAATATCAATACCTAATAGACATAAATGCCAAGTACCTGTAATATATGAATCTCCAAAGTACCTCATGAACAAATATAGCCCAGACCCCTCATACATATATCTCCTGGGCGCCTCAATGTCTCAGGGCAGCTCCTGTTTGTTGAGCACAATGAGGAGCAAACCACAGGTGTGTGGCCCCCGGTGGTATGGACAGTGCTCGTCCACACCCTTACGAAGTGGACATGAGGCCGGCTGTTCCCGACCCTGGGAAAGAGCAGCTGTGGTTTGAGTGGTTGATTCCCCAACACCTCCATGAGATCTGGATCCTAGTATCTACCCCAAACTCGCGGATGTCAAAGCCAGGAGCCCTTTGGGGGTGGGGGATTTGGGGAGCATTTGAGTGAGAAGTGAGCCAGCAAATGAGACTGCTGTATATACCAAATACTACATTCAAAAGAATGCAAGGAAAGGGCTCAGTGCGGTAGCCTAGCAGCTAAAGTCGTTGCATTGCATGTGCCAGAATCCCCTACGGGCACTGGTTCTCATCTTGGCAGCCCCACTTCTTATCCAGCTCCCTACTTGTGTCCTGAGAAAGCAGTCGAGGATGGACCAACACCTTGGGACCTTGTGCTCACGTGGGAAACCCAGAGGAAGCTCCTGGCTCCTGGCTTCGGATCAGCACAGCTCCAGCCATTGTGGCCACTTTGGAACGAAAGATCTTCCTCTCTGTTTCTCTTCCTCTTTCTGTATATTTTGCTTTCTGGAAAAAAATAAATCTTAAAAAAAGAAGAATGCAAGGAAAATTAGCTTAGTGGAGGATTGAAATCCAAGTGTCAGTAACTATATGTTAAGCGAACTAAATGCAAGGCATATTTTTTACATCTACTGACTACTGTGCCTACTTGTTAAACTAGAATTAAAACACTTGGCAGAGACAAGCCTTGATGCATCATGAGGAAGGAGCAGTCACTTCAAAAAGCCATAAAATAAGTTGCAGCAGATTTCAAAGACCCAGTTAAGTGGGTCCCAGTTAATGTGGAGCTTGTAGGCTGGTACGCAATGCTTTATTCCTGAATTTATCTAGACATTTAGTGTCAAAAATCTCAAAAGATGCTGGGTTACGAGCAACGTGGGAGAGGTTTTCCAACCAGGTAACTGGCCCCTGTAATGCTGCTCCTCTGTGTGTCTGTGTGTGCCCATGACTGCTCGTGTGTGTGTGTGTGCTCATGGATGCTCCTCTGTGTGTGTGTGTGTGTCCATGGCTGCTCCTCCATGTGTGTCCATGTGTGCTGTGACTGCTCCTGTGTGTGTGTGTGTGTCCGTGGCTGCTCCTCATGTGTGTCTACATGTGTGCTGTGACTGCTCCTGTGTGTGTGTGTGTCCGTGGCTGCTCCTCATGTGTGTCTACATGTGTGCTGTGACTGCTCCTGTGTGTGTCCATGTGTGTGCCATGGCTGTTCCTCTGTGTGTGTGTGTCCGTGGCTGTTCCTCCTTGTGTGTCTACATGTGTGCTGTGACTACTCCTGTGTGTGTGTGTGTGTGTGTGTGAGCTGTGACTACTCCTGTGTGTGTGTGTGTGACATGGCTGCTCCTCTGTGTGTATGTGTGTGTGTGTGTCCGTGGCTGCTCCTCCATGTGTGTCTACATGTGTGCTGTGACTGCTCCTGTGTGTGTGTGTGTCCGTGGCTGCTCCTCATGTGTGTCTACATGTGTGCTGTGACTGCTCCTGTGTGTGTGTGTGTCCGTGGCTGCTCCTCCATGTGTGTCTACATGTGTGCTGTGACTGCTCCTGTGTTTGTGTGTGACATGGCTGCTCCTCTGTGTGTGTATGTGTGTGTGTGTGTCCGTGGCTGCTCCTCCATGTGTGTCTACATGTGTGCTGTGACTGCTCCTGTGTGTGTGTGAGATGTGGCTGCTCCTGTGTGTGTGTGTCCGTGGCTGCTCCTCCATGTGTGTCTACATGTGTGCTGTGACTGCTCCTGTGTGTGTGTGAGATGTGGCTGCTCCTGTGTGTGTGTGTCCGTGGCTGCTCCTCATATGTGTCTACATGTGTGCTGTGACTGCTCCTGTGTGTGTGTGTGTGTGACATGGCTGCTCCTCTGTGTGTGTATGTGTGTGTGTGTGTGTCCGTGGCTGCTCCTCATGTGTGTCTACATGTGTGCCGTGGCTGCTCCTGTGTGTGTGTGTGTGTGAGATGTGGCTGCTCCTGTGTGTGTCTACATGTGTGTGTGTGTGAGATGTGGCTGCTCCTGTGTGTGTGTGTGTGTGTGCCGTGGCTGCTCCTGTGTGTGTGTCCATGTGTGTGTCCATGTGTGTGTGTGTCCATGTGTGTGTCCATGTGTGTGTGTCCATGTGTGTGTCCATGTGTGTGTCCATGTGTGTGTCCATGTGTGTGTGTCCATGTGTGTGTGTCCGTGTGTGTCCATGTGTGTGTCCATGTGTGTGTCCATGTGTGTGTGTCCGTGTGTGTGTCCATGTGTGTGTGTCCATGTGTGTGTGTCCGTGTGTGTGTCCATGTGTGTGTGTCCATGTGTGTGTGTCCATGTGTGTGTGTCTGTGTGTGTGTGTGTCCGTGTGTGTGTGTCCGTGTGTGTGTCCATGTGTGTGTGTCCATGTGTGTGTGTCCGTGTGTGTGTCCGTGTGTGTGTCCATGTGTGTGTCCATGTGTGTGTGTCCATGTGTGTGTGTCCGTGTGTGTGTGTGTCCGTGTGTGTGTCCATGTGTGTGTGTGTCCATGTGTGTGTGTGTCCGTGTGTGTGTCCATGTGTGTGTGTGTCCATGTGTGTGTGTGTCCGTGTGTGTGTGTCCGTGTGTGTGTCCATGTGTGTGTCCATGTGTGTGTGTCCGTGTGTGTGTCCGTGTGTGTATGTCCATGTGTGTGTGTGTCCATGTGTGTGTGTGTCCGTGTGTGTGTCCGTGTGTGTGTCCATGTGTGTGTGTGTCCGTGTGTGTGTCCGTGTGTGTGTGTCCGTGTGTGTGTGTCCATGTGTGTGTGTGTCTGGGTGTGTGTGTCCGTGTGTGTGTCCATGTGTGTGTGTCCGTGTGTGTGTCCGTGTGTGTGTGTCCATGTGTGTGTGTCCGTGTGTGTGTGTCCGTGTGTGTGTGTCCATGTGTGTGTGTGTCCGTGTGTGTGTGTGTCCATGTGTGTGTGTGTCCATGTGTGTCCATGTGTCTGCGTGCCCCTGGAACTCCTGCTGGACCTCGGGATGTGGATGCAGACCCCATGTCCAGCTCCGACGAAAGGGTGAAGGTGGCAGGAAACTACTTGGCTGCTGCCACCACTGCCTGAGTGACTGACTGTGGAAGGCTGTATGGGGGCAGGGACACGCCCCATCGCTGCAACTGGCTGTAGAACCACAGCACCTTTAACTCCTTTTTAGAGGTCACAGAGGCACAGTGCCATCAAGTCTATCACAAGTTTCCCTTTATGGTCACCCCAATGTGGACCCAGCGGGGGCAGGTCTCTGGGCAGGATCCCCCGTGGGTTCTTTCGCCAGTGCAGGGCCTGCTCTGGGACAGCTGTGGCCTGGCTGCTGCCATGTCATGGATGGCAGGCCAGGCGGCTGGAGCTCACGGATCTCATGTCCTCTGCACCTAGTGCAGCAACCAGCTCACCCTAGCCAGGAGTCAGTGTGTGTCCCCCAGGGAACCAGGGTGTAGATGGAGCTAGTTCAGCACGCAGCCCACCCCAGCCAGGAGTCAGTGTGTGTCCCCCAGGGAACTAGGGGTGTAGACGGAGCTAGCTAGGAAAACAGTGGCTGTGGCTGGTGAGCTGGGCCATGTGCTGAGGCCCAGCTGGTGGACACTCTGCCAGGGCTGCTCTGGGCTTGCTAAGTGGGACCCACTGGGCAGACAGCAGCCCTGCTGGGCTTAGGAGCTCGACTGGCAGTGGAGAGTGGCTCTGGTAGCTGCTCAGACACATGTCCCAGGACTCACACACAGTCGGTTGGTCAGTCAGTCGGGCTATGTCTGCTCAAGCCCGGCCTTGGCTGCTCATGCCGGTCGGGTCTGCATGGCGTGGCCCCAGCCGGCTGCCTTAGATGTGGTCTGGGTTCCCTCTTGTCCTGAAACTCTCTTTGCTTCCAGTGGATGTGGCTGGTTCTCAGCGAGGACTTTGTGGAATCTGAGTGACCCGTGGGCAGCACTGGGTAGCCCCGCCCTCCTAGGATGAGATGGAGACGGGCGAGGCCCTGAGGCAGCCTGCCCCTGTGAGGGCTCCAGCTCATCTCCAACATCCAGAGGCCATCCTCGGCCTGCGGTGGGACTGGACCGGCCATTGCTGCCCCTGGAGCTGCGCCCTCAGGCTCTGGCTGGGTTTCTGTGTGCCCGTTCTATTCTGTGAGGGCAGGGCTGAGGTGGGCACCACCGGAACCCAGTGTACCCTTTGTGCCCGCAACTCAGTGTCTGCTTTCACACTCTACGGGTTTTGCCTGGAAATCATACTGGTGTTCATGAGTGAGGCAGCTTGCACCACGGGTGTGGCAGTGTGCGTTTGCTGGGAGATTTTATTTACACTGCCGATGAGCCGAGAGGCCCATCTTCCTTCTGAGCAGGGTATTTGAAACTCCTGAGTTTTACAGAGTGTTTTAATCCTATTTGACTACATTTGGGAAGACACTTTTCCATGAAAATGAGAGGTAGATTACGGATGTCAAAGTCCCTTTGCTCAGCTGGCCCTCACTTCACGGTTGAGGCAGGACTAGACCAAGTCCCTGGCTCCGTCTGCAGCTGCAGCCCGGCCCCATGCCCGGCACCCTCTGACCCTCCCCCTTCTCCTGACGGAGACCACTGCCCCAACTTTGGCATTGCAGGCCTGTGACAGGGCCACAAGCAGGCGGGCTGGGTTGCACACCAAGGCACCCCGAACTTTAGGGAGTGTCATTTGTAGCCCGTGGCCTGGGTGCCCTGCCTCAGGCCTTGTAGGGTGTCAGGGCTTCTGACTGGAGATCCCAGGCCTGGCTCAGCCCTCTCCTGGTCCTGTAGTGACACCATCAGTCATGTGAGGACACAACTAGTTATGTGACATAAGTAGTCACATGAAAACATAACTAGTGTGAGAGCCCAACTAGTCACTCAGGCTGGAGCAGGCCTCCTGGGCAGCTGGGCCATCTCTACTCAGAAGCCGGATGCCCAGCTTCTGGTGGCTGTTCGCAGCCTGAAGGTGTGGAGGTCTCCTTCCAGGTATCCATGCTCCTGACCTGAAACTTGTGCTGGAGAAGTCCCGGACTCAGCTGCAAACCTGGGGCTCCCTGAGGCCAAGGCTCCCACAGGGCTCAGAGCCCAGGCGCTGTCTTTCCTGCCTTGGCCTCTGTAGAGGGCAGGGTCCTGCGCCTGGCCTAGGACCTCAGGACCCCCACCCACCGCACCCCAGGAGCTCCTAGCATTAACGTGCTGGTGTCGGTGACAGAGTGTGAGCCGTGCTGCTCGGCATCGGGCAGCACGCTGCCTTGCGTGTGCGTCCACCCCACAGGGCCAGAGTGGACACAAGTCCTGGTGCCTCAAGTGCACAAACCCATGAGCTCACTGCAAGAGGAGGGTACTTGGAGCATCCAGGTGGCCGGCGGTGCCAGCTGTGGGGACTTGTGTCCCAGAGCTGTGCAGGCTGCAGGGCACGCAGGAGCAGGGGTCCCCCAAACACTGACGTCGCACCAAGAGCTGGCCCTCTAGAGCCCAGATTCCCAGCAGGTGGGAGGGAGGCTTGGTGCAGGGTCCCTTTCAGGACTGTCTGAATAACTAGACCCTGTGGAGGCCAGATCTGCCTCCTGGGGTAGGTGGGTGGCGGGAGGGCTCAGAGCCCTTTGCCCACACGTGTTCTATGGCCAGCTTCACCACAAAGCTTCAGGTCCTCCGACTGCGGGCAATAGGTGGACACCGCTTCCTGCGTCCTCGTGCAGACTGGGAAGTCTGGTCTAGGGCAGCACAGGCGCACCTGCAGGGATTTCCGGAACGGTGGATGCTGCAGAGGAGAGGCCCTGGGCCAATGATGTCCCCACCCCCTCATTGCTCCGGGCCAGGAAGCTGCAGCTCTGGGCTCAGACCCGGGAACCTGACACCTCCCACGTGGTGGGGTTCACTCTCATTGGTGGCGGTGGGCGGAGACATCAGGGCAGCACCCAGCCACTTGGGGGACGCTCCGACAGCCTCACAGTGACCAGTGCAAGTGCCAGTACAGCTAGCTGGAGGCAGCGGAGGCAGGGATGGAGGCCGGTCCCGGGATGGAGAGGTTCCAGGCTGCGATGGTGCTGGGGGCAGTCGGAGATGCCCTCGGCTACGGCCACACTGGCAGGGAGAACGGCACCGGGGGCCTGGGCCACCTGGTGCTGTCCCCAGCAGAGTGGCCCGTGAGCGACAACACCATCATGCACATGGCCACCGCTGAGGCCCTCACCACAGGTAGGCATGGAGTGCGCTGCGGTGCCTGCCGCTGCTGCCCACCGTGGCAGTTGGCTGGTCCATGGTTGCCCACTGTGGCTCAGGGTCTCTGGTGGCGGATGGGACTCTTGATTTGCATGGGAGAGGAGTCCCAGCGAAGCCCCCGCTTCTAGTGCAGCTGAGGCCTTGGCACGGAGCAGGTGGGCCCCTGGATCCTCCGCATTGTGTCAGCACAGTGCTCAGAAGCCTGTGAGGTCAAGGGTCAAGGAGGCCGGACCCCAGCCAGAGTGTAGGGAGGAACTGAGACACACTTCCACTTGGCGAGTGGGTTGTGGACCAGTTTGTGCATGGAGCAGATCTCACAGGAGCAGCAGTATGTGTGCTGCCCACCCCTCACACCACCCAATGTGGCCTGGGCCACTCCCACTGCCCAGTAAGGCCTCTAAGTCACTGGGGCCCCCTGTGCTGGGCCGTCTGGCGTGCATGGCTCCGTTTAGCTCCGAAGTCATTGTATAGGAATGCCATCCACTCCAAGAGCCCTAAATAGCCCAATACAGCCAAGGCGTGCTGCAGGGTGAGGCACCAGTGCCTTGGCAGGCAATACAGCCCCCTGAGTCCACCCAGCACCCCGTTCCCAAGGTTGGCAGGCAGCGTCTCAGAAGCCCTGTGAGCTGCAGAGGCTGTGGGGGCCGTCATACCCGCCCCCAGATGGGGCAGGTGTGGAGCGGCTGGGCTGTGTGGCCCAGCCCTTGCGAGCCCCGGTCCCCACCCAGGTAAGGCCGCAAACAGCGGGGTCCCTGGCTTGCGATCTCCTCTGCTGGCAGGTAGGTGTTCCATTGCACTGAAATGCACTGTTGAGGCTTCTTCCCTTGAGCCACTACCAGCCACACAGGAGCATGGGGGGCCAAGCTGTGGTGGCTTCAGGCACTGCCTTGAGTGTCCACCCCTGACTCTGCTTGTTCATTCTCACACATACGAGGGTTTGGCTGGGTGCCTGGCGCCAGCAACCATGTGCAGATGGAGCCACTGAGCCACCCCATGCCCCGTCCCCGGCCGTGACTGTGTTTGCCCATGATGCCCGTGTGACGGGGTCTTCCTGACAGGGCCCATGTCGGGATCTGTTTCCCGCTGTGTCTGCCCAATCTCCATGTGTGGGTCCCCGGCCGGATGCCAGGCACACAGCGGGCGTGGCCTCAGGCAGCCCAGCTTCCTCCCTCCTTGGCTAGTCTCCCCCAACACCAGGACCATGTCGGAGCCCTGCCACCGGAGCATTCAGACCTGATTCCCCCCTCAGGGCCACTGTGTTTCACCTTCCCCTGTGGCCTCATCCCCGCCAAGTCCCTTCTCTCCAGCCGCTGACTCACAGCTGGGGCCATGGAATGCACCCCGTGCATGACAGTGGGATCCTACTGTCTCCCCCCTTTCCACCTAGTCCTGCTTTAATGGCCACAGCCCCACAGAAGTTGTGCCAAGCCCTCCAACCCTCACCTCTGACTGTAGGGGGTGACACTGGCCTTTGTCATCTGTTGCTTCCCTCCCTCGCCCACCCCCAGGCTCAGCACCTATGGCACCATGTGAGGACGGCTGTAGGTCCCTGGGAGCTCAGCACTGAGTCCAGCCTCCAGAAGCATGGCCCTCTGTCCATCCCCTGAGATGGCTCATGCCTTGCTGTCAGCACCCACCAATGGGCAGTTAGCCTGGCAGCTGACATGCCTGCTGGGCCTGGGTCCCTGTCCTTGATCTAGTTTTCCACAGACACACAAACTAGAGGCAGTGGGGAGGTGGCTGAATCTTGGGGTTCCAAACAGGAGCCCCCAGTGGTGTCCCAGCCCAGCCACCAGGAGTATCCAGGGAAAACCAGCAGGTGGGGACTCCCCCTTTCCCCGCCTACTCAGTCCTCCTGTCCTTCAGGGCATCCCAGTGTGGGGCTGTGCTGGCCCTGGGGGTCCCCAGTCTCTGCCCCGTAACCTGACGACCCCTCTCATCCCCAGACTACTGGTGCCTGGATGACCTGTACCGGGAGATGGTGCGGGCCTACGTGCACGCTGTGGAGAAACTTCCAGATCGGCGGCCAGACCCAGCCACCCTGGAGGGCTGTTCCCAGCTGAAGCCAGATAACTACCTGCTGGCCTGGCATACGCCCTTCAATGAAAAGGGTGAGTGTGTGTGGCGGGGAGGAGACGAGGAGGGTGGGCGTGGGGGGATGAGGACAGTGGATGGGGAGGACAAGGGTGGTAGGGGGGACAAGGGTGGTAGGGGGAACAAGGATGGTAGGTGTGGAGGAGACGAGGACAGTGGGCATGGGGAGACAAGGATGGCGGGTGTGTGGGGTCACTTTTCCAGGATGCCAGGCTGACTCCCAGGGAACTTCCCCTCAGCTTTTCCTGCTTGTAACACTGAGTGCAGGCAGCGTAGACTGACACGAGAAGACAGTATAGACGTGTGATGTGTGCTCATACACTGGTCAGTGTGTCTGCCTCAGGCACCCTGAGGTCCACCACAATGCGAAAGCTCTGCTGTGTGCAGACAGCCAGTCTAGAACCATGCTGGGAGTCACATCCTCCCACATCCCAACTGTGGTCCCAGGGCCAGTGCTTCAGTGCCAAGCAGGGCCCTAGACTGGCCTTGGCATCCCTGGAGCTCCCATGTGCCCACCCTGGTCTCCTGGCCCACCGCTGGCTTGCCTGCCTCACGTCGTGTAACCCCAGGCCTTGTGGCTGCCTCCGCCTCCTCTAGGTGTGCAGGTTTGTATAAAAGCTGTGTGAGTGAAGGCCGTGTGTGTGGAGCGACATGTGTGAAAGGTCGCGTGTATGGAAGTTTGAAAGGTTGTGTGTGAGAAATCGATTGTGTGTGCAAGCTCATGGGTAGGAGTCCCATGTGCTCCAGCATCGGTGACCACACAGCCCCAGCCATGGTGTCTTGGCCATTTGCTGTGGGTCCTGTGACATGGACGCAGAGCCCAGGCAACAGAGACAAACCCTGGGCTGATAGCCACGCTCCTCGTGCGTGGTTTCACAGCAGGCCTGTTTGCTGTTGGTGCTTGTCCACAGGGGGCCTGGGAGGGGCAGCTCAGGGCCAGGCAGAGCACGTTCAGATATGAGAGTGTGGCTTGTCCAATACACAGGAGACAGGAAGGGGACTGGTGTCAGGCTCTTGGTCCACAAATGGCCCCTGCGGGTGGACAATGACGAAGCCGCAGGGAGAAGCACAGAGTGTCAGAGGATTGCAGGTGCCCATAGCTTCCCCGCAGGCTGCTCCCCATGCCAGAGAGAGGTGAGACGCCTGCTGGACACAGTGTCCAGCACTCAGAGGAGGGCCAGGACCCCCAGACCCTCCCTCCACTCCCTAGAAGCTCTGATAGAATAGATTGGGCAGCCATGATGGCAGGAACCCCTGCTGAATGGACTCCATGGTGCCCAGGCCAGGCAGGTGGCCCCAGTGCACTGAGAGCCATGGTGAGCTGCCCTCCACGCCCAGTGGACCACATCTGCATGGATTCACAGAGAGGCAATCGTGAGGGTCAGGAGCCGGGAGTGGATCCTGCCTGAGCAGCCATTGGAGTAGATGAGGGCTACTGGGAGTCAAAGGGGATGTGCCTAGACATGCTGGTGGGCGGCTGTGTCCTTCATGTTCCCCAGGCAGGAGTGAGACACAGGCAGGTGTCACAGCCCCTCTCAGCTGCTGGCCATTATTCTGCCTGTTGAGCTCTCCCTGCCCAGCGAGCGCATCACTGTGCCTGCATCTGGACACAAGGAGGTCGCAGGAAGTCATCCGTGCCATCACCGCCATCTGCATTCAGGCACTCATGTTTCTATAGGCTCAGGATTCGGAGCGGCCACCAAGGCCATGTGTATCGGTCTGCGGTACTGGAAGCCGGAGCGACTGGACACCCTCGTGGAGGTCAGCATCGAGTGCGGCCGTATGACACACAACCATCCAACAGGTGCGATGGGGGTGGAGCCTGCTGGGCTGGATGACACACAACCACCTGACTGGTAGGGGGGTGGAGGTGGGGCCTGCTGAGATGGACAAAACAGGAGGCAGGGCTTGGGTGGCGCAGGGTGTGACAACTGGCCTGTGACCACTCAGTCTCTCTCTTCCCTGATCCACAGGCTTCCTGGGGTCTCTGTGCACGGCCCTGTTTGTGGCCTTCGCTGCTCAGGGGAAGCCCCTGGTGCAGTGGGGGCGGGATATGCTGCGTGCTCTGCCGCGGGCTGAGGACTACTGCAAGAGGACTATCCGGCACATGGCAGGTAAGCCCTGCACACTCTTTCCCGACACACCCAGCACACACGAGCACTCCCACAGAACACCCAGACACACCCACGGCACACCCACAGCACACCCCACACCCAGGCACAACCCCATGTCTCAGCACACCTTCAGCACAACCGTAGCACACACAGCACACCCGGGCATACCCATGGCACACCCCAGCATACCCATAGCACAATGAGCACGCTCTATGTGTCTCCCTATTGTGAGTGTGGAGACTCTGTGTGACCCCTCTGCTTTGTTTTGAGCACTGGGGATACTGTATGACCCCCATGTTCAGAATCGGGGAGAGCACACTTGCACTGCGGTTGCACCTACCTTTGAGGACAGGCTTAGGAGACTGCAGAACTGCACCTTTGCCCTCGTTCTTGCTACTGCAAGCCTGTGACGGGAGCCATGTCTGCACTGTGGTTGTGTTGTGGTTGCTTAGCGTCTCTTGCAGCAGCAGGAACTCAGTGTCTCATGCACCTGCAGAGGCGTGGGTGATAACTCCACCCACTCCTTACCTCTCTCCCCCTCACAGCTAGATGGTTGCCTCCTCCAATGATGTCATACTCTTCTTTCCCTCAGAATACCAGGAGCACTGGTTTTACTTTGAGGCTAAATGGCAATTTTATTTGGAAGAAAGAAAAATCAGTGAAGACACAGAAAACAAAGCTGTCTTTCCTGACAATTACAATGCAGAGGAAAGAGACCGGGTGAGTCTCGCCTGACAACTGAGGCAATGCCAGGTACTGCTCTGGTGCTCAGAGCAGAGTAGGTGGGCAGAAAAAAGGATGGGAGAGTGGAAAGTGGATGGATAGGCGGATGGATGGATGGATGGAAAGAAGGAGAGATGGAGGGTGGGAGAGATAGAGGGATGAATGGGTAATTAGGTGGGTGGATGGATGGATAGGTAGATGGATGAGTGGGTGATAGATAATGAATGGATAGATGGAGGGGTGGGTGGGTGGGTTGTTAGATGGGTGGATGGGTGAACAAATGAATGGGCGAGTGGATAGATGAATAAATAGATGGATAGATGGATGAATGAGTGGGTGGGTGGATGGATGGGTGGACATAAATGGGTGGCTGGATGATTGGATGATAGAGGGGTGAGTGGGTAGTTAGGTTGGTGGAGGGATGGGTGGGTAACTGGATGGTTGGGTAGATGGTTAATGGGTGGATGGATGGATGGATGGGTGGGTGGATGGATGGCGCTAATGAATGAATAACCCACTATGGGGACACAAACGGAGGTCTCATATCTTTGACCTGGGTTTTCTCTTCAGACCTACAGGAAGTGGAGCTCTGAGGGACGAGGGGGCCGGCGTGGCCACGATGCTCCCATGATAGCTTATGATGCTCTCTTGGCTGCAGGCAGCAGCTGGGATGAGCTGTGTCGCCATGCCATGTTCCATGGAGGTGAGCCAGTCCTTTTTCATGGCCATGGGCTTCCGGGTGCTCTCCCTGGTCCTCCTTCTGGAGTGTCCAGGAACCTCTGATATGCATCAGACAGCCTACTGACCCCTACATGGCTCCTCTTGTCCCTTTCTGGAGCTGTCCCAGGACAGCTGACTCCACTGCTAGTCCCTTTCCCAACGTACACCTGCCTGGACAGCAAAGGGGACAGGTGCCTGCCCAGAAACAGCCAGGGTGGTCATCAGGCCCCTTTCTGTGTCTGCTCAAGATTCCGAGTCTGCACGCTGTCCACTGGGGTCTGTCTGAGGCCACCCCATGAGTCCCTGCTTCTGCAGCCTCAACATACCACAGGTCAAAGTTCAGAGTCCAGGACCCTGAGTGACCTTGACATAGATGGTGAACAAGTGCCTGGCACTGTGTGGCACGGGGCCCTGGTGGCCATAAGGGGAGACCAGCACTGCCCAGGGCCTGAACCTAGTGCTGCAGGAGTTCTGGGGGCTCCCAGACCTGGAAAGGACAAAGAAGCTAAGGGAGGCATGTGGGGTCCCTAGCAGTGCCTGGGCTGGGGCCATGCGGTGAGGAAAACAATGCAGATGACAGAGTCTCCTCTGGCTGTGGGTACAGGGATGGCACCCACAGCCATGGATGTGGGAAGAGGGCGAGGAGAGGACTTGGGAACGGCATGCTGGGTGCCACAGCACATGTGTAGAGGGGGCAGGGCATCAGTGAGAGCCGGAGGGCTCAGCCAGGCTTAGGGAGCTCCTGGTCCCATCCACTGCCCAAAGACTGGGGCCCTGTGGCCACTGCTGTGGCGCCTTGCCTCGCTCCACCCACTGCAGCCCAAGCCCCTTCAGGTACAGCTTCTCCTTCCCACATGTGTGCGTATACACGCTTGGCGGTTTTTCCTACCAGCAGGCCCCCCAAGACCACCAAAGGGGTGAGGCCACGGTGTTCTTTGGCAGCAAGAAACACCGGGGACAGTCTGGTGGGGCATGTCTGTTCACTGCAAAGCAAGTACAACCTGTATAGACTGGGAAAGGGGAAAGCAGAAAGGTGGTCCCTGACAGTCCTCCCACCCAACAGTGACACTGTAACTGGTAAGAAGGAGTGTCTATCTCTCTGGACCCTCCAACCAAGTCACAGGTCATGTACCACAGTCACGGCTGGAAGCTGTGCCTCAGGTCAAGGGCAGCTATAGCGCGAGTCCCATGGAGCACATAAGGTGAAAGCTATGCCTCGGGTCACATTCACCACGTGTGGCTGGCAGATAGGCTGTGGGTCACATTTGAGTTCTTAGAGTTGCTTATCAGGGAAGTCCCAGCACAGCTTGTCCAAGGACAGAGAAGAGAGACTGGGGTGCAGCCCACCGCTCTCGCTGCATGCCCAGTGAATGGGCCAGGTTGGGGTCTCAGTTAGCCAGAACCACTGTCAGGGTGTTCCCCCAGGGACACAGTGTGCCGTGACCTATGACCTCCCACATAGGCTAAGCAGGCAGGGATCCAGGGGCCATCTCCCACAGTCCACTAAGGAGAGGTGTGTAAAAACTGACAGAGCTCAGCAGTACCCAGGATGGAGATGGGAGAAGCATCTACAACATCTGGGGTTCCCAGCCCCCAAGGTGCGGGATGCAGCATCTTAGAGCCATGAGAGAGCGAGCGAGAGAGAGATTAAGAACACTGGGCCCCCAGGCTCACAGCACAAACACCAGCAGTGGCCTCAACCAAGGAACAGCATGGAGCACACCTAGAGTTGGGAACATAACAGAGCCCTCCCCCACTGGGGGCAGGAACCTGGTGACCTGAGCCCTCTCTGTCACCTCAGGACCACTCAGCGGGAGGCTGAGTTAGGGTCAGCACACATTGTACACTCCTCACTGACACACACACACTCCTCCCTGGAACACATACACTCCCCCAACACACACACACACACTCCTCTGTGACACACACACACTCTCCCTGACACACACACACTCCTCCCTGACACACACACTCCTCCCTGGCACACACACACACACACACTCCTCCCTCACACACACACTCCTCCCTGGCACACACAAACACACACACTCCTCCTTCACACACACACATTCCTCACACACACACACACACTCCTCCCTCACACACACACTCCTCCCTGGCACACACACACACACACACACACACACACTCCTCCCTGACACACACACTCCTCCCTCACACACACACTCCTCCCTGGCACACACACACACACACACTCCTCCCTCACACACACACACACACACACACTCCTCCCTGACACACACACACATCCTCCCTGACACACACTCCTCCCTGACACACACACTCCTCCCTGGCACACACACACACACACACACTCCTCCCTCACACACACACACACACACACACTCCTCCCTGACACACACACACTCCTCCCTGACACACACACTCCTCCCTCACACACACACTCCTCCCTCACACACACTCCTCCCTCACACACACACACACATTCCTCACACACACACTCCTCCCTCACACACACACTCCTCCCTCACACACACACTCCTCCCTCACACACACTCCTCCCTGACACACACACTCCTCCCTCACACACACTCCTCCCTCACACACACTCCTCCCTCACACACACTCCTCCCTCACACACACACTCCTCCCTCACACACACTCCTCCCTCACACACACACTCCTCCCTCACACACACACTCCTCCCTCACACACACTCCTCCCTCACACACACACACACACACATTCCTCACACACACACTCCTCCCTCACACACACTCCTCCCTCACACACACTCCTCCCTGGCACACACACACTGCTCCCTGACACACACACACTCCTCCCTCACACACACTCCTCACTCACACACACACTCCTCCCTCACACACACACTCCTCACTCATTGCTTTCTGACACACCTGTTCTTTATACATGCACTCACTGTACATGCACACTGCTCATGCACTTCTTTAACTTGCACAAGAAAAGAGCCAGGTTGGGCATGGCCACTGAGCCTGACTAGAGCTGAGGCAGTAGATAGGTGAGGTGTGCTGCCCTGAGCATGCCTAGACCCTCACCCTCCTTCACTCTACCCTGACGTGTACTTGGCTGGAGCAGGGGGGTGACTATTTGCATGGGGTCCCCAAGACAGGGGCAAAGTGGGGCCATACAGCTTCACTGGTACTGGACCATGTTTGCCCTTGCAGGTGAGAGCGGGGCCACGGGCTCCATCGCTGGTTGCCTGTTTGGACTGCTGCATGGGCTGGATGCCATCCCCAGGGGCCTATACCAAGAGCTGGAGCACCGGGAGCAGCTGCAGGAACTGGGCACCGCCCTCTACCGCCTGTCTACCGAGGAGAAGTAAAGTGTTCTGCTGCCCCTAGGTAGAGGGCCCTGTGTCCACCCGACACAGTCCTGAGTGAGGGTCCCACGTCCACCCACCTGGCCCTGAGTGAGAGTCTCCATGTCCACCTGACACTGTCCTGAGTGAGGGTCCCACGTCCACCCAACATGATCCTAGTGAGGTTCCCAATGTCCACCTGACAGTCCTGAGTGAGGGTCCCATGTCCACCCGACATGGTTCTGAGTGAAGGCCCCACATCCACCCAACATGGTCCTGAGTAGGGTCCCACGTCCACCCAGCCGACCTGAGTGAGAGTCTCCATGTCCACCCACCTGGCCCTGAGTGAGGGTCCCACGTCCACCCACCTGGCCCTGAGTGAGGGTCCCAAATCCACCCAATATGGTCCTGAGTGAGGGTCCCATGTCCACCCACCTGGCCTGAGTGAGAATTTCCATGTCCACCCACCTGGTCCTGAGTAAGAGTCTCCATGACCACCCACCTGGCCCTGAGTGAGAGTCTCCATGTCCACCCACCTGGTCCTGAGTGAAGGTCCCAAATCCACCTGGCCCTGAGTGAGGGTCCCAAATCCACCCAATATGGTCCTGAGTGAGGGTCCCATGTCCACCCACCTGGCCCTGAGTGAGGGTCCCACGTCCACCCACCTGGTCCTGAGTGAAGGTCCCAAATCCACCCAATATGGTCCTGAGTGAGGGTTCCATGTCCACCCACCTGGCCCTGAGTGAGAGTTTCCATGTCCACCCGACACAGTCCTGAGTGAGAGTCTCCATGTCCACCCACCTGGCCCTGAGTGAGAGTCTCCATGACCACCCACCTGGCCCCCTGAGTGAGGGTCCCACGTCCACCCACCTGGCCCTGAGTGAAGGTCCCAAATCCACCCAATATGGTCCTGAGTGAGGGTCCCATGTCCACCCACCTGGCCCTGAGTGAGAGTTTCCATGTCCACCCACCTGGTCCTGAGTGAGAGTCTCCATGTCCACCCACCTGGCCCTGAGTGAAGGTCCCAAATCCACCCAATATGGTCCTGAGTGAGAGTCTCCATGACCACCCACCTGGCCCTGAGTGAGGGTCCCACGTCCACCCACCTGGCCCTGAGTGAGGGTCCCAAATCCACCCAATATGGTCCTGAGTGAGGGTCCCATGTCCACCCACCTGGCCCTGAGTGAGAGTTTCCATGTCCACCCGACACAGTCCCTGAGTGAGAGTCTCCATGTCCACCCACCTGGCCCTGAGTGAGAGTCTCCATGTCCACCCAACAGAGTCCTGAATGAGAGTCTCCATGTCCACCCACCTGGCCCTGAGTGAGAGTTTCCATGTCCACCCGACACAGTCCTGAGTGAGAGTCTCCATGTCCACCCACCTGGCCCTGAGTGAGAGTCTCCATGACCACCCACCTGGCCCTGAGTGAGGGTCCCACGTCCACCCACCTGGCCCTGAGTGAAGGTCCCAAATCCACCCAATATGGTCCTGAGTGAGGGTCCCATGTCCACCCACCTGGCCCTGAATGAGAGTTTCCATGTCCACCCACCTGGTCCTGAGTGAGAGTCTCCATGTCCACCCACCTGGTCCTGAGTGAAGGTCCCAAATCCACCCACCTGGCCCTGAGTGAGGGTCCCAAATCCACCCACCTGGCCCTGAGTGAGGGTCCCACGTCCACCCACCTGGCCCTGAGTGAGGGTCCCACGTCCACCCACCTGGCCCTGAGTGAGGGTCCCATATCCACCCACCTGGCCCTGAGTGAGAGTTTCCATGTCCACCCAACAGAGTCCTGAATGAGAGTCTCCATGTCCACCCACCTGGCCCTGAGTGAAGGTCCCAAATCTACCCACCCGGCCCTGAGTGAGAATGCCATGCCCAACCACCTGGCCCTGAGTGAGAATTCCATGCCCAAGCACCTGGCCCTGAGTGAGAATTCCATGCCCAAGCACCTGTCCCGAGTGAGTTGCCCCCTTGGCTTCTCCCGTGCCTGCCCCGCTGCAGCCAACCTTTTTGTCCTGGCCAGTTTGGTTTCCCACCTACATTTCCTGTTGTCCTGGGCGAGCATCTCCCTCCCTGCTGCACACCCACCTGCTACCAATGTCATCTCTTCTGCCCTCACCCCAAATACAGCGTCCTGGGCATCCCTGCCCTCAGCTGTGTGAATCTGCCACTTGACGGGGCTCCTGCTGACCCCACGGCAGCCTGGGCAACCCAGCCATGGCAGCACAGCCAAGTGCTGAACCTTCACGTCCATGGTGGGGGGTATAGCCCATGGGGAAACCAGATGTGCATAATCTGTGAGGCCCCACAGACAGCAGGGCAGGACAGGGAACACAGCTGTCTGAGAAGGGACACCTGACGGTGCTACAAACGCCTGTGGGAGGGGCCTCCTGGGACATCAGTTGGGAGTGAGGCTGAGCTTGCAGGGGGTGCTCTGGGCTGCTGGAATGCTTGCTGTGTTCCCAGCTGGCCTCTGGGTCACTGCACCCCATGCCCGGGGCTGGACACAGTTCATGTAACCCTGGCTTCGTGGGGATGGCAGATGGCCCCAGGGAGCCCCAGGGAGCCCCAGGGTGCTAAGCCCACATGCTTTGGCGTGTGGTGAGGTGGCAGGCTCATCCCCGAGAAGAAAGTGGTGGCAGGGGCAGGGTGCATGGCCACCGCACTAGACTCTGCGCTTTGGAGCTGGCCCTAGTGGGTCACGTGGCTTCCATGGTCAACACGTTTGTCACGATGTCTGAACGGTGCTGCTCCTCTCCTGAAAAGACATTAATGTCCATCCATGGGACTGTGGGCCGTTTGCCAAGGGAAGTGGCATATTGCATGGAATGTGTGTTCTGTTTTCAGCATGTCTGGTTGGTGAGCAGCTGGGGCTCCACTGGACACATGTTCTGTGTCTTCTGCCTCTGAAGTAGTGAGGTTAGTTCCATAAGAGAATGTACATTCCGTGTAGGACATATGTTCTCTGTAGGACACATGTTCTTCGTATGACATGTGTTCTGTGTTTGGAACATTCTGTTCCCAGCATGTCTGGTTGGTGAGCAGCTGGAGTTCCACTGAACATGTGTTCTGTGTAGGAAGCATGTTCTGTGTAGGACATGTGTTCCATGTACAGTTTGGGCTTCTTTTCTCACAGTTTGTCATGACTCCTCTCTGAGGACCCCAAGCAGGGGGTCCCGGCAGGGGGTCCTGGCAGGGGGTCCTGTGGATCCACCGCGCTGTTCCCCCAGGGCACAAAAGACTGCTGGGGCTGGGACGGCACTGGACTGGGCTGCAGAGGATGGCCTGGCAGTGCCCACTGTGCCCTCACTGCCACGGCTGGCTGGCACCCGGGAGGGCGCTGTGTGCAGCCCTGTAGAAGACCCAGTTGCAACATTGCCTGCTGCTATGGCTGCAGGTGTCCCGTTTCCCTCTGACAATGCTTTCACAGGTGGGGAGAGAGCTCAGGGATGCCCCTGAGAGAGAGAGCCCCTCAGGGGCAGCACTCAAGAGCGCTGGTAGCCCCAGCCTTGGCTGCCTTCTGCAGTTCCCATGATGCAGGCGCCTATATCCCCCGGCTGGCCACTAGGAAGCCCAGGCTGGGGGGCAGTCTCTCACCCAGGGAAAGGTGGTTGTCAGACAGCAGGGAGGGATCACAGGCATGCGATAGCCCAGCCCAGGCTTGGCCATGTCTGTGGCAACAGCCCACATGACTTCTGCCGGCCCAGGCCATGCCCAGGATATCAGCTCCGAGGTGAGGGTGGGTCTGCGTGGATGTTCACGCAGGTCCCTATCCATCTGCAACCTCAAGAAGGTTCAGAGTAACCCCTGATTGTCCACTCATCACCAGCTAGGCCACAGGACGGGGATCTCACACTCAGGGTGTGATTGTCCACTCACTGCTGGCTAGACCACAGGACAGGGGTCGCACACTTGGTGTGTGACCGTCCACTTGCCACCAAATGGCCACAGGACAGAGATCACATGTTCTCATGTCCCAGGGAGAGAACCCTTGTGCACCAATGTCTTCACGCACAACCCAGAGGCCGTGGCCCCCCACCACCTGAAGCCAGATGCTTCTAGGGACACAGACCCTCATGGACTGACTGACCTCAGCTGTCGGTCTCCTTGACAAGGAAGTGAAGTGACAGTGGATGTGTCTGCTGTGGACTCGGCTGGGTGTGGTGGTCGCAGTTGTGGGGAGGCCCCCAGGGACCCCACCACGTGGCACTGTTGCTGGCCCACTCCTCCCCTGGCCTCCATGCTTCCCAACTACCATGTCAGGCTTCATGCTTAGGAATTCAACTTGAAATTTCCTGTTGAAGGCAGGATCTCTGTCCTGGTACCTTAACCACCTCACTCATTCTCTTGCTATGACAGGGATTTGGCCAATGGACACTGGTCTGGGCAATCGTGTGTGGGGAAGTGGGTTTTGGGAAGGTGCTAGGGTTCCGGGAAGGCCCACCTTGGCTGAAGTCCCCCAGGCCCACTCCTGGCGTGGACTCGGAGCCCTGGGCAGCCAAGCACACTGTCTGTCCCTCCCAACTGACTGGTGAGGTCCATGGGGCCTGGGAGATACAAATGGCCCTGCCCCTCCCCATGCCTGCCTGGGACACAGCCAGGTGCTGGATCCAAAGGGCCTTGTGACCTGATGAGGGATGGCAAAACCATGGTCATTGTGCACCCATGGGAGTTGCTATGTGTGGGAGATGGCTGCCAAGCTGTGGTCAGGGCTTATCTAGAGGAAGATGGGAGCCAGGACCTTGCCTGGTGGGCACTGGCTCCTCCCAGGCCTCCACAGAGATGCCCACATGTCCAGGGACAGTCGAGCTCCCCTTCCAGAACATGCCAGAACCATCCTGGAATTGGTGCTGAGAACACAATGTTCTGGCCCCGAGAGAGCTGGGTGGCTTCTCTGCCTTCGGCTTCGCAGCTGCCCAGCCCTGACTGGGCTGTGGAATTAATCATAGCAGCACGGGACAGGGATCCGCGTTAGCCACAGTGCCAGGCACGGGTACAGGTGGCCCTAAGCCTCGAAGTGCACCAGAGTGGCACCGAGAGACCCAGGAGTGCCCAGACCCTCGGTGGGCAGCACAGGCATGACAGTGGCACCTGTGGCCAAGCTCCGTGGCTGGCATGTGGTCAGTGTGGCGACTGTTGTCATCTTTGTGACTCATTCTGGACACCTCTGAGATACTGAAATAGCCCGATGAGCCAGTGGCTGCTGGGGGTGGAGCCTGGCCTGGGTCCACCCCTGCCTGCTGGGAGGCCTGCCCACACAGTCACTTCAGGCCTGAGGTCCCACTACCCCCAGGGTCAGACCCAGATCCATGGCCATCTGCTCTCCATAGGGCTGGGGCTCCTGTGTACCACAGGAACCACGCAGGCCCCATGGACAGGGTTGCAGCCTCGAGTCCAGCAGTGTGCACGCAGGCTCCTGCAGACATGGTTGACCAGAGCTCTTGGGTGGGCAGTGCAGTCTGCAGGGAGTGCACAGGCTCTGGGCACGTACAGGAAAGGTGGCGACGATCAGGCAGCTGAAAGCAAGAGTAGCAGCGAAAGGGGATCGTACTTCCCATGGTTGAAGCAGTGTGGGGGAAGCAGGTGGATGCAGTGGGGATATCTGGGGATTGCTGGATCCCCAGGCAGGGAAGACACAGGAGGAGGGACCCAGCTCCATCACTTGGGGTTTGGTGCCTGGAAGAGCCCAGGTCGCAAGCAAGACACGGGGATCAAGGTAGAGGCTGAGATAGGCTGCCAGCAGTGGAGGGTCCCTGCCTGAGAGACTCCTGTAGCAGAGTCCCCGCACAGCTCCAGCCACAGAGCAGCCCCGACCCCAAATGGAGGCAGGGGAGAAGAGCTGAGAGGCACAGGACTCAGAGCCCCTCCCCCCGCTCAGCCTCCGCGCTGCCCCCTCTGCAGCCCACTCGGTGACCTTGACCGAATGTAACAGGCCTTTCTCTCCACAGCCGGCAGAGGGAGAGGAGCGGCCTAGCGACCCCGGCCGACCCGGAGCCGGCGCTGAGAAAGCGGCTGGGCAGGGCGTGTGCGCCCGCGGCCCGCGCGCTCCTGGACAGCCTGCTGCTGTACCTCGCGGGACGCGCCGACCGGCCCCCCGCGGCCCAGGGCTCCGAGCCCGGCCACGGCCCGAGCCCGTCCGCGCCGCTCGAAGGCGCCCCGCGACGGGTCACGCGCTTCCAGCTCCTGCAGGCCAAGTTCTTGGGCACAGGCCGCGAGCGCCACCTGCAAAGGACCCGCGAGGTGGGCCGGCTCATCGCCAGGGATAAGCCGGGCCCGGGCCGGGGCCTGGTGGGCGCCACCATCCGCCGGCTGCAGGAGCGGACCGGCCAGGGCGCCCAGGGGCCTCCCGGGGAGAGGCCGTTGCGAAGGAGCGCCCCGGGCGCCAGGGGCTTCGTGAAGAGCATCCTGAGGAAGTTCCTGGTAGCAGAGCAGAAGGAGGCGGGCGGGGAGCCGCCGGGCGGCGGCGGGGGCCGGGCGCGGGGCCGCCTGCGCGAACGCTTCGAGCAGAGCGGCCGCCTGTGCTCCGAGGCCGGCCTGCGGCCACTGCGCCAAGACCCAGCTCGAAGAAGCCTCGTGAGGACGCACCGGCCCGAGGCCCGCGAGCTGCACGTGGCCGCCCTGGCCAGCACCTGCTTCCAGGTGCCCGCAGCCCGTTTCCTGGCCTGCACTGCGGAACCGCAGCCGGCCCTCAGCGTCGCCACCGTGGTCTGTGGCCCCCGCAGCTGGCTGTCACCCTGCGCCAGAGCTGGCCAAACCCAGCCCTCCCCTCGCACTGGCCCCAGCCTCCCACCTGCTTCATCCGCACAGGGACCTGCGAGTTCTACAGCTGGAAGGGACAGGACAAGCCCCGAGGCGAGGGGCAGTGTGAACAGCACCTGGGAGGCCCCTGAGATCGCCATGACCGTGTGCAGCTCCGAGGCTGAGGCTGAGGAGGCCTGGTACCAGGCCCTGCTCTTGGCTACCCAGAAAGCTCTCCCAGAAGAGGCAGGCCCTGTACCCATCCCCTCACGCCAACTGGTAGCCTCACAGGCCACCCTGAGGACACAGGCGGCCCCAGAGGCCACACAGCTTACTCTGCAGCACCCACTGATCCACCAGATGCCCTCAGCTTTCGGCCCCCCGCAGGGCAACGCCCAACTGGAAGACAACAGCTCTGGCCCTTTTGGGGGCAGGGGATCAACCAGTGACACACAAGCCCGGTGTCCCATGGTGACTGAGGACAGACCAGTGGGCCAGACTGCTGGGAGACCAGCAAGACTGCAGTTGGCACCAGCCGAGCCAGGGCCCTGGGGAGTGCACTGTGGAGCAGCTGAGGGCTCAGGCACACCCCAGGGACCTGAGGGTGCTCCCTGGCTGAGCCATGGGAAACACTGGTTCCCAGAGATAAAGGATGAGACCACAAGCAGCCATGAGGCCGCAAAACATCAACCAAGGGAAGGTGAGCCAGGGCCACCCCTCAGCAAAGGGAAGGCCCGGGGAGTCCTCACAGAGCCCGAGGGCTTCACCACAGTAGACAGCTGCACCCTGTGGGGGCAGCAAGATGAGCAGCCTTGGAAACTGGTATCTGGGGCTGTCCAGGGAGATGCTGGCCAGGACTCGGCCAGGACCAGGATGTCCCCAGTGACAGAGCCCACATTGGACATCCAGGCCTCTGGGCAGAGGGCAGTCATCAGGAGCACCATGAGTGCCACACGGCCAGAGCCAGGCAGTGCCCACATTCCTCAGATCGAGGCAGCAGGAGAGAGCAGAGCTGAGCTGGCAGGACAGAGTATGACTTTGAACCAGGAAGAAGGCAGAGCCGGGCTGGCAGGGGATGGAAGTAGCCTCTGTTCTCGAGAGATTTTCACTCCAGAGCCCAGCAGCTGCTTCCCGTGCCTGCAGGTGAAGGGGGCCCAGGGCCGGCAGGTGGAGGAGGTCCAGGGCCCGCAGGTGGAGGGGGCCTATGGCCGGCTGGTGAAGGGGGCCCAGGGCCAGCAGTTCAAGGAGGTCCAGGGCCAGCAGGTGAAGGGGGCCTATGGCCGGCTGGTGAAGGGGGCCTATGGCCGGCTGGTGAAGGGGGCCCAGGGCCAGCAGTTCAAGGAGGCTCAGAGCAGGCAGGTGGAGGAGGCCCAGGGCCCGCTGGTGGAGGAGGCCCAGGGCAGGCAGGTGGAAGAGACCCAGGGCCGGCAGGTGGAGGAGGTCCAGGACCGGCAGGTGGAAGGTGCCCAGGGCCGGCAGGTGGAGGAGGCCCAGGGCTGGCAGGTGAAGGGGGCCTACGGCCAACAGGCAGAATGTGCCCAGAGCCAGCAGGTAAAGCAGGCCCAGGGCCGGCAGGTAAAGGAGGTCCAGGGCCGGCAGGTGGAAGAGGCCCAGGGCTGGCAGGTGGAGGGGGTCCAGGGCCCGCAGGTGGAGGGGGCCTATGGCCGACAGGCAGAATGTGCCCAGAGCCAGCAGGTAAAGCAGGCCCAGGGCCAGCAGGTGAAGGGGGCCCAGGGCCAGCAGGTAGAGGGGACCCTGGGGTGGCAGGTAAAGGAGGCCCAGGGCCAGCAGGCTGAAGGTTCCCAGGGCCGGCAGGTGAAGAAGGCCCATGGTCAGCAGGTGAAGGAGGGGACCCTGGGCCGGCAGGTGAAGGGGGTCCAGGGCCGGCAGGTGGAAGTTGCCCAGGGCCAGCAGGTGGAGGAGGCCCATGGCCAGCAGGTGAAGGAGGGGACCCTGGGCCGGCAGGTGAAGGGGGCCCAGGGCCAGCAGGTGGAAGTTGCCCAGGGCCAGCAGGTGAAGGAGGGGACCCTGGGCCGGCAGGTGAAGGGGGCCCATGGCCAGCGGGGGTGGAGTCCCTTTGTCCAGGATCCTCTTGTGGCCAGCTGGGAGGTAAGGTCCCTGGGTGGAGCCACACAGGCAGGCCTAGGGCAGCAAGAAGGAGGCCACAGGCAGGACCTGTGGTCACAGCCAACGCAGCAGCCCCACAGTTCTGGAGCGAGCTGGGAGGCTGCTCTGGGCCAGGAGGCTGAAGTTCAGGGTGTGCAGCTGTGGGGCCCGGCTCAGGAAGATGGTACCCAGGGGCCCAACGGGCCGATAAGCACGACACTGGAAAACAAGCATCTTAGGAGGCCTCTGCACAAGGCCAAGTACAGAGCCCAGAGCTTTGGGGACCAGCAGTCTTTCAACTTGTCTTTCAGGACCAGTGTTCGACCCCCCAAGGCCTGCGAGCCCCCCAAGTGAGGCCAGCCCTCACTGCCCTCGGGACAACCAGGTAGATTCCCCTTGCACTGGTATGGGCAGAAGTGGCCGATGACACTGGCCGATCCCGGTGGCATAGTGATCACCACTGGTCCAGCTCCTGCAGGCCAATGGGAAAGACAGGAGGGGGCTCCTGCTGTAGTCCCAGTAGCTGCAGATGTTGGGGAGTGGGCCAGCAGATGGGACATCTCTGTTGCCTGCCTTTCAAATAAACAAAAATAAATTTTTACAAACCTTGTTAAAGGCTGGGGCTTAGGAACTTGCCAGGTGGTGCCCAGGGCCTGGGGGGGGGGGACACATGAGTCACAGAGCCAGCACCAGGACACTGGACCTTAAGTCTGAAAATGCCACACTGAGACCACGAGAGAGCCATGTGGGGCTGCAAGAGGTCGTCCCCATGGCCACCGTGTGGGGCTGCGAGAGGTCGTCCCCATGGCCACCGTGTGGGGCTGCGAGAGGTCGTCCCCATGTGGCCTGGTGAGGCTGAGAGGTCATCTCTGTGTCCACCTGTGGCACTGTTTCTTCTGGGACCAGTGAGAGGTGGGAGCTTACGGCCTGCAAAGCCATCTGCTGGGCCATGGCACTGACAGGGCACTGGAAACCCAGAAATCTGTGGATGGATAGCAGGTGACCTCCAGCCTAGGGGAAGGTGTGTTCTGGGTGCAGCACCAGGAGGGCCCTAACCAGCCCATCACGTCCATGGCCAGCCTGGGGCTATCAGCTCTCTACTGCTAGTGAGCTGTTCAACCTGGCTCCCATTGCAGCCACTCAGACTGAGCAACTCACTCAAAACCCAGCAAATGCCTGCTATTGGCCTGTGGGGACGGTAGGGGCTGGGACGTACTGGCCCTGCGGCCCCCGGCCCCCCTGGCAGCACCAGGCCCCCACCTCTGCAGGAATCACCTCTGTGTGGGCAGTTGCCCTCAGGCTCCATGTCCTGGCACACACAGCCATGGTCTGCCTGGACACTGTGTCCCTTGAGGGCTTGAGCCAGCACTTGGCTGGGAGGACGTCTGCCTCGCAGGGTTCCCTGGGTCTGCTTTCAAGTGGCATCTGAGTTTTGCTATTTTAAGTGGCAGCAAAAGCGGTCAGCATCTCCCGAAGCGGTCAGTGAAGATGGGCAGCTGAGTCCCCTCCCCCAGCCCCGCCTTCCTCCACTGCCTCCCCTCCCACCCCACGGCCGGGAATGCCCTGGCCTGATTGGCAGGTGGAGGAGGAGCAGGGTGCTCCCGGGAGCTCACTGGCTGGAGCCGGAATGGGGGGCAGGGCGCTCCAACCTCTCTGCCAAATGTCTGGCACACACGGTTGTCAACTGCTGCTCCTGGGCCTATGCCACTGTCCTTGGCAAAACTTGACTAATTCCTTGACCTTTCAAGAAGAAAGTAAACGACCCAGCAACAGAGTAACAGGAGAGGGCATGACCAGCCGGGATAGCCACCAACGTCCACCCGCCCAGGACACTCGCAGCCAGGTGACCAGGGGGTGGGACGGCTCAGGATTCTGGCGTGTTGACTGAGCTGTGGTCGGCCAGTCTCTGACCAGGATCCCGTAGGCTCGATGCCCCTCCACCAGCACACCCAGGGCGGGGGGCATGGGCAGACTTCAGCATCCATTCCTGACCCAGCACACTTGGAAAACAACAGGGACAGTCCAGACCCTGGGTCCCTGCCACCCACGTGAGAGACCTAGAGACATCTCCTAGCTGCTGACCTCATCCTGGCCCTGCCCTGGCTGTGGCAGGTGTCTTAGCTGGCAGGAGCAAGTCTGACCCGAGCCCAGCCTTGTGCAGGTGCTGTGTGGCCTCGGGAGTGTGTACCACGCAGCTGTGTGTGAGCTCAGCAACTCACACCCCAGCCTCCCCCGATCCTGTAGCTGGGGCCAGTGCTGGGTGGCCCAACGAGGTCCCTGCAGGCTCCCAGGTGACCGGGCCTGTGGTCAGGCCGGGCTCTGGCTGGAGGAAGAGGTGAGGGCTGGGCACACTACGTCTGGGAAGAGAATGAGTGGGTGGGTGCTGCTGGGGTCCGTGCAGTGGGTGTGGATGACACAAAGGTGTGAAGAGAACAGCTCCCCCGTTTGGCAGGGCCCAGAGGAGCTTCCAGCTCTTTGGCAACGACTGGGAAATGTCTCTTCAACCACCTTGACGCAGTCTCACGCCTTTTGCATGGACGCTCAAACACCCCACTAGGAATTCTGCAGTCCATTCAGGCAGCGCTGTTTGCCCCTGTGAGGTGGGTTTTGCAACCAATGTGAGCTTGAGAGTTAATGCTGCTGCTGATGTCTTGGTGAGTAGGCCTTTAACTGCACACAGGAGTACAATTAAGTCCGTGCCTTTTCTGGACACCTTATTGTGTGCCTACCCATTGCCCTGGAATCTGGCCCAGACATATAGCACACCTTCTGGGAAAGGGCTTGATAAGAAGCCTACAAACTAATGGAAGTGATGGACGTGTGAGCTGAAACTGCTATGACAAATATAGTCACTGTGACCGTAAAAGTTAGCCTGTCCCTGCAACTCTTTAGAGCATAGGAAATGTAGCTGTTTTAGCCTCTTATATAATTTTTTGACTAGAGGAATTAAGGATGCTTTTATTAATATCATAGAGATATGCTTTTGATTATTGCTTGACTGTTTATGGGGTTATAGAGCCTGCAGTTGTAGGGGAGTTTAATGTTTGGAACTTTTTGTCTTGGATCTTTATGTTTTTCCCTTTTGATGTATTTCTCCCATTAAGTTACAGATAAGTTGTAGAAACAGAAATGTGGTGGGAATGTATTACTAATTAGTAGGTAACCACATGTGCCCTGGCCTTGGAGTCCTGGCTGTCACTCAATGGCTACTAGTGAAGAAGGAATAATGGCTTGCTTTGGAGAACGCGATTATGGTAACTTTCAGTCTCTTCAGGATTAATTTTATTTATTTGTAAAGCAGATTTGCAGAGGGGAGACAGAGATCTTCCATCCACTGGTTCATTCCCTAAATGGCCATGACGGCCAGCGCTGGGACAAGCCAAAGCCAGCAGCCTGGAGCCTCACCACAGAGCGGATAGCAGGGGCCTGGGCAGCCCTGTCCTGAGCCCCATGTGGTCATGTGACAAGAGACCCCCTGCACTGTGCTGGCTACAGTTGAAGGCTAAGAAGGGAGGGCCCTGGCCCAGGACTCAGCCAGGGTCATGGCCCAAGCAGCCTTAGGAATAAAGCCCGTTGTTTCTGACAAAGCCTAGGAACAGTCGTTTGACTCACCAAGTGGAGCCCTAACCTGTCCCGTGAGCACCCGAGAAAGCACCCAGGCTGGCCGGGATCCATGTGCTGACAGCAACCAATGTCCCGGCTGGCTGTCCCCACCGGGACAAGTGTGCCGTGGGCTCTGAGCTACAGATCTGCTCTGTCCACACCCCGTGCTGTCCACGCCAGGAGGAAGATGCAGGCAGCTTCAGGCTCTGCAGGGCTGGCTGGGGCCTTCCTGAGGGGTAGACCGGGCCTCCACTGAAGTCCCCTCTCGCACCAGTCAGAACTGCCCAGTGGCCAGGAGCAGGATCGTGGCCCCAATTCCAGACCACACCAGAGGCTTGGCACCAAGCTGGGTGGCCAGCAGCGTCCCCCACTGCATACAGTGATCAAGGAGACTTCAGTACTGGACACACGGACCACAGAGTGGCCCTCTACACAAGACAGGCAAGGTGAGGCCGCCCGCTGGCCTGGGGGCCCAGGTCCGGCTGGAGTAGGACGAGCTCAGGGCACAGCAAGCAGCTGCAGTGAAGGCAAAGGTGCTGGCCCTTCCGGTCCAGGCGGCAGACTCAGCCGGATCCTGATCTGGGAGTCCACACCCTGGAGGGTCGCGGACAGGGGCCTGGGCTTCCGATCAGCCCGCTGGTGAAGTGTTTCAGAAAAGCCCCCGAGCTGATTCCCACGGGCGGCCAGGTCCGCACTGTCTAGCTGAAGGCGAGAGCCTGCTGGTCCGACCCGCGCCCCCTTAACCTCTGCGCGGTTCGCCCGCAGCAGTCCCGGCCCCTCTCCAGTCGCGCCCGCACCCGGGGCCGCGTCCATCCCAGCCATCGGCGCAGCGGCCTCGGGCCTGAGCCGCGGGAGCCCAGGAGCTGGAGCCGGCCGTTTCCTGCAGAGAAACGGGAGCCGGAGGCCAGGAGCGCAGGAGCTGTGACCACAGACGCCCAAAGCAGGTGCCACCGGCTCCGGCACCGCCCCGCCGCGCTGGCCACGCCCGGCCGGCTTTCGGGGGACCCAGGAGTCGCCCTCCCCCTCCACGCCAGGTGGTGACCCGTCCCTCCCGAGCCCCCACCCCTGCCCGAGCCGGCTGCTGGCTCCGCCCCCGCCCCGCCCCGCCGGAAGGACACGTCCTGGCCCAGCGCGCGGGTTTGGGACTCCTCTCCCCGGGCGGAGAACCAGCGTCGCTCGCGATGGAACCGAGTAGATGCCCGCAGGACGTGCGGGACCCAGTTCCCAGGTGGGTCGCGAGGACAGGGACACGGGGATCCATGCACTTCCCGCCTGCCTGGGATCCCTGGCTCAGCCCCTGCGCGCCGTGCCGCGGCGCAGGTGTGCAAGGTTCAGGTGCGCGGGGCGTGGTCGGCAGTAGCCGCGTGCTCTTCTGCCAGGGTGGACGCGTATGGGTTCGAGCGGCCCGAGGACTTTGACTACGCCGCCTACGAGCAGTTCTCCGCCTCCTACCTCGTGGTTCTCGCAAGGAGAGCGGCCAAGTGGTCCCGGCTGCTGCGGGGCGGTCGCGTGGTTCGAAGGAGCGGCACAGGTAAACGCCCCACCCGCCTCGCCCGGGGAGCCGAAGGGCGAAGTCCAGGGTTCCCGCCAGCGCCTCTCGGGCAGGGTGCGGGACTCCGGACCGCGCCGAGGGTGGTGTCTGTCTGCAGACCTGCTCGGGACATGGCTGCGGCCACACCTCCCTGCAAGGTCCGCCAGGACCTGGACCCCGCCTGCTGCAGGGCGCACCTGGCCCGGGACAGGATGGGGTGACGGGCGACGGGGCGGCCAGGCTTTCTCCGTGCAACCTGGAAGGGCAGTGCTCGCTGGACCCTGGACAGCAGACAGTGAGGGGTTAGGGTGGTCCTCAGCTGACCCCAGGAATGCCCATGTGGCCGGGAGGATGGGCCTGCTGGACTGGTGTGTGGCTGGGTCCCCACTGGGTGCAGCTCCTCCTGCCCAGAGCATCCCTCAGGTTTACTAAACCTGGGCAGGCCTGGGGCTCTCTGCAGCTCCATCCTCGCCTTCCTTCCCGACCCTGAAGTCTGTGTCCCGTGTGCACCCCAAGTGTATCCTGAGCAGCCACGGGACTCAGCTGCTCCCAGTGAACCTCTGTTATGTCCCGTGGTTTAGACTGAGATGCTGCCTGGACTTTGCCCCAACATGGATGCAGGGTCCCAAGGCTTTGGGCCATCCTCGACTGCTTTCCCAGGCCACAAGCAGGGAGCTGGATGAGCAGTCACCGGGACACGAACCAGTGCCCATATAGGATTTCGGCGCATGCAAGGAAAGGACTTTAGCTAGTAGGCTACTGCACTGGGCCCCTTTTACAAAGATTTACTTAAGTATCCCAAAGGCAGAGTGGAAGAGGGCGTGTCATATGGGAGAAGGAACCTTCCACCTGCTGGTGCACTCCTCATTGCCTCCAACAGCAGCAGCCTGGAGCCTGGCCCTCCAGCTGTGCCTCCCACATGGACGGGAAGCACCCAAGCACGTGGGCTGTTGCCTGAGGCTGCCCGGGCACTCCAGTGTGAAGTGGGGCGGGGGCAGTGAGGCCAGGCCTTGGGGATCACGCGGACGTGGAATGCAGGCTGTCAGTACTGGCCTCCAGTGCCTGCCTGGCACCGCTGTAAGACATTGGACCCTGGATGTGGCCCCTTGGTTCAGCGACACATTCTGAGTTTGTGGCAGTCACGTTGCCTTTGGCCAGTTGTTGGCTTTTTACCATTGGCCTACCATTGGTCTACCCCAGCGGTGCTGATCTGGACGGCTGGGTGCTTCTCAGCCATGCTAGGTTTTTGGAGAGCTGGGTACTAACTGGCTGTTCTAGGTTCTGCCAAGAGGGTAGAGAATTTGGGGAGTATGTACCAGTTTGGGTGTACAGATCTTTCAGTTTTGTGAAATGTGTATGTGAAGTGTGAACACGTGTACGTACATGTGTGTTCATGTGTTGTTCGCTGTCCGTTAGTGATGGGCTTTAGCGCCAGTAACACGCATGGACTACCGAATGATGGTCAGTAGCTGAAGTTTGTTAGTGGCATCAGGCTTTTACAGACTGAGGGTCACATATAAGGGAGAAGCTTTGAGCAGCTTACACAGCTCCCATAAGCCTGCCTACGGAACCCATCAATTGTTTTCACATCCTTGTCTGAAAGTATCTCTTTTTGTTTTGTATATCCAATCAAGTGTCCTCATTCAAATTATATCCAGTCAGTTGTTCTCGTACAAATGATAGCCAATCAATTGTCCTCCTTCAATGTGCACGTCCATCCCTGTGTCTGTGGAGCCAGAGCCCGCCTCTCCCCACTGGTGCCCATCCGTGTCTCCTGTCTGCAGTGAAGCGCTACGTCAGGAAGGGGGTCCCTCTGCAGCACCGTGCCCATGTCTGGATGGCTGTGAGTGGAGCCCAGGCCCAGATGGACCAGAACCCTGGCTACTACCAGAGCCTCTTGCAGGGAGATGGGAGTCCAGAGCTGGAGGAGGCCATCAGGACAGGTGGGTACGCTGCCAGGGCCACTGCGGGCAGGGGGAGCTGCTGTGGGCACAGTAACAGTGATCCCCCTGCAACACCATGCCTGTGTCTGAAGCCCAGGCCCATAGACCAGAACCCCGGCTACTTCCAGAGCCTCCTGCAGGGGGCCATCAGGACAGGTGGGTACGCTGCCAGGGCCACTACGGGCAGGGGGGCTGCTGTGGGCACAGTAACAGTGACCCCCTGGATGAACTTTGCCCTGTATGTGTGCATCCACGCGTGACAGGGCAGTGAGGAGACCAGGACCCTCTGTGGGGACTGCAGTTGAGCTCCCTGTTCACAGCATCCCGGGCTTCTCATGAGGCGGTCATGAGGATGGCTGAGTACCCGACCCCTGAAGCCTTTGGGCACGTGCACCTGCATCCACGAGAAATACCAACTTCAATTCAAGGCCTGGGACTTGTGTTTTGGCCTTGTGTGGATGCCATGACCACGTGGGCATCCCTGTGGCCTATGTTTGGTGTTCCTGTGTGCCATGGATGCTGTGGCCATGTGGGCATCCCTATAGTCGCTGTTTGATCCTGTGTGCTGTGGATGCTACGGCCACATGGGTGTCCCTGTGGCCTATGTTTGGTTCTGTGGTCTTTGTGGTCACTGTGTTTAGTGTGGCAGTCAGCGTGAGGCCACAGGGGAGCCTGGGCGGCTTTGTGCACTGGCTGCTGGGAAGTGGGCAGGGCCAGCAGCGGGGAGCCCCAACCACAGGGATCTGTGTGGGCTTCCCAGAGGGCACTCGGCTGCCTTTGTCCCTCAGCACGAGTCCCTCACATTCTTCCTTGTTTTTTAAAGATTTATTTTATTTTTATTGGAAAGTCAGATACACAGAGAGGAGAGACAGAGAGGAAGATCTTCCATCTGATGATTCACTCCTCGAGTGACCACAACGGCCGGTGCTGCGCCGATCTGAAGCCAAGAGCCAGGAACCTCCAGGTCTCCCACGCGGGTGCAGGAACCCAAGCTTTGGGCTCTCCTCGACTGCCCTCCCAGGCCACAAGCAGGGAGCTGGATGGGAAGTGGAGCTGCCGAGATTAGAACCGGCGCCCATACGGGATCCCAGCGTGTTCAAGGCAAGGACTTTAACCACTAGGCCACGCCGCCGGGCCGGAGTCCCTTACATTCCGTTCTTCCCTCTGCTGGTTCATTCCCCAAGGGCAGCAATGGCCGGAGTGTGGCCCACTTGGAAGCCCAGAGCCAGGAGTTCCATCTGGGTGCTTGAACCCTCGCCTGCAGTCTCCCTGGATTCCCGCCGGACCCAGTATGGATGTGGGCATCCTGAGCCTCCGGCTGGCCCCAGCGTATCCCTGGGCCCCGTATTTGAGTACACAGGCTGGTGAGGGTGGGGCTAGGGCGGGCGGCCAGTGGCTGCAGCTCTGCTGGCTCGGGTCCTAAGGAGCAGCCTGGGGAACCCTGGGCGCCCAGCACCTGGCTCCCCAGTCTGTGCTGGTGGCCTGGGTGTATGCTAGGCAGGTGCGGCAGCCAAACCTTTCTCAGAGATGTGGGGCCAGTACCCGCAGCCCCTGGGGTGCCCAAATGGGGGTCCTGAGGGTCATTTTTCCAGGGGTCTCTCTGCATCTGTGCAGATCTGAACCGGACCTTCCCAGACAATGTGAGATTTCGGACGACAGCAGAGCCCTGCCTGCAGCAGAGCCTGTACCACGTGCTGCGGGCATATGGAGCGCACAACCCAGGGGTGGGGTACTGCCAGGTAAACCCTGAGTCCCAGCCCAGGCTTGGGCGCTGTCAGGGTGGGGGCCTGAGTCTCAGCCAAGGTTAACACAGGGTGCAGTCCCCTATTGGGGTGGACCGGACTCGGTGGATGCCCGTCCACAGTTGCCCTCGAGGGTCCCCTCGTGGCAAGCACAGGGAAGAATGGGAGAAGGGGGACCCATGTCCTGGGGCTCAAGCAGGTTTCCGACCTCAGGGCATGAACTTCATTGCGGGGTACCTGATTCTCATCACCGAAAATGAGGAAGAATCTTTCTGGCTGCTGGATGCGCTGGTTGGAAGAATACTGCCTGGTATGACCACCTTACCACGTGCCTCCCGTGTGCTGACGGCCCTACTGTGCGCCTCAGCCGTGTCCTGACGGCCCTAGTGTGCGCCTCAGCCGTGTGCTGACGGCCCTAGTGTGCGCCTCAGCCGTGTCCTAACGGCCCTACTGTGCACCTCAGCCGTGTGCTGACGGCCCTAGTGCGCGCCTCAGCCGTGTCCTGACGGCCCTAGTGCGCACCTCAGCCGTGTGCTGACGGCCCTACTATGTGCCTCAGCCGTGTCCTGACGGCCCTAGTGCGCACCTCAGCCGTGTGCTGACGGCCCTAGTGCGCACCTCAGCTGTGTGCTGACGGCCCTACTGTGCGCCTCAGCCGTGTCCTGACGGCCCTAGTGTGCGCCTCAGCCGTGTGCTGACGGCCCTACTATGTGCCTCAGCCGTGTCCTGACGGCCCTAGTGCGCACCTCAGCCGTGTGCTGACGGCCCTAGTGCGCACCTCAGCCGTGTCCTGACGGCCCTACTATGCGCCTCAGCCGTGTGCTGACGGCCCTACTGTGCGCCTCAGCCGTGTCCTGACGGCCCTAGTGTGCGCCTCAGCCGTGTGCTGACGGCCCTACTGTGCGCCTCAGCCGTGTGCTGACGGCCCTACTGTGCGTCTCAGCCGTGTGCTGACGGCCCTAGTGCCTCAGCCGTGTCCTGACGGCCCTACTGTGCGCCTCAGCCGTGTGCTGACGGCCCTAGTGCGCGTCTCAGCCGTGTGCTGACGGCCCTAGTGCGCCTCAGCCGTGTCCTGACGGCCCTAGTGCGCGCCTCAGCCGTGTCCTGACGGCCCTAGTGCGCGCCTCAGCCGTGTGCTGACGGCCCTACTGCGCGCCTCAGCCGTGTGCTGACGGCCCTACTGCGCGCCTCAGCCGTGTGCTGACGGCCCTAGTGCGCGCCTCAGCCGTGTGCTGACGGCCCTACTGCGCGCCTCAGCCGTGTGCTGACGGCCCTAGTGCGCGCCTCAGCCGTGTCCTGACGGCCCTAGTGCGCGCCTCAGCCGTGTCCTGACGGCCCTACTGTGCGCCTCAGCCGTGTGCTGACGGCCCTAGTGTGCGCCTCAGCCGTGTCCTGACGGCCCTAGTGTGCGCCTCAGCCGTGTGCTGACGGCCCTACTGGGCGCCTCAGCCGTGTGCTGACGGCCCTACTGTGCGCCTCAGCCGTGTGCTGACGGCCCTACTGTGCGCCTCAGCCGTGTGCTGACGGCCCTACTGTGCGTCTCAGCCGTGTGCTGACGGCCCTACTGTGTGCCTCAGCCGTGTCCTGACGGCCCTAGTGCGCGTCTCAGCCGTGTGCTGACGGCCCTACTGTGCGCCTCAGCCGTGTGCTGACGGCCCTACTATGTGCCTCAGCTGTGTGCTGACGGCCCTAGTGCGCGCTTCAGCCGTGTGCTGACAGCCCTACTATGTGCCTCAGCTGTGTACTGATAGCCCTGTGTGCCTCAGCCATGTGCTGACAGCCCTACTATGTGCCTCAGCCGTGTGCTGACAGCCCTACTGTGTGTCTCAGTTGTGTGCTGATAGCCCTGTGTGCAGACATTTCTACTGTCTGGTTAGCTATGTGTTGATTGGATCCCATGTCCTGAGGTGGGGTGATTGGAAGGACAGGTGGGGGCCACTTTCTGGGGCCATGAGGCAGCTGCTGGGTGGCCCTGCCCAGGAGCCCAAGGTGCTGCTCTGTGCCTGACCTGGGTGGCCCTGAGGGACACAGCAGGGAGCTGCCCAATCTTAATGTAACCCTGGTGACTGGCAGTTTTGCTGGGCTCCAGCCTTTATTTTTGGAAGCTGCTCTAAACCTCTGGGCCAAGGTCAGGCTGTGGCTCGGCGGGATTCCCGGCCACCTCTGCTATGCATGTGTGGGCTTGGGGTCAATGCTGACCACCCGTCCTATGCCCCTAGCTAGGGCAGGACAGATGGAGGGCTTGGAAGGCACGGCTCCCGGGAATGGTAGCATGGCGCACACTTGGCTGGGCCCCCTCTCTGGCTGCTGTCCCCTGCCTGTCGCTGCTTCTCACACTGCATTAGCTGGCTGGGCAGTCAGCCCCCGAGCTCCTTGCCAAGATAGGCCAGAGCAATGGACAGCAAGGTCAGTTGGCACATGTGTCCTAACGGCTCTGTGTGGTCAGTCTCATAACCCACAGCTTCCCAGCTACATCCTCTCCCCCTCAGGGCCCCTGGCCTGGGGACCAACTTGGTCCTCCAGCTCCTCCCCCGGACGGTACCTATGGCTGTTGGGACAACACTGAGCATGGATTTTTCATTTTGACAGGAAGAGATCTGTCTGCTGGCTCATTCCCTAACTGGCAGCAACAGCCAGAGCTGGGCCAGGCCAAAGCCGAAAGCCCCATCTCAGCTCCCCGGGCGGGGGGTGGGACCAAACACGAAGCAGGCACCTGCAGCCTTGTGGGGGTGTACATACCAGGACCAGGAAGTGGGGCTGTGCCCAGCTGAAGCCAGGAGCCCATGCTGGGCTCCCACCTGGGCACAGGTGCTGGGTGCCCCACTGGTGGCTGCAGCCTCCTCATCCTTGGAGCCACAGGGGCTGACCCTCCTCCCACCCTGTCCAGATTACTACGGCCCCCAGATGCTGGGCCTCCGGACTGACCAGCAGGTGCTGGCGGAGCTGGTCCGGAGGAAGCTGCCGGCCGTGGCCGCCCTGCTGGATGGGCACGGAGTGCTGTGGACACTGGCGGCGTCCCGCTGGTTCATCTGTCTCTTTGTGGACGTCCTGCCCGTGGAGGTGAGCATGGGCCTACCACGGCCCAACTGGCCGGGTCCCCACAGACTGTCTGGCCCTGCCTCACTGCCGTGTCCCCCGCAGACCGTGCTGCGCGTCTGGGACTGCCTTTTCAACGAGGGCTCTAAGGTCCTCTTCCGCGTGGCCCTGACACTCATCAAGCAGAACCAGACACTGATTCTGCAGGCGGCCAGTGCGCCCGACGTGTGCGACAGGTTCCAGCAGATGACACGCGGCCCCTTTGTGACAGAGTGCCACACCTTTATGCAGGTGTGTGGGGCGGTGTCACGGGGTCCCTCACGCACAGGGAGGTTGTGGGTCTGAAGGGTTCCCATTTGTGTTCCAGAAGGTGTTCTCTGAGCCGGGCAGCTTGCCCATGGCAACCATCACCAAGCTCCGGGAGACGTGCAGAGCCACGCTGCTGGCACAGGGCTGAGCCCACTGACGACCAAGGCTCTGCACCTGGCCAGGACTGTGAATGCTGTCACCAAGTCCAGGTGCTGGCCACACTGACATGGCCTCACTGGACCTGAGTGTAGACTTCTTCACAGTGACATGGAATGTCTTCCCACGACCTTTGGCTGTCAGCTATGAAGTCAGATCTGCGAAGTATTTTTACAGGAGAATAAAGGGGCACTCATTAAAGACCATCAGTGCCTCTGCCTGTGTCACCCAGTTGTCAGCAGGCCGGGGCTGCACCCATGTGGGAGACCCAGGTAGGGTTCCTGCTCTGGCCTGGCCCAGATCTGGCCTTTGGGGACACCTGGGAAGTGAAGCAGCAGATAGAAGGTATCCCCTCCAGTCCCTTGTACTCCCCTCATGTCCCTTCGCCTGGTGAACTGTGGGTGACAGACGGCAGTTATGAGTGGTCTCAGGGGCCTGGGCCTGACTGGGCCAAGGAAGGGTCCTCAACTACCATGCTACACCCTGCTTCACGGCAGGCCTGGCTCTCAGGCCATTCGACCTTATGTGGAACCCAGGGGTAAGGGCACGGAGCTACACAGCCCCTGCCCACTGGTCAGCACTGCTCCTGGCTAGCACTGGCCCAGCAACCCTGGGGACATACTGAGGACAGACTCCAGGGTCCAGACTGCAGGACTGCGGCACTGTGGAACCAGTCCCTTGGTCACCACAGTGACCTTCCTCGGCCACACCCACCTGTGCTGTGGGGTGGGCTGGTTCAGGCTTAGCCAGGCCTGACAGCTTGTTAAGGCCCAGGCAACTGAGCAGGGTACATGCGGGTCTGAGCTCCAGGGGTGGGAGAGGTGTTTCCCGAGTATGGCCCCAGAGCAGTCGTGCATGGTAGGCCCCCCCAGCTCTGACCCCACGGCATGCCCCTGGACACACACAGGTTCTCACTGGGCAAGAGGCCTTTTTATTAGCTCTGTTGCAGGCAGCACTGCCATGGGCAGCTACTGCCACCAGTGCAGGCACAGGGATGCCCATCGTTCCACCCAAGCCCTAAACCCCGACAGATGCACAGCCCAGCAGTGCCACTCCTGGCCAGGGCAGCCCTGCCTGCCCACCTGGCTCGCCCCGAAGGTCACACGTGGGCAGCCTCCCTTGGGGCGGGTCAGGCCGGAGGCCATTTTCCCTTTGTAAGGCTTGCATCTGAGTGAAGAAGAAACCAAACACCAGACTCTCAGAATAGCCAAGCAGGAGTGGGACCGGAGCCAGGCAGGAGGGCCTCTGCCCCAGCTCTCCTTTGGTAAGTAGGAATGCTGACCAACTAGCAGACCCTGTGCTGGTCCTCTGTGGGTCGCGAGGCAAGCGGGGCATTCACACGGACAAAGCAACGCCAGCAGTTTGCTCCAGAGTGCCCTCCCCCACCCGCTGGCACCCAGGGCAGGTGCAGGGCCGGCGGCGCCTCTAGATGGTCTGGTAGCCAGCGTGGCTGCGCTTCCTGCCGATGAGGTAGGCGATGAGCACGATGAGCACCAGGCCGGCCAGCGCACCGCCCACGGCGATGGGGATCAGCATGCTGTCCTGGTCCAGCGGGCACTCCTCCACTGCAGGCACACGGCTGTCAGTCCCAGCCCTGCCCGGGGCCCGCCCAGCAGCCCGCCCCCAACCCTGGGCACTCACCAGACCCGAATTTGTCATCCTTGACCCTGAAGGCCTGGACCCATACCCTGAAAATGCTGAGGGAAAAGGCGGGTGTGACACGGACACGCTCTTCCGAGTTGCACTTGTACGAGTTCCCCAGTGTGGCCTGTAGTGCCCTCAGCGAGTTGTTGGTGGCTGCAAAGGCGGGCTCTGCGAGGCACGACACAGCCCGTTAGCCCAGGCCATGTGCCCGGGGCAGAGGAAGGAGGCTAGGGTCTTACCTCTGGCATCTGGAAGAACTGTATTCAGCTTGACTCCTTGCAGGAAGTACTGGCTGGCACTTGCATTCTGGAAAGGAGACAACTGATGACATGCTGGACACGTAGGGCCCAGCCCCCACGTGGCCATCTCTGCAGCATGCTGGACACCCAGAACCCTGTCCCCACTCAAGCAGGACATGACTGCCAGGCCTCACCGTCCCGAACTGCAAGGTCAGCACAGTGTTCCTTTCCGAACTGTGCAGCTCCAGGGTCACCAGCTGCGCCTCACACAACCCGCTGAACGTGGTCTTGTTGGGGTTGATGTTGAACACTCTGGTCACAGTCTGCAGGAGGAGACAGCCAAGCTACCACCTACCTGCCTGCTCAGAGAAGGCATACAAGTCGCTCGCTCGGGCGCACAGGCCAGATGCTGAAAGTACTTTCTGCCACCTCTGCCACCTGCAGGGTAAGGTTGCCACCTGGAAGACTCCATGCTCCTGTGCATCAGGCTCCCTAGGCCTCACTGCTGCCACCAAGGGGAGGCCAGTGACCAGCATGTATATGAGGGATGGCAGTGAGGTGACCTGTCCACCACGTGTGTGTGAGGGACGGCAGTGAGGAGACCTGACCACCACGTGTGTGTGAGGGACAGCAGTGAGGGGACCTGTCCACGTGTGTGTGAGGGACGGCAGTGAGGGGACCTGTCCACGTGTGTGTGAGGGACGGCAGTGAGGGGACCTGTCCACGTGTGTGTGAGGGATGGCAGTGAGGAGGCCTGTCCACCACGTGTGTGTGAGGCACGGCAGTGAGGGGACCTGTCCACCACGTGTGTGTGAGGGATGGCAGTGAGGAGGCCTGTCCACGTGTGTGAGGGACGGCAGTGAGGGGACCTGTCCACCACGTGTGTGTGAGGCACGGCAGTGTGAGGAGGAATGTCTACCACGTGTGTGTGAGGGACAGCAGTGAGGGGACCTGTCCACGTGTGTGTGAGGGACGGCAGTGAGGAGACCTGTCCACGTGTGTGAGGGACGGCAGTGAGGAGACCTGTCCACCACGTGTGTGTGAGGGATGGCAGTGAGGAGGGCTGTCCATGTGTGTGAGGGACGGCAGTGAGGGGACCTGTCCACCACGTGTGTGTGAGGGACGGCAGTGTGAGGAGGGATGTCTACCACGTGTGTGTGAGGGACGGCAGTGAGGGGACCTGTCCACCATGTATGTGGGCCTGACTGTCCCACAAGGCCGACTATATGTCCCAGAGGACAGTCAGAGCAGGCTGGAACCCCCTCCCCACACCAGCAGCTGTGTTCCTACCGTGTTGTCTCTGAGTACGTAAGTGACGTTCAGCTGCAGCCCCATGCTCGCCAGCAGGCAAGTCTCGTTGTTATTGCTCACGTTGTACCTGGAGACCGAGGGGCTCTCGGGCCTGGGAGGCGGCGAGGGGCTTGACGTGCTGGGTGGTGCTGGCGGCGCTGGGGTCGGGGAGGGGGTGTCCTGCTGGCAGTGCGACTCTGTGGGGAAAAGGCAAGGATGATGCTGCTTGCCTGCAGGCGTCAGGGGCCAGGGCTGTCCTCCCTCTGCAGCGTCGCATTCTGCTCAGGGCCTCAGGGCCACCTGTCTCAACTCCCGCAGAGGCCCAGGACAAGCCAGGCGAGGTGGGCAGAACCTGCAACCTGGTGCTCCCACCTGCCTGCAGCCCCAGCTCTGTCACTAGTCCCTGCGCCCAGCCCTGGGATCAGCAATGTGTTTCTGAACAGTGACAGCCATGATGGTACAGACGTGGGCTGCTCTTCCTGTGGCAGCAGCTCAGCTTTGCCCCAAACAGGCATTTCTGTGGAGTCACTGGCCAACGAACTCCACACTAGAGGGCTCCTCTTGCAGTCTTGGCTTCCTGCTAGCAAGTCCCCTGGATGGCCCCAGCAGTGAGTCCCTGCCACCTACAGAGGAGCAGTACTGAGTGTCACTCCTGCCACTGTGGGCCTGGAGGAATGAGCCAAAACACAAGCACTGCATGTCTGTCTGTCTTTTAGGTGAATTCTAAAGATTTACTTTATTTGAAAGAGTTAGAGATCTTCCATTCACTGGTTCACTCCTCCAAGTATCCCCAATGGCCATGGCTGGGCCAGGCGGAAGCCTGAAGGGTTATCCAGGTCTCCTGCGTGAGTGCAAGGACCTGCCATCTGGCCCATCCGCCACTGGTTCCTCAGCAGATGTCCATGTGGGGTATCAGCGCTGTGGGTGGAAGTTTCGCTCATTATGGCGCTAGCCCTAAGCAGTGCATTCCTGAGGCGCAGCAAGCACACAGCACATCCGAGCACTGGTTCTAGTCCTGGCTGCTCCACTTCCAATCCAATTTCCTGCTAATGTGTCCCTAGAGGCAACACATGAGGACCCGTGTGTGGGCCCAGAGCACAGTCCCAGACCAGGGTGTCTGGCCAGCCCTGGCTGCTGTGGCATTTGAGGACTCAACGAGCAGACAGAAGATCCCTCTGAGTCTTTCAAGTGGATAAAAATGCAATTTTCTTTTTTTCCTACAGCAGTGAGGGCAGCAGCCTGCAAGGGGCAGCCTGCGGTCACTGGCTCCCTGGTCTGGCAGGGCCCTGCAGGTCTGCTGCTGGCTGCAGTGGGCTTTTCCTTCCAGCCTTCACCATCTCTGAACAAAGCTGGGACAGGAGACATGGGAGGGCAGCTCCCCAGCTCACCCTCAGGAGCCCAGGAGCGGTCCTGCCTGACCAGTCTTGGAGCCCGCTGGTGGGCTGGCTGAGAGGCCGCAGGTCCCCAAAAGGCTCTTCCAGTCCTGCGACTGGATGAGTCAAGATGTGTTGGAGCCGCGACACAGTGCAGCTGCCCGACCTCTCTGAGGCTCCCAGCACAGTCATGTCCGTGTGTCGCTGACTGCACCGTGGGGAACATGTGCACACAGAAGCGTCTGCCGTGTTGTGGTGAGACCGAGTGTTGCCCCTCCTGTGAGCTGCAGTGAGAGCTCTCACGTGACCCCACAGCAGCTGGCACACACCTGTACCCTTCCCCTACAGTCCCCCAACCCGTTCACCCAGCCCCTTCCCCTAACAACCCCCCACCCAGTAACTACTAGACCCGACCATGCGCCTCCCAACTGCTGTCTGATTCAACCTGGACCCGCCCCAGCACCCACCGCTCTGCTTATGATTTCTACAAGAATTTTAAAAAGTTCATGCAAGAAGACAAGCTTATTTTGGAGCAAAACCACTTCTGCCTCAAGGACGGCCCAATGCGTTGGGACCCTGTGCCCGCGTGGAAGACCCGGAAGAGGTTCCTGGTTCCCGGCTTCGGATCGGCACGCACCGGCCGTTGCGGCTCACTTGGAGAGTGAATCGTTGGACGGAGGGTCTTCCTCTCTGCCTCTTCTCCTCTCTGTATATCTGACTTTGTAATAAACTGAATAAATCTTTAAAAAAAAAAACAAACCAACCACTTCTGCAGCCCATACACACTGTGTTCACAAAGTGCATGGAAAATGCGTTAAGTACAGGCTCCAGGTTTCCTGCACCAAAATAAACTTCCTTCATTCCCTTCCTGCCAACACCCACAAGCCCTTGGCCAGTCAACCCACTGAGGGAGCCCAGCTCACCCACACCCCTCCACGTGCTGGCCCAAGGGCCAGGCCGCCGCACCTGCCTCGCTGAAGCTGCCGTTGTGCAGGTAGGCCTGGAGAGTGGTGTTCTGCAGTGTGAGGGTCACATTGCGCCCATGTACCTGCATGTCACTGACACATCGGTACTTCTTGTCAATGTCAGCCTTGATGTCCATCTTGAAGTCGACCAACTCACTGCCTGTGTTGGAGGAAAAACAGGACCCTGAGCTGCCGGGCACTCCAGGAGGCAGCGCCCACACTGCATGGGCCGCCCGCCTGTCAGGGCACAGCCGCTCGGCTCTGCTCTTACCGTTGGAGCTCGCATTGGGAAAGTACTCAGAGTCCGACAGGCTGTAGCCAAACCTAAGCAGCTGCACGCCGTACCGTGTCGCGTTTCGAGTGAAACTGAGGGCCAGGGTGTGTCCCCTGAAAGCAATTGTGAGGATGGGGTCGGAAGCGTTCTCTTTGCCACAAGAGCTGTTGCTGTCGAGGACTTTTGCAGTGGCTGGCAGCTCAAAGGTCACCGTCTAGGACAAGCACAGTTCCAGCAGAGCCAGTTAGAACCAGGACAGCCCCACACCCATCCCTCACATCCAGCTCTGAGCAATGAGGGCTCATGTGACAGGGTCACTGACACCCTCACGGAGACCGGGCTGCTGGCGTTGGCTGGCCCAGACGTCGTGGAGGGCGAGCAGCAGAAGGACCTCTGAAACAGAGGAGAAACCAGAAAGAGCTCCTTGGTAAGTCTCACAGCAGCGCAGACCTCCTGGTTCAGACATGAGCAGTAACCGCTGGGCATGGCTGTGGGCGCACTGGGGAAGCTGCACTGCAACCCCCCAGCAGGGCACAGCACTTGCGTCTCCTCCAGTGTCTGCCTGGCCTGGTCACTGGAGATGCTGACAGTACCAGAAGACTTCCACCACCTGCTGTTCCTTCAGTCCATCAGGTAGTTAAAAATGCTGCTTCAGGGAAAACAGCTCCAGCTTCCAGTCAGAGCTAAAGTTCCCGCTGAACTAAGGAGACAAGCGTCATGGTGTGTGGGCTATAGCAGTGCACCCTGCTCTCCTTCGTCGTCACAGAAATGCTGCTTTTCGGCCTCAGGCGGACTGCAGCCCCACTCTGTCCACCACTGCACACCCCCCAACAAACAGAAATGCTGGTGTAAGGCAGGCAGTGCCGCAGAAGCACCTGGATTTCCTGCTACCACTACAACAACAGGATGAAAAGCTGATGTCTGGGCCAGCATATACATGCAGCAGAGGGAGGAGCCATCTTCTACAGCGCCAGTTCAAGTCCCGGCTGCTCCATCTCAGTTTCCTGCTAATGCACTTGGGAAAGCAGCGGAGGACGGCCCAGCTCCGGCCACTGCGGCCGTGTTGGAAGTGAACCAATGGCTGGAAAAGCTCTCTGTCCCTTCCTCTCTCTGTAACTGTCTTTCTAGGAGACCAACTAACGTTAGCCCAGCGAGCAGGGCTGTTTCTAGGAGCTACAGCAAGAGCCCCCACTATGGGCCGCAGGACCTCCTGGACACCATGCGAGCCAAACTCCTGTGAGTGTTCCACGTGGGCCCACAGTCACATGAGCTGAGTGCAACACAGGGTCCACCAGGCCCAACATGTCTGGGAGTGGCAGTGCCTGCAGACAATCATAAATACAAATCCAGGGGGGAGATCCCACACATGTCCACTAGTGGACAGTTAGCAGAAGGAGGCAGCATTGTGGCCCAGTACAATGAGTGCGGCACCCCATTTCCTGTGTCGGGTCTAGCTGAGTCCCAGCTCGGCTTTCCATTGGCTTCCTGCTAATGCCCCTGGGAAAGCAGACCAGCATGGTCCAAGTGCTTAGCACGCTGTCACCCAGGATGGCGGCATGGCTGCTGAGGCCACTAGGGAGTGAACCAATGGACGCAAGAGCTCTTCCTCCCTTTTACTCTTACAAAACTAAGCAAAATACCAACAGAGAAGTTAGAATGAAGCACACACATGCAGCTACCGGCTTCAAGACCACCTTCTGCCTCTCGTGCAGAACAAGGCAGGTGATGTCAGCAGCATGGCCCGACAAGGTGCTGCAGCAAATGCCACAGAGCCACTTGTGGGGCAGGACAACGGGTTACGAAAAGCCCAGTCAGCACCATGCTTACACAACAGTCAGGAGGGCGGGGACCTGTGTGACGAAACTGCTACTCGGGCTGAGGCCTGAAGGGGCCCACGGTGTCACACTCACACACACACTCTCACCCCTCACACAGAGGAGCAAAGCGCCAGTGGCAGTGGCACTTCCTACCTTGGGACCGCTCCTGGCTTCATAGGTCACAGAGAAGTTGGCTGACAAGTTGGCCATTATGCATGCTGTGTTGTTGCTATTCTTCACTGTGAACTCCACACCACGCGCCAGACCTGCCAATTCCACGAGTGCAGAGGATCACACAGCAGCCTGAGGCCCCGCCAGGCCCTGCCAGGCCTCGTAACTCACCAAGCAACTGGGTCACAAAGGGGCCTTTCAAATTCTCCGAAACCACTGCTGTGGTAAGCACCACCATGTTGTCTTGGGCCAGCAGTGTGGCCAATGGGTTAGGCCACTCTCTGCAACAGCCACAGGCAGTGTGGGTGCTGGCTCAAGTGCCCCCTGCTCTGCTTCTGATCCAACTCCCGGCCAACCCACCTGGGAAGGGAGCAGAAAAGGTGCCCATTCCCTGGGCCCCTGAGTGTACATGGGAGACCAGACAGAGCTTCAGGCCCAGCCTGGCCCAGCTGTTGCAGCTGTGTGAGGAGTGAGCCAAAGACCTTCAACTCGCTCTCTTCCCAACTCTGTGCTTCAAATGAAATCATCTTTCTTGAGAAGAAAAGCCTGGTTGTCTGCCCAGTTTCAGGAAGGTCCTCAGAACAGGGACCCATGAGACACGGCTGCTCTAATGGGGATGTCTGGTGGCAGGCACCACCTCCTTACAGCTGGGAGGAACCTGGGGGCCGGTGCCATGCACAGTGTGTCCTGCCTGCTCCACTTCCCATCCAGCTCCCTGCTTGTGGCCTGGGAAAGCAACAGAGGACGGCTCAAGGCCTTGGGACCCTGCACCCACGTGGGAGAATGGAGGAAGCTCCCGGTTCCTGGCTTTAACCTGGTGCAACAGCCCTGGCCATTGCAAGCATCTGATGGAACCAGCAGATGGAAGATCCGACTCTCCCTCTCACTGACTCTTTTTTTTTTTTTTTTTTTTTTTTTTTAAAGATTTATTTTATTTTTATTACAAAGTCAGATGTACTAAGAGGAGGAGAGACAGAGAGGAAGTGGAGCTGCCAGGATTAGAACCAGCGGCCATATGGGATCAAGGCGAGGACCTTAGCCACTAGGCCACACTGCCAAGCCCTCACTGACTCTTTCAAATAAATAAGTCTTTACTAAATAAAACATGACACTTCACCGCAGCTTTTTTCTCCCTTTTATTGGAAAGTCAGATTTAGAGAGAGAAGGAGAGACAGAAAGATCTTTCATCTGCTGGTTCACTCCCTAAGTGGCTGCAACGGCTGGAGTCGAGCCAAGCAGCAGCCAGGAGCCGCCTCCAGGTCTCCTACATGAGTATAGGGTTCCAAGGCCTTGAGCCGTCCTCCACTGCTCTTCCAGGGCACAGGCAGGGAGTTGGAAGGGAAGTGGAGTAGCCAGGACTTGAACAGGCACCTGTATGGGATCTCGGCGCATGCAAAGCTTTTCTTGAGAAGACGTGTGACAGAAGACATGGCCTTCTTCCATCCGAGGGCTGGCCACGCCGGGCAGTCGGTGTGGGCCACACAGGCCCTGCACGCCACCGATGCCTGCTCTTACCAAGTGAAGATTTCATAAGACATGTTCCTACATCTAAAAACCCTTTTTACCAACCCAAGGACTATCAGATAATTCACAGAAAGTGCAGCTTGTTTGATCCAAGATGTCTACATGCACTGAGAGGCCAACAGCAGAGGACTGCGGGACCACGCTCTCCCTAAGCGGTGTGCCCACGTCTGAGGGCAGGCTGCCACCCACGCAGCTCTCTGCCATGCTCTAAGAGGTGTGCCCACATCCGAGGGCAGGCTGCCACCCACGCAGCTCCCTGCCACGCTCTCCCTAAGAGGCGTGCCCACATCGAGGGCAGGCTGCCACCCACGCAGCTCCCTGCCACGCTCTCCCTAAGCGGTGTGCCCACACCTGAGGGCAGGCTGCCACCCAGCAGCTCCCTGCCACGCTCTCCCTAAGCGGTGTGCCCACATCTGAGGGCAGGCTGCCACCCACGCAGCTCCCTGCCACGCTCTCTCTAAGCGGTGTGCCCACATCTGAGGGCAGGCTGCCATCCACGCAGCAGGGATGGCTAAGTAGTGGCCCCTGTCCCCTGAGAGAGGACCGAGTCCCAGGTTCCTGGCTTCGGCTTGGCCCAGCCCCATTCAAGGAATGAGCCAGCTGAGAAAAGATCAATAAATAAATGAATAAAACCCTCTCCAACCTGTTACACTGTCTGCAGGCCCAGGAACAGCATTCAGCTCCATCACCACACACTCTAGGCCTACTGCTCCCGGCCTGCTCCTGCACAGCATCCCACATGTGGGGACCCTGGGCTCGGGAACAAGCAGACATGAACCCAGCTTGTTACAGGATCTTTGGAAAAGCCAGGTTCTTAGTGTTGCACGTTGCTTCGAAGTGACCCCAAGCACTGGGGCCCCTGCATCCCCGCCCCCTGGAGCCCAAGGCTCTGCCTCTCCCTTTCAAATAGAGAAATCATAAGAAAAAGCAGGTTTCCCCAGTCGTTGGCCACCCTGACGGAGCAGGTGCTGGCTCAGCTCAGGCTCAGGCCTGCCACCTGCCACAGCGGCCATTTGGCGAGTGAGCAGAGGACAGGGACCACTGTCACAGCAAGTCCAGAGACGGGCACTCGTCCCAAGCTGCGAGCTGATGCAGGCTCGGGACACCAGGTACGCGGGGGTCTGGCTGCCCACCTGCTCAGCAGCCCGGATCAGACGGGGTCCGGCTGCCCACCTGCCCACCAGCCCAGGTCACATGGGGGTCTGGCTGCCCACCTGCCCGGGTCACATGGGGGTCCGGCTGCCCACCTGCCCACCAGCCCGGGTCACACGGGGGTCGGCTGCCCACCTACCCACCAGCCCGGGTCACATGGGGGCCCGGCTGCCCACCAGCAGCCCAGGTCAGATGGGGGTCCGGCTGCCCACCTGCCCACCAGCCCGGGTCACACGGGGGTCAGGCTGCCCACCTACCCACCAGCCCGAGTCACATGGGGGCCCGGCTGCCCACCTGCCCAGCAGCCCAGGTCAGATGGGGGTCCGGCTGCCCACCTGCCCACCAGTCCGGGTCAGACGGGGGTCCGGCTGCCCACCTGCCCACCTACCTGGATCAGACGGGGGTCTAGCTGCCCACCTGCCCACCTGCCCACCAGCCCGGGTCAGACGGGGTCCGGCTGCCCATCTGCCCACCAGCCCAGGTCAGACGGGGTCCGGCTGCCCATCTGCCCACCAGCCCAGTTCAGACGGGGTCCGGCTGCCCAGATGTCCAGCTGCCCACCAGCCCGGATCAGACGGGGTCCAGCTGCCCACCTACCCACCAGCCCAGGTCAGACGGGGGTCTGGCTGCCCACCTGCCCAGCTGCCCAGCAGCCCGCCCGGCCCAGCGGCGACGTAACACCGCTCGGACACGCGCGCTGCCAGCCCGGAAGGGAAGGGCGGCGGACCCCAATAGGCCGGTGGGATCCGCCGCCGCCCCGGCCCCCGGAGCTCACCCAGCAGCAGCAGCAGTAGCGGCAGCGGCCGCAGGACGCCGCCGGGGACCGCCATGGCGCGAGGCGGCCGAGCCGGTGCAGGGGCGAGGAGCCGGACGCAGGCCGAAGGCGGCGGCTGGGCCGCGGGAGCCGAGCTGCGGACGCGCGACGAAGACCACCGACTGCCCCGCCGGACGGGCCCGAGCGCTGCGGCGCCGGCGCCAAGGAGACCCCGCGGCCGGTGAGTCACGTGAGCGCGCCGCGCCCGCCGTCACGTGAGCGCGGCTCTCGCGAGAGCATGCGCGCGCCGAGCGGGGCCCCCACGTGACTGTGGGGACACGTGACGCGGCCGCGGGTGGGGAGGGCGCCTCCGGGACGTCCCCCAGAGGAGGAGGGCACCCATCGCGGCCCCCGGCGTCCCCGGCCTGGGAGGGCGCCCTGACATCTGTGACCGAGCTGCATCCCAGCCCCAGGCTGCCCACGGGCACCACCCTGGCCCGAGGAGGAGGAACGCCACTTCTCTAGGCCCCGGACGGGGTGACCCTTGAGAGCCGCTGCGTCCTGGGCTGTCCTTTGCTTTCCCTGGCCATGAGCGGGGAGCTTGATGGGAAGTCAAGCAGCTGGGATTTGAACTGGCACCCAGTGGGATGTTGGTGCTGCAGGTGGAGGATTAGCCTATTGAGCCACTATGCTGGCCCTGATGGGTCACCCTCAAGTCCTCCACGCTGCTCTTCAGCCTCTGAAACACGCACATTTTATAGACTCCTCGAAACCCTAAGCCACAAATAGTTTTGATTCTAGAAGGTTATGAAAAAGGAACTTTCTCCCAAAAAAGAAGCAAACGTTTCATCTAGGAAAGCACACACATGCACACACAGAGACGAGGATCAGCTTGTGGCCTCACTGTTCTGAGGATGCCTGGGGTGCCCACCGCCCACAGAGGGCCCAGGGTTCAAGCTGTGGCTCCTCTGTGCCAGAGTGACCCACACTCACTGAAGCGTCAGTCGCAGCGAGAGTGACCCCACCCATGGATGTGTCACAGTGGGTGACCCCGCCATGGATGTGTCAGTCACAGTGGGTGACCTCACCATGGATGTGTCAGTCACAGTGGGTAACCCCGCCTCATGCACAGATGTGTGACTTGCCAGCAGTAGCAACTGCAGCCTGGGCGGGAGGTTGGGGCCCACGCAGCTGTGGCAGCCGCCCTCCCCTCACTCCTGTAACCCTCTGCCAAGTCCAGTTCCTCCTGGACTTACCTGCTATCACATACCTGTACACATGACTGCCCCCAGGTGACAGGGCCTGCCATTTCTGCCGGTCTTGCTTGGCATCAACCTGTGGTGGCTCCCACCAACCCCAACCAGAGCTCACTTCTGAACTATCCTGGTCTCCTGTGCAGGCCACTCAGTCTGCTCCCCTTCCAGACATCTGGCTGCCTTTCCCACAACCAGGGCTGCTAAAGCCATCCCCTGTCCGACTGAACAGCCCATCTGATGCCGCCCTCACTGCGTTGGCCCCCCTGAACCAGACTGTCACAGCTCCACAGCAAACAGCAACTCCCCTCACGGGGTCGCATGTCACCAGGGCACTGCCCTGCACCTAGGTGAAATGCACACCCCATTTCCCCACAGGCACTACCCCTACGGTGTGGGAAAACAGCCTCCTTGGCAGCCTCACCTGCACAGGAGGGATGAGAGCAAACAGGCCCGGCAGGTTCCACAGCTCTGCTCCCCCAGGGAACAGGCAGGGAGGCCAGCTGGTAGGCACACAGGTGTCCCTGCTTGTCCAGAGTGTGCGTGGAAGAGTTAGCAGGAATGTGCCACTTGCATATCAGTTTTATTAATGTGGTCTTAAGGCTAAAAGGACTATTCAAAGGAAGCCTACATAAATCACACCAACAATTTCCAGACACAGTGAACCTGAAATTCAAGAGGAGAAACAGGAATAGCCTGGCTTCTTACAGCCCACCTATCAGAACTCACAAGTGAAAACTTGCAAATACAGAAATAACAATACTTGAAGAATAAGGATTTTAATAGGGCAACCCAAATGTCATATTCTAAACAGGCACGTTTTGAAAACTGAGACTCTTAATAATTTAGCACAAAATCAAATGATATAAACTTGGTATATTCTAGAAAATATTGCTTTAGATACTTATGCCATGATCAAAGTTCCTTTGGTAGCTTGTAATCAAAATGAAACATGCTGTTATGCCAAACAAAGTACTTCTTCCTGTGGTCAGCCACAAGGCAGTAGCCAGCTTCCCATGGGCCGCTCTCACACTCACACACACACACTCACACACACACGTAGCCAAGTGCCAACAAAAGCCTTTTAATCTTTCGACAAAATAACGTCTGTTTGACAATGTCAAGACCTGAAGTCTCCTAGAATGCTTGACAGTGGTAGGCAGGGGGTAGTGCCCGCACAGGACACAGTGGTGGGCAGAGCGGCCCTGTCCTCTTCTCAGGACAGCAACCACATGAGTGCTGCAGTTCAATCAGAAAACAGCTTCCTAGATCATCTCACAAAGAAGACGCAAACAGCTACCTGTCCCCCCACACCTCCACACATCTCTCCAGGAGACCCAAGATTAAGAAAGTAGTCAAAAAGCTGGAACACACAGGCGCCGGCGGCTGAGGGTGCATCGCTGCCAAGTGTGGACACCTGCCCGGTAAGGGCTGGCCTCTCCATGAGCGGCACCCAGGAGCGCCTGGCCAGAGGAACCTCAGCCACCTCACAGCAAAATGCAGCATTGAAGTCTTGACGGCACACACGGACCACACACACAGAAGCAAACCAAATGCTCAGCTCTGTCCCACAGTGAGGGACCTCCTGGAACCAGTATTTTCTGCCCAATCTCATTTTGCACAAAGCATAGAACAATTTAAAAGCTTAAAAGAACTGGAGGAAATAAAGATACACGCGCCCCTGGCGTCCAGAGCCCTGCGGGACGAGGCCGGCCTGCCTGTCCTCTCTTCCAGGGTCCACAGCTGCTTCTGCCAGTCCTAGAGCCTGCAGGCAGGTGCCATTACTCCAGGTCCGTTCTAGTGTTTCCCTAAAGACGACACAGCGAAGCTCACGCCACGTAGTGGTACTGATTTGGATTGTCTTTGTCTCGCTCCATGTAGTCTCTGTCTATAAGAGATTCGATTCTCTTCTTCAAATCTCCAGGCTGAAAAAGAAAACGAACCAGGCCCTTGACAGTTGAGACATGTTTGCCAACAGCTCAGCCATGGTGGCCGCCACCACCTGCAACCTGTAGCCATGTCCCCCTCCCCCGCCAACGGACGGACAATGGCAATGGGAGCGACCAACCTGCCTGAGGCAAATACCCCCCACTGTGGGCTGCTAGGAAGGGACCTGACAGTCATGCCCTAGAAGTGCCCTCTGGGACCCAGGTCAGCCCACCCAGGTTCACTCAGTCACAGGACCTCCCTGACATGGCACAGGGGCACACTCGTGTAATGATCAGCCATACAATTTATAAGCCAGGGCTGGGACCAGCATAGTAGCACAGCAAGCTAATCCTCCATGTGCAGCACCAGCACCTAGCTCCCTGCTTGTGGCTTGGGAAAGCACTGGAGAACGGCCCAAAGACTTGGGACCCTGCACCCAAGAGGGAGATTCAGAAGCTCCTGGCTTCAGATCAGCTCAGCTCGGGCTACTGCAGCCACTTGGGGAGTGAGCCAGAGGATGGAAGGGCTCTGTCTCTCCTCTGTACACCTGCCTTCACAAAAACAAACTCCCAAAAAGACATGGCTGAAAGCAGCTCTCTGGGAAAACAGATCTCATGCCGTGGTGAGCTGCACACTGTGCTGACCTCAAAGCCTGAGCTTGCTGGCCACGCTCATCGTCAGCATGATGCAGTCTCCTCTATAGGCCCAGGTTTCCACTGTGGCTGCTCAGCTGAGTGCTCGGTGCCCCCAACAGAGGGCACATGACAGCACTTGGTCTCAGACCCTGGGCTGTTGAGGGCACCGAGAGGCGGGGCACATGTGTTCCTGACTTCCCAGGCTGGTGATGTGCCACCACACACTGATTCATTTGAAAGGCTGAGTGACAAAGACAGGAAGAGGGAGAGAGATCTGCCATCTACTGCCTCACTCCCCAAAGGGCCCCAAACAGCAGTGGCTCGTAAAGGCCAAAGCCAGGAGCTTCCGCTGGCTCTCCCATGTGGGTGCAAGGGTCCAAACATGTGGGCCATCCTCCGCTGCTTTTCCAGGCACATTAGGAGAGGTGGATCAGAAATACAGCAGCTGGGCCTCAAACTGGGGCTTGTACAGGACGCCAGCCCTGCAGGTGGAAACTTGGCCTACAGCACCGCAACACCACGTGACCCAGTCCTGTCTTCTTAATGGGATGCATAATGGATGCCCAGATCAGTGACAGAGGCACATGGGCCCCCACGGTGGGACAACCCCAAGGCAGGGGTGCTCTGTGGCTGCTCACTGCTGTTCATCCATCCTGTGAGGTGCAACCACTGAGCAGTGTGTTTAGATTCCCATGCTGCACCTGCTCCCCTGTGCCCAGGCCATGCTGCCCGTCGTCTACCTTCACTGGGAATTTCAGCTGGTTGTACAATTCAGACACCAGGAGGTTGTGACTGAGGGTCTTCCTCATCTTCATGATCCGGACAATGGCCGCGTCGATCTGGTACTGGCGATCCTGAAACACTCGCTCAGTGGTGCTGACCTGCTCCTCCACCTGCAGAGGGCACACTCGGGTCAGAGGGCGCAACCCTTCCACCCCTGCAGCTTTCTTCAGAGGCACAGGGGACGACTCAGGATGAACCCTGCTGTATTACACATTTAGATATGGCCTAGTAGAATCACAAAAAAATAAGGAAAATTCCACCTATCAGTAGATTAAGCTTACCAACCCAACCAACACTGAACAAAACATAGTAGAGCCTCATGGCTGTGAGGGTCAGCTCCAAGGACACAGCTCTGCCACGCAGTGACCAGCTGGGCACCAGCCATGCCCAGCTGAGGGCACAGCCCACTTTAAAACAAACTTGAGCTCTGAGCATAGAAACCTAACAGTAACAAACACACAACCTCTAGGAGTTACTGAGAGCAAACAGTACTGTCTGCCTGCTGAAGGGGTAGGGTGGGCAGGGGTGGAAGGTTGGCATCTCTTCCCTAAACTTAGGAAGACAAAACCTAGCTATGTTCTATACTGCTATGTTCGGTGAAGACACATCTAGGTCTATGAAGGGCAGAGCTGTGGGGGGAGGGCAGAGAGACAGACACCAATCACTAGTTGGCTCACTGCCCAGGTGGGCTACCAGACGAGGGGACCACAGCATCACAGCCAGCAGCTGGTCAGTCGGCGGGTGGTAAGTGCAGCAAGCTAGGACTTGGTGTGGCCTCCCATGAAGGTCCAAGAGGTGGCGTAGTCTGCGGTACGCTGCACCCCATGTGGGCCCTGCAGAGTCCGCAGCACACTGCACCCTGAAGGGACCCTGCAGAGTCCCAAGAGGGCCCTGCAAAGCCTGCGGCATGCTGTACACCACAGGGGCCCTGTGGCTCATTGCACCCCCCACATGGGCCCTGGGCAGCCTGCAGTGGCACAGTGGTGTGTACATGTGAAGCTCTTAGAAGGAAAGCTGCCCAAGGCGGCATTCTGGCTCCCTTTGGGGTAAGAGATGGCATCCCACACTGCAACCGCTCTACGCCTGTCAAATTGGCCCGATAACAGTTGTGCCCTCAGTGGAATCCTGTGTGGACATCCTTGAGAGCTGCCTTCACAGCTGCCACGGTTGGAAGCAAACTGACGCGCACGGTGCGTGCGTGATGAGCCGTGCTCCATCACTGAGAGGACACGAGCTATGGAGCCACGAGAAGCCAGAGGGAGCCTTGGGGGGCCCACTCAGTGAGCGGAGCTGCTCTCCCACACCACGATACCTGCCAAAGCAGGCCTGCTGTGAGGGACAGCTCTGGGGCTGCCACATATCACCCCGGACCCCCTGGTGGGGAAGACCCATGACCCCCATGAAAGACCCATGAAAGCAGCAGGTTAAGCCACAGCCAGGCACGCTGGCATCCCACAGGAGACCTGGGAAAAGCAGCTAAAGATGGCCTCCCTGAATCCACATAAGACTGGATGAAGGGGGCCCGGCGGCGTGGCCTAGCTGCTAAAGTCCTCGCCTTGAAAGCCCCGGGATCCCATATGGGCGCCGGTTCTAATCCCGGCAGCTCCACTTCCCATCCAGCTCCCTGCTTGTGGCCTGGGAAAGCAGTCGAGGACGGCCCAATGCATTGGGACCCTGCACCCGCGTGGGAGACCCGGAAGAGGTTCCAGGTTCCCGGTTTCGGATCGGCGCGCACCGTCTGTTGCGGCTCACTTGGGGAGGGAATCATCGGACGGAAGATCTTCCTCTCTGTCTCTCCTCCTCTGTGTATATCTGGCTGTAATAAAATGAATAAATCTTTAAAAAAAAAAAAAAACAAAGCCTGGATGAAGACTCCGGCTCCTGGCTTTGGGATACTTGGGGAATGAACCAGCAGACGTGCTTTCTATTTCACTTTAGAAAACAAATGATGGCATTATTTCACCCGCAAGCGGCTGTGGAGTCATCAGGCTCTGGCTTCCGACTCTAGCTTCCCGCTGACATGCACCCTGGAACAGGCCTTGGGCTCCTGCTGTTCCACTGGGGGACCAGCTCCCATGACTGTGGACATCCGGGGAGTGAATCGGTATGGAAACAAAGTTTAAAAAGGAGACTAAAGAAATGCACACTACCACAGAGAAGTTCCACCAAGAAGCACATGGAGTGTAACCACAGTGTGACTGCCTACCGTGCGTTGTCTGGTCACAAACACTGCTTCACAGACCCCCCCGGTCAGGACCCCAAGCAGGAGCCCCTCTCTCTCATTCACCTTTGCCAGACTATGTCTACAATGTGTACACGTGCAGTCAAGGTGGCATGATACTAGACACTGTTACATTTTAAAGTTGAAAAGCATAAAAGGTTATTTCACAAGAAATGTGAACCAGACTCATGCTTATTCAATTTCTCATTGAAAAGCACATTTTAAACATGAATTCTGCTAATGAGAATAGGAATACTTGTCTAGTAGGTGCGATGTGCCAAGTGGAAACCAAAACTACTTGTCACCTCATAACAAAATGCTTTCATTGAATACAAAATCACAATTATTAAGTATCTTTCAAAAACAAGGAACATCTCTTCCCCATGAACTTGCCAACCTGGATGTGACTAAACCCTCAATCACCTAGGCTGAGTTATAAAATACAGACGGTACTTTCGTCCTGAATGGTTACCACTGAGTGTGACCCTTTCTAACACACCTCTGGCCAGGGGAGCCAGGGGGAGGACACAGCCGTCGTGAGGTCACCCCTCTGGGCTGAACAGATGCCACCTCTGCCCAGGCCCAGGTCACAGTTGGGTGTATCCAGAGATGAGGAGGCAGGCAGCTCGGGTCAGGTGGTGCCAGGGCTGTGCAGTGAGGGCTGTTGGGCAGGGGACACTGGAGAAACCCTGTCTGGTGACACTCCCAGACAAAGCAGACGCACGTTGGGGACACCCACAGCCAGGGGCTGGGAGCACGCGTGAGCTTGGGCATGCTCATCCCTGCTGCTGGTGGAATGGTGAAGTCACCACAGAGCCAGCACAGCCCAGGAGCAGTGCGTGCGTCACTGACAGCTCTACGCACCGTTTCCTTCATCTGGATCTGGTTGATCTTGATTCTGAACAACTTGTGCTTGAAGTCTCCGTTGAAAATGAACTTGTCCCCATCTTCTACCTCCTTTCCCTTGGGGCTTTTCACCAGGACACGGGCTTTCCCACAGGCCAGTGACTGCAGCGTCCGTCGCAACTCACTCTCCTCTGGAAGCAAACGAGACATAAGAGCCAGACTTGGCAGCAGCAGGGACGCCAGGAGCCAGCAGGGGGAGAGCCGGGCTCCTGGCCTGGCTAGGCCCAGCCATTGCTCCCCTGGACGTTAGAGGAGGCAACAGCAGCAGAGAACCCCGGTGAGCCTGCACCCGAGACGTGCTCACCTATGCCGGTGGCCACCCGTATCTCCTCGAAGCTAAAGCCGTCACCCTCGTTGAACATGAGGAGCACGAGTGTCTGGAACAGCGACACCTGGAACTCCTTCTTGCCCTGCAAGAGCACAGGTGCCCCTGAGGCTGTGCTGGGCAGCCAACACACCTCACCAGCTTCCTTCTGCCCTCACACCCTGTGTGAGGGACTAAGAGCTTACTAGTCACAGCAAATGAGAACGTCACAGTGCACAGGGTCCTAACCCTCTCCCACTCTCTCCTCAGCTGGGAAGTCTGATGGTGACTTGGCGCCTGCTGAGCCTCCATCCGCTGTGGAGCCGAGGGCCCCTCAGTGGCGGCAGGAACACACACAAGGTAAGGATGCTCAGCCAAAGAGCAGGCCAGGAAGCGGAAATGCAAACAACCCTCAGCACCTTGCAGAAAGAGCAGGGCTAAGAGCCACACCAGTCTGGCTGCTTGTTCAGGGAAGTCAGTGGTTGGTGGCCCAGGTAGGTGGGGAACCCTCAGAAGGAGCTCCTGGCTCCAGCTCAGCCTGGTCCTGGCAATTGAAGGGACCACCAGAATTAACTTCCTGCCACGTCAGACGAGTCTGTGTAGTGTAACACACAGAACATTCTATGGCACCACACATTAACATGCATGTGTAAAATGTGAAAACGCATTATGCTAGCATGTTAAGACAGATTTTATATTGGTTAGTGTATATAATTTGCACAAAGCCAAGCAAAAACATGATTCCCAGATGTGTTCCTGTGACCTGTCACGGTGAACGTGACTCTCCCACGTGTCCTGTGACTGTCAGGGTGAACGTGACTCTCCCACGTGTCCTGTGACCTGTCAGGGTGAACGTGACTCTCCCACGTGTCCTGTGACCTGTCAGGGTGAACGTGACTCTCCCACGTGTCCTGTGACTGTCAGGGTGAACGTGTTGTGACTCTCCCACGTGTCCTGTGACCTGTCAGGGTGAATGTGTCGTGACTCTCCCACATGTCCTGTGACCTGTCAGGGTGAACGTGTCGTGACTCTCCCACGTGTCCTGTGACCTGTCAGGGTGAACGTGACTCTCCCACGTGTCCTGTGACCTGTCAGGGTGAACATGTCGTGACTCTCCCACGTGTCCTGTGACTGTCAGGGTGAATGTGTCGTGACTCTCCCATGTGTCCTGTGACCTGTCAGAGTGAACATGACTCCCCAAGTGTCTTGTTACCTGTCACGGTGAACGTGATGTGACTCTCCCACGTGTCCAATGACTGTCAGGGTGAACGTGACTCTCCCACGTGTCCTGTGACCTGTCAGGGTGAACGTGTTGTGACTCTCCCACGTGTCCTGTGACCTGTCAGAGTGAACGTGACTCTCCCACGTGTCCTGTGACCTGTCAGGGTGAACGTGTCGTGACTCTCCCACGTGTCCTGTGACCTGTCAGAGTGAATGTGACTCTCCCACGTGTCCTGTGACCTGTCAGGGTGAACGTGTCGTGACTCTCCCACGTGTCCTGTGACCTGTCAGAGTGAATGTGTTGTGACTCTCCCACGTGTCCTGTGACCTGTCAGGGTGAACGTGTCGTGACTCTCCCATGTGTCCTGTGACCTGTCAGAGTAAATGTGACTCTCCCATGTGTCCTGTGACCTGTCAGGGTGAATGTTACTCTCCCACGTGTCCTGTGACCTGTCAGGGTGAATGTGACTCTCCCACGTGTCCTGTGACTGTCAGGGTGAACGTGTTGTGACTCTCCCACGTGTCCTGTGACCTGTCAGGGTGAATGTGACTCTCCCATGTGTCCTGTGACCTGTCAAGGTGAATGTCACTCTCCCACGTGTCCTGTGGCCTGTCACGGTGAACGTGACTCTCCCACGTGTCCCGTGACTGTCAGGGTGAACGTGTCGTGACTCTCCCATGTGTCCTGTGACCTGTCAGGGTGAACGTGACTCTCCCACATGTCCTGTGACCTGTCAGGGTGAACATGACTCTCCCACGTGTCCTGTGACCTGTCAGAGTGAACATGACTCCCATGTGTCCTGTGACTGTCAGGGTGAACATGACTCCCCACGTGTCCTGTGACCTGTCAGAGTGAACGTGTTGTGACTCTCCCACGTGTCCTGTGACCTGTCAAGGTGAACATGTCGTTACTCTCCCCCGTGTCCTGTGACCTGTCAGAGTGAACGTGACTCTCCCACGTGTCCTGTGACCTGTCAGAGTGAACGTGTTGTGACTCTCCCACGTGTCCTGTGACTGTCAGAGTGAACGTGTTGTGACTCTCCCACGTGTCCTGTGACCTGTCAGGGTGAACGTGTTGTGACTCTCCCACGTGTCCTGTGACTGTCAGAGTGAACGTGACTCTCCCACGTGTTCTGTGACCTGTCAGGGTGAACGTGACTCTCCCACGTGTCCTGTGACTGTCAGGGTGAATGTGACTCTCCCACATGTCCTGTGACTTGTCAGGGTGAACGTGTTGTGACTCTCCCACGTGTCCTGTGACCTGTCAGGTGAACGTGTTGTGACTCTCCCACATGTCCTGTGACTGTCAGGGTGAACGTGTCGTGACTCCCCACATGTCCTGTGACCTGTCAGGGTGAACGTGTCGTGACTCTCCCACGTGTCCTGTGACCTGTCAGAGTGAACGTGACTCTCCCACGTGTCCTGTGACTGTCAGGGTGAACGTGTTGTGACTCTCCCACATGTCCTGTGACTTGTCAGGGTGAATGTGTTGTGACTCTCCCCCGTGTCCTGTGACCTGTCAGGGTGAATGTGCCATGACTCCCCACGTGTCCTTGACCTGTCAGAGTGAACATGTCATGTCTTCGCACGTGTCCTGTGACCTGTCACGGTGAATGTGCCATGACTCCCCACGTGTCCTTGACCTGTCAGGGTGTCCTGAGCCTCAGTGGCAGTGTGGACAGAGGAAAGATGGGAAGTGTGAAGAGAGTCCCTGGATCCTGCCTGCCTGCCTCTCAGGAGCTGCTCACTCTGCCCCTCTCAGTTAGGACCATGTTTTTTCACAGTGGTTTCATTTCCTCCCGGGATCCTTTACTACTTGACTGTTACAGTTGCACTTAGTAAAGAAAATAGACCAAGACTTACTTCCTTAAATTCTGCTTTCAAAACGGCGTGTCCCAAAGTCGTCTGCCACTGAAGTTTCCGACCACTGTGCTTCCCGAGGTAAAAGGTTTTAAATACTTCCTGAAGTTTGACCATCTGCCAATCACAGGAGACAAACTAGTGAATATCATTTCTGCTCATCAACACCCACGCCTGTTGACGGAGTCTTTGCTATCCCCGACAGCGCCATCACAACACTGCCGCAGTAGTTAGTTGTTTCTCTGGATATCTGCCATCCATGACACAGGTTTCTTGCCACACAGTGATTCTCGATTCAGCAATACTTCCAGCCCCTCTGGTATGACCCGTGAGCTAGCTGTGGTCCTGGCCCTGGCACGCTTGCAAAACAGAGCGCTACGTGACCCACAGTGATTTGGCCAGTACATTCTGGGTGACTTCTTCCTCTATTTTTAATGCTCTACAAAGTCTCTGACTGGCGTCATCTGGATGGCATTGGACAGCGCCCCCAGGACCTAAGGGTATCAACTGTGCAGATGTAATTGACTCTGATGGGGCGCCAGTCCGAGCTGAGAGGAACACAGACATGGGGGGTGCCACAGGGAATGGCTGAGGTAGCTGGGGAGATAGGATATGTGTGTGTGAGGGACCCAAGAAGAATGGGATCTCCTTGCAAGCTGCAAGCTGCCAAGGAAGGAAAGCTGCCCTCACTGTGCCAGCCTGGTTGGATGACTCCAGCCTCACCCTGGGGCAGCTCAGGATCCCAGCACCAAGGGGGCTGCTGGGAAGTTTGGAGCAGATTCCACACGAAGAAAGCTCTTCATGTGGCAATGTTACAGAAAGGTGTGGGGGAAGAGCAGGAGGCCCGCTCCCCACATCCACACCCTTTAGTCGGCAGATGGCCCCCTCGTCACCAGGATGCCCGCCTGGTCAGTTCCCTTACACTCTGCTCACACGCTCACCACTGTTGTCATGGAGATAGGCTGAGTGATGCCGTGCAGTTCTGGGGTGTGACCGCCTCAATGCACTCACAGCACACTGGCTGAGGCAACTTTGGCCAGCCAGCTCTGCGCTGCCACCTCCTGGCACGAGGCCCAGACTCACAGCTGCCCTGGTCAGGAGCACAGCCAGTACAATCCTAGAGGCAGCTCAACACCCCCAACCCCACCTCACTGGTTTGGGGTACACGCGGCTTCTCCTGCTGGGTGCTAACTCAGTAAGGCCAGGCCCCTGCCTCTTGTTACAGTGTCCTAGTGGAACAGGACAGCCAGCGACACCCACAGGAGCACGGCTCGATGAGCAGCGAGGCAGTCACTCTCACTGTTCCCAGTAACAGGTGTATGCACATGGTGCCGGGACACCGGGACAGTGGGCGCAGGACACAGCACTCACTTCTGGCGTTAGATGCACTTCCATGGGCGTGTACGTCGGCCAATACCCCATGGTGAGGATGTTCACGGTGAGGTCAATCGGGCCAGGGTCACTCTGATTCTGCATGTGCTAAAAGAAGCAAACATCACCTCAGAAATGATGCCTTACAAACAATGCAGCTTGCAAAATGACGTTATGAGGTGTTGGCATTCATTCTGGTCCCCAGAAGGCTTCCTGCCCAAAGAGCTACGTCCCACCTTGAGCCACTGCTCTTCTGGGTGGGTCCTGGGTCACTGCGCACCTCCACACAGTTCTAGGCCCCTTTCCTTGCCATTCTGTATTTCAGTGATCTGACCCTGTGGAGCATCCAGCACTGCTGGCAGACACCCCCAGAGGCCCCTCTACCACACTGTCTTACCTGGAGGAACTGCTCACCTGCTTGAAATGGACCATGATGTCCTTGGAAAGCTCCATATCCTTGAACATGCCTTCCAGCTTGCTGGTGAACGCTGCACCACACTCTGCGATGCGGCAGGGGTCAGTGAGAGCAGTGGGCGGGCCCATGTGTGCTCACCCCACGGTCAGGGACAGGGGATCCCACATGTCAGCCCACGCACTCACCATGTTTCAGCTTCGACAGCATCGATTTCTCAGCATCCACGGAGGCACTTTTCCCCACCAAGAGCCTTTTGGCCAAATCCTTTTTATAAAATGCCTCAAAGACGTCTTTCCCTGTTTGTGAGCAAGTGAGAGGGAGGTGACACTCAGGATGGTGGAGGCACGTGTACCGTGCCGTGTCTCTGGCCACAGCGAGTCGCACAGGAGATGGGGCTGAGATGCAGTCTGAGTGCCCATTCACTGGCTCGCTCCCCAAGGGCCCACACGCAACAGGTGGGGAGCCAGACACCCAGTCCACACCCCCGGGTAGGCAGCTGCTCACCATGGATGAACCGAAAAATGATCATGATTTTGTCCAGGATGCGCTCTAGCTCCTCGTCTGTGGCCTCTTTGTTGCCTGCTCGCAGCTTTGAGTCCACGTGCTTAGCTAGGGGCGGAGCATGGCAGGGAGCCAGCAGACAATCAGGAAAGGCAAGAAAGACAGCACCCCTAGTTCCCTCAAGCAGAAATCAGCAACACTGCGGCATGTGACAAATAAGCAAACATCTGCCTTTTACAGACAGGCACTTCCACCAGGTCACCCACGAACAGACTTCTCCAAACTGGAACGAAGCCAGCCACTGCCGTGGGCACTGCAAGACCACACAGACTCAGGGGACTTCTTAAACAGAAGCTCTCCTGGGGCCTCCAGCCGACTGAGGGGGTGCTGCAGAAAAGGGGCTCCCTTACCTTGGCTTGCTCCTGAGACTGCACCAGCCACCCTAAGATGTCCAAGAGGAAACCCCAACCCCCACACTGGCCCAAAGCCCACACTCCTAGGACAAGCCACAGATGACGAGGTCAGAAAGCCAACTATCCAGGAAATTCTTTCGCAGATTTCATGAATCCTTAAAAACTTGAGGGGACCAATGTGGTGGCATAACAGGTTCGAGTCCTAGCTGCTTCATTTGGCATCCAGCTCCCTGCTTGTGGCCTGCGAAAGCAGTAGAGGATGACCCAAAAGCTTGGGACCCTGCACCCGCATGGGAGATCCAGAAGAGACTCCTGGTTCCTGGCTTGGGGTCAGCCCAGCCCTGGCCAGTGTGGCCATTTGGGGAGTGAAGATCTCTTTCTGTCTTTCTTTATAACTATGACTCAAAACAAAAACAAAAAACAAAACCCTTTCATCATATTCTGAGTAGACAAAGAAGAACCGTCTCATGAATTCCACACTCTGTCATAACACATCCATGCAGGGCCAGCCTGTGCCATCATGCCAGTCTTTGCCTCTGTCAATTCAAGACAACTTCCAATGCCTCACTGGAGTCCAGGAAATTGGAAATACTGTTTTGACTTTATAATAAGGAATTATACAAACTAACTCATAAAGTTCTATCTCGCCATACGCTATGACTGAAAATCCCACCTAACTCTATCCTATTTTACCAGTTACAGTATGCAGATGATAAGAATATCTTGTATTACCCCAAATGGCCACACTAGCCAGGGCTGTGCCAATCGGAAGCCAGGAGCCTGGAGTCTCTTCTGAGTCTCCCACTCAGGTGCAGGATCCCAAGGCTTTGGGCCATACTCAACTGCCTTCCTGCCACAAGCCAGGGTGTGCACTGGCAGGAGGCTGGACTGAATGGCCCTGTGCTACAGCAGGCAGGTTTCCATGGTGCTGTCAGCTGCCCAGCCCACAGTCCCCCCTCTGAATGGAAATCCCTGAGGCGGCTTCTACGTGACAGCTCGGGTCAGAAAAGCAGCACAGAGGCCTCGTCATCTCCGTCTTTCCCTGCTCACTCTACTCTGGCCCCATGTCGCATTATGTTCGTACCAAGCATGCACACTCAGTAACGCCCCTCCCCTTCCACCAACCTCAGCACCGATTCAAGAAGCACGCCGCAGTGTCCCTACCGATCAGCTCCGCAGGCTTATTGGGTCTCTTGTTGATGAACGCCTCGAAAGACTCCTTCATCAGGTTGACGAACCGCTCATTCCTCTGGAAGCACACCTCGATCACGTGGTCCACTCTGTCCTTGAAGTCCAGCAGGTCCTGCACCATGTCTTTGTCCTTCTCAGGATTGATGACAATTGTTGTGCCAAATGTCTACAACAGGAAGCAGAGCGGTCACCACGAGGAGGACACCAAGACATGCTCTCCTGCTGTCACACCATCAGGACATGTGGACAGGCATCAACATCTATCAAGTAACACTAGTACCAAACAGAGAGGACTCTTCCAAGGTTCATCAATCCAGCACGCATTTCTAAGATGGATTTATGTGAAAGACACAGTTACAGTAAGAGTAAAGGAGCTTCCATCTGATGGTTCACTTTCCAAATGGCTCCAACTGCGGGGCTGGGCCAGGCCAAAGCCAGGAGCCTGGAGCTCCCACGTAGGTGTCTGCCAGGGTCTCCCACGTAGGTGCAGAGGCCCCGACACTGAGCTCACTATTACTTTCATGGGCATTAGCAGGGAGCTGGATCATAAGCAGAGCTGTTGGGAATCAAACTGGCACCCACATGGGTTGCTGGTGATACAGGTGGGGGTTTATTTTGCTGCACCACAATGCTGGGCCATGTCACAGACCATGTCCCCTGCCCTCACCGTCTCTGTCCTACTCAGAGGTCCACATGGGTCTGCACCGCTCTGCCTTTGTCATAAACAAACAAGGGCACAGCATGAATGTTCTGGAAACCCAGGCCTCCTATTTGGGTGCAGGCACCCTCCTACCTGAGCCACCAGTGCCACCTCACTATCCGAAAGTCTGTGTGCAGTGCAAGGACTGGCTTGTCTGACAAGGGCCCACTGTGCTGACCGTCCGCAGGTCATCACTCAACGTCTGAGCAGGGCCGTGCACCTGACCAAGGCTGGGCCAGGGAAGGCAGCATCCTCCTTGGGACAACTGTTCTCACTCTGTCAGCACTGCTGGGGCCTGGTGGTGGACGCTCACTGACCTGAAAGAGGCTTTCTCTGCTGCCTCCTGGAGCTCAGCATGGGGGCAGAAACGGCAAGCCCTCCTTGTGTCCTGGACTCTGGGCAATGTTCTGCAAACTGTGCTGGTGCAGATGCTGCCCTCCAATGGCCGCCATGGCCACTCTAGACCTCACCATGTGAGATGCCTGCTCCGTGTCTGCCAGCACCACAGGCCAGACATGACCGCACCCTGACTCCCCATGGCCACCCCCCTGCAGGGAGGACATCAATTCCACTACCTGGGATTCTTATGGGGGGGCTGGGATGCCGTGAGGGCAAGAGCCACGAGCTAGACAAGCACACCTCTTTGAGGACACTGTTACTGGGCAGTGCGTGGATCCAGGGGCTGCACCATGCACATCTGAACGTCCCAGCACAGGCTCAGGTCAGCGCTGGGAAAGCTGCCTTCTGCCAGGACCATGTGGACACTGGTGACCTCATGCACAGGACGCACAGGCAGCAGCCTACGGTGTGCAACCCTCACTGGGCAAAGGCGCGAGGGCCAGGCAGGCCTCAAGCGGACACCAGAGCCCACGGTTGCTCTTCAAGGAGGGGTGTCCCACCTGAACCAAGATGGAGGCCTGCTGTCCATTCACACAGAACCTGCAGCTTACCTTAATGTACTCACTCCAGTGCTGCAGCAGTGCCTGCTGACCACCCTTCACGCGACTGAAGAGCTGGTACATCTGTGTGAGGTCTGGCACCCTGTTCTCATCCAGCAGGTGGTCGAGGCCTAGGGAAGAGCAGTGGGTCAGCATGGAGCTACTGGGCCCAAGCACAGGCACGCCAACCCAAAGGTGCAGGCCCTCCAGGCAGCACTGTGTTCACTTCTGCAGGCAAGACAGTCTCGGTCAACCCCTGAGCTACCTCTCGTTCCCTTCGAGTGTACTTGGGAGTGCACTTCTCACCCAGCCCAAGACAGTCACACCAGCTGGTAATCCTGGGCTCTTTCTGAGTCCATCCATCAGGTAAAGTCAATGCCAACCAACTGGACCTTCCAGCTGACTCACAATCAGACAGCACTTTATTACTGGTAATTAAAGATTTATTTCAGAGGCAGACACAAAGATCTTCCATCTGAAGGTTCACTCCCCACATGACTGCAACAGGCAGGCCTGGAGCTCCAGGGTCCCCTAGAAGCACTTGGTTTATCTGTTGAGAGCTGGGTGGGAGGTGGAGCAGCAGGCTTGGGATGCCAGTGTCCAGGCGGTGGCTTAACCTGCTGGCCAAGAACACTGGCTCCCAGAAACACAGCTGTTAGCAGTAGGATGTCAAGTACATGTTGAGTCTTTTCTAGGAGCGATACATGACCTGGTAGTTAAGATGCCCACACCCTGGATGAGGTGTCTGGTTGGGGAGCAAGTGATGCTGTAGCGGATGCTTCCTGAACTGCCCCGGGGGCTGATGTCACCCTCACAAGACAGCTGCTCCGACAAGTGGGGAGAAGCTACCTTTTTGTAGAATTGCTGTCAAATGTTCTCCTAACAGCTGTTTTTCCACACAGGCAATCAGCGGCTTCCTGTGTAAGGAAAGAAATGTCATGGAGGGCCAGCTCAGCTCTGACAGTCACGGCAGATCAAGGCCCGGAAGGGGAGGACCAAGCATGCTCCTCACGCGCCTGGAGCCCATTCTGAAAGCAGCTGTCTTAGCAAGTCACACCTGAGGAGACAAGGCTGCCCCTTGCTGGCCACACCCCACAGCAGGTTCCCAATCTCCACTGGGCCCTCCTGAGCCGTAACCCTAGGGAGCTTGCTGAGTGACGGGACCAGTCTCAGGACCCCTGAAGGGCCACTGAGCCAGCGGCCTTGGGATATGTGCCTCTGAGTCACTCCCCCCACCCCCCACACTTCCCAGGCCCTCGAGCCTTACCAAGACTTCCCAGGGCTGCTGCTCCCCTCACCTTCCAGGATCCCAGAATTCAAAGCAACATTTGTGGAGCTCCAACACCCAGCCCAGTAAGACATTTCTACTCTTTCTCCCACTTCAGCCCCAGGGCCCCACCCCCACCTCCTCGTCAGCCAAGGGTGCTGATGGACACTCGGGGAGCATGAGACACGGTACTTCTGTGTTCCCCACAACTCCACAGCTCAGTCCTGGCGCCTGTTTCCAGAAGAATCTGTTCTATCTCAAGCAACATTCAGCTTACTTTTTCCCCAAGCCTTCACTTCAGCTTTTTTGTTTGAAGAAGTTATTTTTTTGAAAGGCAGTCAGAAATAGTGAGGAAGGCATAAAAAGAGATCTTCCACCTGCTGGCTCACTTCCCAAATGGCCTCAATGGCTGTGGCTGTGGCTAAACTGAAGCCAGGAGCTCCCTCTGGGTCTCCCACATGGGTGCAGGGACTCAAGGACTTGGGCTAGCCTGATTGCTTTCCCAGGCACATGAGCAGGCAGCTAGATTCTAAGTGGAGCAGCTAGCACTGCAACTGGTGTCCACAGGGATGCCAGCATCCAGGCAGCAACTTAGTCCTACGTCAAAGCACCGCCCTCAGTCCAAGTTTCCAAGGCAGGCTCCACTGCATTGCCTCATCAGAATTTTTTTTTTTTTAAGATTTATTCATTTTTATTGCAAAGTCAGATATATAGAGAGGAAGATCTTTCGTCCGATGATTCACTCCCCAGTGAGCGCAACGGCCAGTACTATGTCAATCCGGAGCCAAGAGCCAGGAACCTCTTCCAGGTCTCCCACGAGGGTGCAGGGTCCCAAAGCATTGGGCTGTCCTGAACTGCTTTCCCAGGCCACAAGCAGTGGAGCTGGATGGGAAGTGGGGCTGCCGTGATTAGAACTGGTGCCCATATGGGATCCCGGGGCGTTCAAGGCGAGGACTTTAGCTGCTAGGCCACGCAGCTGAGCCCCGCCTCATCAGAATCTCATGGCAGCCCTCTGCAACGCACGGACTTGTCCAGGGCCGTGGCCTGAGTGGAGCCCGCTGCGTCACTCCATCGGCCGCCCGCTGTCCCTCTCCTCTGCATCATCTTGGCTGGGGCAGAGGGGAGCAGGACCCAGCCCTGGCTTCAGCATGTGCATCCCCACTTCAGAATTATGCTCTTGTTACCTCCTCCGCACCCACCTCTCTCCCCTGTGTGTGGGCTCCCATCATATAAGGCACAGGCACCCACCTCTCTCCCCTGTGTGTGGGCTCCCATCATATAAGGCACAGGCTCCCATCTCTCTCCCCTGTGTCTGGGCTCCCATCATATAAGGCACAGGCACCCATCTCTCTCCCCTGTGTGTGGGCTCCCACCATATAAGGCACAGGCACCCACCTCTCTCCCCTGTGTGTGGGCTCCCACCATATAAGGCACAGGCACCCACCTCTCTCCCCTGTGTGTGGGCTCCCACCATATAAGGCACAGGCACCCACCTCTCTCCCCTGTGTGTGGGCTCCCACCATATAAGGCACAGGCACCCACCTCTCTCCCCTGTGTGTGGGCTCCCATCATATAAGGCACAGGCACCCACCTCTCTCCCCTGTGTGTGGGCTCCCATCATATAAGGCACAGGTACCCACCTCTCTCCCCTGTGTGTGGGCTCCCATCATATAAGGCACAGGCACCCACCTCTCTCCCCTGTGTGTGGGCTCCCATCATATAAGGCACAGGCACTGACTAATCTTCCCCCCTTTCTTTACCTACCTACTTACCAACCTCGGGTTTAAAGGTTAAAAAAAAAGAAAAAGGGTAAGAAAAAAGAAAAAAACCACAGCCACACATGACCCCTGGCAGAATGATCAATCACAACAGCCTGGGGCAGGCTGAGGCACCTGCCAGGAGCCTGCATCCCACAGCACAGGGCCTGGGTTCAGCTCCAACGTCCTACTGATGGGCAAGTTGGCAGGCAGCAGGTGGTCAGCACACGGTAGAAGCCCGGATGGCGTTCCTGGCTCTTGGCCCCAGGGCTCCAGCACTGTAGGCAGCTGGGCAGCAAACCAGCACTCTTGCTCCACCCTGTATTCTCATTGTCTGCTTCTCAACCCCCGGCCCAGCCACAAACACCCTACTCTCTTAGAACCCAGCCCTGCTCAGTGAGACTCCCTGACACACACATGGTTCCCTATCGCCTGGAGACGCGCAGTGGGCGCCACTCTCGGGGCAGTGCAGGAGGGACACTGAGCAATAGACGAACAGTACTCACTGCGTGCTGTGGTCCAGGTATGTGATCACACGATCGCCTTCCTCCTCCAGACGTTTACTCACATGGTTAAGATATTCCGGGACCTTCCAAACAAAACGTTCAAGCACATTAGTGACAAAAAAGTCCTTCATGTTGTCCAAGAAACTGAAATTTTGCTCCCCTTCTAGAACTGAAATGGAATCCATAGTCACACCAAACATCAGCCCCAACTGAGGAGAGGGTTGGGGGAGTACACTCCCCGTGGGGGGCAGCCAGAGATAGGACTCGGTGCCCGTGCCACCGTCTGCTAGGTGTGACGTCAGACTGGCTCTCCAAGTCCAGGAGGAAGGCGCCTTTCAAAGCAGGTGGTCTCTGGGCACATGTCTGTTCCATGGTTTGGGAGAATTCTTTCAGTGCTTCACAGATGAGAAATGATGGTGAATTTTATCTTCCATGATCTGGGCTTTGTTTCCTCATCCTCTCACGGGGACCCAGAGTCCCCCTTTAGTGGTTCAGACCCTACCTTATCGGCTTGGATCTGCAGGGGGCAGTGCTTCTAGTGAAGGGGAAGACATGAGATGCCCACTGGCAGGTGTGCAAGTATGTGCCCACATGGAAGGTTACCCCGGCCCAGCCCCACACAGGGACCAAGGCAATGCCATCACTTTGTCTCACCTCTCTTTCCTGCATTAATCTTTGGCCTTCTGCAGCATATAAACAATTAGTCTCTTCCAAAAATCTCAGTTCAAAAGAATCCTTATACACCTAAGGAAGGAAAGACATTTCAATGCAGGCCCCGGCTAACCCAGCTAAGGCACCGACACCAATGGTTTTCCCCAGCACTGCTGTGATGCCTCACCTCTGCATTTCCTGTCTCAGCTATGGGGCACCCCAGGCAGGCAGGAGAGGTGCTCACCTGCCCCTCTCAGCTATGGGGCACCCCAGGCAGGCAGGAGAGGTGCTCACCTGTCCCTCTCAGCTATGGGGCACCCCAGGCAGGCAGGAGAGGTGCTCACCTGTCCCTCTCAGCTATGGGGCACCCCAGGCAGGCAGGAGAGGTGCTCACCTGCCCCTCTCAGCTATGGGGGGCACCCCAGGCAGGCAGGAGAGGTGCTCACCTGCCCCTCTCAGCTATGGGGCACCCCAGGCAGGCAGGAGAGGTGCTCACCTGCCCCTCTCAGCTATGGGGCACCCCAGGCAGGCAGGAGAGGTGCTCACCTGCCCCTCTCAGCTATAGGGGGCACCCCAGGCAGGCAGGAGAGGTGCTCACCTGCAGATCCGAGAGCATGCTCAGCAGGCTCCGCAGCAGACTCCTGTCCACGGCTTCCCCACTTCTCTCTCGCTCAATTAAGAGCAGTATCCCATCGATGGTCTTACTCTGAACCATTTTATCACTAATAATGTGATTTCTAAATAGTTCTAATCCCATGTCCCTGGACAAAAAATAAAAACAAAGGACGGTGTCAGTGTCACTTCCCGATGCCTCAAGGTAAAGCTCCCACACACGCCCTTCTGCTGTGTCACCCCAGGGTCAGGGAGCCCCTGGAAATGGTGAATTTTGGCCAGACTAGCAAGCTTCCTGCTCCCTTTGAGAAGTTCACCTGTGCCCCCAATGAGCTGGGAGACATGGGGACTCTCCCAGACCCCCCTGCATCTGTCACCTCCAGCCTGATGGGCACATCACCCAGCACGTTCCCTGCAGTGCCCAGTGTCCCTCGCTCATGGCCAAGGCGCCTGAAGCACACACAACACCAACAGTGTTCTCTGCACCCTGCTGAGCCGTCCAAGTCCACCAAAATCTCGGCCACACCTTCAGACGGGGGCACAAGAACTGCCCAGCCATTTCCTAACCAGCTGAGCGACCACCAGTGGGGAGTGTCTTCTCCTCAGGTTCCTGCCCAGCCAAAGAGGGTTACAGAATGCTTAAAATCCCCAAACACTTCCTTAAATCTATGGTGTCTCTGCACCCCCCTTCCAAGAGGCACCCCATCTCCTGGCTCTCTCCCGAGAGGTGACTCCCCTTCCCTCTTCTGCTTTCACCTGGGCACTTTGTAAATAAGACTTCTTTGTCTGCAACTGATTCCCGGCTTTTTATTTCTATACTAAGCTGAGGAAAGACCCCACTGAGCTTTGCTAGTAATACCTGCTGTATCCCAGCAACCATACTCCTCACTGGGCATGAGCCCATGTGGGCGGAGGCTGGAGTCCAGCCAGGCACCCTGCACTGGCCCCACACAGTGGGAAGCCTCCCAGGGGACCCCTGCTTCCTGGACATGTCACACCTGCAGAACCAACACGGCACAAGGCCTGAGGAGCCATGAGGGAGCGAGCATCCACCTGGATCTAACCTCCTGGCTCTGGTTAGCCTTGGAAGTTGTGACCATTGGGGCAGTAAACTGACAGACAGAAGGTCTCTCCCTCTCTCTGTTGTGTGGGAGATGGCCCCTGGATCCCTGCCTGCTTAGCCTATGTGGGAGGTCATAGGTCACGGCATACTGTGTCCCTGGGGGAACACCCTGACAATGGTTCTGGCTAACTGAGACCCCAACCTGGCCCATTCACTGGGCATGCAGCGAGAGCGGTGGGCTGCACCCCAGTCTCTCTTCTCTGTCCTTGGACAAGCTGTGCTGGGACTTCCCTGATAAGCAACTCTAAGAACTCAAATGTGACCCACAGCCTATCTGCCAGCCACACGTGGTGAATGTGACCCGAGGCATAGCTTTCACCTTATGTGCTCCATGGGACTCGCGCTATAGCTGCCCTTGACCTGAGGCACAGCTTCCAGCCGTGACTGTGGTACATGACCTGTGACTTGGTTGGAGGGTCCAGAGAGATAGACACTCCTTCTTACCAGTTACAGTGTCACTGTTGGGTGGGAGGACTGTCAGGGACCACCTTTCTGCTTTCCCCTTTCCCAGTCTATACAGGTTGTACTTGCTTTGCAGTGAACAGACATGCCCCACCAGACTGTCCCCGGTGGTTCTTGCAGCCAAAGAACACCATCACCTCACCCTTTTGGTGGTCTTGGGGGCCTGCTTGTAGGTAAACCCCCAAGAGTTGCTGTCTTCCACATGATGAGTCAGTAAATCATTCACACACCGAGAGCTCAGGCAGGGTGCTGGCACTCTCTGCCCTGGCTCTGCTTCTGGTACATCCTCCTGTGAGTGTGCACCGGGAGGGCAGTAGAAATGGCTCCCGTGCTTGGGTCCCTGCCACCCATCTGGGTACCTGGTTTCACTTGTGCCCAGTCCTGGCTTTTAAGGAAGATAAACAAACAGGGAGAGCTCAGAATAAAATACCAACAGTTCAAATGGTGCCTGGAAGGCTTCTAGCACCTCAGGCAGGCTGTCCTGGACAGAGTGCACAGCCAGAGCAGAGCCATGGCTCCCACCCTCTGAGGCAGGCACAGCTGAGAGGCAAACCGTGGGCCAGCCAAGGTTGAGCCAGTTGCCCAGAGACTGAGTGCACACTGGCTGAACACAGCAGTGACAACAACACCTACAAGCTGGCAGGGCTCTTTCCATGTCCAGGAGACGAGCACCCTGTGCCACTGGCGGTCAGACAACCTCCCAGGACAAGTCAGCCAAGCGAGCCACACCAGGCTGGGGGCCTTGTAAGCACGGGCAGCAGTGAGATGGCAGCTCCAGGCTCACCTTCCAGCTTACAGAGTGTGACACACCCTGGATCCCTCAGTTTTTACCTCCAGCTCCCCACAACTCTGCCAGACGAGGCTGACAGATGTGAGCCCCATGTACCCCAGGGGAACATCAGGTTTGAACCCTGGTTCCACATGAGTCCAGCATCTGCTAATGTGTGCCATGGGAGGCATCAGGTGACGGCCCAAGACCCTGACTCTGCCATCCCTGCAGCAGATCAGACCTCCACCTCACAAAGTGCCCTCCCCACCTCCACAGGCAAGGCTGCCTGCCGAACTGAGGGAGACTGGAGAAAGGGCTGGCACTTGTCACTGCTGGTACCTTCCTGCCCCAGCTGTGCCCTCCATTCCCACTCCCAACACGTCCAGTACGTGTGGCCCGAGGCAGGGTGCTCACCAGAGGGACGGCAGCATGGAGTTCTGCAGGACGTACGTGCGGTCCAAGAACAGGAAGATGCTCCTGATCATGATCTGTAGGTCAGAGGAGACAGTGAGGACAGCGTCCACACGGCCATCTTGGCCCAGGTCGGCACCAACCAACACCTTCCTGTCAGTGTTTTCCCCTTGTGGCATCTGATGCTTGTCCCTTTGCTGCGGTAACTCGAGCTATGTGGCTCTGAAGCCCAGAGGCACCCACCAGGGGCCATCCTTGGCTGATGTCCTTGCCTTGGAGGCACCCAGGCAGAGCAAGGACTTTAGGCAATCGGCTGCCTTGGCTCACCCTTGGCTGGCCCGAGGCTTGCTCACCTCTGCACCAGCAGAAACTTCTGCTTCTAGCACTTTCCGGACGCCTGGCTGGGAACCCAGGCACAGTCCTTGTCTCTTGCTCACCTCCTGTAGTCATCACACGTCCTAGGAAGCTACGGGTACGGTCTCATACCTCACTTGAGGTCACAGTGGAAATTAACATTAATCATATCAAATCAGCCAGTCAGTTGAAGAAGCTGAGACCTGGCTGTCCATCTGGGGCGAATTCACAGCCCCTAGGGACCCTGGGCACGTGAACTCACAGCCCCTAGAAGGCTCAGATCTCTCTTCCCACAAGCATGCCATCCCAGACCGGCCAGCACAGCCCTCCTTAGGTCGGGAGGGCAGAAGGATGAGGCAACATGGCAGCTGCCCAGTCGCCTTCCTGCTGGCTGACCTGGGGAAGGGAGGCACTGGCCAGGTCCCAGGGCACCTTACCATCTGTCTGCAGTGATCTTGCCAGCACGTGTTCATCTTCTTTAAAAATAAAACGCTATCTAGTGAGTCTGTGCACGCCTGCTAAGGAAAACTTCACACATGTTGGTAACTCCTAGCGTCAGCCCCCGCCCGCAGAGCCCCACGCGTGTCAGTAACTCCTAGCGTCAGCCCCCGCCCGCAGAGCCCCACGCGTGTCGGTAACTCCTAGCGTCAGCCCCTGCCCGCAGAGCCCCACGCGTGTCGGTAACTCCTAGCGTCAGCCCCTGCCCGCAGAGCCCCACGCGTGTCGGTAACTCCTAGCATCAGCCCCCGCCAGCAGAGCGTCATGCACGGCTCAGCATGTGGGCCGGGGAGCTGCAGGCAAGTGGGACGTAGAGAGTCATGCCCTCAGAGACCACTGCCCCTCAGCTGTGGGAGGATCTGCAGACACAACAGGAGCCCTGCTGACGCTCCCCACACCTGCAGCCTCTGGGACTGTCGTCCCTTGCCACCAGAGTCAACATCACCAATGGACAGTGTCCCCCTCAACGTCCCGTTTCCCTGCCTGCCTCACCCTGTGTGTTGTAGCTGCAACTGCCTCTCATCTCCCACCGAACCAGCAGGATACAGGAGCCCAGGCCTGGTGGCTGGACGGAAGACCCAGCTCTCTGACAGCAGAGTGTCCAGTAACCACTCACTATACAGGCGCCCGGGCCTGGTGGCTGGACAACCTACTCACAGCAGCGGGGGTCCTCCTAACCTCAGTGGACCCAATGTAAACCGACCCTCCTTCACTCAGCACAGCCAGCAGGAACAGGGAGACACTCCCAGGGCATCTACCCCATCTCATGACGCACACAAGGGAAAGACAACGGGTTCCCGGCACAGCCCAGGTCCACCCTGCAGCAGCATCCAACACTGGCTGGGTCCAGCTTCTCAGCAGAGGGCAGCACACACCTGTCAAAGCTGACAGCTAGCGGGCAACGAGGAGCCCCATGGGGAGGCGGAGAGCAGGGCAGGCACCAGGGGTCAGTGCAGCAGTTGGAGTTGCCGCTGATCATCGCTCTGGAGGCCCTCACCTCAGGTCTCCTTGCATGGGAGCCCTGAGAGCACACTGTCATTTACAGAGGTGGTCACAGTACATGGCTAACAAGTCAGTTGGAGGAACAGTTAGCAGACCTGCTCAGCATTCCAGTCATTGCGCCAGGGGCCACATGATGTTGGGCAAACACCAACCAGTTGTGCATAAGCATGCAGGTGACAATATGAGCCCCACGGGGCTAAATCACACAGAGGACCCTTGGGCGGCTCAAGTGTCACCCAAAGCCACAGCCAAGCTCAGCCTGGCATGAGGCCACAGGCACTGCTCATCTAGGGGCCCTGGTAAACTCATACAGCCTTGTACAGAGGTCAGGGTAGCTGCACCATGGATTCGTCTGCCCCGCAGCCAGCGCCATCTCAGAGCACCGGGCAGGCCGTCTGACCAGAGAGCCCAGAGCACCTACGATCCCAAGCAGCAAGCACGGTGGCCTGCGGACAGCTCCCCTGGCCGTGACCACTATCCAGGCCTTTCTCAAAGCATTCCTCAAGGTGTGCCTGCACTGGCTGTCCCCCTTGCTACTATAAACAACACAGAGGCCAAGATGCCATGACCCCAGCTCCAGCACAGGACAGGTACAGGCCACGTACATGTGATGCCCCTATGCTGGTTCATCTAGAAATTATAGCCGACAAAGCCTGTGAGAAATAAACCAATGCAGGATGACGCAGAGTGTGGCTACCTGGTTGTAGGCCCTTGGACTGCAAGCCGCACACGGCAAGCATATACCAAGGCAAAATGGAGCTCCACCACTTTTCCAACAGCATCTGCAAATGTTTCCACCCCTCCCAGCTGGCTCTGACACACGGCTGGTCTGGGTGTGTAATGCCCCCTAGCCCTCCTGGGGCTGGCTGAGCCCATCTCCCAGGAGTGAGTTTTGTCAGTATTTGCAAAGTTAGACTCCAAGGACAGGTGCTCCGGCATTCTGGCCCTGTCAAATGACACATAGTGCTGCAGCCTGTTCTACTTCGACATGTGAGCACACACGTGCACTGTGACTGTGCAGACATGAGCACGCACACATGTGCTGTGGCCTCATATAGATGTGACCACACACGTGTGCGCGGTGACTATGCAGACGTGAGGTGGATGCAATGCAGAGGAAGCTGACTGCTCCACCAAGCTCCTTCTCACCCTGGGCCTCTTTCCAGTGTGTGCCAGGACGTCCCTAAGCTTGGCATCTGCACACAGCAGGCACAACTGCTGTAGTTAACATAGGATCAGAGCATCCCTGGCCACACAGTGTGTGATGTTCACAAGGACTGGCAAGGACCTCCCTTCCCCAACTGAACAAGCCCTCCGTGGCAGCAGCCCTGCCACTGGCCCCGGGCTGTCCCCCTCCTGGGAGGTCTCAAGGTGAATGAATAGCTGCCCTCTGCTAACCCTAACCCATCTCAAACTCCTTCGCTTGGCTCCCCAGGATGGCACTCTGCCCTTCTGGACCATCTTAGAGCAGACTCTGCTGCCCAATCTTTCTAGGTCTGGGCCACAGTTGGGCACTGAGGACACAGAGCAGGCAGGTAAGTGGTCCAGTGAATACCCACCGACCCGAACCCCATGGCAAAACAAATGAATAGACCCAGCCTCTTTCCAGGCCACACAACCTGCTGCCTGCACACAGCCCCTTCTCTCCAGGAATCCCCAATGGAGCCAAACATGTCCACTGCCAAGGTACCCCATGCCCTCAGCTGGAGCAGCTTCTCCCTTCCCAGCTGTCGGTCTCCTGGGCATGCACCGCCCCTGCCACCTTTCCCCGCTCGGGCAGACTGACCGCCATAGGGTGCTTTTGGGATACTGGGAGCATGTGTATCCTAAATGTTTCCCTCATTTCCATTCAAGGTACAACTCCATTCTGCTGGGACTGTGGACAACACGAGGGATGGTCGCCAGGTGACCCTTACAAACCCACTAGCTATACTGGAGTGTTCCTAAAAACACGGAGGACTGTAAGGTGCCACAGACCTAGATTGACTCCTCAACGGCCGTCCCGCCCACGGCCCTCCGGGTCGACAGCAGGGTGGGGCTCGGCTTCCAGCACTCACAGCCTGGCACTTGCCCTTGGCTGTGCCTTCTGGGAGGGCAGAAATCAGCCAGGGCAATCCTTTTCTGCCTTAGTGCCTCACTGAACATGCCAGTCAACCACAGGGGGAGGGATGAGCTGACAGGGGTGTAATCCCACCAAGTGACCAAACAACAGCTTCATGTAAACTAGGACCCCCTGCCCAGCCCCCAGGGATCCCTGAGCTTCTGCCTGCAGCGTGGAGGCCGCTCTCTGCCCTTGCAGGTACTTCCTCAGAGAGGGTGTACTCTGACCAGATTCCAGAAGGGCACATACTGGCTCTCAGCTCTCGGGCAGTGTTGCCTCCTCTACCATGAATCTGTGCCAGAAAATATTAACGAAGCACCCGGCCGTGTCAGAACTGGAGCTGACAGTTCTCCCAGACCACCAAGGCACCGCAGTGGCTGCGGCTCCACATCACACCGATGCACATATTGGGGTGGGGCTGGAGGTTGGCGGGGAGTCCTCCAACACCAAGTAATGTTGCAAAGAAGCAGCCTCACTTCCCGCTTTCTCCTGCCTGTACCAGGACACACCCGTGGCTTTAGTAATGGCAGGAGGCTGGAAAGGAGACGGAGCTGGAGTTAAAGATTTTCCAGAGGATGGGGAGGAGCCAGAGACTCCTTGCAAAGGACTACATGAGGGTGGTGGGCCGGAGACTCTGACCGCCCACATCTGCACGCTACATGACCCCTCCCCTCGACTGCAGCAGCCTGTCTCAGTGGGACCACACGGTCCTTTCACCCAGTGAAGTCCCTGAGCAGTATTGGGCCAAGGCAGCACAGCCAGGCCTGACCTCTGACAGACGGCTGGGCGGGCCGGCCAGTCTGTGCAGGGACACCGGCTCCCTAGGAACTAAGAGCAGGAGTCACTGAGGTAAATCAAGGTAAGCTTGCTCTGTCCATGACAGGATGCAGGAATCTACTGTCGCCACATGAAGGATACCTGTCACTCCTCGAGTCTGTCAATGCCCAGCTTTACCAGGGTCAGGTGCCCACAAAAGGATATTCTCGCAAGTGCAGGATCTGCGCTTGCACATGGTCCTCACAGACCTGGCGCAGCTGCTGGTACAGCATCGCGGACACTTTGTGTGAGCAGAGATTCTCGACGGCCTGCAACACAAGGAACTCGTTACTCAGCGTCGGCAGCGTGTCATTACAGTTGGCTGCGAGGGCCACATGGCTCCATTCGCCAGCTTCCCAAGCTTCCCCCAGCACAGGCCTCTGCCCGCGGCGAGCTGTGGGATCAGCAGGTGCCAGGCACACACTGGGCTGGGTGGTTCCCCGTCGGTCTGAAGCTGTAAGCACAGTGTACCTAACTGTGCCTCCACATCAGTTCTAATCCCATTTCCTGTGCAAAGTCAAATCCAATAAAACCTCATGGACTAAACCACACTGAACTGCAGCCTTCCCACTAGCTAGCTCTGAATCATTACAAAGTGTGGATATGCAGAGTGGAATCATTTCAAACAATTCGAATTTAACACAAATTTGATAATCATACAGGAAAGAATATAAAGTCTTACGAAGACATTCATGATAGCAATATTTATCTCAGCAATTGTAACATTTAATGTTGGGAGAACTAAGAATCAATGTGAGTTAATTAAATATGGTCCGAATAACTAGGGAGCACACACCAAAGGGAATGCGCAGAGGCAGTAACCACAATACACCCTGCTTGCTAGCAAAGCCTCCACGTGAAAAGGGGACAACCTAGCCCAGCTGCCGGGTCACAGACATGAGGGCTCCTAACACCCACATGGCAACTTTATTCAGCTCCTTCCAAAACTGATGCCCTGCCTCCTCTCCCACGCACCCCAATGCAGTCAAAGTCCCCTCACCCCTTCTCTGGAAGCACCAACATACTACCTCACAGACACAGTCGTGTGAAATCCCTGAGGGCAGCCAAGAAGTGCCTCCCACGGCAGCAGGGCCTTTTCCTGCGAGCTGTCCACCCGAGCAGGGGCCAGGCACACACCTAAGAGCCACACGGAGCACTGAGAACTACTTCATCTTGAAGCCAGAATCGAGTCCCTCTCCAAGGAAGCTGCCACACCTGGGGCAGCAATGGTGCGCCACTTACCTCTCCCAGCATAGGTGTCGGCCCCCAAGGCAGCCCACTCACCACGTTTTGGGGGGTCTTAGCCTATTGATACTTAGAAATATGTTCTAGATACATAAAGCACCTAACCAGCTGAGTAAGTAAGCCTCATGTTGGTGGGCTATGGCCAATACCATGCTAGAGAAACCCCAGAGAGTCAGGCAGAAGCTGGTGACTAGAAGGGTCTACCCAGGCCTGCCCAGCACGTCACTCCTGCACCCGAGGCACCTGCGTTCTAGAGACGCCCATGTCTGCACCGGGAACTTCCCCACGTGGGGATCTATTTATAGTGTCCCGTCCTTACCCCGGGCGCGCACTGCCGCTTCACACGATGCTTTCTGGGGACAAGGGCAGAGACTGCCTTTGGGAGTCACCGCCACAGACCAACAGGGAGAAAGGAAGGCTGGCTAACCCCACCTGCTTCCCAAAGCCCAGGAAAACCACACACACACACACACACACACACACGCCCGGTGTGACAAGAGAACAGAGGCAGGTGTTGGGCCCAGTGTCAAGACGCCAGGTTGGGACACCTGCGGCCCAACTCTACTCCTATTCTTGATGCCTGCTGATGGCCAACCTGGGAGATGGGATGAGTCAAGCCCCGGGTCCTTGACACATCCGTGGGAGACTCAGACTGAGTTCCAGCTCCCAGGGTAGTTGTGGCCTGTCCTGGCTGTTGGGCATCTGGGCAGTGACCTCTGTGTCTGTCTGTCTCACACACAGACACACACGAGCAGCATGAGAAACACAGCATTCAGAAGCGTCCTCCGTAGACTCGCTCTCCCCCAGCACACACCTCCATTCCTGCCCTCAGCTTCCGGCTAGCAAGCGACCTGGATCTGTGGGAGCATTTTACACGCCTGACCTCCAGCTGGCTGCCAGGGCAAAGGAGGCTAGCAATAACCTCAGTGAGGGGAGCCACCTGCTCCTTGTGGACATTCTCCTGTGTAAGAGGAACCTGTGTATTCACTTGATCAGTTTGCTACTTTCGCCAACTGGTGCTATCAAATACTTTTTTACATGGTCGGCACTCGGTTCTCCTCCATCCTCTCCCTGTGTTGTGAGCAGCTGCCATAGTTTCTCAGACGCTGAGGACAGCCCGATGGGTGCCGAGGGGCTGCCATTCTCTCTGCCCTCCCACCTCATGTGTGGTCCTGACACACGTGTGCTTCCTCTCAGAGCCGAGTTCTGGGGTGCGCGAAGACCCTGGATCTCCCTTTCACCAACTTGAACACCCAGCAGGGCAGCTGGAGCAGCCGCACTGTAACTGATAGGGCCCTCCAGGACACACTGAGACACAGCGCGACACCTCTCATGGGATTTTCACCAGGCTCCTGCAGCCATACGCAGATGTACAGGGCCACCTGTCCTGCCCCGCCCAGTGGCCGGCCACTTCTCACCCCATACTGGTGTCTGGCACTATAATATAGCAAGTAAAGCTATTGCTTGTGATGCTGGCTCCCATATGGGTACTGGTTCATGTCTGGTTGCTCCACTTGCAATCCAGCCTCCTGCTAATGGCCTGAGAAAGCAGAGGAAGAGGGTCCATGTGTTTGGGACTCTGCCACCCATGTAGCAAATCTGGAAGACAGTTTTGCCTCTAAAGTTCGGTCTGGTTCAGCCCTGGCTATTGTGGCCACCTGGGGAAAAAACCAATGGCTGAAGATCTCTCTTCTCTCTCCGTAACTCTTTCAATTATGTAAATGCATATACAACACAATCCTTAGCTGTTAAGATACAGTATTCCATGAAATTGTTTAGATACTTGGTGGGACTCCTGCAACTGAACTGAACCAAGGAGCAGGGCTGTGGACGGCTGGAATGCTGAGAGGGAACAGGCAGTCACGGGCATGGCTTTGTGCATGGGGTCTCCAGGAAGCAGGGCTAGGGCCCAGAAGAGTCTGCAGCCAGGGAGATCTGGAGGTGGGCGGAGCCCTGGGCAGTCCTCGTGCTCTCAGCAGAGTGACCAGCACGTGGCAAGAGGGAAGTGCCACAGCCAGGGAAAGAACCGTCCAGAAGGCTTAGAGAAAACAGTGTGAGCTCTCGCAGACCTGAACCAGCACCTTTCCACTAGAGCAGATTCAGACAGGTCCCGCCACAGAGGTCCTAAATACCATGCTACTCTGGCCCCACCCACCAGACCCACCCAGCAACTCCCAAAGAGCCCATTCCAGGGCAAAGACGATGCAGGAACACAAAAACATCCAGCACACAGTAAGTCAACGTTCCCATCTGACACTCATCCAAAGATGACCAGACACGCAGAGCAGTGAAATAAAACCTTTGAGAAAAACCTGTCTGAACCAAGCCAACGGAGGTGTGACACACAACAGACAAAGCCAGCTGAACAGCCACTGGGCTGAGCGATGGATGCGGAGACACAGCACTGGCGGCAGCAGCGCCCGCACACGGTGGCACTCGCACACTCCTGTCTGAATGGCCCATGAAGAAAGCCAAGATGGCTTCACAGTAGAATTCTCTCCTATCCTGAAGGGAGCGAGGATACCTTTCCAGAAAACGAAGAGGGAGTATTTTGCAACCCATGGAGTCAGCAGGATTTTGATCTGAAAACCAGATCCAAATAATGAGCAAACAGCACACTGATAACATCCAGGGTCACTGATGCACAAGCAGCAAGTCTGCAACCCATCAAACAGACGAGGCATCAGGCTCTCGGGCACCTGCCCAGGGAAGCAAGACTGCTTTAACACTTGGACACCAAAGCAATTCTTGAACTAAAACAAAAATATTATCATCTCAACAGGTGTGGGGAAAGAATCTGACAAGTTGTATTTCTTATAAAAACCCTCAGCCAACCAGGACTAGCAGGGGCCAACCCCTTGTGGTATAGTGCGTAAAGCTCCTACCTGCAACATAGATATCCTGTTTAGGTGCCACTGCAAGTCCCGGCTGCTCACTTCCCGCCCAGTTCCCCGCTGATGGCAAAGCAGCAGAGGACGGCCTAAAGCAGCAGAGGACGGCCTAAAGCAGCAGAGGACGGCCCAAAGCAGCAGAGGACGGCCCAAAGCAGCAGAGGACGGCCTAAAGCAGCAGAGGACGGCCCAAAGCCTTGGGCCCCTGCACCACATGCAGACCTGGCTGAAGCGCCCAGCTCCTGCCTGTTGCAACCATTTGGGGAGTGAACCAGAGATGGATGACCCCTCTCTTCCCCGTAACACTGTCTAGCAAACACATAAATCTCTAAAAAGTCTAGAAATAAGTTAAGATCAGCAACATGGTCCAGATCAATGCACAAACCAGCTTCAAAACCACGACATACCTGAAGACAAATTTCACAGCAAGCATGTTGCTAAGAGAAATGAGAGCCACTCCCTGGGACTGCTCAGTGGACGTCAAAGCGCCAGGATATCAATTCTCTCATACGGATCCATATTCCACAAAGGCATGATAAAAACCCTAGCAGGCTTTCTTGTAGAAATTAACAGATTAATGCAGAAATACAAAGAACCCACAACGGGAAAAACAAATGGGACCAGGGTCCCACTGGAGGGCCAACCAGCCAATTCCATGACTAACTCCTTCTCCTCGCTGGACAGCGGACAGAGACTGCGGAACAGGCACTCAGAAGCAGCAAGAGCTGGACACTTAGAAGGAAAACGTGGCATTTGTACTTGCACTTCACAAAGCACATGCAAACTCACTCAACAGAGACCACAGACTGGAACGGGAAACCTAGACTCTCACATGTCTAGAAGGCAGAGAGAGGAAAATGTTTGTGACACTTCATCCAGAAAAAACCTGACCCACCTGATTTCAAAGCTTAATCCACTGCTCTTCAAAGATCATACTTAAATTAAGATAATCAAAGTATAAGCCACAGACTGGGCAAAATCATTGCAAACCAATTCCTGAAAAAAACACTCACTCAAAATCTGTAATAAGGTCACACACTCAATAACAGAAAATAAACTCAGTAAGAAAGAGGTTGAAGATCTGAATAGACACTTCATTGAGAAAATTCCGAACAGCAATTGAACACACAGATACTTAGCGTTGCTAGGAAAATGCAAATTAAAGCCACAGAGAGATCCCCCTACACACTTAGAGCAGCAGAAATCAGCAAGACCAGCCAATGCTACAAAGAACTCACACACTGCTAGCAGGAATGGAGCTGCCACTTGGAAAAGCAGGAAAGTTTTTGTAAAGTTAAACGGGTACTTTTCCACACAGACCCAGGAAGGAGACTAGGTTTACATAAAGACTTACTAACCGTTTGTAACAACTTCATTCACAGCCCAAATGCCCATGAGCTAGTGACTGAACAAGACAATCAGTACACCCACACGGGACAATAACACAAAGAAACAAACTGCTGGCCCAGCGGCTGGAGTCCCAGCTGCTTCACTTCTGACCCAGATCCCTGCTGAGAACCTGCCTGGGAAAGCAGTGGGAGACGCCCAAGCACCTGGGCCTTTGCCACCCACGGAAGATCCGCACAAAAGCTCCATGATCTCGGCTCTGGCCCAGCCCAGCTCTCTGAGGAATGAACCAGCAGGTGTGAAGGTCTTTCTGTTTCTCCCTATCTACGGCTCTACCTTTCAAATAACTCAACAAATGTGGAGAGGAGAGGGGAAGAGGGCAGGGGAGAGGAAGACAGGAGGAGGAGAGGAGATACTGTCACACGTGTCATGAGTTTCCAAAGCAACTTTCTGGAGTGTGCACCCGGTGCTATGGAGAAGTCGTGACCTGTGAACTCCAATTCCATACCAGAATCCTGGGTCTGAGCTTTGGCTCCACTAAGAATTTCAGCTTCTGGGGCCCGGCGCCATGGCCTAGCACCTAAAGTCCTTGCCCTGAACACACCGGGATCCCATATGGGCGCCGGTTCTAATTCCGGCAGCTCTACTTCCCATCCAGCTCCCTGCTTGTGGCCTGGGAAAGCAGTCGAGGACGGCCCAATGCCTTGGGACTCTGCACCCGCGTGGGAGACCCGGAGGAGGTTCCTGGCTCTTGGCTCCAGATTGGCGCAGCACCGGCCGTTGCGGCTCACTTGGGGAGTGAATCATCGGATGGAGGATCTTCCTCTGTCTCTCCTCTGTCCGATGATTCACTCCCCAAACTGGATGGGAAGTGGAGCTGCAGGGATTAGAACTGGCGCCCATATGGGATCCCGGCGCGTTCAAGGCGAGGACTTCAGCTGCTAGGCCACGCCGCCGGGCTAAAAATAAATAAATCTTAAAAAAAAAAAAAAAAAAAAAAAGAATTTCAGATTCTGGCTAACATCCACCCAGGAAGGAAGCACAGGACGCTTCAAGGAGTTGGGTTCTTGCTACCTAGGTGGGAAACCTGGCTCCTGGCTTCAGCCTGGCCCAGCCCTCAGAGTTGTGGCCTTTGGGGAGTGAACCAGCACACAGAAGATCTCTGCCTCTGTCCCTCTCCTCCCTTTCAAATAAAACAAGGAACTTTTTTATCCTGTCCTTAGCAAACACACACACACACTAAAAAACCCAAAAAACAGATATGCAAAATACATGATTCCATTTGCATGAAATTTTAGGAAGGGCAAACTCTGGGGCACATGACAAAGTGGTCTCGGAAGCTTCACTGCACACATTGGGGAAAGTTTGCTGAGGTGAGCCCTATACACACACTACACATGCAGAGAGCAGAGGAAAACCACGGCCGACCATCCATGCTCACACGGGCCCCGAGAGGCACACTGAGGGCAGTGCGCAGCCTTTCTCACATACACTCACACACACACACACACACAGCAGTGCTCGGGCTTTCTCACACATGCACTCACACTGACAGCAGTGCTCGGGCTTTCTCAGACATGCACTCACACTGACACACACACACACAGAGCAGTGCTCGGGCTTTCTCACACACACTCACACCGACACACACAGAGCAGTGCTCGGGCTTTCACACATGCACTCACACTCACACACACACAGAGCGGTGCGCGGGCTTTCTCACACATGCACTCACACCGACACACACACACACAGAGCAGTGCTCGGGCTTTCTCACACATGCACTCACTGACACACACACACACAGAGCAGTGCGCGGGCTTTCACACATGCACTCACACCGACACACACACACACTGAGAGCAGTGCGCGGGCTTTCACACATGCACTCACACACACACACACACTGAGAGCAGTGCGCGGGCTTTCTCACACATGCACTCACACACACACACACACTGAGAGCAGTGCTCGGCCTTTCTCACATGCACTCACACCGACACACACACACACAGAGCAGTGCGCGGGCTTTCACACATGCACTCACTGACACACACACACACAGAGCAGTGCGCGGGCTTTCACACATGCACTCACACACACACACACACAGAGCAGTGCGCGGGCTTTCACACATGCACTCACACACACACACACACACACAGAGCAGTGCGCGGGCTTTCACACATGCACTCACTGACACACACACACACACACACTGACAGCAGTGCTCTGGCTTTCACACACATACACTCACACACAAATGCTGACAGGAAGGGCTCCACACACACCAGGAAGGACTCCATACACACGCTGACAGGAAGGGTTACACACACAGACACACAAAGACACTAGTGCTCCAGGTTTCACACACATGCACTCACGCACACACACTCATGCTGAAAGGAAGAGCTCTAGCTTTTAACTCTTACACACACACAACACTAGGTGGTGTCTGGGGCGGCTGCCCCACAGCAGAAACAGCACCGGCTGGTTTCACATCCCCCACAGTGCTGAGCCCGGTCTGGGTGCACCTGCGGCCCGCCCGACATTCCCTGCCGGGCCTCACCCCATCGGGGCTGCCTCGGCCTGGGGTGCTGCACGGGCAGCTGCCCTCCCTCCGCAGGTGGCTCACCTCAGCCTCGGGGGCTGCCCGGATTCTCCCGACCTGGGGGACAGAGACCACTTCCTCAGCTCAGGCCTTCGAGCAGACACCCGGAGGGTCAAGTAAACGACGACCTGGCCCACGCCGGCGTCCAACACATCCACCCCGGCGGCAAGGCCGGGAGCGGCTGCGGGGCTCCCGGGGCTCCCGGGCCGCAGGTCCGTGCTCACCTGGTACAGCTCCTCCAGGTTGTAGCGGATGGAGGTGCGGCTCTGGATGGCCCGCACGGCCTCGTGCAGCTGGCGCCACGTGTCCTGCGTGTAGTTGTCCGGCAGCTGCGGCCTGTCTGTGGAGGGCGCAGGGTGAGGCGCGCACCGGGCCGCGCCCGCGCCGGGCCCCGCCACCCGCCCGCGCCCGCCAGGCCGCACCTCGGAAATTCTTGATGACCAGCTTCCTGGAGCCGCCCGCGCCGCCCGGCTTGGCCAGGCCCGCGGGCTTGGTGAGGCCGTTGGTGCGGCCCACGAGGGCCGAGACGCCGGCCTTGCGCGGGGCCTCGTCCGCCATGGCCGCGGCCGGACGCCGACCCGAGCCGCCCCCGGCACGCCGCGCCGCCTCCGTGCGCCCGCTCCGGCCCAGGCCGCCCCGGCTCCGGCTGCCGACGCTCCGTCCGGGCCTGCGCCGAGGCCGCCCCGCCCCGCCCCGCCCGCGCCCCGGAGCCCAACCGCCGCCGCCGCCGGCCCGGCCCGCCCCTCCCGCCGCCGCCGCCGCCGGGCGCGGGACGCGGCGCTCACAGGCCGGGGCGCGCGCGGCGGGGCGGCCTTCGGGGGCGCGCGGCGGGGCGGCCGGCAGGGCGGCGCGCGGCGCTCACGGCCGCGGGCGCGCGCGGGCCCCTCCGCCCGGCCAGGCGCCGAGGCGAGGGCGCGAGGCCGCCCGCCATCTTGGAGCCCGGGGGCCGAGGGCGGGCCGCGCGGCGGCCGCGAGCCGGGACGTGGCCGAGGCGCCTGCTGTTCTCGAAGGCCGCCGGGGGCCGGAGCCCGCGAGCGGCGCCACAGCCCGCCGCCCGCCTCGCCCGGCGACCCGGGCCAGCGCGGCGCCGAGGGCCGGAACCCGCGTGTAGGGCCGGCGGCGTCGGGGGCGCCAGCTGGCGGACGGACCTGCGGGCGGAAGTGACGCGCGGCCCGGCTCGGGGCGGCGGGGCCATGGCGCACATCACGATCAACCAGTACCTGCAGCAGGTGGGACTCCGGCCGGGTGGTGTGGGAGCCGGCGCAGCCCGTGGCGGCCGTGCGTCTTCGTGTGCGGGGCGTGAGCCGGCGCGGGGCTCGGGGAGCGCGCAGGCCCGCCTCTCTGCCGACTGGCTCCCCGCGTCCCTCGGTCGGGCCTGTCCGCGGCATCCCGCGGGCGGCAGGGAGCAGGGCGCCCTCCGGGTGGCTGGGGCCTGCTGTGTGGACGTGCTGGCTGAGGGGATTGTGGCGGATCGCGCCGAGGCACCGCAGGCGGGGAGCGCAGGTCTGGGCCAGGCAGAGCGTTGGATGTCGGGGTCTTAGGGAACCCCTCGGGTGAAGGAGCTGAACTGGGCGGAGTGCTGCCCTGCCCTGGGGACAGCTTGGTCTCTCCCCGGCCCGCTGCAGGTGTGCGAGGCGATCGACACTCGGGATGGCGCGTCCTGTGCAGAGCTGGTCTCCTTCAAGCACCCACACGTCGCAAACCCCCGGCTGCAGGTAAGCGAGAGTTGGGGCGCATGGGGAGCCTCTCTCCCCAGGAGAAAAGCCACACCGTCGCTGTGTGAGGCATCTCAAAGTTCCCTCATGACTGAAGACCTCTGTCTCTGCTGCTTCTTTGTGACTCTGATATTCAAGTAAATAAACAGACCTATAAAAAAAAGAAATATTGGCCAATAGTGCTTGAATGAACATTAAGTAGAAGTACTAAGATGTGAACTGTGACTTCGAGGAGGTTTGTCCAAGTCGTGTGTCGTACCCTTCCAGGTCTGTTAATGTCATCCTTGCCTTCTTGTTTCCAATCAGATGGCCTCTCCAGAGGAGAAGTGTCAGCAAGTCTTGGAGCCCCCGTATGATGAAATGTTTGCAGCTCACCTCAGGTAATGTGTTAGTAGGGGCAGAGAGCAGAGGAGCCAGAGGCCAAGTTGGGAAGTGCATCGTGCGCTGTCTCAGGCTTGAAGCTGGGGTGATGCACTTGGAAAGCACACAGCCTCATTCAGTCCTGTGCTGGGTTGATGTTCGTGCTGTGCTCCAGCAGCACTTCCGTCTTGGTCGGAGAGCATAGCCACGGGCCGAGCTTTTCATGGAAATAGCAGCAAGTGCACAGCATACTTTTCGTTGACACTTGGCATCTGCTCTCCGTCTCCAGCTCAGCCTTGTGTCTTACGGCCACGTGAGCTCTGAACGCCGCCTGTGTGGGGGCAGTGCCAGAGGACTGGGCTCCTGGGAGCCCCGCCAGCTGCTGACTGGGTGGAGGGCCCTGCCGCGTCCCCTCTGTGCAGATGCACTTTCTGACATGGTCGTTCTTGGCGCTGGGTGCTTCCTCTGCAGGTGCACTTACGCCGTGGGAAACCATGACTTCGTAGAGGCCTACAAATGCCAGACTGTGATCGTCCAATATCCTTGGTGTCCGTGATGGCTGCAGCAGGGACACAGACTCCTGGGGGCTGTTGTTCAGCTGTGGGGATTAAGATGAGTTTTTAGCTCTTGAGAGGTGGGGAGTCATGGTTACTTAGCTACTCGGGTGTTGGAGTCTTGCTGGCTGAGCTTCTCTGGTTGTGTTGGTCAGCAGGAGGGGTTGCATGCGTGTTTGGTTGTCTCTGAGTGTTAAGCATAGCTACAGCAGCTGATGAAGTCACACGTCTGCCGTGCAGCGTGCGTGGACAAAACAGACACGTGTGGTTTCTTCATTATGATCCCTAAAGGTTTATCCAGCCTGCTTCTTACTTGAGTCACTAAATGTTGTCTGATAGTCGAGGCCCCAATCAACGTGTAGACTTCAGTTTGCTTTTGAAGGACTGTCTTGTTTACATAAACCCAGGACAGCTCAATGTGGGAATCCAGAATTCTACCACTAAGAAGTTCACCTTGGACTGCAGGTACTACAGCATGCAAACGTACCTTGTCTCAACCACTCAGTCTGACAGCGCCGATTTAAAAACAGGAAAAATGTCAATGAGTCTTTGGCGGAAGGATCTGTGCAGTAAATGTGTTTAGCACGGGGGTCCTGTGACGTCAGGGTTGAGGGGGAGAGTCGGCCGGCAGCCTTTCTCCCTCTGCCCTCACACCCGTGGGTCTGAGCTTCCTTAACACCCCACGTCATTCCTGCGAGCGTTTCAGGCCCACAAGGAAGAAAACTGGTGAGTGTGAGTGGCAGCAGCAGGTGGGCAGCTCTTTTTTTGCAAAAGCTTTTAAAATTTTCTATAAATACAAATGTTTTACATTTAATGTAGTGTTTGGTATCAGTTGTAACAGTCGATGGCAATGGAGTGGTGCTTGTCCAGTGTGAACTCTCCAGCTGCGCACTTCCATGCCCCTGAAGGCATCTGCATGTATACGAAGAGAAACCCTCCAGCCACTGGTTTACTTCCCAGCTTTCACAGCCATCTGGCTCAGCGGCAGAGCATCCAGGCTCTGACCGGCACGCGAACGGAAGCCGACACTGCAGGTGATGGCTTAACCGCCTGTGCTACGCTGCCATCCCTGCTTTTTTAAAAAAAACTTTGTAAAAGAAGTAGACCAGCTGTAATTCATTTGGCATGATTTGATCCGCACTCATTGGGTCATTTTAAATTCCCTGCCAAACTAATTCTCTGTTTTATAATTTATAGGCAAACTAAGTGAGTTTTATGCTGCAGTAACCAAGAGCCTTTTCCAGTTATAAGTAAAGACTAGCTTGCCCAGGAAAAGAAGTCTGGCTTGGAGAGCTAGATGTAAGCGGCTGTGTCTCACTGTGTGCGTCACACACTGTAACCTCTGTAAAGGAAATTGTATCAAACCACAGCTGTTTGAACAGGTGTTTGCTTAGTGCAGAGGAAGGGGTATTCCAAGTGACCCTGGGTAGGCCAGAGTCCGGGCAGAGGGTGGGAGTAGGACGCTTCGGGCTGCAGCCGGCTGACAGCAGCCATAGAGCGCAAGTGGGCTGAACCTGGACTGCTTCATGCCTTTCTTTCTCTCCGTAGGGCTCTGCCGGTCATGTATGCAGTAGCACTTGACCTCCGAGTGTTTGCCAATAATGTGAGTTCCATTCCCCGTGACCGTGCTCTGTGGGCTGGGATCTGGTGGGTGTGCACGTGGGGTTAGGGTGCATCTGCCATGGGCGCGCCAGCACAGGCGCCATAGCTAACTGGGACTCAGTGCCCTGCCCAGCTGGGCAGTGCTGGCCCTGCACAGGCGCCATAGCTAACTGGGACTCAGTGCCCTGCCCGGCTGGGCAGTGCTGGCCCTGCACAGGCGCCATAGCTAACTGGGACTCAGTGCCCTGCCCGGCTGGGGAGTGCTGGCCCTGCACAGGCGCCATAGCTAACTGGGACTCAGTGCCTGCCCGGTTGGGCAGTGCTGGCCCTGCACACGTTCTGAGCGCAGCTGAGATACGCTCAAGCATGAGTGTTCTGGACTTGCTGTCAAACAGCTGCCCTTGACAACCTTGTGGATCAGTGACCTCACAGTTATGAAAGTGTGGGTGACTCCTGATTCTGAGCAGAGTCCAGCTGGACAGGTTTTCTGCCAGAGCCCCGAGAGCTGAGTTTATTCATTTGAGAAACAGACAAAGGGAGAGCGACGCTCCCTGGGGTGGGGACCTCCCATGTGCGGGCTCCCGTGTGGACGGGGTGCTCCCAGGAAGATGCAGGTGGTCTGCCTGGGCCTGCCGGGCCACACACCTGTCCCTGCATCTGATGTGCAGAGCCATCAGTGTCTCATGGCTCTGAGCACAGACACATTCCACGATGCTGTCACATGAAGTAGGTGATGAGATGGGGAAGGGAGGGTACTTTAATAGCTGTTTCCATCATTGTAGGTGGTTCTTGTTCAATACCATGCAAAAAGCCAAGACATAGTTTTCTGAAAGTCAGGCTGTAGCTCAGATAAGCAGCAATGAGGTTGTTCACCGTTGCCAGGAGGTCAACTGACCTGGCCCCCACTGCTATGGGAGTGCTTCTCCAGGGTCATCATGTTTGTCCCAGTCCAGCCAGGCCACCCACAGGCAGCTGGCACGGTTCTGGGGGCTCAGGGTGCAGTGTCAACTGCTGGCAGGGTCAGTGTCCAGTAGGGCTATTCTGGCACGGTGAGCACACAGTGAGGCCATGCTGGCGGGGTCAGCGTCCAGTAGGGCTATTCTGGCACGGTGAGCACACAGTGAGGCCATGCTGGCGGGGTCAGCGTCCAGTGAGGACCCTACTGCCTGGTTTCCAGCTGGTGCACTTGCTGTGTCCTCACTGGTACAGGAATACTGACTGCTCTCATGAGGTCTGTGCACACAGGCCCTGTCCACTGCTCTAGCCCACCTCCCAGGGTCACCCTGGAGCAGCAATCGACACCAATGGGGATAGTCTGACCACTGAGCCATGCAGCAGTGTGCTTCATTATGTTAAAGAAAACCCGAACTAAGGATGGGCACTTGGCCTGGCAGCACTGGTCCGGAGCCCCTGGCTGTAACTGCCTGCTACCATGGACCGCCTGGGAAAACAGCAGAGGATGGCTCAGAGCCTTGGGTCCGTGCACTCACTTGGAAGACCCAGAGGAAGCTCCTGTTTCAGACCAGCCCGGCTCTGGGAGTGAACCAGCGGGTGGAAGATCTCCCTTTGTCTCTCCTTTCTCTGAGAATCTGTCATTCGCATAAAAATAAATAAATCTTAAAAGAAAAAGGCAGGTTCTGCTTGCAGCTCAGCTGCTGCCACAAGCTACCCTGTGTTCCACACATCTCATGGAGAGCACACAGATTCATACGATGTCAGCTGTGTCGTGAGGGACCTGTGATGCAGAGCCAGCGCGTGTCCTTCTGCTCGTTCTTTCCTCAGACGGCTGCGGCAGCTGGACTGGGCCAGGCCGAAGCCAGGAGTCCAGAGCTGCACCTGGTTCTCCTGTGAGTGGCAGGGGCCTACTGCTGCCTCCCAGGTGGACTGCAGGCGGAGCTAGCTTTAATGTCCATTCTGACCCCCATCTGGAGGGCTTTGACCACGTGTCTGTGGGAGATTGCAAGGTCAGAGCCTGAGTGAGTCGTTGGGGGTAGTTCTGAGAGCAGTGCGGGGTCCAGACCCCGGAGTTGTGAGAGCAGTGCGGGGTCCAGATCCTGGAGTTCTGAGACCCCAGAGTTCTGAGAGCGGTGTGGGGTCCAGACCATTGGCGTCGCATAGCAGTGGGCGGGCTGTAGGAAGAGCAGACTGTGTAGATGCCTCGGGCATCAAGCACCGCTGGTTTCTCGCTGGCATCCCGGCTGTGCTTCACAGATGTCTCTGTCTGCCAGGCCGATCAGCAGCTGGTGAAGAAGGGGAAGAGCAAGGTGGGGGACATGCTGGAGAAAGCGGCCGAGCTGCTGATGAGCTGCTTCCGTGTTTGTGCCAGTGACACGTGAGTACAGCGCCCAGGACTGCGCACGCGCCCGTCATGGAGGAAGGAAGAGGAAGGGAAAAGGGCTTTGGTGCTGCTGCCATTGGCCGTGTGGGTGAAGGTGCCTGTCAAGATGTCACCCTGGCCCTGAGGTCAAGCACTCCGCTACTTCTGCTTCTCCTTGTTGGCCTCGTCGGAGGTTGGCCGTTCCCTTCCAGCAGTTCAGAGTGTCATCCCTGGGCCAGCGGCAGGGTGCAGTGGGTCAGCACTCGTCACGTCCAGAGTGCTGATTTGGGTCCTGGCAGATCTGCTTTCTCCCGGCTCCCTGCTGGAGCTCCTGGGAAAGCAGCGATGATGGCCCAAGGGTGTGGGTCCCAGCACCCACACGGGGCCCTGCTGGAGCTCCTGGCTCCTGAGCCCAGCCGCAGCTGTTGCAGCCTTTCGGACGTGAACTGACAGTTTCTCGCTCTCGCCCTCACCCTGCCTTTCAGCATAAATGTGGTGTATAGATTCCTCTGGCTCCTGTGTTTCTCCGTGCTGGCCTTCCCTCAGCTGGTCAGGGCTTCCCGTCCGTGGCCTGCCTTGTGCTTTGTGCTGAAACCTTTGGTTCATGATTCAGGGACTTGGATTTTTTTTTTTTTCTTTCAAGATTTATTTATGTTTTTATTACAACATCAGATATACAGAGAGGAGAGGCAGAGAGGAAGATCCTCCGCCCGATGATTCACTCCCCAAGTGAGCCGCAACGGCCGGCGCTGTGCCGATCTGAAGCCGGGAACCAGGAACCCCTTCCGGGTCTCCCACACGGGTGCAGGGTCCCAAGGCTTTGGGCCGTCCTCGACTGCTTTCCCAGGCCACAAGCAGGGAGCTGGATGGGAAGTGGAGCTGCCGGGATTAGAACCGGCGCCCATATGGGAGCCCGGCGTGTTCAAGGTGAGGACTTTAGCTGCTAGGCTATGGCGCCGGGCCCATGGGACTTGGATTTTTAAGTTGATACTTTTATTAGAGATTTTTAAGAATTATTCTGCAGGTGTCTAGGGCTGTGGGCGGGTCCAGTCCCTCCAGCTGTGTCCCCCATGTGGGCAGCGGGGCCCTCACTGCTGCCTCCCCAGTTCACAGCAGCTGGAAATCGGGGGCCAGCGGCGACCCCGGGCACTGTGACATGGGACTGCCCCCAACTTTATTCTCAGCGTCTCACGGCGTGTCCGTCTGTTCTTCCCGCACCTCTGCCTTGTTGTCAGTTGAATTCTCAGCTTTCCTGGAACTTCGTCCCTTCGCCCCGTCCTGCCCAGGGTGTGGCATGTGGATCTGGTTTGCGTTTGTTAGTAACTGAGCAAAAGCTCTGACACCCACTTTGCATTTCCCTGATCTTGGTCCAGGATGTCTGCACACTAGGCCGGGCTTGGACTGAAGAGGGCACTCTGGGGCCCAGCACCCCAGGCCTCTCCCTCCCTGCACTCCCGAGAGGTGGCTCGGTATTGATTCACTTCCCAAATTCCAACAGCCAGGGCTGGGCCAGGTGTTTTGTTGTGGCCACCCATGTGGGCCATCACCTGGTGCTTTCCCAGGTGTGTTAGCAGGAGGCTGGATCAGGAGTGGAGCAGCTGGGGGCCCAGCGCAATAGCCTAGTGGCTAAAGCCTTGCATGTGCCAGAATCCCATATGGGTATCAATTCTAATCCCAGTGATTCCACTTCCCATCCAACTCCCTGCTTGTGGCCTGGGAAAGCAGTAGAGGAAAGCCTTGGGACCCTGCACCCTCTTGGGAGACCCAGAAGAGGCTCCTGGCTTCAGATTGGCTCAGCTCCAGCCATTGTGGCTGCTTGGGGAGTGAATCAGCGGACGGATCTTCCTATCTCTTCCTCTCTGTATATCTAATTTTCTAATAAAAATAAATCCTAAAAAAAGTGGAGCAGCTGGGACTTGAAGTGATACTCGTGTGGGATGGCAGTACAGTGGCCGCACCGTCCCTGCAGGCCTGCCCCTGCACCTGGCGTCTGCCAGCAGCCATGGGCCTCTCGTGCAGAAGAATCCTTGGCAGAGTGAGAGCACACAGCTGACTTGCGTGTTCTGAGATGCTGTTTCTTCCTGGAAGCTTCACATGTTTACAGAGGTGGAAGGATTCTGCAGAGAGTCCCTGCACCCCAACTATTGCCTGCATGCACCCTTGTCCCCTGTACCCCAGCTTCTGTCCACGTGCACCCTTGTCCCTGTACCCCAACTATTGCCTGCATGCACCCATTGTCCCTGTACCTCAACTATTGCCTGCATGCACCCATTGTCCCTGCACCCCAACTATTGCCTGCATGCACCCTTGTCCCTGCACCCCAACTATTGCCTGCATGCACCCTTGTCCCTGCACCCCAACTATTGCCTGCATGCACCCATTGTCCCTGCACCCCAACTATTGCCTGCATGTGCCCTTGTCCCTGTACCCCAGCTGTGTCCACATGTGCCCTTGTCCCTGTACCCCAGCTTCTGTCCACATGTGCCCTTGTCCCTGTACCCCAGCTGTGTTCACATGTGCCCTTGTCCCTGTACCCCAGCTGTGTTTACATGTGCCCTTGTCCCTGTACCCCAGCTGTGTCCACATGTGCCCTTGTCCCTGTACCCCAGCTGTGTCCACATGTGCCCTTGTCCCTGTACCCCAGCTGTGTTCACATGTGCCCTTGTCCCTGTACCCCAGCTGTGTCCACATGTGCCCTTGTCCCTGTACCCCAGCTTTGTGCACATGTGCCCTTGTCCCTGTACCCCAGCTTCTGTCCACATGTGCCCTTGTCCCTGTACGCCAGCTGTGTCCACATGTGCCCTTGTCCCTGTACCCCAGCTGTGTTCACATGTGCCCTTGTCCCTGTACCCCAGCTGTGTGCACATGTGCCCTTGTCCCTGTACCCCAGCTGTGTGCACATGTGCCCTTGTCCCTGTACCCCAGCTTTGTGCACATGTGCCCTTGTCCCTGTACCCCAGCTTCTGTCCACATGTGCCCTTATCCCTGTACCCCAGCTGTGTCCACATGTGCCCTTGTCCCTGTACCCCAGCTGTGTCCACATGTGCCCTTGTCCCTGTACCCCAGCTGTGTGCACATGTGCCCTTGTCCCTGTACCCCAGCTGTGTGCACATGTGCCCTTGTCCCTGTACCCCAGCTTTGTGCACATGTGCCCTTGTCCCTGTACCCCAGCTGTGTCCACATGTGCCCTTGTCCCTGTACCCCAGCTTCTGTCCACATGTGCCCTTGTCCCTGTACCCCAGCTTCTGTCCACATGTGCCCTTGTCCCTGTACCCCAGCTGTGTCCACATGTGCCCTTGTCCCTGTACCCCAGCTGTGTCCACATGTGCCCTTGTCCCTGTACCCCAGCTGTGTCCACATGTGCCCTTGTCCCTGTACCCCAGCTGTGTCCACATGTGCCCTTGTCCCTGTACCCCAGCTGTGTCCACATGTGCCCTTGTCCCTGTACCCCAGCTGTGTGCACATGTGCCCTTCTCCCTGTACCCCAGCTTCTGTCCACATGTGCCCTTGTCCCTGTATCCCAGCTTCTGTCCACATGTGCCCTTGTCCCTGTACCCCAGCTGTGTGCACATGTGCCCTTGTCCCTGTACGCCAGCTGTGTCCACATGTGCCCTTGTCCCTGTACCCCAGCTGTGTCCACATGTGCCCTTGTCCCTGTACCCCAGCTGTGTCCACATGTGCCCTTGTCCCTGTACCCCAGCTGTGTCCACATGTGCCCTTGTCCCTGTACCCCAGCTGTGTGCACATGTGCCCTTGTCCCTGTACCCCAGCTGTGTTCACATGTGCCCTTGTCCCTGTACCCCAGCTGTGTCCACATGTGCCCTTGTCCCTGTACCCCAGCTTTGTGCACATGTGCTACACTTCTTCCGTGGAATCTTCATGTACTGTTTGCCAGCTTATCTCAGTTAAGTAGTCCTCCTGCAACATGTCAGAGTTAGTTGCAAACATTGGAGAACTTTCCTTTCTCTTCTATTCTGAGCTGAAATCTACGTCCAGTGGGCTCCTCAGGCCACAGCAGCGTGTGTGCTGAGCTAGAGCCCACAGCTCCGTGCTAGCCTGGCCCCATGGAGGCAGCATGCATTATTGTGACCCCCCTTGAGCCTGGCACAGCCCAGTAGGTGCCTGTGTGCTGCACTAGTGCACGGGCAGTGGCAATTGCAAGGCCTGGCATCTGTACACAGGATGTGTCCCCACCTTAGCTGGCTTTTCAGTTTTACTTAATAGAGAAGACTTTTTTTTTCACATTGTTTTATTTGATGAGTATGACTTGAGCTGTGGGATTTTATTTCATATTAATAATTTCCTTAGGCAGTTTCTTTTCTGACTTGTAAACAAAATTGTTATTTCTTCTGTAATGTTAAAAACAGTTGTCTTCCCACAGACGTGCAGGTATAGAAGACTCCAAGAAGTGGGGAATGCTATTCTTGGTGAACCAGTTATTTAAAATTTACTTTAAGGTATGCCTCTGTCTGTGTGCATGAGAAACTGTCCGTGCCGGTCCAGGTGTCACTTGTTAGCCAACCCTCCTGGCACTGGCACGGTGCTTCAGCCCTGACAGCTGCCCTGCACATGTCCGTCCACAGCAGTCTCGGACTGCGACAGCAGCTGTCCGGCACGACTTGCCCCATGTGGAGGGCAGGCGTCCTGTGTAGGGAGTTTGACCCTGAAGCTGTACTGTGGGCTCACAGGGAGCTGCCCAGGCACAGCCAGCCGGTGACCAGCGGCTACCACAGGTAGACAGCTGGAACAGAGTGGCCAGCCTGTCTCATCACTGCTGCTCTGGGTCAGCTTCTGCCAGGACCTGCCAGGCACACACCGTGCGCACCAGGCAGCCATTTGTTCAGTTTCCTGTCAGGGGCCGAGTCTTGGGGTGCAAGAGGTGTGTCTTCTCGTGCCTGGGAAGCAGGCCATCGTGTCTGCTCTCCTCCGCTCTTGCTGTTACTGTGTATGTGGAGTGCATTACTGTTCCTTGTAGATCAACAAACTGCATCTGTGCAAACCCCTCATCAGAGCCATCGACAGCTCAAACCTGAAGGATGACTACAGCACAGCCCAGAGGGTCACCTACAAGTATTATGTGGGCCGCAAGGCCATGTTCGACAGCGACTTCAAGCAAGGTAGGCCTGAGCCCTGTGCTGAAGAACACGGTGGTGGTGGTCGTGTCTTGGCGGGGTACATGCGTGTTTTGTGCTTTCAAAGTAGTAGCATTGGTGAGGTCCGTCCGCTGCGCTGGGTTCCTGAGATCCACCTTGGTGTCGCAGTGCCTGCTGCAGCTGCAGTGGCTGCACGTGGCCCCGTCCGAGCAGGACGTGACCGTCCCTGCCGTCTTTGCTGTCTGACCCTGTCACTCACATATGCTGGTAGTGCCAGTGTGGGAAGTGGGAGGAAGAGCACCATGGCCTGGTGCCATGTTCCTGGCTGTGGGTTCTCAGAGTAGCTGTGGCTGACATGTACGGCGCCCGTGCGGGATTCCGGGCATTCCCTCAAGAGTCTGAGGCCACTCTTTTTGCTTTGAAAACTTAAAATATATATGTAAATTTTTATTTTATGTGAAGGGCAGGAAAGGGAACAAAGATTTCCCTTACACTTGTTTATTCCCCAAGTCCCTGCACATCTGGGGTGGGGCCAGCCCTTGGCGGCAGCCTGGAGCTACATCCGGGTCCCCAGCCCCTGCTGCCTCCCAGGGCGCCCCCAGCAGGAAGCTAGGTCGGAAGCTGAGCCTGGCCTGGAACCCATGCACTTAGCATGGGCTGGAGCAGCTGGTGCTTCAGGGGCCAAGGCGGCTGCCTCAGCAGGCCTGCAGCCGGACGTGCTGGGGAACAGGCCAGGCCTCTGCCGTGCCTCCCTTCACCAGTGAGAGCACAGTGGGGAGGCACTTTTTTTAAGATTTATTTTATTTTTATTGGAAAGTCATATATACAGAGAAAAGGAAAGAGAAAGATCTTCCATCCGCTGATTCACTCCCCAAGTGGCCGCAATGGCCGGAGCTGAGCCAGTCTGAAGCCAAGAGTCTCTTCTGGGTTTCCCATGCGGGTGCAGGGTCCCAAAGCTTTGGACCGTCCTCAGCTGCTTTCCCAGGCCACAAGCAGGGAGCTGGATGGGAAGTGGAGCTGCCACGACACAAACTATCACCCATATGGGATACCAGCGCACGTAAGGCAAGGACTTTATTATTATTTTTACATATATATATTTTTTGGTTTTTTTTTTTTTTTTGGTTTTTTAAGATTTATTTATTTTTATTACAAAGTCAGATATACACAGAGGAGGAGAGACAGAGAGGAAAATCTTCCATCCGATGATTCACTCCCCAAGTGAGCCGCAACGGCTGGTGCTTGCCGATCCGAAGCCGGGAACCAGGAACCTCTTCCAGGTCTCCCACACGAGTGCAGGGTCCCAAATCTTTGGGCCGTCCTCAACTGCTTTCCCAGGCCACAAGCAGTGGAGTTGGATGGGAAGCAGGGCCGCCGGGATTAGAACCGGTGCCCATGTGGGATCCCGGGGCGTTCAAGGCGAGGACTTTAGCTGCTAGGCCATGGCGCCGGGCCCAAAGCAAGGACTTTAGCCACTAGGCTATCGCACCGGGCCCAGTATCACTGTTGTGTTTTGAAATCCATGAAGGTGATAGCTTTTTTGTATGAACTGAACTGCTTTTTAATGTCACTGTCAGGACAGGTGTTTGTACATAAATGAGATGCCTAATAGGGACAGTGATCTTGCAGGAGCCCTGTCTCCTCTGTGCAGTAGACTCCCGGCAACTCCTGCTCGTGGGAATTGAACAGGATCAAAGCCAGACTGTGGCCCTCAGGGTGATGGTCGGGACAGAACGGGGATTAAGGGGCGGACTGGGGAGGCCAGAGGGCGGTTGGGCACAGCTGGCTCACTGCCGGCTTCCCCGCAGCTGAGGAGTACCTGTCCTTCGCCTTTGAGCACTGCCACCGCTTGAGCCAGAAGAACAAGAGGATGATTCTCATCTACCTGCTGCCAGTCAAGATGCTGCTGGTGAGTCCCCGCTCAGTGGTGACAGAGATGCGTGGGTCCCCGCTCAGTTGTGACGGAGGCGCGCGTGTGGGTCCCTGCGCTCAGTGGTGACGGAGGCGCGCGTGTGGGTCCCCAAGCTTGGCCCATGGTGGCTGTGTGTGTGGGTCTTTGTCACTCAACCCATGGCCCAGCCCAGGAGGGCGTGCCGTTGGAAGCCTCTGCCTGTATCCAGCGTGTGTCATTGCCCTGGCTCCCCAGATTCCCAGCTAGGATCAGTAAGTTAGTGCAACACTGCTCCAGCCTCAACTTGGGCATTTTATTTAGTCACCAAAATCTGACTTTGATCCTGACAAGAAATTGCAGATTCCTGGAAAGCTAATTGACTAATACATCTTCATATTACTCAATCCTTTCTTGAAATTCTCAAAACAAGTGCACACATGTGGTTGACACTGAAGTAGCAACAGCTTGCCTGCCCCTCCCCGTTTCCAAGCCCACTTAAGAGATGGCCAGTTTCTAGCTGAGTCTTCTGCGCAACTTCGGAATTCCCAAGTCTGCTGCTTCCTCAAGCATTCCCTCCATCCTTGCCATCCCGCCTTTATCAGGATGATTGGGGAGTGGGGGCCGTGCGGTGTCCCTTCGTCAGGATGGTGGGGGAGTGGGGGCCGTGCGGTGTCCCTTCGTCAGGATGGTGGGCGCGTGGGGGCCGTGCGGTGCCTCTCCCTTGGGATGGTGGGGGAGTGGGGGCCGTGCGGTGCCTCTCCCTTGGGATGGTGAGGGAGTGGGGGCCGTGCGGTGCCTCTCCCTTGGGATGGTGGGGGAGTGGGGGCCGTGCGGTGCCTCTCCCTTGGGATGGTGGGGGAGTGGGGGCCGTGCGGTGCCTCTCTGCTGAGATGATCAGGATGTGGAGGCTGTGCGGTGCTACTGCTGTTGACAGAGTGTTTTCCAGACCACAATGCTCTGCGTTCCTCCCTGGAATCCTGTAGTGGCTGTAATCTTTACTCAGCTAAGAGATCAGACTGTGTTTTTAAAACTTAATTCTTTGAAGAAAATTTTCTTGAAGACAATGCTATGCAAAGGGAGGTGACTTTGATTCTGGAAGTTGCGTCTGTCTTAGGGGCATATGCCGACCATTGAGCTTCTGAAAAAGTACCACCTCATGCAGTTCGCTGAAGTCACCAAAGCCGTGAGGTACAGTGCTCCACCCACGCCCCACCCCCCCGCACAGCTGGAGTGTGGACTGATGCTGCGTGTCACACACACTGCACAAGAAGGGGCTACCTGTGGGGCTCCCTCGCTCTGGGCTTTCCTGTGACCCGTGTGTCATCTCCCCAGTGAAGGTAGCCTGCTCCTGCTGAATGAGGCGCTGGCCAAGCATGAGACCTTTTTCATTCGCTGTGGCATCTTCCTCATCCTTGAGAAGCTGAAGATCATCACCTACAGGAACCTCTTCAAGAAAGTGTGAGTAGCAGTCAGTGCCCCCGCGGCGAGACGTGACCCTGTTGCAAGGGGGCGGGTCAGCGTGCCTGCCAGCTGCTGCCACACACTGCCCAGAGCTTGTCTCCCGACCCCTGGCCGGGAAGGTGGATGTTCACGCCTTTCTCTGGCTCCCCTGTCGCCTGAGGCCTCCCCCAGGACCTTCCCACAGGGCCAGGCTCTTGATGCAGCTGTGGGCCGAATAGCAAAGTGAGGTCCAGCGCAGTGAGTCCGTCAGCTGCCACCTGGTGTAGGGTGAAACGTGCGGAATACTCTGTGAGGCGTGCTGCTTCTAAGAATAAGGAGACGACAGTGAAACCTAGCAGCCCTGCTGTCGGTGCTCTGCACACTGGCTCACTCGAGGCTGCCTTCCTGTTGGGTGAGTGTCCTCTGGCCCCTGACGCCCACGTGCTGTCTCCCAGGTACCTGCTGCTCAGAACACACCAGCTGTCTCTGGACGCCTTTCTGGTTGCCTTGAAGTTTATGCAGGTGGACGACGTGGACATCGATGAAGTGCAGTGCATCCTGGCCAACTTGATATACATGGTGTGTGTGTGCCTCTTCGTCCTCACTGCCGCTCAGTGTGACACGTGTGGGGGGTGTGTGCTCACTGCCGCTCAGTGTGACACGTGTGGGGTGTGTGTGTCCTCACTGCCACTCAGTGTGACACATGTGGGGTGTGTGTGCTCACTGCTGCTCAGTGTGTGACACGTGTGGGGTGTGTGTGCTCACTGCCGCTCAGTGTGACACGTGTGGAGTGTGTGTGATCACTGCCGCTCAGTGTGACACGTGTGGGGTGTGTGTCCTCACTGCCGCTCAGTGTGACACGTGTGGGGGGTGTGTGCTCACTGCTGCTCAGTGTGTGACATGTGTGGGGTGTGTGTGCTCACTGCCGCTCAGTGTGACACGTGTGGAGTGTGTGTGATCACTGCCGCTCAGTGTGACACGTGTGGGGTGTGTGTGCTCACTGCCGCTCAGTGTGACACATGTGGGGTGTGTGTGCTCACTGCTGCTCAGTGTGTGACACGTGTGGGGTGTGTGTGTCCTCACTGCCGCTCAGTGTGACACGTGGGGGGTGTGTGTATATCTGTGTCCTCATTGCTGTTCAGTGTGACATGCGTGGGTGGGTGTGTCTGTGTCCTAACTACCACTTAGTGTGACACGCGTGCGTGTCCTCACTACCCAGCCTAGCATTTGGAGCGTTGATGCAGTGTGTTGGCCTTAGCAGAAAGCTGTGGCCTCTGTGGTGGTGTGTGGGGAGAGACCATGTCCAGGGCCGGGGGGTATGTGTGGTATTGTGGTTCTTGATGACCTGTGAAGGCACGAGCACCTGGGAGGTGTCACAGACATAAGTGGCACTGGTCCTCTTTGCTCCTGCAGGGTCATATTAAGGGCTACATCTCGCATCAGCATCAGAAACTCGTTGTCAGCAAGCAGAACCCATTCCCGCCACTGTCCACTGTGTGCTGAGCGTCCCCAGCCTCCTGTGCTGTCCTCAGTGCTGGCCATCTGCGCAAGCAGAGGCTTCTGCAGGGAATCCGAGACCAAGTTGACAGCACGGCCGAGTTCTGATGCCCGTCCCTGGGAGCGCCCCAGCCCCAGGAGGCTGTGGGTTCCTCCCCGACCACAGAGGCATCCAGAGACCTAGGCACTGCCAAGTTCCCTGTCCTTCCTTGTGGCTTTGGGCCAGGGCAGCTGCCACCCACTTGCTGTGAGTGCTGTTCACAGAGGAGCTCTGTGACCTTTTGTTATTTCTATTAAAAAGAAAAAAGTGTTCTAAATTCACGTAAATGGTATATTCGATAGGTTTTGCGGGGCACATATGTTTATTGAATTTAAACATTTATTAAATTTAAACTGCGCCCTTCCTGCCGCCACCACCTTGTGTCAGGAGGAACCTAGGGGGTGGGTGTTCGACTGCGGGGCTCAGGTAAAAGGAGTCCTCAGCAGTGTGGCAGCTACGGAGGTCAGGTCAGACCCAATGTTTGAGACACTGGTCATTGACACTGTCACCACACGGTGAACAGTCCTGAACTTTTGGGGGGCCATTGTGCCAAGTGAAGCAAGGCTTCGCCTGCTGGCCGCCCGGCGGCCAACTCTAGGGTTTATGGGTGTAATTGCTGCCTAGGGACATAGATGGATAAGGCCAATGTGAGTGCAGGTGAGGGATGAATGCAGTGTGACTCCCAGCGATGGGGACACTGAACTTGTTGGCAAGCTTAGGAACTGAGACCTGGTGGTTTAGAGGGGATAGTCTCTAAGATCTGTTTGGGTCAGACTGATTCACCAGCCCACATGGGAGTCCTGAGATGGGCTGTTAGTGCACAATATCACTGACTGCCACACGCCAGCCAATATGAAAGCGGTGGCTGAGTGCATGTCTGGCAGGGCTAGATCCCAGTAGCTGACTGAATGTGGAACAGGGGATGGGTCACATTAGGAAGGGTCATGACACCAACCAACACTCGAGGGAACCAGGTCCTGGGGTAGATTCTGCAGGGGATAAATGGGCCCAACCCTGTGAAAATACAAGTCCCACTAGTTAGCTTAAGCGTTGGGGTGGTGATTCATGGAACCTGCCATCACTCACTGGTAAAGGAACCAACAGCAGTCTGGGCAGGTCAAGGCAGCAGCACCGAAATGTGCATCCTAAAACAGGTGTGGAGTGGGCTGGGCTGCAACGTTCACCAGGTCATACAAGGCCAAGAAGGAAGGGTAGACTATGCCGGGCACTGGCCTAACGCCTAGTGGCATGTATGAGATCTGAGTCTGAGAGTGGGTCAAATGGGGGAATTTGGGAAACTCCCCTAGTGAGTCATAGCCTTCACTGATGATCACATAGTCCAGACCTGGGGGTCAGGCAAGCTGGGAAAAGTAGCTCCAACTATTGGCCAAAGTGTGGGTTGGTTACGGAAGGGGATGGAACCGGTGGGGCCGAGCAAACCTTAGCTCACCAGCAAGAACAGAAATCAGGCTGGAGCATAGGTCATGCCGAGCTAGACTCTTACACTGACTGGTTTGCATGAGCCAGGGATGCCAGGCTACAGCATCTAAGGCAAAGGCCAAGACAGGTGTGGGGCTATGCCAAGCTGGGGCAGAGCAACCACTGGCACGCACATCTATAGCAGGAACAGGCCTGGTTGGGGAGCTAAGAGGACACCCTGGCTGGGTTCCCACTGGTGAGTACGGGGAATGAAGTGGGGGCTCTTTTCTGGTCTGGATATGGCTGCGGTGTCCCTTGGCACAAGTGTGGACTGGGGCTGGGTGCACCAAGTCGGGCTAGACTCCAGCACCATCTGGTGCTCTGGAGGACCAGGATAGATGTAGGACGGACTAGGCTAAGTCTCTGCCCCTACTGAGTCATGTGTGAGCTGTGTCTGGGTGTAGACGAGCCTTGACTGGCCTGAAACATTCAACAGTAAGAACCAGAATGGATTGAAGGCCAGCCAGGAAAGGCCACTGTTCCTCCCAGGACAGGAGGTGGACTAAGTAGGGCTGGCCCATGGACCCACCGGTATGTGTGAGATCTGGCATTGGGGGAAGTTCTGATGGAGGAGCTTGGGAAACTTCTCTGTCAGGACGCAGTCCCTGCAGGTGAGTGCAAGAACCACAGTAGGAAGCAGCCCAGACCAGGCCAGGGAAAAGTACCCACTGGCATTCATCTGGCATAGGTCGGGGGCAGACCAGGCTGAACCAGTCCACATCACCCACTGGCAAATCCGAGCACCAGAACAGAGTGAGTCAGGTCAGGTTAGTTCACAACACATACCAGTACACATTACGGCTGGGATTGGGTACCTGCTGAGCTGGGCTAGGCTGTAACCCAAACCAGCATCAGCTGGAATTGGGGATGGGCTGGGCCGGACCAGGCTACAACACCCACTGGCAAAAACCAAGGCAAGGGAGGCCATGCCAGACTGGGCACAGCACCCAACCAATACATGTGAGAACCGGGGCGGGGGAGGGGGGCAAAGCTGATAGGGGGAATGTGGAGGGCTCCCCTGCTGGACCACCACTCCCACTGGAGAGTATGGGTTGGGATGGAGGCAGACCAGACCAGGCAGAGCTACAACACCCGTGGGCCTCATGTGAGCTAGATCGGGGAAAAGCCAGGCTGGGCTGACTGTTCCTGCTGGTGCAAGCATAAATCAGAGTGGGTGAGGGTTGGTTGGGCTTTGCCGCAGCATCAGCTGGCAGATGCTAGCACCGGAGGCTACTTCTGTCAAGTTAAACTGCAGAACCACCTGGAGAGTGCACAATCCGGGAGTGGGAGTGGTCTAGAAGGGAACTAGTGGGCTCCTCCCTCTTGGGTTACCACTCCCACCCACCGAAGGGCAGGAAAACCAGGACAGGGGCTGAGGTGGCTAGAAAAGCATCCAACAGCATGTGTGTGGGCCAGATAGTAGAGCTGGCACCCGCCAGCATGGATATGGGCTCAATAAGGGGGCCAGTTGGGTTGAACTAGGCTTAAATGCCCATTGATATGTATGAGAGCTGAATAGAATGTGGGACAGACTGGACTAGTCTGCTGTACATACTGGCAAGCATGGGAACCAGGGCAGGGGGCAGGCCTGGTGGGTGTTATTGCAGGTTGCACCGACTGGGCTGCAGCTCCCACTGGTTAGTGTGGGGGCCTGGTGGGCAGAATCAGGCTGGACTGCAACATCCATTGGTTCGTGTGGAAGACAGGCCTGGAAACAGAACTGACCCAGCAATTGCAACCACCAGCATATACATAAGCTGATTGGAGCAACTGACTCTGCCGGACCCTGTACTGGCAAGCACACACGAGAATCAGTCTGGGATCACCTCAAAGTTTCTTTGAGGATCCCTCCAACTGAATTGCTGGACTCAGAACCTCAATCATGAAGAGATTTACAGGTTTCACAGTCTGACCATGGAGTCCGAGTATCAAAGCTGAGCCTCCTCAGAGGCTCAGATGGAGCAGTGGACAGCATATCCAGGTGCACATGGAGGATATGGCAGTCCATTGGAGCCTGCGGAGGACACCTGGTACTGTAGCAGAGGACTGAGGACAGATCAAATCAATCGACTACACCAGCCATGTGTTGGTAGTGAAAATCTGGGCAAACAGACTAAAGTAAACTATGTCTGCCAGTGGATTCTGGAGAAATTTTATTGTGCTTGGAATGGCGAGACCGGCAGCAATTCAGAACTGTTGAACTATCAAAATCACTTGAGCAGGACCCTTGGAACATACCCAACGTCGGGGACGTGGGATGGGTGGGAGATTGGGTGGGGCTTCTTTCTTTACCTCTCCCCTTGCCCCAGATGCAGAAAAATAATAATAATAGTAATATGGAAACTGGTCTTATGCACTTTCCTATAGCCCTTGGCCCTTTGGGCTCTAATCAACTATGTAAAAATTATCAAATAAAATAATTTTTTAAAAATAAATTTAAACTTCAAAATGTGTGGCAACTTAAGGCCTCTTTTTTTTTTTTTAAAGGTCTATTTGAAAGAATTAGAGAGCAACAGTAGATCTTCCATCTGATGGTTCCCTTCCCAGATGGCCACAGTGGCCATAGAGGAGCCAGGACCCTTCTGTGTCTCCTGTGGGAAATAGGGCCACAGCACTCTGCTGCTTTCCCAGACCTTCAGCAGGGTGGAAAGTGGGACAGCTGGGACAAGATGCAGCCCCCACATGGGATGCACCTGCAGGCGACAGCTTTTCCTGCTATACTAGAACTCCAGCACCAAGGCTTCTTTGTAAAAGCAAAGCAATTGAATTTCAATGTTCTGGACTATATACCTTGCCCATTGTCAGCAGGCATAGTTTGCTCTGGCTCTGGGCCTGAGTCTGAGGAACATGGATGGGCCATGGATAGCGCTGTATCTGAGGTGACGACTTCTCTCAGGAGCACAGGGCCTGTGCTGGGTCATCCTGCCGTGTCTGAGGTGACGACGTCTCAGGAGCATGGGGAGACACATTTTACCACCTTCTTTAAGCGTTAAGAAATTAACTGCACAGTTACACGTTTGCATCACTTCTGCATGCAGACCCCACTGGTGCTGTGGTACCAAGGGAAGCCCAGTGCCCACCAGACACTATCTGCCTCATCTCTTGGCTTTTGCAGGGCTCCAGCTCACAGCAACCAGCCTCTGGGGCTGCACTAGCATGATGGATGCAGCCGTGTGGAGGCATTGAGCCCACAACCAAGCAGCAGGACCCACGTCTGCTGGGTCTGCTCTCAGCTTCCCACGTGGTCCTGCCTCAGCACCTCCTCATGTGGCAAGGGAGGCCTGGTTTTGCGGGGCTGGTGTCCAATAGAGGACGCACTGGATGGAGGTGGGCTAGGGCTCCCAGAGGGACAGAGCTGCAGCAGACCAGGACACTGAGCACAGCACGCATTCCCACTGTCCCATGGAGTGATGGGGCCAGCTCTGTGCCAGCATCACTGCTCTGAGAGGAACGGCTGCTGCCCTCGACACCCTGCCCTCTTGGCAAGGCTACAAGCAGTTTCCAGCTGAATGGCAAGACCCAGCCGATGTCTCCAGTCACTTTGTTGCCACCTTGCCTCAAGGACCCTCAGCCTTCCATCTGAAATTTCTCGGAATCCTCTCAGGGACACAGTTTTCTATCTGCATATGTGGAATGGTTTGTGTAGCTGATCTAGTACTCCGAGCCCAGTGCGGTAGCCTAGCGGCTAAATCCTCACCTTGAATGAGCCAGGATCCCATATGGTAGAATTAAGATTGGAAATTAGCTGATCGGGGAGATGATATTGGATTGTATGGGTAAGATTTTATGATCATAGGAGATCCTTAATCAGAAGTGGGAGAGGCTCTGGCAGTAGCCTAGCGGCTAAAATCCTCGCCTTGCATGTGCCAGGATCCCATATGGACACTGGTTCTAATCCTGGCAGCTCCACTTCCCATCCAGCTCCCTGCTTGTGGCCTGGGAAAGCAGTCGAGGACGGCCCAAAGACTTGGGACCCTGCACCCACATTGGAGACCTGATTCGGATTGGCTCAGCTCTAGCCGTTGCGGCCACTTGGGGCATGACAACAGACAGAAGATCTTCCTGTCCCCTCCTGTCTGTAAGTCTGACTTTCCAATAAAAATAAATAAATCTTCAAAAAAAGAAAGAAAGGAGGGAAACATTTGGGCTGCTTTCTAAAAGGAAAAGAGGCTGGTGGGCCCTAGAAGAGGATGGGTTAATCCACCTCCGCCTTGCATTGGCTCTTACATCTTAGGAAAGAGAGTTGTCTAAAAGAAGAGAAAGTTTCTTGTGGAAGCCTTCCATTCTTAGAAAGGCCAAGCTGCCTCGATCCTTCCCACTGCCTTTTAACAAAAGAACGAAAATGCTATTAATAAACCAGTACTAGGTAAAGATGATTGTAGTTTGTTTATTTGTGTTTCTTTTTATTAGTTTAATTTTGCATTTTTGATTCCTTAATGTTAGTTTAGGTTTAATAAAAATTAATTTTAGCTAATAAATGAATCACCGTCACTATGTAAGCACGTGCTGCCAACCACAGAGTTCCGGGGCACAGCCCAGTGACTGCAGGTCTGTTTGAGTAATGGCTTGCTTTAAAGTGAGGTGATCTTGACACTTTTTGGAGCTACCTTTGTAATCACCTTTTCGACCATGAAGTTAAAAATGTAACAAAACTTTGCACAAAGGCTTGAGATAATTTCTGTATAAATAAAGAAGACAGCTTTTTTGGGGTTGTCCATTATGAGCACAAAGTCACAGTGGTCCATGTCATCCTTCTTGCAGATTCTACACATCCTTCCCAAGCTCAAACTCAGCTGGAGCCAGTCTCTGGCATGGTGGGACTGGGAACAGAACTGGCCAGCTGACTGCAGCAACCTGTGTGTATGTGTGTGTGTGTGTGTAGGCTGACGTGAGTGATAGAGTGAGACAGACCCCACACTGGCTGGCACACAGGAGTCAGGTCTGATGTCACCTCTGGCAAGCTTTCTTTGGAGACCCCCCAGCTGAATCACTGGACTCAGAACTCTGGCCACGGTGAGAATCACCATGGAGTGCGTGTGTCAGAACTGGGTCTGCACCGTCCTGAGGTCTGTGCAGTGAGAATCACCATGGAGTGCATGTGTCAGAACTGGGTCTGCACCGTCCTGAGGCCTGTGCAGTGAGAATCACCGTGGGGTGCGTGTGTCAGAACTGGGTCTGCACCGTCCTGAGGCCTGTGCAGTGGGTGGCATGTCCAGGTGCTTGTGGAGGACATGATAACCAGTTCATTGGAACCTGCACAGGACGTCTAGTGCCATGGAGGGCAGAACAAATTGGACAGCTTCTCTGGATAAGTATCTAGACAAATGGAGACTCTGAGGTGGACTAGGTCAGCCAATGGACCTTGGAAAGATTTCCTCAGCCTTGGAGCAATTAAATCAACAGCATCTCAGAACTATCAAAGCCACTTAAGGGCCCAGCATGGTAGCCTAGCGGCTAAAATCCTTGCCTTGCATGTGCTGGGATCCCATATGGGCACCAGTTCGTATCCAAGCAGCCCCACTTCCCATCCAGCTCCCTGCTTGTGTCCTGGGAAAGCAGTCGAGGGTGGCCCAAAGCCTTGGGACCCTGCACCCACATGGGAGACCCAGAAGAAGCTCCTGACTTTGGATTGGCTCAGCTCCAACCTTTGTAGCGACTTAGGAAGTGAAACAGCAGATGGAAGATATTTTCTGTGTCTCTCCTTCTCTCTGTATATCTGACTTCCCAATAAAAATAAATGTTTAAACAAAACAAAACACTTAAGTAGGATCTGCTGCACAGCAGGGGCCCTGGGATGACACTGGGTACTAACATGCTGGATCAGGGAGCCGCGCTCTCCTCTCTCTCCACTTCCCCCAGACACAGGAAGATGGGAGATGGGAAGCATTTGTCTCACCCACTTTCCCCCATTCTTCAACTCTCCTCCCCCTGATTGCTTATCGACGTGGGCATGCATCTCTAAGCTATGTAAACATCATCAAAAATAAAATTTAAAAAATTTAAAAAGAGCCATGACTTAAAAAAAGATGCTAAGCCCACAGAGACCACCTGAGACCTCTCTCCATCTCTCCTCCTCTCTGCAATGCCACCTTTCAAATAAAATTAATCTTTAAAAAAGGTTGGAACAGGCCACACATCTTCAGTGTGAGGCTGTGAGCACTGGAGAGCCCCAGTTGAGCGCCTCCCCTCTCACCCGAGGCAGCCCCTGGATCAGGTGCCCATGTGCAAACTCCCACTGCAGATACGTTGGCCTCATGAAAGCCCCAGCAGGACACACTGCAGAACCCTGAGTAGGTGTGGGGTCCTCGGCGCCAGCAGGGTGGCAGGAGTTGTGACGTGATACCTCCATACTACCCACGGGGACACCGACACACACAGATGCTGGGGACCCGTCATCAACAAGGGCCTGGGCCTAGAGTCATGGTGAATCTCACACAGCCTTGACCCTGGCAAAGGACCTGGGTCTGTGCTGTTCATGCTCAGGACAGGATCTGGAGCCCACACGGGCTCTGGGGGCCCCTCGGGACCAGTCTGGCAGAGGGGCTGCGCCCCACACAGGCTGCCTGCTGGCCAGCAAGGACATATTCAGGGAAGCTGGATGCTTATCGGTTTTTCCTGACCTTGCAGCTGTGTTTGCAGAAGGCTTTGCCTGCCCTGTGACCTCTGGCCTTTGGTCAGACAGGTTGTGTAAAGACAAACAAGTGTCCTGGTCCCCTGTCCATGAGCAGCAGCACTAGCTGGGCCAAACCATGCCTTGGTGACTCCCACAGAGGACCCGGCAGCCCTGGGGTCACCCCAGCAGCCCTACTCCACGTCAAGTGTCAGCCCCAGGCTGTGCCTCAAGGTCCCAAGCAGTCCCCAAAGCAACTGGGGGGGGGGTCCCCCACCTGAGCCTGATTCGGAGTGGGGCTCCCCACATCCGTGCCTGTTATACAGCAGGCATCTGGCTGCTGGCTATTCCCAGGCCTACTTCGGGCTCAGCTTCTAGCTGACACATTCTGGGAGTAGCAGCTGATGGCTCAGGTACTGGGTCCCTGCCCCCACGTGGGAGTCCCTGCATGGAGTTTCCAGCTGCTGGCTTTGACTGCAGCCCAGTCCCTGCCATGGTAGGCCCTTGGGGAGGAAACCCGTGGACACACACTCTGTCTCTCTGCCTCTCAAATCAATACATGTGTTCAGAAAACGCCCAAAGAGCAGCACGATGGCACCTAAATCCCAGGGATGAGCAGGGGTGGGGCTGCTCGAGGGGTGGTGCCTGCTGGAGAGGCCTCCAGGACACTGGGCTGGGAAGTAGCTTGGGCAGGCGGTTTAGGCTCCACCCTGCCCTGGGCATGGGGTCCTGCGGAAATCAGCAGCTGGTTAGCAGGCAGCAGGAGATGGCAGCCCCCCACCTCGTAAACATTCAGACACTAGTGCCCCGGGGCTCACGGGGAGCTTGCTTTAATGGTGGGCTGTGCAGGCCTCGGGCTCATGGCCGGCTCAGCCACAGCTGAACCCCTGCCCCGCATGGAATTCTCGATCCACCTGAGGAAGTTGCTGACCTTGGTGTAGACCCCATACTTGCCCTTGCGGGCACAGCCCTCACCCCAGCTAACAATGCCCGTCACAAAGTAGGTGTCCCGGAACCTGGTGACATGGGGGCCGCCACTGTCGCCCTGGCAGGCATCCTCTGGCTGGTTGTCGTAGCCAGCGCAGAACATGTTGGGTGTGATGCTGAAGCTGCTGGCCAGCTTGCAGGTGTTGCGGTCCACGTAGGGCACCTGCAGCACCTTGAGCGTGGTGGACGGGCGGCCCTTCTCGTGCGTGCGCCCGAAGCCGCTCACGAGGCCCGACTTCTGCGCCATCAGCGTGGACTCGGCCCAGTCCTTCTTGGGCAGGCAGGCGGGGGCCACGTTCCTGCGGAAGGTGATGGGCGTCTTGAGCCTCAGCATTGCAATGTCATAGTCGTACGTTTCCATCACAAACTTGTTGTGGATCATCACCACGTCCACTTCATGGGCCATCTCATTGCCCTCCTCCTGCTCCGTGTCCCGGTCCCCTGCGGCAGGGCAAAGGAAGTGAGAGCAGGGTAACTGTTAGCTTGGCACTGGACAGAGCCACAGAGGGAGCTTCCATTGCTGGGTCACTCCCCAGGGGCTGCAGCGACCAGGGCTGGGCTGGAAGCTTCATCCGGGACTTTATGTGGGGGCAGATGCCCAAACACTTGTCCATCCCCCACTGCCTTCCCAAGCCATCAGCAGGGAGCTGGAGCAGAGGTGGAGCTGGGACTCGAATCAGTGTCCGTGTGGGATGCCAGCACCACAGGCAGTGCACAACAGTCCCGAACCCTGTCAGCTTCCTAGACGTTTCTTATACAGCCCGGCAGTGGCATCTGATGACCTCTGAGTGTCCACACAGCAGGGGCAGTGGAGGGCTGTGGAGGGCAGCTGTCTGTGCGGGCAGCTGTCTGTGCAGTCCAGCCCCCAGTGCCCCCAGTGCTCCCAGCAACCCTGGTGTCACAGTCCGTGGAGTGTGACGGAGACGTCTGGTGGATGTAACATTGCAAAAAGGGACAGGAGAAGGCAGGGCACTTCATTGCCATCTCCTAAATCATTCACACGTTCAAAGGGATTCCTGGGGCTGCTGTGGCTGTGGGTGAAACTGTTCACATCACCACTTCCAGGCCCAGCCCCTGTTGGTACACCGCGGAGGGCAGTGGAGGATGGCCCAGGCATTGGGCCCCTGCACCAACCTAGGAGAGCTGGATGGAGCTCCTGGCCCCACCCTGGCTGTTGCATGTGGGGAGTGAGCCAGCGGATGGAGGATCTCGCTGTAACTTTGCCTTTCACACACATAAATCTGTTTTTTTAAAGGGTATCCTGGGTGTAGCTACTTCAATGTAGCATCAAGAAAACTCCATGCTAAGTGTTACGATGTGTCGCTGCTTTCTAATGCCTTCCGTCTGATGGGACCACAGTGACTCAGACGGCATGTGTCCGGCTGCCACCAGACAGCCCTGGGGCAGGGAAAGAAGGCATGAATTCAGGGGAGGTGGTCCCACAGGCGAGGCAGCCTCCTACACAGGACGGGGCGTTGGTTGTGGCATCACTTACCTACCCTCACCTTGAATCTCTTGGCCTGGTGCAGGCAGTGGGCCGCTGTGAGGACATGGTACTCGCTCAGGATGGTGCCCCCACAGAAGCCCTCGTTCTCCTCATTCACCAGGAGGGCCTGGGTGCGGGGGAAACAGGGCACAGTGTGCGACTGAATAGAACCCAGGAGTGCCCAGCCTGAGGGCTGTGTCACCCAGGGGGAGACACAAAGAGGGTGGTCTGTGGGAGGGGTCAGTGTCCTCCGAGGTGGCCCCTGGGCCTGGTCCTGGCAGCCCACAGCCCCTGAGTGACAACCCTGTGCTTAGAGCTGCTCGGGGCATGGCATTCCGTGCAGCAGGCAGATGCAGCCAGCCTCACGTGAGAATGGCTGGTAGGCCAACGGGGCACCCAACTGGACTTGGAGGAGGGCAGTGGCCAGTGCTTCAGGGCCTGGCAGTCCCAGGTACTCGCAAAATCTGTTCACTGTAGACACCAGCTGTTGTGCAAGCGAGGTTCAAATTTAGCTGCCAAGTTCCTGGCTGTATTTTCTGAATCAGTGGCCCTTAGTCACATCTGAGTCTCTGTTTTGCCTTTGAAAGCTAACAGAGGCATGTTGCTGGCTGCCTGGGTGTGAAGCTAGCAACACAACCAAGCCAGGTTTGCCTTGAGGATCAGGGTCTCTGTCCCTCCCTGAGGAGCAGAGGTGGCCTTGCGACTGGCCCAGCCCCCATCCCAGGATCAAGGGTGGAAGCTGTGCTTTCTCCCTTCTGTCCCGCCCAGAGCAGGGCAGCCCCGCTGGGCTATGCTAGCCAGGGACTGGTACCCCCCACCCTCCACCCCTGCTACCTGCCAGGGGCACTCGCCCTCTTTGCAGTCCCGGCCACCCACGATCCGCACGATACTGTTACTGTCGCCTTCAGGGTGTGACTCTGTCAAGTCCAGCAGGTCGAAGGGGCTCTTGGTGGCAAGTTCGTCATACAGGTCGTCTTGCTGTGTGCCAGAGCCTTCCAGGGGGACCTGGCTGCTGTTGGGAGCCAGTGATCTTCTGCTGCGACCCAGGGTTTCCTTCCCGCAGGGGAAGGGCTCTGGGAGAGAAAGGGCAGCCAGGAAGGACTCAGTGAGGGGGCAGCTCAGGCTGCCTCTGTCCACCTGCCAGGCCAAACCCCAGGCTGGTGTGGGCCCCTGGGCTCCCACCTGTGGAGATGCAGGACTTGCCGTCATCGCCCAGCATGTACCCCCTGGCACAGGAGCACAGCACTGAGTTCTGATCCTCTTGGCAGAACTGCTCACAGTCACCATTGTCCAGGCTGCAGAGCCTCCGCATGACTGGGAGACAGGCACGGTATCAGACCAGCAGAGGCCAGCCACGCGCAGGCCTCCCCTGGGTGGACCACAGACATGCTGGTGGCCAGGACGGGCAAGCAAGTCCACACAGGAGGTGAGGGTCAGCAGGGAGGGAGGGCAGTGGGCACATAGGAGGTGAGAGCCATGCTGGGCTCCTCCGGGACCTCAGGGAGGCAGACAGGGCAGGTGTTGCCTCACAGGGTGGGCACATTGAAAGGGTGATGTTTGTCTCCTCCTGTGCCACTGTGTCAGCAGTTAGACTGTGGCTGACTCCTCGTGCCCTCCCCTTGGGAGCAGGGGCACCTACACAGTTCACAGTCTTTGCCTTCGTATCCGTCCACACAGGTGCAGGTGTAGGTCCCCAGGCCGTCCTTACATGTGCCGTTGTTCTGGCAGGGGCTGCTCTGACACTGGTTGCCATCTGTGAAGACATGAACCCTTCTGGAAGCTTCCATCACCTCAGACACAAATAAACCCTTACAGGCATCCTCCACAGAACTGGAACCTGCTTCCTCCTGCCTGGACCCCTCTACAGTCACTGGTTTGTGGGGTGCCTGGCTGGCTTTCTGATGTCCACAGGGAGCTGACAGCAGGGTGGAGAGCCCCAGACTGGGCCCTGGCAGGGCAGGACACTGCAGCTCTTGTTGCCATGTGACTTGCAGCTATGGAGCCCAACGACTAACGTGGGATCATGTGCATGGGGTGTGTGTGAGCGCAGTGGTCACTTGCACCAATTTAACTCCTGCTGCCAGTGTCCTGCTCACACATTCAGGGCACTGACCCACCGAGGGAGCCAGCCTTCCTACCTGGCGCACCTGGGCTCAGGTAGGAACGCAGTGCTTTTGTGGGCAAGCGTCCACCTCGGTGGCAGCAGCCCATTTGTCCACATCCTGGCTGCTCCACTTCTGATCCAGCTTCCTGCTAATGTGCCTGGGGAAGCAGTGGAGGGTGCTCCCTGCAACCACACAGGAGACCTGGAAGAAGCTATGATTTCTGAACAGCTCAGCTCTGGCCACGGCGGCCACTTGGGGAATAAAGCGGTGGGTGGAAGATCCCTGACTCTCCTTCTCCCTGTAACTCTACCTTTCAAATAAAAATAAATAAATCTTGAAGTGAAACAGAAAGAATACATAGATATAAACCTACACTGAAGTAAATGGCTAAGAGAGAATCAGCATGTATTAGTGTAACATCATCTTGAATTGAAAAGATGTAAATAGGAAAGATTAAAAAAAAAAAGGAACAGAAAAGAAAATCAGGAAATATTTTCAAAATTCAAGAGTAAACTCTCCTAATTTAAATATCCTAATGAACCCCATTCACATAAGATTCAAATAGAAAATAGCTCACCTTTGTATTCGTTCCAGAACTCGTTCTAAAAGGAAAAACAGATTTAAAATACATTTCACAAGGGTGGCAGCCTTTGCCCAATAACTTAGCCTGCACAGGGTCACGTTCAGAACTGACTTGTTCTAGGGGCCCATGTGACGGCTCAACGGCTCACCCTCTGCCTCCAAGTGCTAACATCCCATATGGGCATTTGTTCATGTCCCAGCTGCTCCATTTCCCTTCCAGCTTGCTGCTTGTGACCTGGGAAAACAGTGAAGGACGGCCCAAAGCCTTAGGTCCCTACATCCTACACTCATGTGGGAGACCCAGAAGAAGCTGCTGGCTCCTGGTTTCGGATCAGCTCAGTTCTGGTTGTTGTAGCCATTTGGTGAATGAGCCAGCAGATGAAAGATCTTTCTCTGTCTCTCTTTTTCTCTGTAAATCTGCCTTTCCAATACAAATAAATAAGCCTTTAACAAAAAACCTGACTTGTTCTAGAAGGATTCAGTGCAACTGAATCGTCTACAAGGCTAAATATTTCACGACACTTCATTAACCTTCATTAAACTTTCTTAGTCACCAAGGAACGGACTGTACCAAAAAGAGTCTGTATTGCTTGTTACTCCCCAACAGGTCAAAGAATGGCTTCTAGTTAATACACCCATACCAGGCGTTCAGGGAACGCTCTCAGGTTGTCAATCATGACCTAAAACAACAAGTTAAGTGATAATTAGCTTGACACAGTTAGCCAAGAGCCGGTCCCTAACACTGGCAAAATGCTGAAGGTTCGTGGCAACTGTTCTCTCTGTCCTTGGTTGTGTTCTCTTTCCAAGCTGACCAGAACCTCAGAATGCCTGAGTCAGGGGAGGGCAGGCTGCATTACTGTGGCCCTAGGTCAGTGTGGATATCCTTGTAAGAAACAGGAAAAGCCAGGGCCCCACGGAGAGGCCAGGTGAAGAGGTGGGCAGGCCGAGGGACATGTGCTCGGCCCATGGAATGTGCAAGGAGAGTCCTGCTGCTGCCAGGTTTTGGGGTTTGTTGCATCTGAAAACTAAACAACAATAAATCCCTGTGCCTGAGTCACCTTCTTCTGGCTGTTTGTCACAGTGCTTGGGTCTGTACAGTTGGTGTGGAGGACACGAAGGTGTGAAGAGAACCGTTCCATTGCAGGTAAGGCTGCAATGACTTTGCCGCCGCATGGCAAGGCCCAGTGGATGACTCTGCATCCACCTGAAGGCATTTCCACCTCCCTTCGCATGGACACTGGACAACCCCGGCTGAGAATTCTGTAATCTATTTAGGCATTGTCTGCCTCTGCAGAAGTTGGTCTTTACTATCAATGTGAGCTTGGAAGTTGATGCTGCTGATAACGTCTTAGCAAAACGGCCTTTTACTATTCATGCTGTCTTGGCTGCTCCCACTGACCATGTGCTAATCAAGGGTGTTCCGTCCCCAGGTGCAGTGGGAATCTGTTCTTTCCCTCTTTCCTTGATCTTTAGTTCCCTCCTTCTGCGATGCACTTCCTCCCTTAACTGATTCAAGACTAAGCTGTAGAATGAGAATTGTAGTAGGAATGTGTTACTGATTGATATGTGCCGTCTTTCGAGAACTTCCTGAGCACAGGATTAGAAGGACTGATATCCTGCCTCAAGGTGAAACAATTGACAGAACTATCCTTAGGAATGCCTGCTTGACCAGGTTTGAAGTCTGTGCCAGCCTTTGTGATGGCTTCTTTTTAAATTAAGCAGACAGCTTGCTCGCATGGTCCATTATGATCCTGTAATTGTAGAGGTCCATTTCTTTTCAACGCCTAATCCACGCACCCTTTGTGAGTCCTGAATTCAGCTGGAGCTGGACTCCGGCATTACAGCAGCTCCAGAAACAGACACATTGTCTCTGAAGGCTTTAGTGAGGTCAGCCTTGGGGTTTACAGCTCTGTGAAGCCCCCTGGCCCAGCCAAGGACTAGCACAGTTCCACCCTCTGGAATGGCTCCACTGAGCTGCACCCCTGCACTGCTGTGCCCAGCGCTCTCCATTCTACTAGCAGAGACGTCTTGAGATCTTTGGATGAGTTAACCATGCACTCTACAACCTTGAGAAACCTGCTTCTTTCCTGCAGCTTGCAGGCTTGGGAACCCCTCTGAGGGACTGTATCGATGGCTGAATATTTCTTTGCATGCCTGCACCCTCCACTTAAGTATACATGCTATTTTCAGTTTTGGGCAATTATGAATAGTTGCTCAAACTTGTATGTACAGTTTTTACATGAAAAGCTTTCACTTCTCTGGGGTGAATATAAAGGAACAGGAATGCAGAGTCAAATGGCAGTTTGACATAACTATGTAAGTCAAATGGTGGTTACCTTTGCACACCACCAGTGTCCAGAGAGGTCTGGCTACTCTATTTCCTAACTAGCACCTATTTCTATTAATGTTCCCTACATTCTCAGAGACATGGAATGACTCTCATTGTACCTTAGCTTCATTTCTATAATGGCTAATGAGGTTGAAATCTGTAAGTGGATTCCTTGGGATTTCATGTTAGCTGCAACAGGATAACTTGATCTTCCTGGATGGGTCAGGCCCTCCTGTGACTTCCATGATAGTGCTAACTCAGGAGCTCTGCAGTGGGCAGCCTGGCATCATCCCAGGCTCAGCATTACAGATGCCCACACCACTGAGGGTCTTGGCAGACGCCCTTCATCATGCTATGGGAGTTTCCGTATGCTCATCATCTGGCTGATAGCTTCTAAAATCTACATGTTTGAGAGACAGATAGATGGATACAGGTGAGAGAGGCCAAAACACTCCACCTCTTGGACCAGTCCCACATACCCACACAGCCAACGGGCCCAAGACACTCCACCTCCTGGACTGGCCCCCATGCCCACACAGCCAACGGACCCAAGACGCTATATCTGCTGGGTCAGCCCCCACACGTCCAACAGGCTCAAGATGGGGCTGGGGGATTCAGTCCAGCTGGCCCTCGTGCACAACAGGAGCTGTCACCACTGCCCCTCCCTGCCATGCTCTACAATAGCAGGATGCAGGAATCCAGTGTCAGAGCTGAGGCTCAAACTCAGGCACTCCCATTTGGAACCTGATGCTTCACCAAGCTCTTAACTACTGAGCCATCCTCCACCTGCCTCTTCCTTTCAAAATCATGAATGAAAGTGGAATTCTGTCAAATGCTTTCCTGCACCATGTATATTTCCTTCTGTAAACTATTAATATGGCAGCTACATTATTGATTTTCAAACACTTGGTTGATGTGAACTTTTTTTTATATACTGCCATATTCAACTTAATAATTTGAGAATTTTTAAGTCTACATTAACAAGAAATGTAACTATGCAGGTGTTTTCTTCAGTCTTTGACTTGGGTATCAAGCGAATGCTGGTCTAAAACAATGAGGAAATGGTCCCTCTTGTATTCCAGAAGAGATTACATAGAACAGGTGTGAGTTCTTGAAACGTTTGACACAATTCTTCAGTGAGACCACCTGTATCTGGAAATTTCTTTTTTTTTTAGGTTTTAAACTAATATTGAATTCGGAGATATTGCTTCAACCTGGTATGTTGGCAGCTTGTGGTATTTGAAATGGACTCATTCCATACAAACAGTCCCACTTTCAGACAAACATGTTTATAGAATTCTTTGCAGTAATTTTTGCTACTTCCAAGTCGGCATAACAGATGTGCTCCGATCATATGGCAGACAACTCCCCATTCTGCCCCAACTCCTTCAAGAAATTCTTTTGTAATACAGAAATCCCAAAACTTCCATGAGGGATCTGGTGTATTCCAAAACAAGGTCCCCAGTCTTGCTACAGAAGTCCCACCTCGAGGGAAGGATATCTCATAGTCAGCCAAAGACAATTTCTCCACTGACACAGGGAACTGCTGTTTGGTCAGCTTGCAGCTCCAGCCTGCCCTGACAGAACTTTTTGCTTGATTCGAACTGGCCCCGAATTCTTCCTCAGAAAGTTCAAGAACAGAAGTGCTATGATTCTGCAACAAAAACCTGGCCCAGCAGCATGACAGAGCGAGGCTCCGTTCCTTTGGCTCACTTTGTCAGTTTTCTCCCAAATTCCAATCCCATCTCCCTGAGATGCTCTGAACAACCCCTTGCGCTTGAGTAGGTCACAACCTGCAACGTGACCTTCCCCCACAGGGTGAGCCCAGTCACGCGGTCTGGGCTGCAGGTCCCCTCGCTCCTGGACAGTTAATGAGAATCGCTCACGGAGGCTGTGTGGGCAGCCCCTGCCAGTGACCTTCGTGGGAGAGCAGCTCTCGTACTCCCCATTTCAGTTCGCCTCAGTGTCTTGCTCGCTGTTTTCAGGGGTCTCACTGCTGTTTTTCTTCTCTTCACCTCATTCCTGTCCGTTTGGCCCGCCTTCACCTCAAACCCCTGAACCCAGACACCTTCCCCTGAGGCCTAAGCCGAGAACACACGTTCTTGTTCACTACCAGGTTAGACAGACATCCCGCCTCTTCTGTTGCGAGGGCACAAGGCTTCCCTGTCTGCTAGGGGAAACTCTTGCTGCTGCGCAGGCGCGGCCCCAGTGCGCTCAGGCGACAGGTGTGTTCCTCCTGCTGCTGCGCAGGCGCGGGCCCGGGTCCTCTCAGGCGTCAGGCGTGCTCCCGTTACTGCGCAGGCGCATCCCGGTCCTCTCAGGCGTGCGCCTCCTCCTCCTCCAGCTGCGCAGGCGCGAGCCGGGTGCTCTCAGGCCTCAGGCGTGCTCCTGTTACTGCGCAGGTGCGGGGCCGGATCTCAGGCGTCAGGTGCGTTCCTCCTCCTGCTGCGCAGGCGCGGGTCCGGGTCCTCAGGCGTCAGGCGTGCTCCCGTTACTGCGCAGGCGCATCCTGGTCCGCTCAGGGGTGCTCCTCCTCCTGTTGCGCAGGCGCGGAGCGGTGGCCGTGCTCCCGCGCTCGGCCGGCCTTGCGAGTGTGCGAGGCCCCTGTGCGTGGGAGGGCCGGGGCTACTCCCTTTGTCAGGTTTGTCGCTGACAAAGGCCCAGTCGTGTCTGTCCGAGGTCTGGCTTTTCTAGACGGGCCTGACCCAAGTGCCCTCAGAGCCCACGTGCCTCCCCTCCGAGTCTGCCCCGAGCGCTGTCTCTCTGCAGGCTGACCCTGGCGTCCGGACTCGGCCTGCAGATGTGCACAGGCAGGGCCACATCTGGTGGGTGACCCCCGCCCCAACCCCCAGGCAGCTGGCCCATGAAAACCAATTTCCCCCCTTTGGATCAACCATGTTTACAAAACTTCCCATTGCCTCAGCTGATTGGGGTGTTCCTGTCCTCTCCGTTTTCCCACCCAGGAAACACAAAACACGTTGGTGGAGACCAGAATGGGTGCCCTGCCGCCTCTTACCCGCTGGCACCACTGCCAGCTGTGCTGGGTGCACACCTCGCGGGCCCACCGCAACCCTCACCGTTTTCTCATCGTCCTCGAAGACTTCGCGGGCCTCTTCAAAGGAGCAGGTCTCCTCCAGGCACTCCCTCTCCAGGTTGCCCTTCTTCATCTCTTCTAAGAACGAGTTGGCCCTGCGGGCCCTCGTCAACACAGTGTTGGCGTGTTCCCGGTTGGTGAACACTGGGAAGTGGGGGACGCCAAGTGAGACTTCCTGGCGCTGGACCCCTCACCCCTGTCCCCGCTCTGCCGCCCGCCCCATCCCTCAGCACAATGGAACCGTTTGTCCTGGTCCCCGTGACCAACCATCCAATGCCCCACCAGCCTTCTCCCAGCCCCAAGTTTGCACACTCACAGGAAAGAGGTGTGTGTGTGGGGGGAGAATAATTGCAGGCTGCTTTTGACAGGCAGAGAGTCAGAACTTGTCTGAAACAGAAATGCCTGCGGCTGCCAGCCAGCATAACTCAAGTGGTCCATGTGGGCGGGAAGGATCAACTCCTGGGCTCCTTGGCGGGTCTATGTGAACAGGGAGCCAGGGACAGGGGACGGGCACCTCGGCTGGCATCCAGAAGTGGGAAGCCAGTGCAGCGGTGGCTCCTGTCCTGGGCACACTGAGTTGGCCATTTGAAAGGAGGCCACACCCCCGAGGCTGGCCCCATTGTCTGGAGATTCCTGAAACTGCCCCCGGGAATCCCGTGGCCCTCACAGGTTTGCCAGGAGGTGTTTCCCGCACATATTCGTGGAGAGCACCGTGGCGTTGCCAGTGACCCCAGCAGCTGGCCACCATGCTTGGGCGTTTTCAGTCAAGGGGTTGACAACTTGTGAAGAAGTGGTCTGGACGTGCTGCGTGTGAGGACCTAGCTACACAAGTTGGTAGCTTTGGGAGTGCTCCCAGGGTTAGTCTAAAGGCTGGTGACTGCCGCAAACACCAGATGGGGTGAGTCCTGCTCACTGTGGCAGCGGCACATGGAAGGGACAGGCATGTGGATCGATGCCGTGTGCAAGCATGTGGGCGAGCCCTGGCAGTGCTCCCAGAGGCCCAGGGTGCTGAGGGATGCTGGCAGGAGGGAGCCAGGGCAGAAGCCAGGCAGGCTCCCCTTCCTTCTATCCCTGGATTTTTTGCCTGTATTGTCTGAGCTGCGACTGGGGTTTGCGTTTGTTTTGTCGCTGTATGGCAGCTGGAGGGGGAGTGGGGTGCTGCCTGTGGCGAGGTTGAGACCAGAAGGGCTGGGACGGCAGGCAGGCCTGCTGGGGCTTCAGGCCACCACACAAAATAGGAGCATGGGCAGCGGGCCTAGCTGCAGGGACACCCCTGGCTATAGAGGATCAGGGCTTTGTGCACAAGGGGAGGACCCGTGAGTGAGGTGGGCAGATGGGTCCAGAGAAGGGACCCCAGCTGTGCAGGGAACAGGGGGTTGCCCAAGAAAAGGTCAAGGGTAGACAGGACAGCACCAAGGGACCAGACGGGGCCAGACCTGTCACAGGAAGGGCCACTGTGAAGAGGCACCCCTTAGGCCAGCCTGATTTGACTCCCCTCTCCCCTGCCACCTCCCGCTGTGCGTCCCCCCACCTCTCCACGCTGTTTCCTTGTTCTGCTTCTTGGGTTTTTGCTCCCCTGTCCCTGTCTCCCACATTCCTCCTTAGGGCTCCTGCCTCCCTCTCAGGAGCAGAGCCAGGGGTCCTGCCCCCACAGCCTGGATCCTGTGGGGGACCCTCCCTTTCCTCCCACTTTCCCAGCATTGCCCTTCGCAGTGCCGCTTTTCGGCTGAGCCAGCCCAAGGATGGTGTCCCCAGCCACTCCTGCTGTGACCTCCCAACTCTCCCTGGGAGTCCAAGGGAGCTTCTCTCTCACTCTGCCCCCCCTCACATCCCGGTCTGTGCCTCACCCCCTGGTCCCCGCCCCCGCTGGTCTCCTTATCTTTGTCCTTCACTGGGAACTCCGCTTTCCTTGGCTGGGAAGCCCAGGTGGAGTGGATGATGCCAGCCAGGGCTGGGGCCGGGCACCTTGTGGCCATTGCCTGACTGCCCACCCATGCTCCCTCCTCTAGGGCACTCACCGCTGCTCCCGGGCAGCAGGAGGCCAGTCAGGGTGGCACCGAACAGCATGAGGCTCAGGGGTCTGGCCATGGTGTGGCCAAGCACCGGCTCCAGTCCTGCTGTGCTGGCCGGAGCAAGGGTCACTTGTCAGGCTCCTGGGAGGCTGGGCGGTCGCTTCATCCCAGCCTCCTGATTCGAGTTGGGCATACATGGTTTTGTGGGGGCGTGTCTCCATCTGGCCCTGCCTCCCAGCACCTTCTTCCTAAGTGACAGTGTCCCTCTGGGTTGGTCTTGGGACAGTCATTCTGATGTCACTCCATGTTCACCTTGGAGTTCTTGGATCTCCCTAACAGCCACTTGGTGCTACAACTACAATGATAGCACCATTTTCTCATCATTTTTCCAAAACAAAAGAATGGGGATTCCAGAGAGGATGGCCATTGTGGTGGGACATGAGTCTAGGTTTGGCCATGGGGCCTAGGTCTAGCCGGGGGTAGCCATGGGGCTGGAGTCAGCCATGGAGAGTGCTGTGGGGCCTGGGCCTGGCCATGAGTGGCCGTAGAGGCTGGGCCTGGCCGTGGTGTGACAGTGGGGCCTGGGTCTGGCCGTGGGGTGACTGGGGGCCTGGGTCAGACTGTGGAGTGACAGTGGGACCTAGGTTTGGCCATGGGGCCTAGGTCTAGCTGGGGGTGGCCACGGGGCTGGAGTCAGCCATGGAGAATGCTGTGGGACCTGGGCCTGGCCATGAGTGGCTGTAGGGGCTGGGCCTGGCCGTGGTGTGACAGTGGAGCCTGGGCCTGGCCGTGGGGTAACTGGGGGCCTGGGTCAGACTGTGGAGTGGCCATGGGGCCTGGGCCCAGCCATGGAGTGGCCATGGGGCCTGGGCCCAGCCATGGAGAGTACTGTGGGGCCTGGGCCTGGGCCCAGCCATGGAGTGGCCTTGGGGCCTGGGCCTGGGCATGAGTGGCTGTAGGGGCCTGGGCCCAGCCATGAGTGGCCATGGGGCCTGGGCCCAGCCATGGAGTGGCCATGGGGCCTGGGCCCAGCTATAGGGTGGGCTTGGGATTGCCTGTGTCTTTGCCCCCAGACCAGTCCATTACAACAGCTCATTCCCTAGCCCCAAACCTTGACTTCAGAGTTGGGGACCTGGACATCGTGCTTGCCTCTGTCCTGTTTCTGTTCCCCAATTCCCATTCGCCATCCTTCCCTGCCAAGGCTCCGCAGCTCCATCCTAGGGCCAAGGACTTTAGGGGAACCCTGGCAGGGTCCCTCCCTGCACTGCAGCAGGCACCCCCTGGGCCCCAGCTGCCTGCCAGCTGACAAGGGTCAATTGTGAGCACCCAGCCCCAGTGAGGCTGGGGAGCATGCTGGGGGATGCCAGGCTCTGGGCGAACTGCAGACAGCCTAGCATGGTGGCCCCAGCCATGCAGAGGCACAAGCCATGCAGCCTCGGTGGACATGTGTAAACAGAAGGTGCACACTGTGTGCAGCACACACAGCTCTTCTGTGTGAGAGAAATACAGGGGCCTCTGGCTGATGCTTCTGGTTTATTGAAAATGAAGGTGGAATCCTCATGCAAGCGGGAAACACGTGAAACAGGAGCCTTCAAGAGACGTGTGGTGCTGTGGGAGACGTGGGCCCTCCCCCCACGCCTCTGTCTGCAGCCTGTCTTCCTTCCCCGCAAGCTTCTCTCTGCTTCTCCCCATCTGCAGAAGAACCAGGGTCTGCCGCACTAGGGGAATGGGGCGCGCACGAAACTGGGGCCTGGCTTGGAGCGCATGAGCCGGCTCAGCCACTCGGTGTAGCGTGAGACCCGTGTGTACACCCCAAAATGGCCCACAGCCGCGCAGCCCTCGCCCCAGCTGACCACGCCCGTGAGATACCACGTGCCATGGTAGGGGGTGGCATGGGGGCCCCCGCTGTCCCCCTTGCACGCGTCCTGGCTGCCGTCCAAGTAGCCGGCACAGAACATGTTCTCTGTGATCTCCGGGCTGCCTGGCTTGCGGTCCGACTGCTCCAGGCAGTCCTGGGTCATCAGCCGTGGCACATGGATGGCCATGAGCTGCCGGGCCGAGGCGCCGCGGTCCAGCAGCTGGCCCCAGCCGCTGACCCGTGAGAAGCGGACGCTGGCCAGCGTGCGCTCCGACAGGCCACGCTCTGGCAGGCAGAGGGGCACCACGTGATCAGTGAGGACCACGGGCCGGCGCAGGCGCAGCAAGGCAATGTCGTGGTCAGTCCTGCCCGGGGTATACTTGTCAGGGACGATGATCTGGGCCACACGACGCACCTGCTCATCCCACTGGTTCTTGCTGAGGTCATGCTCCCCTGGGGAGAGGCAGCCGGGAGGCCAGGGGGTCAGGAAGGGGCTGCCTGAGGGCACCCCCTACCCAGGCTTTGTCCTCCATCCTCCCTGAGAGTCCTCATCTTGTCTAGAAAAGTCCTAGACCCAGGCCCTGCCACAAGGAGGGGGTCATGTGGGGTCCCAGGGGCTGCACCTGACCCTGACAGGGCAGGCAGCAGCCCCAGGGGGGAGGTGTCTGGAGCTGGAGAGAGGCTGGAAGGGTGCCTGGGCCTGCCCGTTGCCCTCCCTGGCCCCTGGTGTCCGACCCTACCCAGAACAATGGTCAGGTTCCTCAGGCTGCGGAGCTTGTCGAAGCAGTGGGCTGCAGACACTACCCAGTGGGGGTTCACCAGGGAGCCCCCACACAGCAGCGTGCCATTGTTCACCATCAGCGCCGCCTGCACAGGAAGGGGCACATGGGGCACCAGTCCCGCCATGGCTTCCCTGTGGTCTCTGTGGACTCCTCCTTGGCCAGGCCACTGAGCCCAGGCTCCTGTGGGACCCTCTGCCCGGCACTGGCCTGCCGTTGACTGTGTGGGTGTCAGAGCCTGGGCCATGTGTGCCCAGGAGGAGCTGAGTCTCCGACTCTGTGAAGGTCAAGGCTCAGGGCCATATGGGGCTGTGGGAAGTGACACGGGGACTCCTGGTGGTGGGCGAGCTCCATCTTCTTCCCCCCAGAGGCAGGGATGAGTGGCCGACTCAGACTTAGGAGTGTCAGCCTGTGCTCATGTTATCCCATGCTCTTTCCCCGACAGGGCAGAGCCTGGGGCTGAGGGGGCCTCCTTACCTGCCATGGGCACTCCCCTTTGGGGCATACTTTGCCGCCCACAATCCGGCCCTGGGCATTGCTGGCTCCCATCTTTTCAAGAACAGGTATTCTTCCACACGGATACTCAACTGCATGGAGGAAGGTGGGGAGAGGAAGGGGGACAGTTTTCTGACGGGGCTCCTGCCGGGGGTCAAGGTGGGCTACAGGGGCACAGGGCCTGTTGGGATGGGTCCTGACGTGCTAGGGTTTGCAGGCTGCAGTCACCTCCTGGAAGCAGAAAAGGCTGCCTTTGTGGGCCCCAGGCTGGGAGACGGCAGCCCTGTGTGTTAGAGGCTGGTCTAGGGGAGATGCAGGGTGGCTGAGGCTCGTCCAGCCACCTGGGTACCTGTGTCCTGGGAGATAGTGAGGGAGCCGCTGCAGGGTGCCTGTCCTGTGTCGGGGCTGGGCTCGCGGCAGCCATCCCTCCTCCCTGTCCCCGACAGCTGCCCTCAGCTGGGGTGGAGTTACCTGCAGGTGAGCAGGACACTCCATCAGGCTGCAGCATGTAGCCCTCATGGCAGCGGCAGGAGCGCTTGTCCCCAATGTGGTCATTGCAATACTGGGCACAGCCCCCGTTCTCATAGGCACAGATCAGCTGGTCGTTCTTGTCTGGGGACGTGAAGGCGGCGGGTTGAGGGCACCTGCAGGGGTCCCACCAGGCCACTGGGCGGAGGGTGAGCCTGGTACCGGCTGCTCTGAGGACGGGGCCAGAGGCCTGGGGCAGGGGGCCCTGCCTGTCCACGCTGCTGGAGGGCCAAGCATCCACCCAAACCGCAAGACAGCTGCTCCATGCACAGGGCCAATGCCAGCCTTGGCTGGGACGGGGGCTGGGATGGCTTGTGTGGGCACCGCCAAGAGCTAGCGTGGGGACAGGGCCTGGGTGGCTGGCTGGGCTGTGGAGGCCACCTTCCCAAGCTGTGGCTTCACTGGATTCTGGGTGCTGCCCAGGGGATGGGGATGGCAGACAGGTCACCTCAGGGCTCAGAATCAGGGCTTGAGAACACCCTGCTTGCTAAGCCTGCCTTTGACCGGAGCGCCCAGCCTGCCATGGGCCTTGAGCTGGCCTCTGGAAGCCCAAAGTCGGTCCTGAGGGAGGCTGATGGCGCTTGCAACACTGAGCCCCCGCAGACACTCTGGGTACCAGGGCTGGAGCAGTTCTGGGTCAGAGGTACTCAGCATGGCCTGGCCACCCACCTCTGCTGCTCCGAGCTTCAGACCTGCTGGCAAGGCCACAGGAGGCACGTGCCATGGCCTTGTCTGCATCAGTGGTGTGTCTGTCGGTTGTGTCACTGCCAGCTGTGTCGTAGTTTTCAATGTCAGCCACACAGTTGTCAGCTGGGCCACTGGGCGCCAACAGCGAGGCTTTGAGCCTTGCAGCTTAAATGAATCTGGGTGTGGCTGGAGGGCCCTTAAACTTTGTAATAATTTAATTTGGGGGAAATGAAAGCCAAATCTTAGGCCTGTATGAGAGCAGGCAGAAAAACTGAGGTCAACTCAATAGTTCTAGCTGGTGGCTCCAGAGCCGGTGGTGACAGTGACCCTGGCCAGCGTCCTGTCCATGCAAGGCTGGGAGCCCCCAGAGCTGTCGTGACTGAGAGTCTGGGTCCCAGGGCCAGGAGGCCGTCCAGTCCCCCCTGCCAATCCCCACCCAGCCTGGCCCCCAGAGCCCTCTCCCTGGCCGCCCCCGCCGGCTCACTCTTGTCACAGTTGCGGCCCTCGAAGTCAGGCAGGCAAAAGCAGATGTAGGACTGCAGCTGGTCCTCGCAGGAGCCTCCATTCTGGCACGGGTTTGAGGCACACTGGTCCCCATCTGCCAAGTGAGTCGGTGTCAGTGTTGGAGCTGGCGATGGAGGGGCCAGGACATGGCAGCTGCCCCTACTCACCACTGTAGGAGATCCAGAACTGCTTCTGAGGGGAGAGAAGATGTGCAGGGTGGGTGGGTGGGTGGCCAGGTCCCCTCGATGTGAGGGTGTCCATGTAGGACCTTGCAGGTGGATACCTGGGTCCCCTCAAGGTGAGGGTATTCCTCCCCCCGGGCCAGCCACCTTCCCTGGGACAAGTGTGGCCACCAGAGGACAGGAATTTCTCCATCTCCCACAAGCTGTGAGGGGACAAGCACGCGCTCTGAGCTTCCCTCGCCCCAGGAGGCGCTCACACATCAAGTGCTGATATGCCGAGGGAGCCAGAGCACGTGTAACAGCAGCAGAAAGCCCGGAGGGGCTGCTGATAAAGGGGGGCCACTGGAAGCTTTATAGTTCCAGCAATGTGGGGCTCACAGTGTGTCTGAGGGTTGCTGTGAGATGAGGAACCGGGAAGCTGCCAAGACTGAGAAGGGCCACCTCCGGTTCACCTACAGAGGGTCATGCCTGTTGTAAACCAGCTTCATGGTGAGTGGGAGGGGTGGTCACGGCTGTGAGGTCCTGTGAGTGTGGAGTCTGTATAAGGTTTGTGTGTGAGTGTGGAGTCTATGTGAGGTGTATTGTGAGGTCTGAGTGAGGTGTGTGAAATGTGTGTGAGTGAGGTGTGAGTGAGATATTTGAGGTATGTGAGTATAAGGTATGTGTATGAGACTGATGTGTGAGTGTGAATGTGAGGTCTGAGTGTGAGGTGTGTAAGGTGTGTGTAAGAGGTATTTGTGTGAGTTCAAGGCGTGTGAGGTATGTGTGAGTATGAGGTGTGTGAGTATGTGAGGTGTGAGAGTGAGATCCGTGTGGGTGTGAGGAGTGTGATGCCTGAGTGTGAGATGTATGAGGTGTGAGTGTGTCTGGTCCTGTGTGAGGTTTGCTGTGAGTGGGTTGTCCTGTGAGTCCTCCTGGGGCCCGGTTTCTCAGGAGCAGGTGGCTGTGACAGAACTCTGGAACCTTCCAGACCCCCCAATCCCTGTCTCTGTGGCCTCACAGTGTCACCCACACTCATGGCAGAATCGTTCACAAGGGCCTTGGAGAGCAAAGCTGCTCCCAGGGGCAGCTTCAGGAGCTGGTCCGGGTGAGGTGGGCACAAGGTCCTGGGTGCTGCCCACCCCTCCTGCCCCCCATGGGCCGGGGACACTCACCGTCCTCTCGGGACTCTGGAAGATTTCGCGAGCCTCCTCAAAGGAGCACAGTTCCTCCTTGCACTCCCGCTCCAGCGAGCCGGACCACAGCTCTTCCAAGAAGGTGTTGGCCCGCCGCTGCCTGCGCAGGACACCGTGCGCCTCCTCCCGGGCCACGAAGACTGGGTGGAGGGGGGAATGAGGCGGGTGCTCACATCCGCCGCCCAGTAGTGGGTCTTGGGGCCCCGTCCCTGCGTGTTCACGGGACCTGGCTTGCTGAGTCTGCCCCCTACGAGCGATGGCAGCACGCCCCTGGAATGAAAGCCACTGCCCCTTGGGCCTGCCCGTGTTTGAGGACTACGCTGCTACAGACACACTCAGGGGCCGGGGAGCAAGACCCTGACTGAACCTAGAGAGCTCCCCAGAGGAAAAGTCTGGAAGCACAGCTGACCGTGTCCAGCGGTGGCTCTCCATGTAACAAGATGTGACACTTGGTAAGTAAGATTAAAAACTGCGGTGTGCCTGGTCCTCCCTTCGTTGGCAGAGAAGCTGTGTATGTGACAAGACTCCTGGGGTTCTGATGCGACATTTCCCGAGCCCGCTCCTGTGTTCCCCCATTCCAGTGGACAGCACAGACCCTGCCACCTCCTTCCGGCCGTCCTGACCCCTGGCCAGCCGCAGCAGCCCTCCTCCCAGCTCCCCCTTTGACCTGTGTGGGACCCAGCCCATCCCCCTCTGAACCTGTCTTAGGCACCCTCCTGGCCTCAGTGTGACCCCAGCAGTACCTGGCAGGTGGCAGGAAGGGGAGACTGGGAGCCCTGGCTGAGGGGACCCTGCTGCTTTAAACCAGGAGGCCCCAGGGGAGGTGTATGGGCAGAGGTTTGGGGTCTTGATTAGGCAGCAGTGGGGGCCAGAGCAGGCAGCCTGTGAGCTGCAGTGCAGGGGGAGCCTGGAGGGCCACTTTGAGAGGCGCAGGGCCCTGCTGGGAGGGCCCTCACCGGCTGGCGGGTAGGGCAGGAGAGGCAGGAATGGAGTCAGGTCCCTGGGTGTGGGAGAGAGAGGCGGCAGCTCCTGCAGGGCCAGGGAGGCCGCTGAACATGTCATCCCCAACACGTGTGCCCTCCGGGAGATCCCCATGCATGTGACCACCTGAGACTGACTGATCAGATCCAGGGACACACGACAGGCTGCCCACAGGGGCCAGATAGCCTTAAGGGGCTTCCTGGCTCCAGGGCAGGAAGCCATGGTGAGGGGTCTTGGTGAGCCCAGCGACTCCCACCTCCCACTCCCATGACTGGCTCAGAGCCCAGCAGCAGCAGAGTGGCCCCTCGTGCTCAGTGTACCCCAGGGTCCCTGGGCTTATTTCCCAGGCCGCAGCTCCCTCTCCCCAGCTCTTTAGCACAGCTGGGGCCCCAGCCAGCACCCCTGGGAAAAGGAGGCAAGGGGTGACCCCCCCACCTACCTGCAGCCAGGGATACCTGCAGCGCCAGTAGGGAGAAGAGGAGGCCAGACCCACGGGCCTGAGCAGCCATGTCGGAGCTGCCTGTTGCCTGCCTGTGGACTTTGCAGGGGACAGTGGCCAAAGTTCCCAGGCTCCAGGCCATGGAAGCCAAGGGGAGGGGCAGGGAAGGCCGGTGGGGGAGGGGTGGGGAAGGGGCTGGGTGTTCCAGCTGCCGCAGGGAAGCCCCAGTCCTGGGAAAAGAGCTCAGATGGCCAGGACATGGCCTGGGTACGTGGTGGCTCCTCAGCCCTCACAGCCAGGGCTGCATGTGCATGCATGCGTGTGCATGCGTGCACACACACACACACACACACACACACAGGCTGTTCCTGTGTCCACGCACACACTCAGGCTGCTCCTGTGTCTACACACACACACACACACACACACACACAAAGGCTGTTCCTGTGTCCACTCACGCAGGCTGCTCCTGTGTCTACACACACACACACACACACACACACACACAGAGCTCGTCCTGCTCCATTCTCTACCCTCCTCTCCCACCACCCCACCAGCAGAGGGGAACAGCCCCCAAAAGCTGACAAGCCAGCTGAGTTCTGCCTGGCCCCTGAAGCTCCCTGACTCCCAGGCTGCCAAAGGCCTGGCCACTGTTGCTGTGACCATCTCTACTTAAGAGATCCATAGTAGGACAGCCCAAAAAGTCAAAATGTCATCACTTATGTCAGGCACTCTAAGTCTACATAAGTCTCAATGTGAGCAGAGAAAAGAGTTCAGTTAGGGACACATGTGGGACCAGAGTATTAAAGGGACATCTACTGTCCACTTAACTTGGCTGACAGCAAAGCGCTTGCTTGAGCTGCTGGTGACCAAGCAGGATGCAGCTCCTAGTCCATAAAATTCAGAGCGCATGACCCTTAGACTTAGGTAGTGTGACTAGGTCGGTCAGAGCACACAGCCACAGAGATGCTCCAGTTTGCAGAGACATAGTAACAGAATCAGCAATGTTATTGTTTCTCCTAAAAGGGCCTGGCAGTTGGGCTGCTGGTGGCGGAGCTTCCTCCTACCCTCAGATCAGCACTCAGCTACAAAGTTTCCCCAGACAGCCCAGGTCAAAACAGGTGTTTTACAAGCCTGGGAGGAAAGAAAGCCCAACCTTAAGACAAGAATTCCTGACAGCTCCCCCTTGGTGTTGTGCCAATGTTTGCCTGGTTGATTAGATGCTAACTTGGCTGACTGGATAGTTTTCCATGCCAGTGTGAGTCTCAGAGCCCTGCCAGCCCACCACGGCTGTGCCTCTCTGCCACTTGCAGTAGTGTGGGACAGTCTGCCTGCTGGTGAGCTAACCTCCTGAGCTCCTAAGGGTGCCTCCCACTGAGTTTGGTCAGAATTGTCAGCTTGCAACAGTTCTGGCTTCCAGTTCCTGCCCTGTCTGCTTTGGTGCCAGTGCTGATGAGTGCCCAGGTAGGCACATGTGGAGAGTACTTAGGGTGGCTGGCCCGGCTGGGAAACCCCTACTGCACCCCCTCTGTTCCCATGGTGGACGCATGGGCTGCTGGGATTCGTGCAGTGGGTGTGGATGACACAAAGGTGTGAAGAGAACAGCTCCCCCGTTTGGCAGGGCCCAGAAGAGCTTCCAGCTCTTTGGCAAGGCCTGGTGGATGTCTCTCCAACCACCTTGACGCAGTCTCACGCCTTTTGCATGGACGCTCAAGCACCCCACTAGGAATTCTGCAGTCCATTCAGGCAGCGCTGTTTGCCCCTGTGAGGTGGGTTTTGCAACCGCTGTGCGCTTGGGAGTTAATGTCACTGATTTTGTCTTGGTGAGTGGGCCTTTCACGATTTACACACAGGAGTACAATTAAGCCCATGCCATTTCTGGACACCTTATTGTGTGCCTACCCATTGCCTCAGAATCTGGCCCAGACATGTAGCACACCTTCTGGGAAAGGGCTCGATAAATACCCTAAATATTAGTGAAACTGGTGGGAGTGGGAGTTGAAGCTGTTATGGCAATAAATACAGTTACTGTGACCTTAAAGGCTACCCTGTCTTTGCAATTTCTTTGGAGCATAGGAAATGTAGCTGTTTTAGCCACTTTTATAATTTTTGACTAGAGGAATTAAGGATGCTTTTATTAGAGAAATATGCTTTTAATTATTGTTTGATTGTTTAGGGGGTTGTAGAACCTATAGTTGTAGGGGGGGTTAATATTTGAAACTTTTGTCTTGGATTTTTATGTTTTTTCTTTGTGACATATTTTCTCCCATTAGATGATGGGCAAGCTGTGGGAATAGAAATGTGGTAGGAAAGTATTTTACCGATTAGTAGCCCACTCGCATGTGCCTTGGAGTCCTGGCTGTCACCCAATGGCTACTACTGAAGAATGAACAATGGCTTGCTTTGAAGAACATGAATACACTACTTTGCAGAATTATCTTTAGGGGCACCTGTTTAGCCATGAAGTACAGACAGAATGGCCAAATGTCTTTGCATGCCTCCTAATCTTGTAGTGAAAATAAAACAATTAGCTGTTCGTGTAGAAGCTTGTGATGTGGCTGGGTAAATAAGAAAGGACAGCTTCCTGAGCTGTTATGAGAGGGCACCAAGTGACAGTGTCCGTGTCTTTCCTTATCACCGACCCCATGCACGCTTCCTGAGCTCTGAATTTGGTTGGAGCTGGCCTCTGGCAGTACCCCCGTGCTGAGGTTGGCCATGCAGAGCATCCACGGTGTTGGAAGCGGGACGACCTGGTGGCCTAGGCCCCAAATCATGTCCTGCCCATATCTCATCTTTCCTGGGCTGGGCTGGATGACTGCAGGATGACCTTGGCCCCACTGTCTCCATCTGACAGCCTCTACTTTTGTAGGCAGCAGGACAACACATGAAGCCCCGAGCTGACCAATCCTCCCAAGGACATGGGTGTGGAAGGACCCTGGATGCAGGGGCCTACTTGGCCCCACCCTGAGGGGGCTTCTGCCTGCTGGGCCTCAGGTCCTGAGACAGGAGTGCACAAAGGCAGTCCTCAAGGGGTGGGGCCTTGGCCGTACTTGGCCACTAGGGGACACGCAGGTGCCAGGAGGACATGGATGCCCTCTGGCGGTGGCTCTGGTGAGCTGCATTTGTCACCCTGGGGCTCCCCCGCCCGTCCTCTGGCACCCCCACCACACCCACATGGCCTAGGAGGTTGCCAGCTGTCGCTCAGTGCCTGTGCGATGCCCAGTGAGTGAGGGAGGCAGCCTTAGTCTCCTGGGGGAACCTTGTGCCACACTCAGCCTGCCACACCCACCTGCTGCCAGCACACAGGCACCATCCACAAGCTCACTGGTGCACGTGGATGTTACACTCACATCACACTCTCCATATGCAAACGTGTATATGTGTGAGCCTACTCACATGCATGTGTGTGACTCACACTTCCCTGACCCCTGGGGAACCTCTGTCTCAGGGGTGGTGCCCTCATGGACCCCCACAGTTACAGTGACTGAACCCAGCACTGCCCAGTGTCAAGCACAGAGGTTGGCAGGGTGTCTGGATGGCTTTGAGGGAAGCGTTAAGTCATCGTGTGATGAACTCAGATTCATCTGGTTTTTCTTCTGGCCCCTCCTGTGAGTGCAGTGTTCTCGGTCTTCCATAAACCTCTCCTGCTTTAGCTAATAACGCCTTCTACCAACCTAGGTTGATTTGGGGCCAATGTGACGGCTCAGCTGGCTAATTCTCCACCTGAAAGTGTCAGTATACAATATGGGCCCTGGTTCAAGTCCCAGCTGCTCCACTTCCCATCCAGCTCCCTGCTTGTGGCCTTGGACAGCCCTGGAGGACAGCTCAAAGCCGTGGGACCCTGCACCCAGGAGGGAGACCTGAAGAGGCTCCTGGTTTCAGATCAGCTCAGTTCTGGTTGTTGTGGCTGTTTGAGGAGTGAACCAGTGGATGAAAGAGCTTTCTCTGTCTTTCCTTCTCTCTGTAGATTTCTTCTTTCCAATAAAATTAAAATATTTAAAATTGTTTTGAGTTGGGGAGGGAACTGATCGTATCCCGAACTCCAAACCAGTCGGGCCAAGAACCTGCACAGCTCCCAGCTACCTGGCTCCCATGTGTAACCACACACTTTCGGGGAACTTAATCCTGCTCAGCTGACTGAGCCCCTGCCAGTAGTTGGGAGCCACCCCCAAGACAGTCTATTGGCTGTTTCACTGCTTGGTCACCTATCACGGTTCAGGTGGGGACTCAGCCCACGCTTCCCCCAGGGAAGGCAGGTGGCCAGCCCTGGGAGCGGCTGTGTTCGCAGGACACCGGGCAGCAGCAGAGCCCAGCACTGGCCCTCAGCAGGGGCTCTGAGCTGTGACTGGCAGCATTTTGTTTGGTGTGATGACAAGTTCCTTCTGTTCCTCGTTGGCCAAATCTGATCCCCAATGCTGAACACAGGCTGGATTTTTAATTTTTATTTTGCATCTGTTAAGCCGCAGGTGTTCTGTGCTTTAGTTGGTCAAAACAGCTAATTATAGACCTCCTTCTCGTTTCTTTAAAAACACTTCTTTTTATTAGAAAGGCAGATTTACAGAGGAGAGACAGATTCTCCACCTGCTGGTTCACTCTCCAAATGGCGACAATGGGCAGAGCTGGGCAGCCCGAAGCCAGGAGCCAGGAGCCTCTTCCCACGTGGGTGCAGGGGCCCGAGGCCTTGGTCCATCCTGCGCTGCTTTCTTGGGCTCCTGAGTGGGGAGCTGGGTGGGAAGCGGAGCAGCCGCACCCTGCTCTTCTGCTGCTGGGCCCTGCTGCCCTGCTCACGTCCCTCGGGATATGTGTTCTGTCACGTGCAGCGGGTCTCGCTGGGCGAGCGGCATTGTGGTTGTTAGTTTTTCTGACACAGTGCCAGGTTTGGGGACCGTTCTTCATTTGTGAGGCTGCCCCGCCTCCCCACACCAAGAGGATCCATGCAGGGGCTGGGCCGTGCACAGATGAACTTTGGCATGACTGCTAATCACCACCCCAAGTACTTGGATTTGTTTTGTTTAATTAAAAAAGATTTCCGACTTGTCCTGTTTTCGGGTGTGTTGGCAGACGTTTTCACATGGCAGTTTGCAGTGCTGTGCTGGCTCCGGGGTTTCTGTTGGCATGTACCATCAGCTCGCGGAGGGTCATGCCCCATTCTGTTGAGCTAATTCCTTCTTAGGCTTTCCAGGAGGGATGCCAGCCTCACTTCAGTTTTAAAAAAGATTTATTGGTTTGAAAGACAGAGTTTGTACAGATAGGGATCTTCTACCGACTGGTTCACTCCCCACGTGGTCCCAATGGCCAGAGCGGACAGGTTGGAAGTCAGGAGCCATCCCATGTCTCCCACATGGGTGCAGGGGCCCAAGGACCTGGGTCACCCTCTGCTGCGGTCCAAGTACATCATCAAGGAGCCGAATCAGAAGTGGAGCAGCCGGGATTCATCTCTCCCACACCCAACTTTGATGGGACACAGGACAGCCCAGTGCTGGCCCAAGCCATTGTTGGTCCTAACCCAGCTCTGTCCAGCAGGAACAGCCCTCCCTTGCTGTCCCTGACCCTTGTGCCAAGTGACCCGCCCCACCAAGCAGGTAGGGGCAGTGCCTCCTGCCACGCCCTGCGCTTGACCCATGGTGCCCTTGGGCTCTGGAGGCAGGGCCTGAGAGAGGGGCGGACAACTGCACCCTTGCCAGAACTCACTCAAACTTCATCCAGCCCATAGACTCTGGCTTTCCAACTGCTTGTCAATCAGCAGTAAAAAAAAAAAAAGAAACAGAAAAAAAGAATGGAACATGTTAAAGTGCGTTTCTGAGGACGAGGTCATTGGGGAGCAGGGTGGGCATGCGGCCCCACAGCCGGGGTCTCCCCAGCTGGATGTTGTGGGATGGCCAGGGGCTGCAGGGCCCAGGGCAGGCGAGGGGATGTGGCGGATGCCCCAGGAGCACTGCTCCACAGCAAGGAGACAAGAGGTCACAAGACAGCACGAAGACACACGAACGTACATGTAACACACATGGACACACACACCAGCGGCCACGTTCACCCACCGCCCTGCAGAGTGGCGGGAGCTGGGGTGACCCACCGCTGGTTGGCGCAGGCTCTCAGGATGACAGGGCACCCTTGGCTGGGGGGTAGGGGGAGCGTGGCGCAGTCTTGGAAAACAACAGAACTGTCCGAATTAAGCAAAACTTAAAAAAAAAGCAAACACCCAAGTGGTGTGGGTCCTTTTTGTAGAAAAGAAGGCTGTAGGCAGAGACCTGGGGCACGCACACGGCGGCAGGGTCTGGGGGTATGTCTGCTCTCCCCAGGCAGCAGCCATCCCCTGCCAGCCGCTGCCCTGTCGCTCCGTGTTTCCGTGTAAACCGGGAACAAAAAATCAGCTATCAAACGCGAGTGGTGTAAACACAGTGATGGGTGTGCCGGCTCACAGCCGCGGGACCAGCCCGGTCCCCGTGCTGTCCGGGACGTGCCTCCGTGGGGTGCTGCGTCTCCCGCGCGGACCTCCCGAGGCCGCGGGTCATGCGCGTGGGGTCCTCAGGGCATTGCCGTCGCCGCTAGCCCTGCAGGTCCGAGAAGGCTGTGGGGCCGCCCTCGCTGCAGCTGGACGAGTTGCTCAAGGCGGCCGAGCCCGGGCTAGACTCTGCGGGGAGAGCAGGCGGGTCTGGGAAAGCAGCGGGGTGCGTGGGGCAGTGTGCGGGGCACCGGGTGGGGTGCAGGCAGCAACGGGGTGCAGGGTGCGTGGGGCAGCATGCAGAAGGTTGTGGGGTGCGTGGGGCAGCGTGCGGGGCACCGGCTGGGGTGCAGGTGTGGGGGCACGGCGCCTACCTGAGCTGCTCGGAGCGCGGGCCGAGGCCGGCCGGCCCAGCAGAGCGCGCAGGCTGCCCGCGGGGACCCAGCCGTCGGCGCCGCTGCTCAGGTCCCGCACGTACCTGCAAGAGGCGGGCAGTGGCTCCAGCGGCGCGGCGGGCCGGACGGCTGGGTGGCCGGGTGGGCGCGGGTCTTACCAGAGGCCCTCGGCCCCCTCCTCCACCACCTCCAGCACGTCCCCGCTCCTCACGGCCAGCGCGGCGGGGCCGGTCTTCTCGAGGTCCGCAGTGGCCGTGTACTTCCCTGGGACCTGCGGGGCTCCGGGTAAGCGCCAGGGCGGGGGCACGCCCCCTCGGTGTTGGCAGCCCAGCAGCTCGGCACGGACAGTGTCATGGTGGGGTCCCTGGCAATGCCGGCCTCCTTGCCTTGTGCCCCCCGTGCCTGGGACTGACGGCTGAGGGTGCCCAGCGGCTTCGCCCTCCCTCCCTGGAGCCGCACACTCATGCGTTCCCCCCAAACCTGTTCTCCCAGCAGCCAGGGCTGGTCCTCCCAAGCCTGTACTTACACACACACACACACACACACACACACACACACACACACACAGGACCCAGACACTTCCCAGGCCTGGTCCCTGCCCACAGCTCCCCTCCTCCAGGATGGCTGCCTGGAGAGGCCCCTGGCCCTGGGCCCCTCCCCCCTCCAAACACCTGGGAGGATCAGGTCAGTGAGGCGTGGGCTGTCCCCAGTAGGCACGGCCCCTGATAGAGGCCGAGGGTGGCCCTGGGCCAGGGAGCTCACCCCAGCCGTGCCCCCTCCGCCCCTGCCCTGGGGAGACCAGGTTACCAGCTTCCCAGCGCCTCCTTCGTCTTCCACGTCGGACGAGTTGCCGAGTTCCTCCGCGCTGGACCAGCTGCCGTCGTCCTCCGGGGCCTCCAGTGAGCGTGGCGCTGTGCTCCAGCCTGGATGGAGTGTACACTGTGAGGACGGGCCACCGGCAGAGCCACCACGTCCAGGCAGGGCCACTGTATCCAGGCAGGGCCGCCGGCAGAGCTGCCGTGTTCAGGACAGGGCCACCGCATCCAGGCAGGGCTGCCTGGTGTCACTGACCCGGCACCCTTGGAAGACACGGGACCCTGGGGCTGAGCAGGTCACATCCACGTCTGTGACAGGGACTCAATCCCCATGGGGCTGCACACACACACACCTCACACCACACAACTCACACCACACACACCTCACACTAAGCACACCTCACACCACACACAGCTCAATTCCCATGGGGCTGCACACACACACACCTCACACCACACAACTCACACCACACGCACCTCACACCACACACAGCTCAATCCCCATGGGGCTGCATGCACCACACACACCCCCCACAGCACACACCAGCACACCAGGGAATCCGGCCTGTGGCTCCCCGCCTTCCAGCTGGGACACCTCCAGCATAGTGGATGGTGGCAGTTACAGAAGAGAGGTGTGCAGATGTGCCCTGCCCCCCACCGCTGCCAGACCAGGGGGGTGGCCATGTCCAGGCATTTCCAGGTGCTCCTGGGGCCTGAGGCTGGCCAAGGGCACTTCTCCTTGTGTGCTGACATCTCTGTACTTGACCTAGGCCAAGCGGCCAGTCCTGCCCCGTGTCACACCGGCTGGCCTGTGAGCAGGGACTGGGATGTGGCATGTTTCCTGCAATTCCCAGGCTCCCAGTGTGCCAGAGTGTAGTGGGATGTGGACAGGGAGCCCAGCGGTCCCCAGAGCCATAGGCCCATTGAGATGGGGCCTCGGGGCACACAGGGACAGGGATAGGCAGTGGCAATGCCGGTGGGGAGTGGTTCCTCACTGGGGCGTGGGGGGTGGTGACAGCGGCAGGGCCAGCCAGTGGTCTAGTCACTCTACCTCGCAGACCAAAGGGAGTTGGGTCGCTCCTGACTTCGTGTCTCTTAGCTTTTTTGTCAGGACTGGAAGGAGAAGCTGCAGGAGGAAGAGACAGAGAGGAGAGAGCAGGACAGCATGAGAGTAGATGGCGGGCGAGTGGCAGGCGACAGGACTGGGTGTGGCGGGCGAGTGGCAGGTGACAGGACCAGTGTGGGCGGGCTGCCCTCCACCTCGAGAAGCAGCTTGAGTGAGCAGACAGTGGCTGAGGGGGCTGTCACGAGCAGGGCTGGCAGGAGCTGTCCGGGCTGTCCTTCTGTCCGGGGCTGTCTCCAGCCGTGTCCTTCGTGTCCCCAGCTGCAGCCTCGATCAGGGCCCCAGACACTCCAGCCGAGGGAGGCAGCTGAGCCTCAGGGTTCTGGGTTTTTCTCGGGGTTTTTCTCAGCCTGTTTCCTGCCAGGAACTCTGGGAAGTGTCACCACCCTGCCCAATGCCAAAGGCCCAGCAGAGAGAGGACAGGGCCTTGTCCATGTCAGAGACAAGCTGGCCTGCAAGTGTTTGAGACAAGGGGATCCCTAAGAGATGGCTTTGAGTGTCCAGCTGGGGTCCTGGCCAGTGGCTGGGTTTTGAGCGGGAGAGGGGAAAGATGTACGGACGGCGTCCACCACGGGTGTGGGGCGGAAGCATGCATGGCAGCGGTGGGGGTGGCCGGGACCCACAGCTGATGCCCTCCATGGTCAGCGTGGGAGGGGTGCTAGGGTCCATGGCCGGTGCCCGCCATGGCTGACGGTGGGGGTGGCTGGGACAGATGGCCGGCCATGGGTGGAACGGGGGTTAGGGAGGACCGACAGACAGTGCACACCCTCACCTCTCGGGCCCTGGAGTCCGGCACAGCCCGGCAGGGCGCAGTGCTTTCCCGACAGCATGGAGCTCTCGGAGGCGGAGCTGGGCACCGTGTCCTCTAGGGGAGAGAGCCGGTCCTGAGGTGTGGACGGTGGTGCCCGGGCTGAGGACAGCTGCCGCGTGCTTCTGCGCCGTCCACACTCACCTGGGCCCCTCTCGGGGGGCTTGGGCAATAACGACGAGCCCACGTAGCCCTCCAGGCCCAGGGGGTCAGCTTTCCGCTCCTCTGGCCTCCTGATGCCCCTTGTGCTGCTCCGCGAGGGACTGGTGACCACAGGCAACAAGGCAGGGATCAGGGCCAGGCGCCCAGGAGGGCCGCACAGACGTGAGAGGGGGCCAGCCCAGGGGTCACCCCAGCGAGCCCAGGAGGGCCGCACAGACGTGAGAGGCATGGAGGGCCCTGGGGGTCACCCCAGGCTGGGCTGAGCTCACCTCGTGCTGGCGGGCGCTGGCAGGGGCAGGCTGTGGGACTGCTCCAGGGCCCGGTGCTGGCTGGCTTCTGTGAGGGACCCAGAGGGCAGAGCTCAGCTGGGAAGCTCGAGGGAGTCATCCGGAAAGGAAGCAGGGCCGGGCCGGCGCCCACCCACCTCTGCACGCCTGCAGCTGGCTCGTCAGCACCTTCCGAATTTCGTTCACCCAAGCCACCTTGATCTCAGGGGTCGGTGCCTGGCCCCAAAGGCAATGTCAGGGGGGAGCACCTGACCCCAGGCAGCACCCCTCGTCCTCTAAGTGTGGAACCAGCGGGGACGGGATGGGGTCCCTGGCTCTGCGACTGCTCAGGGTACATGGGAAGGGCCATGTGTGCTGGTGGTGGGTACCCAAGTGCCCTGCAGTGCCGCCAGCATTCCACAGAGCCCCTAGGCAGGCTCTGGCCACGAGCTGCCTCATGGCCATTGGACCTCATTCCAAGTGACCAGCATAAGGGTGACTGAGCTCCCAGGCAAGGGAGTGCCTCCCCCGGGCCAGGCGGAGGTCACAGTCGGCCGGGCAGCAGCTCCAAGGAGGGGCCGGATGTTCGGCATTTAGGCCCAGCTGGGTGAGGCCTGAGGGACTGGCCATGGCGCATGGACAGGACGCTGCCTCAGTGCAGACAGACTGCACCCCTCCTGGGCTGTGCTGTCCAGGGGCCAGGGGAGCCGACTCCGTGGAGACCCCAGCCCCCAGCCTACCTGCACGATGTACACCTCCTCCCGCGCGTTGTACCAGATCTCGAACTTCTTGTTGTCACCCTTAACATTCTCAGTGATGCCCACGGCGGTCATCTGGCGGATGGGGCATGGTTACCATGATGGGCACACAGCTGGGCAGGTCACCCTGGCCCGCCCCGGGGGCGTGGGTGCATGGAGCCCTGGCTGGCGCTCACATTAAGGGACTGCTTGTAGCTGTAGGAGGGGGCCTTCTCGTAGCCCTCGCCGTTCTCCTCCCGCTTCTTACAGAACAGCACCGCCTTCTCATGCAAGAACAGGTGGCGCTGCATGGGCTTGAACCTGGCCAGCTCCTTGACCTTGGTGTGGCCCTTCTTGTGGTCAGTCCACACGCTGAAGGAGCCTTGCATCAGCAGCCGTCCCAGATCGCTGAGATTTCCCTGGAATGAACGTGGCCGTGGCTGAGGTCGGGTGGCTCCAGGCTCTCCCAGGACGTCGCCAGGCAGGGCCCCTCCTGGGTCATAGCTGAGTGGGGATCTCCCAGGACGTGACTGAGCAGGGGCCTCCCGGGCACGTGCAAGGGGTAGCAGGTGAGCACAGGGCATCCCGGCTGACGCAGGCTGCCACACGCTGCTGAGTCGACCAGGGCAGCGGTGGTTTCAGCAAACACCTGGCCGTGAGCAGAAGTGCTGAGGCAGGTGTAACGGGGTCATGTGATCTCGGCCATTGATAACCCGGGAATTGACTGATTACAAGAGAACTGAAGCGGAGTGTTGAAGGATAAACGGAACAAATGGAGGCCAGGCAGCCTGGAGGCCCTTGGGGAGGCGGAGGAGCTGCCCCTGCATACCGTTCCCCTTCCCCGCTGATAGTCCCAGGCCCATGGCAAGGGCGGGAGTGGCAGGTGGCCCAAGTGCAGAGCCCCAACCCAGTCAGCCTGAACTCAGCACAGGCTGCCAAGCCCACCAGGCAGGCAGAGCTGACCAGAACCAGGAGGGTGTGTGGCCCTGCCTCACGCCCCAGCCTGCCTGCCACCCAGGATCTTACGTCATAGCCGGTGATGGCGATGAGGTGCATGGAGTCATTGACGGCCTTGAGGATGCCAAGTATGGAGCTGAGCGCCTCCTGCAGGTCCTCGGCACCCTCGCAGTTCTTGCTATATTTCAGCATTTCCTGGGGGGCGGGGGCAGGGGCTGAGCATGCTCCAGCAGCTGTCCGGCACCAGCCCCTCTTACTACCCCTTTGTCTTCCGCCTGCTGCTTTGCTCCTGGCCAAGGCCGGCAGCCAAGGCCGGAGGACACAAAGGGCGCACGGGCTCCACTGGCCGGCCAGGGAGGGGTCCATCTGTTCCCTGGACACCCTGCCCCTCCCTTTGTGTGTGAGTCTGTGGTTCTGAGGAGGTCCCTGAGGCTGGGAAAGGGGCCAGGGCAGTGGGCAGGCAGCCGGACGACCCACCTTCAGCAGCAGCTGGTACTTGGTGACCCTCTGCACGGGCTTCAGCAGGTAGGAGTCCAGGCTCAGCTTGTGGTCCAGCTTCTTCTGGCACTCCTGCAGGGACAGCGGTGGTCAGCCTGCTGGGCCTGTACATGGCAGAGGCTCATGGGCGTGGCAGGATGTGGCATGACCCACCTGGAAGAAGGGGCAGTCAGAGCATTGGCGCCACAGGCTCTCAGAGCGTGGCTTGTTCTGGCAGTATTTCTCGTAGACCTGGAACTCCTCCATCTGCAGGGGGTGTAGCCCCTTACAGCCAGGGATGCCCACAACCCCTGTCCCCTGCTGGCTCACCCAGAAGGCCCTACAGGTGGGCCTGGCCTGCCTGGGCTGAGGGGCCTCATGGACGGTGCCTGCCCCATAGTCTCTGGGGCCCAGGCCTCGGTCCGGCACCTGCTGAACTCCACTCCTGCTGTCCGAAGGCACCTTACCTGCCTCGCTAAGCTGCTATAACTAGGGCAAGGGAGGGCTGGCCCCACGCCCTGCCCCTTCTGCCCCCACAGCTCTGGCACCGGCCTCCTGTGGTCGCTGTCATTCCACCCCCTTAGGGAGGGAAGGAAAACTCAAGCAGGCCAGTGTAGCCAGCAAGGGAGGGCTGTCAAAGTGGGGTGAGACAAACCAGGGACACACACAACACATGACACACACACAACACCTGGCACGCAGACATACATATGCATAAGGTATACACAACACACATATACACTCATGTACGCGCACATCACATGCACACACCTGTGAAGCAAGTCCTTTCACTGGCACTCAGAAATAGGGGATGAAGGGTCCTGTACCCCGAGGAGCTGGGGGATGAAGGGTCCTGTACCCCGAGGAGCTGGGGGCTGGAAGGGTCCTGTACCCCGAGGAGCTGGGGGCTGGAAGGGTCCTGTACCCCGAGGAGCTGGGGGCTGGAAGGGTCCTGTACCCCGAGGAGCTGAGGACTTGTCCCTCTGCTTTCTCCCCTCAGTTGGCCTGAGGAAAGGCTGTGCTTCTGGTCCTGTCTGGCCACACTGGGTGGGGGTGGGACAGGTGGTCAAAGGGGCAGTGGCCACAATGGGCAGGCAGGACACTTACCCTCTCCAGGAAGCACCTGCCCACCAGCTCCGGGCAGTCGGCATAGTTCTCTAGCTCCCGCAGGAAGATCCTGGTGTATGGGGCCCTGTCAAGCTGGGCCGTCCCTGGGATCCAGGCAGCACCCAGTTCCTGGCCTGGGCCTTGCCAGCCATGCTTGTGTCAGCCCTGGGCCCACGCCTCCCCAGGGGCAGACCTGCTCCCACACGGTGCGGGAGGCCCCTCCCTGGACTGCAGAGGCCAGCAGCACCCAACCAGGTCCCACCTGTGGTGGAAGTGGTAGATTTCCTCCATGTTCCCAAACAAGATGCCCTTCTTGTTGGCAAGGCCAGGGGACAGGAGGTGTGCCATCAGAGGATTGTCCATCTCAGCGGCATAGCCCTGCGGGGGAGGCAGGGGTCAGCAGGCAGGCCCCATGTCTGGTGGCACAGCCCTAACACATGCACACACCAGACAGCCAAGGCTTTTGAAGGGCGCCCACCTCATACCCTGCCCCATGAGCTCTGTAACCCCACTCGCCCTGCCCCAGGCTGCCTGCTCTGTGATGCCCATGTGGGGCTCTGAGTCCTCGGTCAGGGCTCTTGCCCTTGTCCTGAGCCCCCCCAGGGGCACTCGGGGTGGTGGGGGATGGCCGGCTGAGGCCCCGCCCAGCATGGGACCGCTGGCATCCAGCCTCACCTGCAGCACACAGAGCAGCTCGTCCACGTAGGCGCGCTCCGTGTCCAGCAGCTCATTCATCACGTGCCTGGGAAGTGCGAGAGCAGGCGGCTCTCACCATGGACAAGGGGGCAGGTGTCCCCTCCGCCCTGCTCCCCAGGACACAGAGACCCCCCACTTGGGGCCTCTGGAGGCCTCGCCCAGCTGCCTGCACCCGCCTGGGCCAGCTGAGTCCCAGCAGCTGCCTGCTGAGGACTTCAGGACGGCCAGGGGGGCAGGCGGGCTCTCGGCGGGGTGTCCTGTGAGCAGATCAGGGGTGTAAAGGCAGTGGGCAGTGAACTGCGGGAGGTCCTGTGGAGGCCAGAGACCCCGCATAGTCAGCAGCAGAGGACTGTGAGAAGACTTAGGGATGCCACCTGGCTGGCGCACAGCCTTCCCAAGTGTGCCCAGGTGCCTGCTGTGTCCCCTCTGTGGCTTGGCCTGCTGTGTCCCCTCTGTGGCGTGGCCTGCTGTGTCCCCTCTGTGGCGTGGCCTGCTGTGTCCAGGACTCACCTACGCAGCACAGCCAGGCTCTCCTCCTCGTCCCCGGCAGAGTCGCCCCGGCCCTGGCGGTTCTCGTTCATTTCACTCTGAGGAGGAGGAAGTGGGGTCAGTGGTGCCCAGGGCAGTGCCGCAGGCACTGACTCCTGCAGGGCAGGGACAGGGTCCCAGAGGGAGGCAGGGAACCCAGGAGGGGCAGTACACTCACCTTAGCCCTCCGGTAGGGGCCCCGCCGCTGGATTCTGCCGTCGGAGCTGCTGTTCTCAGAACCTCGTCGGATGCCTGAGCGGGCAAGACGAGAGGAAGGTGTGAGCTGCGCCCACAGGTTGGGGTTGGAGACCACTGGAGATGCCAGCCCAGGAAGCCCCCACACAAAGCTTGTGGCCCCCACGGCCCTGCATGTCCTGGGAGATGCAGGCAGCCAGAGCCAGGCAGGGAGGTGACAGGCGGCAGGACCCACTGGCCCTCAGGACAGGCTGAGGTGAGGTGGGTAGACCCCAGAGTGGTGTGGAGGCAGAGAATATGGGCAGGATGCTGCTGCGGTGCGGGACAGAGCAGAGGAGCCCGTCAGTGTCCTGGCTGGTGGAGGGCCTGCACCAGAGACACTGTGTGCCTTCCCCAGAGGCTCTGAGCCCAGGATGGGGTGTAGTGGACACACCTGGGGAGGGAGGACACACCTGGGGAAGGGAGGACACACCTGAGAGAGGACACACCTGGGGAGGGAGGACACACCTGGGGAGGGAGGACACACCTGAGGAGGGAGGACACACCTGGGGAAGGGAGGACACACCTGAGAGAGGACACACCTGGGGAGGGAGGACACACCTGAGGAGGGAGGACACACCTGGGGAGGGAGAACACACCTGGAGAAGGGAGGACACACCTGAGAGAGGACACACCTGGGGAGGGAGGACACACCTGGGGAGGGAGGACACACCTGAGGAGGGAGGACACACCTGGGGAGGGAGGACACACCTGAGGAGGGAGGACACACCTGGGGAGGGAGGACACACCTGAGGAGGGAGGACACACCTGGGGAGGGAGGACACACCTGGGGAGGGAGGACACACCTGGAGAGGACATACCTGGGGAGGGAGGACACACCTGGGGAGGGAGGACACACCTGAGGAGGGAGGACACACCTGGGGAGGACACACCTGGGGCTGTGTCAGGGGCCTTTGTCAGTGCTTCGGGTCGGGGGGCCACCGGCTGTACAGGCCGTGTCTGCTTGGCTGCCAGCTTCCGGAGGCTGGCCTCCCGCCGCTGGAACATTTCCTGGGTGCTCTCTTGTTTCTGGAAGACCCTCTGCACGTGATCCTTTTGGGGGGTATGATAGAGGATGTCACTGCTACCCCTGGGCCTGGCTCCCCTCCCCCACGTCCTTCTGTCTCCCCCACATAGTTACCGCACTGTCACCCTCATTCCCATGTCTCCCTGGTTACCCCAAACCTCCATCACTCACATGTCTCCATGACCCCTCACCTCCTCACCCTCAGGCCTCCCACACTGCCCCACTGTCACCTTCACATCCCTCCATTGTCACCCCATGTCCTCTGTCCCTCCCCCCATGAAGTCCCGGCCTCCAACCCCAGCCCGTGCCCCGTTGGTACCCGCAGGTCCTGGGTGAGGATGCTTGCGTATTCCTGGTACAGGAAGCCAGGCTCCCCGAGCTTGCGCCCAGCCCCTGTCTCCAGGAACTTCTCGATCTCCTGCAGGGCCGCCTGGGCCCCATCCTGCGACTGGCACTTGTCCACGGGCTGCGAGGCCAGCAGGTAGATGCCCTCATCACACCACTTCATGGTCTGCAGGCAGGAGGTGGGGGGAAGGGTGCTTTAGGCATCGGCCATGTTCTCTGGACAGCTCTGTCTTGGGGGTCCCCTTCTAGCTTTCAGGGGGCCCCTCGAGAGCTTAACGGTCTCAGTGCTGTCATTCCAGTCCCTGGACATGGGCGGGCGGGTCGGTGAGTTCTGGGGAGCCCCCAAGGGTAGGGTCAGGCCCTGTGCCAGCAGAGTACCATGGGTGGATGGAGCCTCTGCAGGTAGGGGCAGGGCCACTGTGGCTGAAGGCAAAGCTAATGTGTGCCAGGGACCGGAGGTGGAACCATCACGGGCGGGGGCGGGGTTACTGTGGGCGGGGTGCCACACCTCTTCCAGGAGGCCGTGCAGCTCTAGGGACTTGCTCAACTGCCCCCTCCTCCGGGAGACCTCGGAGGCGAAGTGGTCGCACAGGTGATGTAGCTCCTGGCACTTGGGGAGGATGGAGTCCACCGCGTAGTGCTTGTTTTCCATGAGCCGCTCGCCCTCCAGTGCCAGGGCTTGGGCACGGTCTACGGCCGCCTAGGGGACATGGTGGTCACAGGGGTGCTGGGCAGTGTCCTTCCATGTCCCCTCATGGTTGGGGGAGGCTGGAAGGCTCTCTGTGCTGCACAGCAGCTGTGGCTCACACCAGCACTGTGGACATGGAGGTGCCTCTAGCCAGTCGGGGTGGTCCTCCAGCTGGGAGGGGCTACCTGGGTCCGTGCCCTGGTGTGGCACCCCCCCGCCCGCCCTCCAGGCCTGGCCATACCCGAGACTTGTCCTCAAAGCTGGCCAGGTCCTTCAGCAGGTGCTCCACGTGCGCCACACTGTTGCCCACGTCCGTGAAAGATGCGATCTTCTGGGTCATGGTGTCCAAGCTAGCTGTGACCTGGTGGGGGGGGCAGGGTCACAGCTCAGGCAGCCGAGGGGGCAGGACTGCTGGCTGCCTCGAACCCCTGACTGCTAACAAGGCTATGCAGTGTGGTGGGTCCAGACGTCTCACGCACACACGCACACATGGAATCCTAAATGGTGCACACAGCCAAAGCGAGCCAGAGGGAATAAAACAGAAGAATAAACACACACACACACAGAGGAAATGACAGGCAGCACTGAACTGCAACCTGCCAAACACGACTGAAATGTGAGCGGTTTAACATGTCACTCAAACAGCAGAGCATGGCAGTGCAGACAGAGAAGCAACCCTGCCCCGTGCTGCCCCACGAACCTTCACCGGGCACAGGAAGGTGAACGGGCAGGGCTGAGAGGAGCGGGGAAGGGACAGGGGACGGGACAGGGCAGGCTGAGAGGCAGCGTCCAGCAGGACAGCAGCGGTGGCTCCGGGGATGTGCTGTGCGTGGATGTGGCACGCAGCCCTGGCTGCCCCTGAGGGCCCGTGTCAGCACCTGGCCCCTGTGCCCTGACTCACCTCGCGGAAGCCCTGCTCGAAGTGCCGGAGCTGCAGACACTGCTGAAGCTTCTGTTGGTGCCTCGCCCAGAACTCATCAAAGGCAGCCTCCGTCTCGTTCAGCTGTGCCAGGAGCCTAGGAGGAAGGGTGCCAGCACAGGGCACGTGTGCGGGGCCGTGTGCCTACACCCAGTGTCCAGGGTGCTGGGTGACAGCCTGGAAGGCTGTGCTGGACACTGTGTCCTGTGCCTCACTCAACCCCATGGCTTCGCTCTTCTCGGGGGCCCCACCTGGAGGTCACCCACTTCCCCCCTCAAGGTCCCGGCACCTTGTCCCCAGGCGGCCCTGACCATGGGTGCCCCCGGCCTGGCTCACGTGGATAGCCCACGAGGCCTGGCCTCCATCCACGTGTCCTCATGAGTGCCAGTCTGTGCATGGTGCACAGGGTTGTGGAGGGAGACGTGTGCGGCCTGCTGTGTCATCCCACCAGGCAGATGCCCTGTGATGAGGCGCAGCACTGGGGACAGCACCTACTCTTCCTCTCAGTGTGGAGGGAGCAGGGCTGCAGCAGGCAAAGGCAGATCACCGCACAGGGGTGGGTGTGGGTGTGGGAAGCCCCAGATCAGAGCCTGACTCCAGCTCCCTCCTGACGTACACCCTGGGGAGGCAGTGGCGACAGCCCAGGGCAGGCCTGGCTCACCTCTGCACGGTGGCCTGGTTGTCCAGCTGGTCCTGGTTCACGCTGCGCGCCGTGGCCTCGGCCGGCGGCTCCCGGAGGCTTTCCAGGATGCCACGTCCTTCCTTCAGCGCCAGCTGCAGGTCTCCCTGCAGACACAGTGGCCGGGACTCGGAGAGGGCCGGGCGACTACCGGAGCAGGCAGTGCCTGGGGAAGCGGCCCTGTGGCAGGTGCCACTGCCAGCTGCAGGTCTCCCTGCAGACACAGTGGCCGGGACTCGACTACCGGAGCAGGCAGTGCCTGGGGAGGCGGCCCTGTGGGAGGTGCCACTGCCAGCCTGCCCTGGGAATCGGAAGCCAGGCAGACGCACTGGGGCAGGGCTAGGGTTACAGGACCCTCAGCGGCGCCGGGAGACCGGGGAGAAGTAACTGGAGACCAGGCCTTCTCCATGCCTCTGCCCTGAGCGTGGAGAGGCCCCTCTAGGAGCGGCTGGCCCCCTGGGCTCAGCCTGAGCCACCGCAGCCACCACCCTCGCCAAGGCAGGCTGGGCCACACTTGTTCCTTGGGAATCACAGGTGCAGCTGCACGCTGGGCGCAGCCAGCACCCCACTGCCTGGAGCTGGGCAGAGACAGTGCTGACCACTCCTTCTCTGGGCTGACCAAGGATTCCACCTGGGCTCCCAGCCTGGCCGCCTCTCTCCTCCCTGGCGCACAGAGGACAGAAGGACCCCTAGCCCTGTCGCGGTCCCGGCACTGCTGTCCACACCTTCACTTTGTCTTTCTTCTCTGTGTGCGCGCGCAGCACCGAGCCCGTTGACTGGACGTCGTTGGGCAGCTCCGTCTCGGCCAGCTCCGTGCCAAAGGCTTGCAGCATCTGAGCTGTTTCCTTCACCATGAGGGCGAAGCTCTCGATCGCCTGGGTGGGAGGGCACGTGTGTCACACCTGTGTGCACGCAAGGACTTCTGGCTTCTGGAAGCAGACACAGCACTTGGGGGGCAGCCTGGGCAGGGACTCCAGCAAAGGCCATTTCAACACAGTCGGGCAGCACAGGCTCACCGTGCGGTGGCACAGCCACCGGGAGTGGCAGTAGTCCAGGGTACCCCCGAGGTCCTCGGTCAGCTGTGACTTGTCAATGTAGCCCTGCAGTTCTGGCACCGAGCTCAGCATTATGACCTGCGGGGTTGGGGGACAGACAGCAGCTCCTCAGAGGGATGAGGCCAGACAAGGCTGTTAGAATCATCATGGCACGGGGACGCCAGGCTATTGTGTAGGAAGCTGTGATGGACCACTCCCTGAAGGTTCTCCTGCAGGGGGTGCCATTGCTGTAGCAGTTGAGGGGGCTGCCTCCCTACTGCGTGCCCAGCTTGCTGGGTTGGTGGGCTCCTCTTGGGGTCACCCCAGCTGCATTCACCGTGGGGGCTTTGAGGCAAGCGAGGACAGAGCCCCAAGGACCACACCCACAGGATTCGACGTCCTATCTCCTACAGCAGGGCTCACAGAGTGAGATCCTGGCCCCAGGGATATGGACAGTTCTGGGCTCCTGTTAAAATGACGGCAAGCTGTGGACAACCTGAAACCAAGGGACACAGTACACGCTGTCCCTCCAGGTGGATGCTGAGTGGCCCTGGGACATGGTGCATGCTTAAAATATGAGATTCTAGGGTGGAGCCACCACCTGCAGCACTGGCATCCCATACGGGCGCCGGTTCTAATCCCGGCAGCTCCACTGCCCATCCAGCTCCCTGCTGTGGCCTGGGAAAGCAGAGGAGGACAGCCCAAGCCTTGGGACCCTGCACCCAATGGGAGACCCAGAGTAGACCCCTGGCTTTGGCCCAGCTCTAGCTGTGGGGGCAGGTGGGGAATAAAGCAGCAGGTGGAAGACCTCTCTCTCCTTTCAGACAAACAAATCCTGATTAGACAATCATGAGATTCTGATTCCAACCAAAAACTGCATGGGCTGTAGATGACTCGGCCCCCTCGGGCCTCCCACGGAGCCAGTCACACCTGCCCAGAGCGCTGATGCTGGCAGGGTGAACCAGGCCTGGCCGGGTGCCCGGGGCCGTGGGGTCTCCATCTCGCTCAATGCCCGGGGTCCCAGGCAAAGGACACAGCCCACAACTCCCACACTGCACTGGGGGAATCTCTTTGTGACTCTGGGAAATCCTTCAGGACGAGGTGGTGACATGCCAGGCTGATCTTTGAAACGCAGAGGGCAGGGGATGCTACCAGTTCCAACAACAGGGGGGCTAGCTTTGCAGGAGCCCCCAGGGCTGCCCTCAGGGGATCGGCGACTCACCGGCACCTTCATCTTAAAGTCATCTCGGTTGAACTTGAAGGCTATGTCAGAGAGTGTCCGCTGGAGGAAGCCCGTGGGCCGCAGAACCAGCACTAGCTGCAGGTTTGCTGGGAAGGATGCCTGTGGGGGTAGGGGATAGTGTGAGGGGCTGGAAGGGTCCTCAGGCGGGCAACCGCATCACCAGGGGAGGCCAGCCACTCCTGCCTGACCCCAACACCCTGTCCCTGCTGAGGTGAGCCTGACCCCAGCGCCCTGTGCCCCTCAGGTGGGGCTGACCCCAGCGCCCTGTGCCTGCTGAGGTGAGCCTGACCCAGCCCCAGCTGCCCACATGGGAGGCCCTGACTGGGTTCTAGCTTCAGTTCCGCCCAGCCCTGGCTGCCTTAGGAACGTGCGGAGTGAACCAGAAGATGGAAGACTTTTCTGCCTCTCTGTTTTTGCTTCTCAGTGACCAAGTGGGGACAAGAGCCCAAGGGCTGTGGTCTCCGAGCTGGCAGAAGGTGCACAGGGGAGTCTAACTGCTGGGAAGAGGCAAGGCGACCTCTCACCCCCTCCTCCTGGGACCAGCAAAGCCGTGGGCTCTATGTCCCTCCTGAGGGTCCTGCTGTGTTTGTGACCGCGACCTTGGCTTCTCTGGGCCCCCTCCGCCCCCGCCTGGACAGCACGAATCATCCTCCCCAGTATTCTACAGGACACCTCTGCCAAGAAGCCCCCAGGCCCCTCACATGTATTGTGTGTGCCTCTCCTACACACAGCTGTGGCCTCACAGCACAAGCAGGCCCCACACACAGCAGATCTCATGGGAGAATTGGAACTGCATCTTCTAGGATGCTCAGCTGGGCAGCACAGAACCCCAAAGACATACCTAACTCACGCACACACACAAACACACATGTACACTCATTCGCACAGACACCCCCACTGCCGGGTACAGAAGGGCAGGCTGCGTCTGAGGTGGGTTCCTGGAGAACATTGACTCGGGAGAGTGCAGACTCCTAGCTGAGCATGAGCAGGGTGGTGAGCCAGCCAGTCCTGGCCCCGGCTCCTGGCCCCTCTTTCCTCACTGCCCAGGAGCCTGATGCTGTAGCAGGTAGAGCCCCTCCCATCTGATACACCAGAACCCATGTTGCCTCGGGTGGCGCATGGGAGCTGACTTGGAGCAGCTGGCACTGGGCTCACCCAGCTCCTGTCTTCATTCCAGGCAGGAGCTAGTCTCCAACATGGGGGATGCTCAGCATAGGTGGAGGCTAAGAACACCCCAGAACACCAGGGCCTTCCAGAAGAGCCATTCTCCCTGGGGACTGGCTGCCATGACACCGGCAGCCCAGAGAACCGTCCCCAGAGCCCTGGCTGACTGCACCCAATATTCTGAGTTTTCCAGAAGCTCCCAGTATGGAGGACAAGCTGGCCTATGCAGCCTGCAATCCAGGTGCAGCCCAGGTGCCCAGCCCACATTCCCTGTTGAAGCAAGACTCCGGTGTGGCCTGGAGTGCCCACGGCGAGGCCCACTCTCCACCCATAGCCATGGCTGCCGTACCTGGTGTCTCCAGGTGCCAGTGGAGGGCGGCTGAGCCTGGCCTCCGTGGGTCTGTGGCCTCTACTCCCTCGGCCTCCCACTGGCTCTTCCCAGCGACCTGTGAACCACAGTGAGGGTCCCGTCTTCTGCCCCCAGCTCCTGGTGGGTCGTTCTCTTGCCCACACCAAACCCACTGGTGGGCCTGGAGCCCTCACACACAGGGATCCCAGAACAACAATGAGGCCTGGCCCGGGGGGCTAGACTGGTTGCCCTTCCACATGCCACCTGCTGTTCCAGGGCCCGATTGTCACCCCCGGTGCTTGGGACAGGCTGCAGGGGCTGGTATGACCAGCCCCATGAGTCCTCATGGCTTCTCCAGGAGTACCCTCTGTGCGGGGCGGTAAGTGGCAGCTGTTGCAATGTGGTTGTGCAAAGGTGAAGCAAGGCTGGCAGAGAGAGGCCTCTGGGGCCTGGAGCCATGGGTAGAGCACCAGGTTGGACTTGGGCTCTCACAGCTGCCCATCTGAGGTGGCGGTTCCCTTCAGATATGGGCTGAGGCCGGGGTGGGGGTTCGGGCCTGGAAGACTCTGCAAGGTGCTGGGTCAGGATGCTGTGGGAGTCCAGCCAGCCAGCGTGGGAGGCCATGAGGACCAGCCTGGCATAGGGAGGCTGCCACATGCACCCTGGCCAGGGCAGCCAGCTCACGTCACGAGCACACACGGCCAGCAGCCCCAGCCTGACTCACCGCTATGCGCAGGATGGACGCCTTCACCGAGGTCCATTTGTCCTGCCGCCGGTCTATGACCAGGATAAACCCGATGCCGGCATCCTGCAGGCTGGAAGCAGGAGACAGTTGTCAGCTGTGTGGGGGCACAGTGGGGCAAGCGACCTCCTGTGTGCTACAGGGGGTCCTCTGCCAGCCACCCGCCCAACTGTGCAGCAAGTCCTATTGTGGCCTGGCACAGGACTGGCAGGCAGTGTGGGGCTCCCCCAGCCACAGGCTCTGCCAGCACCCACTGCCACCAGCAAACACCGGCATGGTGAAGAGGCTGATGTCCAGTTCGGCCTTGGCCACCTCACCCAGGGTGGGGCCACCAGCAGGTGCATGGCTGTGCACTACCCCTGAAGGGACAGGTTACCCCCCGGCAGGGCCACCCCAGCTCACCTACAGGTTCTCTACCTCCACCATGCTACAGGCAGAGGAGCCTTCCCTGAGCTGAGCCCAGATGGCTCTCCCTGGAGCCACAAGAGTGGGAGGCCCAGGGAGATGTGTTTTTACCCTTGGTGCTCGGTCTTGGGAACCCAGGACTGGTGCCACATGTCACCTCAGGCCATCACGGACACACACACAGGTGTCCTCAGGCCATCACACACACACACAGGTGTCCTCAGGCCATCACACACACACACAGGTGTCCTCAGGCCATCACACACACACACAGGTGTCCTCAGGCCATCACAGACACACAGGTGTCCTCAGGCCATCACACATACACAGGTGCCCTCAGGCCATCACACACACACACAGGTGTCCTCAGGCCATCACACACACACACACAGGTGTCCTCAGGCCATCACAGACACACAGGTGCCCTCAGGCCATCACACACACACAGGTGTCCTCAGGCCATCACGGTCACACACAGGTGTCCTCAGGCCATCACAGACACACAGGTGTCCTCAGGCCATCACGGTCACACACAGGTGTCCTCAGGCCATCACACACACACACAGGTGCCCTCAGGCCATCACACACACACACAGGTGTCCTCAGGCCATCACACAGACACACAGGTGTCCTCAGGCCATCACACACACACAGGTGTCCTCAGGCCATCACGGTCACACACAGGTGTCCTCAGGCCATCACACACACACAGGTGTCCTCAGGCCATCACACACACACACAGGTGTCCTCAGGCCATCACACACACACACAGGTGTCCTCAGGCCATCACACACACACAGGTGCCCTCAGGCCATCACACATACACACAGGTGCCCTCAGGCCATCACACAGACACACAGGTGTCCTCAGGCCATCACACACACACACAGGTGTCCTCAGGCCATCACAGACACACACAGGTGCCCTCAGGCCATCACGGACACACACACAGGTGTCCTCAGGCCATCACACACACACACACACACACACACACACACACACACACACAGGTGCCCTCAGGCCATCACAGGCACACACAGGTACCCTCAGCCCATTGCAGGCTCTAATGGCCACGGAGCACCCTCCAGGCAGGGTTGAATCTTGGAGCTAACAGGTATAAGTCTAAAGTATCTGATTCCCAGGGCCTAGCATCTATTCTGTGTGCGGTGGGCTGCTCCCAAGGGTTGGAGACACCTGTCTGTGTCCATTCAGGATGTAGATGTGGCAAGCAGCTGTAGGGCAGTGTGGCTTCCTGGGCCTCCTGTTCTTCACCGTAGCCCAGAGCGAGCTAACGTCAGGATCCAGGCTTTCAGATACATACTGCTGGACAGAGGGAAACTGCTGCCCTCCCTTGGATGGCCTCGGGAAGCCGAAGGCCAGGCTGTCGGCACCAACACCTCTGGCTTCCTGCCTGAAGCTGCAGCTGAGAGAGCCTCGCCATTCCAGAACGCCAGTGTGAGGGGCTGCCTCCCAGCCCCCAAGGAGAGGACTGGTGCAGGGCTCAGTGTGTCCACCAGAGGGGGCACTCTGCCTTAAGCAGGCACTTCCTGCCCATCCCACACACACATACACAACACAGCATGCACAAATGCACACGCACTGGGGCTGAGCGGAACTGACTAGTTGTCATGGTTCAGTCCCCCGTCCTGAGTGGTTCCCGTACTCCACCTGTGCCTCGCCTCCCACACAGTAACTGTCCCACACACTTGTGGACTCGCCATGAATTTTCCAGAAACAGTGGTTCGGTGTGCCCTGACGGAAATTGCACTTGTGTTGTCTCTACAGCTTCAGTGAGGACGTACCTCTCCCAGCATGGCCCCCACCCCGCGGGCCAACACCTGGGAAGCTGCAGGCTGGGAGGTGCCTGCTCTGCGGGCGGCACCTGGGTGAGCCCCTGTCCTCCACTGTCCTTTCCACTAACCAGTGTGCAGGGAAGGACCGGGCTCACCACTCAGGAGTGGTCACATATGAAAAGGGGACCCTGGGTCTGGCAGGGAGGGACCTCACTAGAGGAAACTGCATGTTCCCCAACATACACATATAACCACACACCCAACACAACACACAATCACACGCAATACACACTACACAAATAAACACATTATACAACCACACACACCCAACACAACATACATACACACAAAGCCAACAGGCACACATAGGCGTTTAGCTCTAACTCATACACACTTAGCATGAACACTCAGCACACACTTACACATGGGACACACACAGCACACACCCAGAACAATCAATGCACAAGACACACAGAGTTCTAACACAGACACACCCAACATGCTCCCCTACACAACACACAGCACACACAGGTATACATGGGACACACAGCACACACATGTACACATGAGACACACAGCACACAGATGCACACATGAGACACACAGCACACACATGTACACATGGGGCACACAGCACACATATATACATGGGACACACAGCACACACATGTACACATGAGACACACAGCACACAGATGTACACATGAGACACACAGCACACACATGCACACATGGGACACACAGCACACAGATGTACACATGAGACACACAGCACATACATGTACACATGGGACACATAACACACACATACACATGGGACACACACAAACACACACCCAGAACAATCAACGCACAAGACACCCAGAGCTCTGACACAGACACACCCAACATGTTCCCCTACACAACACACAGCACACATATATAGATGGGACACACAGCACACAGATGCACACATGAGACACACAGCACATACATGTACACACGGGGCACACAGCACACATATATACATGGGACACACAGCACACACATACACATGGGACACACACAAACACACACCCAGAACAATCAACGCACAAGACACCCAGAGCTCTGACACAGACACACCCAATATGCTCCCCTACACAACACACACATGTACACATGGGACACACAGCACACACATGCACATATAGGAAACAAGCACATACATGCACACATGGGACATGTAACACGCATGTGTGCACATGGGACACACAGCACACACCCTGAACAATCAACGCACAAGACACCCAGAGCTCTGACACAGACACACCCAACATGCTCCCCTACACAACACACAGCACAACACACTCAGACACCCCCACAGGCAAGCTTGCACAACAAACACACACATGCACACAACACACATGGGAACACCTCTACACCCAACACACATGCACATTCTTGCCTTTATGCACGGTGTGCATGGAGGGGAACCCCGTCTACACACATGGGGTCTGCCTACGTATGGCTCGTGGCTCCCTGTTGGGGCGGGGGCTGACTGTGCAGACATTGGCTTTGAAGAGCAGATGAATTGGCTTTGAAGAGCAGTCGTGCTAAGGCCTGGTCCCTCTGCTCCTGGACGGGTGGATGGCTCCACCAGTTTCCTACTGGGACTCGGGCTCGGCTTGCAGCCAAGGAGGAAACCACAGCCCACGGGAACTTGGCTCCGCCGGTCCCATGTCCAATCTGGGACCAGCCGTCCACTGGGGTGGCGAGGCTGCCTCAGGACGAATGGTGCTGCCTCACTGACGGAGTCAGCCCAGGGCCTGTGGCTTCCACCTGCGCCAGAGGCAGCTCGCCACTCCCTGCAAGGAGCAGTCAGAAGGCTGCGAGCCACAGGAGGGACAGATTGCCTCCTGGGCTCACACAGACCTGCCTGCTGGGAGGCCAGCCCAGGCAGACAGGAGAATGTGGCAGGAGTCGGGAAGGCAGGACAGCGGGGCAGGTTGAACCCAGGAGGCCCCCAGGCCCCTTGGAGCCTCAATGTCCAAGCAGGTTCAACAGGAAACCTGACGATGGTGTTGGCCCACCTGAACCCTGACCACCCTCGATGCCCTGCCTGGGATCCCAGTGGACACCCACCTCAGCACCTCAGCCACAGTCAAGGCTACAGGGCCCTTCAACCACACCCACCTACCTGGGGATGCCAGTGAGATAGGTCATGACATTGTGGAACTCCTGGTCCGGAATTTCGCTGAAGGCTGGGTAGTCAGGGAAGGTGATGACTGGGCTCCCGTCCTGGCCCCGCCCGCCTGTAGAGAGCCGGGCGGCTGTGAGTGTGAGGGCCACCATGGCAGCCCAGCAGAGCCTCACCAGGACGCTGGGAATCAACCCACAGGAAGAAATGGCGTGCAGGCAGACAGGCTGTGCGACCCATGTCTCAAACACGACCCAGCATGGTGTGGCACAGCCTTCTGAGGTGTCTCCCACACCCCACTCTGGGAACAGGTCTGTCCCCTACACTCCGTCAGAACACACATGGTGCCATCTCGTGGGTCGGTTCCCTGCCTCACCCCCCACCCTGGGGTACCACAAGGCCCGTCCCCTCAGTGCCGTCCAGGCTGTGTGTAGGACTACAGCACACGGCTACAGGGATGCCCAGTAGCTCCTCAGATCTCCCCTGCCCGGCAACCTTGTGTTCACCAGGGTGGGAGAGAGAGGAGCAGCCAGGCACCAGGGGAAGTGGGGAGGGGCAGGCTGCCCGTGGGCAGAGGAGTGAGGCATAAGTGAATCTGCATGGTATGCCCGGCGGCCACAGTCATGGGAGCCACGCTGAAGGTGCTCCTCCAGCAGCCAAGAGCAGGAGGGCACCTCCCAGCCTTGGGTCCTGACTGTGGGAGCAACCCTGGCTGGGAGGCCACCTCAGGCTGTGGGGGCGCCTCCCTGGGTGGGAGGGCACCGCCTCCGGCTTGAGAGGGCCTGATGGGAGTGGCCACCAACACCCTACATGCCCCCCTCTTTCTTCTACTGATTGGATTTTCAGGCATGGGGCAGGACCTGAGCCCCTGGGAGCTGATGTTTGCAGGGGCTGTGAGGGTCCTGTTTCAAACTGGAGAAAACCCGCATTGCCCTCACTGGTCGGGGAGCACGCTGCTCACTTGTCCACTTATCAGACAAGCTGCTTGCAGATGTGTGGGGTAATTTCTGGGGTTTCTATTTTTTCCCTCAGTCAACACATCTATTTTTGCACCAGTACAGGCGGTTTTGATTATAACAGCTGTAGAACGGCTTGATGCTTGGTACTGTGATGCTTCTAGCTTTATTTTTATTGTTTAAGATTGCTTTTGGCTATTTGCAGTCTTTGTGTTTCTGTAACAATTCAGGCATTGGGGCCGGCTTTGTGGCAATAGCCGGTTAAGCTGCTGCCCGCAACGCCGGCATCTCATACAGGCAACAGTGAGAGAGCCAGCTGTGCCATCATTGACCCAACTCCCTGCGCGCACCTGGGAGACCCGGAGGGCGCTCCAGGGCCCTGCTGCAGCCTGGCCCAGCCCAGCCATCGTAGCCATGTGGACATGAGCCAGCAGCTGGAGGAACCCTTTTAATCTTGGTCTTTCACTCTGTGCAACTCGGTTTTTTCGATAATTACATAAACCTGAGAAATTAATTTTAGGGTTTTCTCCCCAAGATCTGTGCAGAATGTCCTTTGTATTTTGGTCAAGGACACATTAAATTTGTTAATTGTTTAAGGTAACAGAATGATATTCGTTATTCTAACCCACAAACACGGAGGTCATGTTCCCTTACTTGGATCTTGTATTTCTCTCTAATGTTCTGTAATTCTAACCACAGAAATCTCTTACAACTTCAGTTAAATTTATCCCAAGGTTGAAACCGTGCTTGGATTACGTGTCTTCTCTTCACTGAGTTCTCCATGAGCCCAGGCGTCTCCGCGTGGATAGTCGGACTTCCGTCCCCTTTGGCTTCTTTTTCTGGCCTCTTGGCTCTGGCCAGGACTTCCATAACTGTCCTGAGCAGTAGTGGCAAGTGGGCCCCTTCGCCTGCCGCTGGCTCGGTGGACATGCTGCGAGTGGGCCCCTTTGCCTGCCGCTGGCTCGGTGGACATGCTGCGAGTGGGCCCCTTTGCCTGCCGCTGGCTCGGTGGACATGCTGCGAGTGGGCCCCTTTGCCTGCTGCTGGCTCGGTGGACATGCTGCTAGCTTTCCCCCTTGGCGATGGTGCCGACCGTGGGTTTGTCAAACTACCTGGATTCTGCTAAGACGTGTTGTTTCAGTACTCATGTTTCAAGGTTTCTTTTCTTTCCTTTTCCTTCTTCTTCTTCTTCTTTTTTTTTTTTACCAGAGAGGAGGAGAAACAAAGAGGAAGATCTTCCATGTGATGGTTCACTCCCCAAGTGGCTGCAATGGCTGGAGCTGAGCCAATCCGAAGCCAGGAGCCAGGAGCCTCTTCCAGGTCTCCCACGCGGGTGCAGGGTCCCAAGGCTTTGGGCCGTCCTTGACTGCTTTCCCAGGCCACCAGCAGGGAGCTGAATGGGAAGCAGGGCTGCACAGATTAGAATCGGTGCCCATATGGAATCCTGGTGTGTTCAAGGTGAGGACATCAGCCGCTATGCTATTGTGCCGGGCCCTCAAGGTTTCTTTTCTTATCATGAAGGGATACTGCATTAACTGGACACTTCCTCTGCATGTGTGGGGGTGAGCCTGATCTTTAGTTGATGCGATACGTCACTCTGGTGCCTGTGGAACCGTCCCTGCACGCCAGGGACAAACGTCGCAGGGTCAGGGCGGATGCTCCGATGCACTGCTATCTGGGCAGGATTCTGCCCCTGGACGCCCCACGGTCAATGTCATGGACTCTTCTTTGGCTGGATCACGCTCTACCTTGGATGTAAGATAGGGCTGGCCCCGTGGACTGAGTGTGGAAGGATTCCCCGTTCAGGAGAACTTGGTTTACTGTCTCCTTCAAGGCTTGGTGGACTCGGGCAGCAAGGGACACAAGGATCTTCCATTTGGTGGCTACTCCCCAAGTGGCCGACTGGAAGCCAGGAGCCTCTTCCAGGTCTCCCACGCGGGTGCAGGGTCCCAACACCGCATTTGATTCTTCCTGTAACCCTGTTCATTCGTGACCACGTGCTTGTAGATTTTCTAGGGGTGATTTAGTGATCATTTCCGGCTTCATTTCACAGTAGTCAGAAAAGCTATATAATACATAATATCAAGTTTTTTAATGACTTGCTGACATTTGTCTTATGCCTGGCAGATGCATATGACATACGCAGAAGACACATCCTAAAGGAAGCTCCACGTGCGCTGAGGCGTCCAGAGGGGAGGCGCAGGTCCACGTGGCCGCACTGCAGTCGGCTCCGCTCTTCCCGACCTGTCCGTCAAACACAGTGCTGCAGCCTCTGTTACAGTACACTGTCCGTCTCCTCTAGGCAGCCACACTCCTGTTACCGACGTATTCTTGGGGTCTCCTCTAGGCAGGCTAACTTGCTTCTTAGAACGTGTTGTCCCAGCACGGGCACATACACTGTTCTGACCGTCACATCTTGTTGAACTGACTCCTTAGTCATTACATAACGACCTTCTTTGCCTCTTGTAACTGCCTTGGCACAAAGACCATTTTTCTGATGTAAGAATGGCTACTGCTAAGGTGTCTGATTTCCATTGGCGCGGAATATCTAGTCAGGGTTTTGGTTAGTGCTCACTGGATTTCCGCAGGCAGCATGGGGCAGAGACTGGCTCTTGCATTCCGCAGGCCTCCATCTTCTGGTTCCCGGATTCCTGCTGGGGAGTGGTGACTGGCTCTCCTTGCCCACCGCTGGTCCTGCTGGCCATTCTGCATCTTGCCCGCTCTGTCCCTGCGAGGTGCTTGGCCGTCACATTTCTTCATGAAGCAGAAGGTCTCTGTTTCTGTGTGTAGCACATCTGTAAGGGATATTTGCAAGGCTGGCTTTCCGTTTTTGCTAATCTTGAAAGGTTTTTATTTCCCCTTCAGGTGTGGGAGCTTCATTGGGTGACATGTTCTGAACGGCCAGCTTTTCCTTTGAGGTCCTGGATGCTCTCACACATCCTGACCTGTCGGGTGTCTCTTCATCTTCTGGGGGATCCCTTAAGGGCATCCTGGCATTTCTCTCCCACACACTCTGGTGTTCCCTCTGAAAGCTTGATCACCACATGTCACGGTGAAAACTGTTGGTTTTTTTTTAGGCATTTTGTCAATCTCCTCCTCTTCACCGACCAATACTTACTGTATCTTGCGCTGCCCTGGGGAGTCACACTGCCTTCCTTATTCATGGTGCCTGTGTTTCCATGTTGGTTTTTACACACACCTGTTATCTCTTCTGGAACTTTTTTTTTTGGGGGGGGGCTTGATTTTATCCTTGAAATTGTGCCTCTCTGTGTTGGTGAAATGCCTGACACTTGAGTTGAAGCTCCAGAGGTGTTCTGGGGAGGTCAGAGTCTGAGCAGTTGTAGCAACTTTGGCTACAGTGAGCAGGGGAGATGACGGAGCTGGTGTGTCCACAGCAGCAGCCCTTCCCTGTGCTCCTCATCCACCCCCGCACACGCACGACATGGAACAGACACACTGTGTCCCCTCTGCCAGATCTGTCCCGAGCACACAGGGGACTCGGCGTGTCTGCAGTAGGACCACGTGCGTGCACAGCACCCCACAACATCCGTCCCTCTTGTTCCCAGGGTCGCAGGCCTGGGGGAGACATGAGCTCCACCCTCACCCTGGAAACTGCTCTCATATGAGTTGCCTAGCATTCCCCGAGTCAGAACAGAGCTTGGCTCCATATCCGCAAACCAAGACTGATGCTTGGGGGGAAGGGAGGAGCTAGGTGGTCTCCCTTCAGAGCACAGTCATTTGCCAGGCCAGCTCCCCAGGACGACTCCCACCCAGCAAGCATCACGGGGTTCTCCCTCCATTGAGGTCTCCAGAAGCACAGGCTGCAGCAGCCTCCTCCCACAATGCCTGGCCAAGATGCTGCTTCCCAGTTGGGGCCAGCCATGGCTCTGCAGGGTTGCTGGGGCATGTGGCAGCGTGCTGTTCTGAGGTTCACCAGTTGCTCAGCCACATACTGTCCTGTTCCCGTTGTAGCTCTGAGTGTGACACTCAAGGCAGAGCGATCTGAGAACTGAGGCCCCAGGGTTAACTTGCTCTTACAGAGCCGGTGGTGATGCCCAACACGGGAGTGATCACCTTGGGTACCTTGAGTGAGCAAGTGAGCCCTCAGACACCTCAGAGTTGGACCTGGCTGCCTTGGAAGAAGGACACAGCCACTTCAGGGAAGCCCCCACATGGGCAGGATTTGGGTCACTCAGCCCCACAGTGAGGGTGACCCCACATGTAACTGGTGTGAAGTGAATTTGGCCACCTGGAAGGTTCCTGTTGTAAGGTACGTGCCAGGCACTGGCTCAGCAGCAGGCACGTCTGCCACTCGGAAGGCCTGCAGCAGGCAGACTACAGGGTGGGCCTTGCCATTCCTCCCAGCCCAGGCTCTCACGTGCAGGGCCCTCCCTCACCGCCTAAAACAGTCCACACACATCTCCATGTTGGGAGGGGAGGGCCACTGAAGCTTCTCTCAAAAGCCTCAGAAAGTAGGGTTGAGAAGCCACCTCAGGACTGGGGTGAATCGGAGTCCTCTGTGACCAGCTGCTGGGAACAGAGAGCTCTTGGAAGCCACAGCTCCAGTCTTCCGGAAGCTTCTTGGATTAACCTTAAAATGCTTTGCTCATCTGCTAACACGGTGCCTGATTTGAGAAGCTGTTCAGTTACATTTGCTGATGAAATGGGGCTGCCGGTAAAACACCAGGAAGGAGAGCCGCTCCCCTCATGGCCCGAGCAGGAGCTACAGGGTGCAGGGAAGGCGGCGTCCCGGGACTGTGTGTGCAGCCTGCCAGGCACCATGTTGCCTACGAAGGCAGGGAGCAAATTTCTGACTCACCTAAAGGTGTTTCGTGAGGTGACCTGAAGCCCAGTGGGGTGGTTGGGATTCGGTCACATCACAAGGGGGCTGAGCCAAAGGTGCCAGTGTAGGGCCATCCCCAGCGGGGCAGCCCCTGCCTGTCCTGAGGGGGATATGCGAGTGGGGGGGACCCCGCAGGATTTTTCTTGAACAGCCCGGACATAAGGTGCTCCCGAGAACGCGGATGGAGACCCAGTGGGCAGAGAGCAGCATGGGTTCAGGCACGCAAGTTCTCCATTGCGTTCACTGTGAAGTCATCTGCCCCCGGTTATCAGCTCACAGCCTCCTGGGCCTGGCTGCCCTAGGTGCGGAGTCCGGCTCCTGGCCTTGTCCTGGCTGGCTGCAAGTGAGCTGCCACAGGGCTCTCAGCAGCCAGCAGGAGCACAGCACAACAGGAGGCCTGTCCATGGTCAGGGAGGCTGTGGGTCGCTCACTGAACCTCCCGGGGAGTCCCACTGGGCAGCGCAGGCCCGCCACCGACACTTGGCTCACTCGGCGCTTTCACCTGGACAGGTGCTGGCTGGGTGAGCAACTGAGGAAGGGTGCACGCTGGGCAGGCTGGGGACTTGCAGTGGGGGCTGGGCCAAGGTCAGGTCTGGGAAGAGGATGGGGGGCGTGGAGCAGCCGGCAGAGCACAGAAAGCCAGCGCTGACCACGAGTGAGTCATAGTACTGGCCAGGCAGCCCAGCCCATCTGTAGCTGGAGCTGCCCAGGGTGGCCTTTATTGCCCCCACCTGTGACCCCCCCACACCCAGGGTCCCCCACAGGTTCCTGGCAACCTGCCACTGCCCACCTGTTTCTGATGGCCGCCCGCCAGCACCAAGCTGCGTGATTCACAGGGGCCTCACAGCCACCTCATCACAGCGACCACCAAAGCCAGCTGGGGGCAGCTCACAGTGCCCAGGCGCAGCCCGGCTGGTGGCACTCACCTGACAGGTAAGCAAAGCGCTTCTTCAGCTGCTCGTGGATGTCGGCGGCACACAGGGGCACCACGTCCTGGTGCATGATTTCATCTGAGGAAGAGCAGATGGCACTGTCACTCAGAGGTGGCTCCGCCCCTGCCCTGCCTGTGCCCCGCCTTCCCACAACCCCATGGACTGGCCACTGCCAACACTTGGAGGTACACAAGGCTGCGTGTCGAGTGATTTGGATATAAGGTTTATAGAGCACAGAGAACTAGGGACAGATGTGTAGGCCTGGGGGTGCCCCGGGGCGGGCTTGGATCTGACTCACAAATTAAACAGACGCCTTGGTCTCTGTCCGCACCCACACCTTGGAGGTGGTCCAGGCACCACCGGAGCCCCCACCTGCTGCCCGCAGAAGGACCTGATGGCCAACAGGGAACCCACCCTGTGCCGGGCCCGAAACCCACAGCAGAGAGCCCTGGTCTGTGCCCAACTCTGGCTCACACACACCTGCTCAGCATGGTCAAGTCGGCAGCCACAGGTGGAACCCAGGCCTCAGTGACTCAGATGGGCCCCAGGGCTAGACCAGGGGTCTGGGTGACACGGAGAGCGTCTCCCGTTGCAGTGAGAGCAGGGCGGGGGGGAGGGGGCTTGGCAGGAGCGAGTGGCCACAGGCTTGAAGTTCACTGCAGGATGGTGCTGGGCCTTGGGGCCCCACCTGCTCTGGTCTGCGTGGCAGGGGGTGGGTCAGTGCTGGGCATTTCTGAGTAGTTCAGGCCGGTGCCAGGGCTCCCGTCAGCAGCAGCTGCAGCTCCAAACATCATGCTTTCCCCAAAGCGCCATCCCTGCGCTCCTGGCACCAAGCCCCTCAATACTGCCTCCTCACAGCTCGGAGACCCAGACCGCAGACACCTGGGTCTGACACAAGACTCCCGCTAGGTCCAGCACCGCCGTCACACCCCCGGCTCCCGGCTCACATCCTGCTTGTCCGGTCCTGCACGGCAGCGCTGGTAAACATGGCAGCTCTTCAAACACACCTGTTAGCCCACGGCTGCCAGCACCTTTGGGACAGGGAGCCACCACAGCCACAGGCAATGGCACTTGAAGGACCGGGACAGAGGCAAACATGGACGCTCACTGAGGTGCAGCTCACAGCCACAACCTGACATCATGGCAACGGTTCCCATGGAAATCATCCCCATGAGCAGGTGTGAAGCTCACACCCCTGGGAGAGGCTACGGCCACCTTGTCTAGGTCCCAGGAACAGCTGTCCTGAGGTGCTAGCCCTGCTCCTCCCAGGACTCTTGTGGATGGCAGTGCCCACGCTGGAAGACCACGTGTGTGTGAGTGGCCGACATGGACAATCACACATGGTGAACAGTGGTTTTACTCAGGAAAGTGTCCATAGCCCTGGACAGCCGGAGGCTGGCTGCCTGGGGCCAGAGGCCCTTGCTTGGGACAGGGGCAGGCTGGCTTTGCGCACGGTCTCTCCTCTGACTCTGGTGCCTGCTCCTCAGCTCCTCGGTTACCCGCACACCTCCCCACCCCTGATGTGGCTGTCCCTGGCTCATGGCTTCAGGGACCATGACGTAGACCAGGGAGGGATGTCCAGGTTTCCCTCACCCCAACACGAGGCTAGGTTCCTCTACAACCTACAGGCGGCATGCAGCCAAAGCACTGCCCAGTGCCCAGCCCTGCTGTGGGTGTCCCTGGCGCAAGACTGCAGGAACCATAGCCCAGGCCCACTGCCCACCCCCACGCTTGCAGGGACCCTGAGCCAGCACTGATTCTAAACGCTGGGCCTCCAAGTGACCTATTCAGATGGGTTCACACCACATCACGGATGGCCTGGGTCATCATGGGCTATGCTTATGACCAAGGGTGGCTGGGGGCTCTTCTAGCCAGTTGACCCGGAATCCACATAGCCCTTCACAGATGCCTGGGGCCTGGGGTTCCCACCACTTCCTCCTCAGTTTCCTCAATCTGTCCCTCCCCCAAATAGGCAAAATTGTTGGACTGGAGACTGAGAAAAGCTCAGAGCAGTGGCCCTACTGAGATGCAGAGGTCTCCAAAAGTGACCTGTCAGTCGCCTGGGACAGGAAGTCGGGTGACCTTAGGTCTCCAAAGTCACCCAAGTGCAGCCTGGTGCCCGCAGATCCCCCAGCAGGGCCAGATGTGCACAAGGCAAAGAGAAGGAGGCTTTTGTGTGGAAGGGGTCGGGGTGGGGAAGGAGGGGCAGGCTTGATCCTAAGGCCACAGCACCCCCCACCTTGGCGCTGCTTTATTCCAGAACCCTGGCCATGCCTCAGGGCAGGCGGGTGCGGTCCCTGTGGTCTTTCCGTTCAGACTAATGTCCCTTCCTCTGCTAACTGGCTGGGAGCCTTGCTTTAATTTAGGACAGTTTCATCCCAGAAGTCAGTAGGGATGTCCGGGGCAGCACCTCATATGCTCCTGGCCACCAGTGGAGCTGGCTGACTCCCACCTGACTCCCAGCAACTGAGAGAAGGTGCCAGAAGCAGGGTGGGACACCCACACCTGTTTCTGGCAGATGAGAGGGAACCTGGAACTTGCTGGAAAGCAGGCGCTGCTGGTGACCCCGACGGCCCCACCCCCAAAGGACAGCAGAAGACAGGGCTCCACCAAGACCCTCCACCAAGGCCCACGGCGGGCTGTCTAATGACTCCATTATCTCCACCTGTTAAGGAGCCAAGCGACAAAAAAAACATTTCTCCAGGTCCGGCTGGGTGGATGGGGCGCTGTCGCAGGCGCCATGGAGAGGGAAGTGGGAAGAGGGAGGCCACCGGGTTGGGAGCGGAGGCTTGGGCAGCTCTAGGCCTCGGGCGGGGGTGGGAGGCATGGGGCAGGGTGCCCGGCTCATCCTCTGCTGGCCCCTCCCCCTCCTTCCATGCAATCTCAGGTATTTTTAGTGCTGCTTGCGGAGGGATCAGGCTGCGACAAAGGCCCCACGTGGGCTGACGCCCCCAAGCCAGCCAGCAGAAAGAGGCAGATCCAGCCAAGGAGTAGTCACTTCTGAGCTGCCTAGACTGTGGGAATTGGGGGACCAGGGCAGGTCGGTGGATATGGGGACAGTCCCAGGAGACCCACAGCGCCCAGTGCAGTCTAGGGAGCGTCCCTAGACACCTGGCACCCCATGCTGGACAGTCGGCAAGTCTTCCAGTGCACCTGATATTTTCTGTCCCTCACCCTCACGCTGGACACACCGCTGACTGGGGCACTGCTGCCAAAGCTGGGAGCTGAACTCAGGTCCTTCTATGTGTGGGAGACTCCAGCTGCCCCTCTTGGAGGCCCCAGCATTCCTGCCTGCCCCGGGGCACTGGCGGACCCAGGGCAATGGGATTGACTTCCTGGGCACTGGGTGCTGGCGTGGTGCACAGCTGCTGGGGCAGTCTGGGGCCAGTGGGCCTGGCGGGCATTACACATGGCCTGGGGGAGCAGTGGCCAGCTTTGCCATGCCTGCAGGTAATCGCTTCTCCCCTGGCATGCCAGGGTTTGCCTTCAGCCGTTGACACTCCAAGACCCAGGGGGTCATGTGCTACAGGGGGCAGGGGTGGCTTGTGCGGGACACTTGGATGGGGCAGGACACAGCAGACACTTTCAAGGAGCCCTACTGCACACACCGGTGTTGGGCGAGGGTGTCGGTCAGGTGGGCGGCCTCCCGGAGACAACGGACCAAAGCCCTGTAATTGAGGGCTGCGACCCGCCCTCTCCACGCCACTGAGCACTCCCACAGTCGACCAGGCCACCTGGCCTCACCTTGCTGAGCAGGGACCTCGCGGAACTGTCATGTGAGCCGGCTGCCAGGCCTGCAGCCCACGGCGGCCCTGCTCCGCTGTGTAACCAGGGCAGCTGGCCTGCCCTCCCTGGGCCTCCTCCCCATCCCACAGAGCCATGGGCGCTGCTTGTCAACAGGACAAGGCGGGCTGTGCCCACGGAGCCCACCTCCTACTCGGGACAGCAGGGTCAGTGTGTGCCTTCCATTACTGAACAGAAGACACTTCTACTCCTGTTGGGGAAGCACAGATGAGGCATTCGCACCCAGAGGCCCCCAAGCATGGTCTCAGGAGCCAGCCTTCTGCCTCCCCTGGAGCCAAGCCTGTCCTTCAGGAGAAAGCCCAGCAGCAAAGCCAGGCCTGGGAGGGAGGCCAAGGTGGGTCCCAAGGTCAGGGGTTACCAGGGAAGGACCAGGTCTCCAAAGTCAGACCCTCTGCCAAGTGAGGCCCCTGGGCAGATCTCCCCACATGCCCCTCATCACTCTACAGTGTGCCTGGTTTTTCCCCACAGGGCACGGGGTCTCCCAGGGACTGCAGCCCCAGCCCAAGGCGTGCAGGAGGCGCTATGCCTGTACAGGAAGTAGGTGCCCAGCAGGGATGGGCCTCCATCCTCACAGATCCACTCACAACGGCTTGTGCGTGGAACCTCCTAGTGCGTTATGAGGTGACCTTGCCAAAGGCCCCGCCTGAGCCAGGGGTCCTGCAGTGGGGGGTCTGCAGCATCAGTCTCTCAGCCGACCTTCTCAGGTCAGGTACAACCACAGCAGGCCCATCCCACGTGCTCCCACTGCTAACCTGGTCCCTGAAGTCACACACACCCTGACACGCCTGCAGGGGTCACAGGCGCACACACACATCCAGACTGACATGCATACACACACCACTTCACACACAGACATCACATGAGCATCTATGTCACATGTACGAATATGTAGTCACATGTACTCTCACACATACGTCACACCCATGCATGTTGCACTCTCACTCTGTTCATTCATGGCCACTCACACACATGTACAGTGACACAGACTCACAGACACCCCCCTCACACCGTCATTTAGAGGAGGGGTATTTCTGAGCGCTCAGGCCCGGGTGTTACGCCGCTCGCTTGTCTCCCTAACTCATAGATCACGTCTTTGGGGCAGGAGGCCACAGAGGCTGCCAGAGCGGAGAAGCACTCTCCACTGGCAGCAGCAAATGCCTGCGTGTCTCAGCAATCCCGCAGGAAACGCGCGGGGAAAGCTGGGCGCTTGCAGAGGGCAAGCTAGAGGAGTTAGGGTCACCACCGGCTCGGAGCGGTCCTCGGGCAGCGATTCTGGAGGGCCGCCAGGACTCTGCTCCGTCCCCCGATCAAAGGCAGGCGGTCAGCGACAGGCAGGAGGCACCGCAGCGGTCACGTGTGTCCCCAAGTCCCAGGCCGGAGAGCGCAGCGCGTGCCATGCAGCCGCAGTCGTGCGGCCTGACGCTCCGTGGGCCCGTGGAAGGTACATCCCAAAGAGATTTCATAGGAAAATTCCAAAAACAATTCCCAAGCTGTAAATTATTAGAGTATGTTGTCGTGCGTGTGCTGCTGGTGACTCTGTGGCTGACTTCAACATTGTGGCAACTGCCCAGCAGCCACAAACCCTGGCACACCTCGGCTGCCTGAGCATCTGAAGCTCCAGGCCTGCAGGAGCGCATGGGGCGGTCTTGGCAAAGCCCTCCCACCAAAGAACGCAACTGTTGTTCTCACACACACACACACACACACACACACACCCTCTCAGCTTCCCTGAGAGACCACACCAGGGCCTCAAACACTGACTTGAGATACGAAAGAAAACACTTGCCCTCCCAGGCACTGGGCTCCTGTTCTCAGAGACCCATGACGTCATCGTGGCCGGATCCGCATCTAAGGCAACAGAACTGAACTGCCGGGGAACCTGCTACATGAGCCGGTGTCACACACGGGCCCACCACACACCGAGTCTCCTCACCTCACCTCCTCAGACACTGAGTCTCTTCACCTCCTCACACACCGAGTCTCCTCACCTCCTCACACACCACGTGTACTCACCTTACCTCCTCACACAGCCTCCTCACCTCCTCATAGTCTCGTCACCTCACACCCTGAGTCTCCTCACCTCATCTTCTCACACACTGAGTGTCCTCATCATACCAATCTCCATCACATCACTACTGAGGGCTGAGCCTGTGGCTCGGTGGGCTAAGCTCTGCCTGCAGTGCTGGCATCACATGTGATGTTTGACCGGAGGCCTGGTTGTTCTCTCTCACCCTGCTTTCTGAGCGGGAAGGAAGTGGATTTTGGAAGCGGTTGGTCTGCTCTCAGGCGGGCGGCTCCTGGGAAGGCCTGGCTTCAGCCTGGCCCGACGCTGCTCGGACGTCAGACCTCTCTCTCTCGTTCTGCTTCTTACTCTTTCGTTACTCTGTCTCTCAAACACATGAATCTCTTAAGGAATAGGCGGCACTGTGGATATTTACCTGCTGTCAGTTAAAATTACTGTTCGATGAATTAAAATTCACAATAATCCTTATTTTATGCCACATTCCTCAATATTTAGCAACCACACATGGGGAAAGTAGAATTATGACCAGTGACTTCAAAATCAACACTCGCACTCTTTGGCTGTGACCCCGGAGGCCCAGGCCCTCCTCTCTAATGTCCATGCCGAGAGCACCTGTGACGCAGCCAGCCCTCCGCCTCCCTGACCCTGCCGCAGGGTCACAGGCCAGCGCAGGGACAGAGCCAGACAGGTGTCCCCAGGGCAGGGCGCTGCAGCCCCTTAGCAACCGTTTCTGAGCGAGGCTGTGGGGATCCTGAACAAAGGACTAGAGAAGGGAATTCACCCCAGCCTCTCGGGGACAGCTGCCCCATCACCTGTGCACACGTCTGTGCTGCCCAACGGGACAGCAGGGGGGCACAGGCCAGCCAGCATGACTCACACCCCGTGCAGTTCCAGTGCCCGGCTCCCCTGGGCGCCCCACCTGGCCCTGCTCACCCCCCATGATGTTGCAGCCGTCCGCCTGTCTGGCCCCACGTGCTGGACGCACCTGTGCTGGTCTTGAGGAGCAGCCAGAGGGCCGTGATGTCCTGGGACAGCAGAGACATCAGGCTTAAGGTCATGCTGCCTTGGCCAGAGTCGGTCAGGGGCCAGCGACCTGCTTCCCAGAACGCTGGCCACACGCACACAAAGGAAGAAGGCACAGCTCCATCTTGGGCTGTGTGTGGGGACCCCACACCTTCCCGGGCTGCCGCGCGTGCTGTCTGTGTGCTGGCCTCGAGGGGCAGCTGCCACCACCCTGCCCTCGGCCTCAATTAGATGTCCCCGATTAAGGACCTTGCTTATCCTGCTGCCGGCGGTTTAACTGTTGCGATCCCGGTGGCGGCTTAGCCCCTGCCAGCTGCCAGCTCCAACTCCCCGTGTCGCCCTTCGGATCTCTCCCTGCAGGGGCCCCGCGCGTGCTCAGCCATCAGGAGCTGGCCCTGGGGATGTAAGACCGGAGTCGCAGCCCTAGGTGCAGCCCTAGGTCCCATCCACTCGCCCAGTCCAGCCCTAGGAGACACCAGGAGAATGGGCCCAGTGTGGGGTCAGGACCTCCGCCCAGCCACACACCCACGGCAGGGGCAATGGGGGACAGGGAAGAGCCGCAGCGGTAGCGGGTGGTAGCTGCACCTGCTTTGTCCACCTGCCTGCCTCCCAGTGACCTCAGGGGCCACCTACAGAACACCCTGGTGGCACTGGGGACACAGCCAACAGACCAGGGCAGCATCGGCTGGGGGCCAGGAGAGGAACCTGTCTGTCCAGGGTGGGGCTTCCCAGGGTCCCGTGCAGGAGCAGGAAGCGGCAGCTTGGGTTCCCTGCCACAGTTCGGTCCCTCACAGTCCCTCAGCAGCCAGAAGGAGCAGTGAAGCCAAAGGGGCTGAGGATGCCTACCCTTGAAGGCCTCTGTGAGGGTCTGTCCTGTGTCAGGCTCTCTTGCCCCCAGAGGCCTGCGAAGCTCCAGGCTCTTGTGGGGCGGTCTGGTCTCTGACTCGGCCTTCCCCCACCCCCCAGCCTGTCTACCCCTCATTCCCCTGGCCCCTAGCTGAGCTCCCATCCCTGTCCCCCTGTTTCCTGCCCTTGAACTCCTGAGCCCCTGACCCCGGACCAAGTGCCCTTTGCCTCCCACTTCCTGTCACCTGACCCTTGCCCCCCTATGTCTCCGGCCTTTCTGAGGAAACAGCTCTCCCCTGGCCCAGTTCCTCTCCACCAACGCTCACACACACACACACACACACACACACACACTATTTTCCACACTGCACCTGTCCTGCTGCTGGGTCTGGACCCATGTGGACTTGGCTCCTGTGGTCAGACACCAGCTTGTCCATCCATGTCCTCCGGCTTGCATGGGGAGGCCTCTGTCTCCTTCCTTGGGCTCCCGAACAGGGTCATGGCAGGAGGTGGGAAGGGCCTGAGGTGGCTGTCCAGGCTCCGCAGCACACAGCTTCACACAGTAGGTGCCCCGGCTCCTGTCTACAAGACAGCCAGATGGCAAGGCAGGGGAGGGGCCCATGCAGGGCCTGGCAACTCCAGCTGCCATGGTGATGCACCCATAGGCGCCTGGGCATTTTTACCTCCCTCTTTCTGTGGACTTGAGGCACCTGGGGTCACTGACCCTCCACCTGGCCTCTCGCCAAGGCCCCCAAGTGGGGCACAGCTCTCAGCTTCCGACTCCCCATGCTTGGCGGCCAACTCCATGCCTGGGTCCTCCTCTCCATTCGACATGGCCTGGGGCAGTCCACTCTAACACTGAGTGCATGTCCCACTCCAAACACCAAACACCCCTCTCCTGAAGCATGCTCAGGGCGGGTGGCAGCCTGGCCTGCCATGGGGGCCTCAGGGGCCATGGAAGTACCCAGCACCCACATGACAGCAGGAAGCCCTGGAGAGAATGAGTGGCCCCAGAAGGTGTCTGCCCACTGAGGGCCCTGGGCAGATGGTTCTTAGAATACAGATGGTGCCATGCTTGGGGGTACCCATCAGCACCCCAAGCCCCCTCCTTGTCACCCTGCAATTATCCCATGATAGACTTCGCATGCTCAGTGCACCTGGCAGACTCAAGGTCTGTAAGAGAGGTGACCCCTCCTCACACACTGTCCACTGGGATGCAAGCCCCAGGGAGTGGCGGAGATGGGTGGTTTTGGTCACTCACGCCCGAGCTCACCTAGGGATAGGTTCTGGGGCTGCCCCACCTACTGCCCACATAGCACTGGGCACACCATCCGCCCACTGCCAGGCATACCGCCGTGGCTACAACTACTCATCTCTTCCACCTACTGGCAGAGACTCCAAGCTCTCCACCTTCAACTGCCAACTCACCAAGGTCAAAGACCTCACCTCTGACCCAGCCAGGTTGACACTCTCCCTTCTCCTCGGCAGTGCGGACCTGTGTGCTGCTAACTGCGCAGCCGCCTGGGCAGGCAGCCACTCTCTATTTTCTGGGCTGCCTCCTCAGCAGGCACATGGGGGGTGCTTCTGGGGGGGTGACAGGGACTGAGGGTGACTGCAGGTGGGGCTGCAGGAAGTGTCGGGGCGCACCTCAGTAGGTGCATCCACCCCCACGTGACACAAGCAGGGGCCTTGGAGACCCCTGACCCAGGTTTGGGTGCTGGCCCTGCCTGGCACTGCACCATGGGGTACTCAGCCTCCCTAGCATCCCCCTCCAATGACGGAGCACCAAGTCAGCCTTGCTGGGTGCAGGAGCCCTGAAGGAACCAGCTGCCCACGGGTAAGTGGCCCGAGGGCAGGCAGGTTTCCAGCTCCACTGAGGGGGATACTGAGCTGGGGGCAGGTGGCCCCAGGCCCAGAGGGCACACAACTGACTCCTTGGCTACTGGTGGGCTGTGGCCCCGCCCCTGTGGTCTCTGGTAATTCTCTTCAGATGTGCCACAAGGGCTGGCCAGAGAGTGAGGGCAGCCCCATGTGTCCATCATGGAGCCCTCGCAGGGTGCACGTGGGCGGCTGGCCAAGGAAGTTATCTGCTACGTCCGTGTGCTGGCTCAGGTGACTGTCAAGTCAAACGTTCTAACCCATGAGCAGGCGCCATCTTACTCGGCCACATCCATGGGACCCACAGCAACTCAACAAGGACAGTGAGGTCACAGATGAGCTTGGGGGAACCCTGGGCCTGAGTGGGCAGGGCCACAGGCCTGGAACCCAACAGGGCTCTTAACTACTTCCCTTGAGAGGGTCTCAGGCTGCTCCCACCCCTGCCAGCTCCTGATCCGAGATTATTGGTTGATAATCGGTGACTGACAGGCCTCACGTCCGAGCCCACGGCTAGCAGGCAATGGTCCCTGCACCCCCACGGGCAATCTGAATGAAGCTCCTGGCTTCAGCCTGGCCCGGCACTGGCTGTTGCGGCCATCTGGGGAGTGAACCAGTGCATGCTCTCCTTCTCTCTCTGTCTCTCACGAGCGAGAAATAAACCTTCCCACTTCCTACCAGCTTCTCTTCAGCAGCCAGGCAAGTAAAGTCACCCGTCTGCCCCAGAATGCTCAGACCCCACCCCAGCAGTCAGGTGCCCCAGCTGCCTGCCCACGGCTCCCCGCCTGCCCAGCTCCAGCTGCTCCCAAGGCCCTGGATGCCAGCTCTCCGGCTTTGCTGTTTGGAGGCCAGGCCAGTGGCAGGCCTCACCTTCAGCTTTATTTTGCATGGTCAGGGCCTGGCGGCCAGCACAGTGAGCGTCCCCCCAGCCCCAGCCACTCCGCGCCACACCTCCACCCACCCAGCACTCTCAGCTCAAACACAGGACCGCCTGGCTCTGGGCAGGTGCATGTGGCCAACAGCACACACGGGTGCAGCCTGGTAAAGGGATTAGGAGGGCGTGGTCGTTCATCTGGCAAGGCCACCATGGTTCACAGATGCCGGCCTGAGGGGTCAGGGGGCATCGGGAGCTCGGGGAGAGCTGGCCTGGCAGGAACTGCCCCAGGGGTGGGCTGTCAGGCATCCTAAGTTCCTCCTCCTCCCCGTCACAAACCTGCTGGGCCAGGGTTTGGGAGGGCGAGGGGGGAGCCTTGAGCTCCCTGCCAGCCGCTGCCTGTCCTCAGGAGCCTGCTTTCCTCACACGCGTGCAGGAAGACGTCTTGGGGTCCGCCAAGGGCTCGCTGCTGCCTCGGAGGCGCCTGACAGCATGGCTGCGCGGCCCGGGCAGGCTGTGCACCTAGAGGCCAGAGGCGGGCTTTGGGTGCGTGGGGGCGGCCACCAGGTGTGTCTGTTTGGGCAGCAGTTTCATAAGGTGTGGAACGCGGGAGCAGGCAGCTTTCCAGGTGGGGCTGGGCCTGGCTGGGACAGGCAGCACACAACTGCGCCCAGGGTGTCATGGGCGGCACCCCGTCACTGCTGGAGACCCGTGGCTCTGTCTTGCTCCTGAGACCCGCAGATGTGCCCTGAGGAAGGGACCGCACAGGAAGGCCATTCCCCCAGATAGAGTTACGTCACGGAAAGTGCCTAGATGTGTCGCACGGAACCCCTGACGCAGCCGCATCTGGTCCAGTCCTGCTCAGCGGTGCCCGCAGGCATGAGCATGTCAAGGCGCCCCCAAGCCCTCATGGCCACCCTGGCTTTCTTGTGTCAGGATTCTGATTACTTCGCAGGGAACTGGACGGTGTTGGCATGGAGAGACACAGCGAGTGAGCCCCAGGGGTGTACGAACCCCGAATCTTGTAGCAGCTGGGCTCGGATCAGTGATTCAGCCAGTGTGCCCTTTGTGGTGATGGGACTAGTGTCTGAGCCGCCACAGCAGTCTGCTGGGGAGGCGGGCGTTGGCAGGAAGCTGGTCTCGGAGAGGAGCCAGGAATCGGGCGCCAGCGCTACAGTGCTGCCAGATGCCACCCCCGTGTTTGGCCGTGAGCTGGCCCCATATTGCTCAGAGATGATGGGAGAGCTCGGCCAGCTTATGTAGGCTCAGAACTGGGCACGTGGGCATGGTACTGGTGGGCTGAGCTGTCTGGGAGACGGGTACTGGGCCTGGTGGTGTCCTGGCTGTGTTGACAGAATGTGCCGGCAAGCTGGCCTGCTGGCTCCTGCTGCTGTGGCAGGACTCATCCACTGCCCCTTCTATGCTGCAAACTCCCTCCCATGGGCTGGGCTCCATTCACTGCTCCTTCTGTCCAGTGGACAGCCCTGGCCAAGCACCAGCCCTACAACTCTCATGGGGCAGCCCCAAGCCGGAGACATGGCACCTGGCTTCATTTACTCCCTGGGGTGACGGATACAGCATGGCCCTCACCACCGCACCCTGTGGCTGCGGCACACGGACCTCAGCAGTGACCATCAGGAGGGAGTAGATGGTGCTGGACAGGCTCAGAACTGTCCTGGTGGCCCTGAGCAAGGCCCAGGCCTGAGGACGCAGCTTCCCAATGCAAGCCACACGTTTGAGCCTCCAGCCGCCCTACGGGGTCAGGGTTCTTACTCCAGCTGCCCACCCCCAACCCTCGCTCCCCAGCGTTCTGCAGGGCCTGGAATCAGCTCTGAGCACTGCGCACTGCGCACCCTGAGCCCGGGGGGCCAGAACACCTCAAGGGCAGGCCATGTCCTCCCCCTCCGTGTCCCTGGACCTGAACCACACATGGTGCAGGCGCCTGCACGCCTACCTCCCGCTGGTTGCTCTCTGTCCGCTTATCACAGATTCACACTTTCAGAGTGGCGGGCTGCACCCAAGGGGACTTGGCAACGTCTCTGCTGGCTGCCTTGCCAACATGGAAAATAAACATGAACGCACCGAGTGGCCACACCCACAGGGCAAACAGGGACAGGACCTTGGGGTGCCCATACCACCAGCTACATTCTGTACGCGGGTGCCCTGCCCTTCATGCCATGGTCACCCTGTATCTCCCCAGACACACATGCTTCGTTCCATGCACCCTGAGACACCCGACCCCACTCCTCCCTGGGGATGAGCCAGGCCACAGACCCCCTCCATGCCCGGTAGCATCAGTTTACTGCCTGAGTTGGCTCTGGTGACGACAATGAGTGGCAGTCCCTCAGGCTCCTGCCAGACCTCACTCACAGACACACACCCTGAACACATACGTGTACACACATGTACACAATGAGGACACAGCAGTACACACACATGCACATGAGTACACCATGTGCACAAAACCCACTGTGTGCCCACGGGCTGCCATCCCATCCCTCACTGGCCAAGTGCCATAGGCTTTCACCTCTCCGCAGCCGGGTTGCCTCGTGGGCATTGCCCCATGCACTAGGAGCAGCGTTTGCACGCTGGGCATCAGGGAGGAGAGGCCCTAGACCGAGCTAACCTCTCACAGAGAGCCAGGTGGGGCCCTCCAGGCCTACCCACCCTGGTCCTGTGGGAGCGTGGCCCCTGGGTACACAGCAGGAGGCGCTGGGGTCCTGCGTGTCTCTGTCAAGGACCCGCTGTCCTCACACACTCTCTGCCGGGACTGTGGTCCAGGCTGGACAGCGTTCTTACCCCCACACGCCAGCTCACACCCAGCTGTCTGCAAGGACCCCACTGACTGGAGTCTTGAAGGAGGTGTGGAGGGAGGCAGGAGAGGCTGCCTGTGTCCCGACTGCCCTTCCCAGGCGAGGGTCCCTCGGGGAGCTGAGGGCAGGGGGCGAGGCTGAGCACAGCTCGGCAGCCTGGGGATGGAAGCCCCTCACTAGCCTTGCTCAGGTGAGGGAACCAAAGCCCACTCACCGTGGGAGACTGGGCAGAGCCTGCCTGGGGCACGGGGCATGGAGCCACACACAGGCAACGTCCCCTGCTCCCTGTGCAGCCACGCCTGGACCCCTGTGTCCGCCTGTCCCGTGCAGGGGTTGGTGTGGCCAGGTCTGCTCATGCCGGGTGCTGCCTCACTCCACAGCCCGACCCTCAGCAAGCCACATTGCTGAGGTCACTTGACCTCCTCATCTGGTGACCCTCCTGGCGGCCCCACACGTTTCCCCCACCTCGGACAGACGAATGAGAGATGACACAGCCAGCAAGACCCCAGCCCTGCCTCAGCCCAGGTCCCGCGTCTCAGAGCAGGTGGGTGCCCGGCGGCTCTGCAAGGGCTGGACAGAGTGGTGGGGTTGGCCCCAGCAAGCTGCTCCATGCCCTCAGCACTGAGCGGAGGAGGGGCTGCTCCTCAAGGAGGCCTCGCCGTGTGTCCCTGTTGGGGGATACCAGTGTCTCCCACCGTGGCTTGCATCTAAGGACATGGCCGTCGTGCTGGGTGTGGAATGCCATGTCCGGCGGCTCTGCAAGGGCTGGACAGAGTGGTGGGGTTGGCCCCAGCAAGCTGCTCCATGCCCTCAGCACTGAGCGGAGGAGGGGCTGCTCCTCAAGGAGGCCTCGCCGTGTGTCCCTGTTGGGGGATACCAGTGTCTCCCACCGTGGCTTGCATCTAAGGACATGGCCGTCGTGCTGGGTGTGGAATGCCATGTGCCCTGAGGGGGACGGTGCACTGGGCCAGCCTGGCATGCCAGCTCCCAGAGGCTATGACGACACCCTGGCCCCACACCGGGACCCAGGGACAGCCTGGGGCTGGCAGACTCACCTTCGGCTGCAGCCTGCAGCCAAGAGCGGCGCAATGAGAACAGGTGGAAGCTCTTCATTTCCGCCACGGAAATCCACCCGGGCCCACGGGCTGCCACTCCGGGGGCTGCCAACCCAGCAGCTGCCAAGCCGGAGGGCCAGGCGCTACGGTGTGGGTGCAGATGCTGACCCACACTCCCCATCCTCTCTCAGCTCACCGGGGGCTCCCGGCCCGCACTTTGCCCTGGGAGTCTGCACGAGCCAAGGGAGTAGTTCTCTACCCGGATGGACAGAGCATTAAGAGGCAATTACCACCAAAGGCTAACATCTAGCCGCACCCTGTGTGTTGACACAAGGGTGAGGGCGGGCCCTCGGGCTCAGAGGGGCATGGGCAGATGGTCCTGGCTGTGACATGCTGGCGGGTTGGGGGCTCTCTGGTTGACCCAGACACCCCTAGCGTCCACCCATCCCAGAGCTGAGGCGGCCCTCTGAGACGGAAGGGAGTGCCCCATTGCCTGCCCAGGCCTGGGCCCCGCCCCAGCACTCTAGGCGGATGCCCGGTGCAAATGGTGGACATTAAGGGTGCCCCATCCCAGCAGGGGTCCTGCTACAGCCAGTGTACCCTGAGGTCCCTACTGCCCCAAACACCCCAGCAACACCACACAAGGCGGGGGGGAATGGAGCTGCCACCCCAGTGGAGGAAGCTGGAAATACTGCTGCATCCCGGGTCCCACAGACTCCAAAACCTCACAGGAAGATGCAACAAGGGCCACAGGGTGGGTCCCCACATGGCGCCACCTGCCCCCATGTGCCCTGCTGGGCTGTTGAAGATGAGGATGGCAAAGACGAAGGCTCTCCCTGCTTCCGGTGGATACTGGGAAACCTGCAGACTCCCAGCCACACCCTGCCGGCGCTTGCTCACAGCCACCCACCCTTGGTGACATCATCTCTCAACCCTGTCCAGCCCAGGACAGGGGTTGGGGTGTGCCCTGGGCTCCCCCTCCTCACCCAGCCTCCAGCACAAGGAATCTCAGGCCAGCCATGGTTGGAGCCTCGGCAGGGCCTGCCTGGGACCCAGCACTGCAGAGACATGTCCAGACATCCACCAGGAATTCCATGTGTAGGAGAGACACCACAGTGATGCTGTGGCAGGGTGGGTGACATGGGGTGGATGGTGCAGGGTGGACGGTGTGTGGTGGACGGTGTGTGGTGGACGGTGTGTGGTGGACGGTGTGGGGTGGACGGTGTGTGGTGGACGGTGTGGGGTGGACGATGTGGGGTGGACGGTGTGTGGTGGACGGTGTGTGGTGGACGGTGTGTGGTGGACGATGTGTGGTGGACGGTGTGTGGTGGACGGTGTGGTGGACGGTGTGGGGTGGACGGTGTGTGGTGGACGGTGTGTGGTGGACGGTGTGGGGTGGACGGTGTGGGGTGGACGGTGTGTGGTGGACGGTGTGTGGTGGACGATGTGTGGTGGACGGTGTGTGGTGGACGGTGTGTGGTGGACGGTGTGGGGTGGACGATGTGTGGTGGACGGTGTGTGGTGGACGGCGTGTGGTGGACGGTGTGGGGTGGACGGTGTGGGGTGGACGGTGTGTGGTGGACGGTGTGTGGTGGATGGTGTGGAGTGGACGGTGTGGTGGACAGTGTGGTGGACGGTGTGGGGTGGACGGTGTGTGGTGGACGGTGTGTGGTGGACGGTGTGGGGTGGACGGTGTGGGGTGGACGGTGTGTGGTGGACGGTGTGGGGTGGACGGTGTGGGGTGGACGATGTGTGGTGGACGGTGTGGGGTGGACGGTGTGTGGTGGACGGTGTGTGGTGGACGGTGTGGGGTGGACGATGTGTGGTGGATGGTGTGTGGTGGACGGTGTGGTGGACAGTGTGGTGGATGGTGTGTGGTGGACGGTGTGTGGTGGACGGTGTGTGGTGGACGGTGTGGTGGACAGTGTGGTGGATGGTGTGGGGTGGACGGTGTGGGGTGGACGGTGTGTGGTGGACGGTGTGTGGTGGATGGTGTGGGGTGGATGATGTGTGGTGGACGGTGTGTGGTGGACGGTGTGTGGTGGACGGTGTGGTGGACAGTGTGGTGGATGGTGTGTGGTGGACGGTGTGTGGTGGACGGTGTGTGGTGGATGGTGTGTGGTGGATGGTGTGTGGTGGACGGTGTGTGGTGGACGGTGTGGGGTGGATGGCATGGGCGGATGGCGCGGGAAGAATGGTGCGTGGTGGACATGCGTGTGAACAACGCGGGGTGGGTTTCTCCCAGGATTCCCCCCAGGAGACCGTTTCCGCCTCACAGGTGAGCCTCCAGCCAAGTCCCTGCTTGTGCCTTGGTGCCTAAAGGCTCTGCTCTCCCGCAGGGACCATGGCCTCCCTCCCATTGCTGGACCTGCAGGACGCGCTCAGCTCAGGCAGGACTTGCCAGGGCACTTCCCTCAAAGCTGCTGCTCTGACCTCCCTGTCCCCCGGGGGGCTCCCATACCTAGCTCTGCAGGGTTCTGCCCCTCCCGCCTGGCTCTCCCGGGCTTGTCCACGGTAGCCCCTCTGCCCGCCTGCAGCTCTCAGTAATCCGACAGACCCTGCATGGCAGCCTGGGGTGTCCGGGACCCTCCATTCCCGCCAAGGCTAAAGCCAGGTGCTGGCCTCCTGCTGGAAGGTCCAGACCACAGGACTGGCATCATTCCTCTGCCCCAGCGGCTCCCTGACCACAAGGGTCTGGAGAACCACGCGGGCAGCCAGCATCACCCTGGGCTTGTCATCTGACAAAGGGCACATTGGCACAGGGACAGCCTGTTGGAACCCCACCTGCTCCCACTCTGCTGAGGGGCAAGGCCCCGGTCTCCTGCGTCGTGCTATTCACGGACACCTGCCAGCCTGTGGCCTGGCGCCTGCAGGACCCCACAGCGCTGCAGACAGGGCCTGGACAGGGATCCCATGGACACAACTGCCGTGCACTGCCCAAACCCCCTCCTCCTCCAGCACATACCCACCACCACCTGGGGAGTTCTGCTGGCCCCTCCTCCACCGGAGCAGAAACACAGGGCACAGAGCGCACCCCGAAGGAGCCAGCCAGATCCAGTGGGGGTCTCGCATGCACACAGAAGGGACAGCCCCAGGATAGGCCACCACTCCTCACCTGGCTGTGGGCTCCTGGCTGGCACCCGATGCTGCCTGGACCGTGACCTGGGCCGTGACCTGAGCCAACGGCTGGGCCCCTGAGATGCTCCCTTCCTGGCCATTGGGAGTGAGGGCAGCGCCGGCTGCTCAGGTCCTGAGGGGGTCCCCGGTGCCACAGCCGCAGGCTCTCCACGCTTTCCTGCACACGCAGGGGTCCCCGGGCACTAATGTGTGTGCCCTGCTGGCTGTGGGGTTGACCGAGTCACCAGATAGATCAAGAAGGATGGCGGCTTCCCAGGGTGCAGACCCGGGGGTCCTCACGCCCAGAGCCTGTGTGAGAGCCCAGCAGAGTGGGCAGAGGAGAAGGCAGAGGCAGGGTGGGGCCCGAGGGCTCGCGGGGCGTCCCCTTCCTCGGCCGGGGCTCCAGCAGTCGAGCTGTGGACAGACGCACCTTCCAAGCCTCAGGAAATCTCAAGTTCAAACAAACGGCACCGGCCTGCAGGAAGGGAGGGGCGGGGCCGGGGTTTATTTTCTGAAACAAAGCGGGAAGTCCCACGGCTCTGGCACAGAGGAAACAGCGCAAGCAGCTTCTGGCACCTTCCAAGGGAGTCGCACGCCCAGCCGACCTCGAGCCCAGCGATTCCCAGGTGCTCAGGAGGGGAGGCAAGGGGACGGCGCCCAGGCGCCCACTGACGCCCTCTTGGGCCCCATCAGGGTTGTCACCTAACTCCATCTCAGAGAGCGGGAAGGCACTGGCTTTCACGTTGGCCTGCACTGTCACAGGGTGGGAGCAGCCACCAACAGGCCTGGCCAGCCAGCAGTACCTTACCCACGCATGGTCCATTATGTGCCACAAAGCCCTGGGGTCACGAGGGTGGCTGAGGGACCTGCTGCCCTCCTTGCCCCCTACCAGCATGGACATGAGCAAGCAGACATTTCTGACCCCTGCTTTCACCACCAGCAGGACCCCCACCCAGAGCACCCAGCACAAGCTGGGCTTTTGAGCCGCACTGGGCCACAGCTCGTACCCCCTCCTCATCCCATCCTCACAGGGCCGGGGGTCCTGCTGCGTCTCCCTCCCTCAGCACCTGGGCGGCTCCCACAGAAACTGGGCTCCTTGCTCAGCACCACCTCCTGCCAACATACCGCCTTCACTTAGGGGAGCTGGAGGGCAAGGGGCACCCTGGGAAGGGGGCTGCCGTGTTTGCACACAGCACTAAAGCCCCGCAACAACACTGGGCCCCTTTGCTGGTGGCAGAGGAGCCAGGGGTAGCGCAGGCTCAGAGTAGGAAGGCAGGGGTGGGAGAACACCTACGGGCATCACCGGCCTCCAGCTGTGCCCCTCCCTGGGTGATGCCCATGGCCCCAGTCCTGTGTGGGTGTGACCTCGTCTCGTGCAGTCCTCCCACCTGCGAGCCCCAGGTCAGCCACACAGCGCCCTGGCCCCCACCTGGGCTCAGCAAAGGACGGAGAGAGGCAAGCAGAGTTCCCATGCCCGGTGCCAGCTGGTCACCTGGCAGCTCACTCACCCCTCAGCCCAGGGGTGATGCCAGTGGGACAGGGGTGAGGGTGGAGGCCTAGTTGGACTTCACTGGCCCAGGAACAGGTGCCTGGCAGGTGCAGAGCCATCGCTGCCCAACTGTGTGGTCGATGGTCTTGTGCATGGCGGTGGCTTATGTCTCCCAAAGGCCCTGCCCCGTCCAACCAGCCTGGCCTTGGCCGTGCTGGTCCACACACGACATCACACCACAGGCGTGAGCACATGGGTGAACGTGGTGAATGGGGGCGGTCAGCTGCTGGGGGCCCAGCACCCCTCCTGCCGACAAGCCTAACTGGGAGAATACAGGAAAACACCTGTGCTGGCAGTCCATCATCTGTGGTCTCACACTGGACCCTGCGCTCCGCATCCTTGCTGAAGGGCATCACACGACAGATGCCTACTTCCAACCAGCACACACTTTCTTGTTGAAACGCAGGCATTCAAAAGCCTCCAAGGTCAGTGTGTGAGCTCTCAGCTGGGTCAGCAAGCCCAGGAATAGTGCATCAGGAGGTCAGACCTGGGAGCGCAGAACTAGATGCCACCCAGCCCGACCTTGGGAAGCCTGACATAACAGGGCACTGGGAAGTAGTGGGCACCCAGGGCCTGAACAGAGGCCCCAAGGGAGGCAGGCTGAATCGCTGTTGCCTGGGCAACTGCCAGGTCTCAGTGTCCCAAAGCAGGGGCCTGCCTTCCCCCACACCCCACAGTGGACTAGCCTTCCCAGCACCTCTCCCACTCACTCCGTGCAGTTAGGCTTTGCCATCACACCTCCACTCCTAACCCCCCTGCCCCCACTGGATCTCTGGGCAGGGGACAGGGCATCAGCCCCTGGGGATGCTGCCAGCCTGGCCATGGCTCCCCGCACAGCCTTCCAGCTCACCGTTCAGCCCCATCTGCTCTTGCTGCTGCCCATCTCAGGTTCTTGGCTGGCTGTGCACACAGCCTGGTCCTGGAGTTGGTGGTCACAGTGCCAGTGTTTCCCCTCGGCCTGACCCAGTGAGGTCGTGAGGCTTCCTTTAGCATGCTCCAGGCTCGAATGGGCTTTCCCGACTCCCAGGGTGCACAGCGGCTTCACCTAGTCCGACTCCCAGGGTGCACTGTGGCCTCACCCGGCCCGACTCCCAGGGTGCACTGTGGCCTCACCCAGCCCGACTCCCAGGGTGCACAGCGGCTTCACCTAGTCTGACTCCCAGGGTGCACTGTGGCCTCACCCGGCCCGACTCCCAGGGTGCACAGCGGCTTCACCTAGTCCGACTCCCAGGGTGCACTGTGGCCTCACCCGGCCCGACTCCCAGGGTGCACTGTGGTCTCACCTGGCCTGATTCTCAGGGTGCATTGTGGTCTCACCTGGCCTGATTCCCAGGGTGCATTGTGGTCTCACCTGGCCTGATTCCCAGGGTGCATTGTGGTCTCACATGGCCTGATTCTCAGGGTGCATTGTGGTCTCACATGGCCTGATTCCCAGGGTGCACTGTGCCCTCACGCACCCTGATCCCCAGGGTGCACAACTGCCACACCCTGCCAGCCTCCTAGAATATATAGGGGCCTGCTCGACTCCCAGCATGCACGGCAGCCTGGCCGACTCCCAGCATGCACGGCAGCCTGCCCGACTCCCAGCGTGCACGGCGGCCTGCCCTATTCTTTCCCCTCTCCCCCGCGCTCGAACCATACACCTTACCATAGCCATACCCAGTCCCCTCACAGCAGCACATCTTCCAAGGGCCCTCAGCCCCCTTTCCTCTCTAGTCAGGTTTTCTCACGTGGATTGTCATGGTGACAGGCCTCACGCGTGACTCGCAGCAATCCCAAGTTGTCCTGAGTCACATGATCGACTGTCCCTGTCCGGTGCATTTTCAGTGACGGCATGGCAATCATGGCGTGAAAATGCCTTCTGCTGCAAGACACGTGTCTTCCACGTGGTCTTGGAGAACTGTCCCAGCTGAACACCCAGAAACAGTGCATGATCACATCCTCAGACGGATGACAGCTGGGCGGGTGGGTGAGTGGCTGGCTGGGTGGGTGGATAGAGTGGTGGGTGGCTGGCTGGGTGGCTGGGTGGCTGGCTGGCTGGATAGAGGGGTGGGTGGCTGGGTGGCTGACTGGCTGGGTGGATAGTTGAAAGGACACAAGGGGTGTGGGTGAATGGACAGACACTTGAGTGGATAGTGGACAGGAAGCCTAGATGACCAGCACACAGGGTGGATTTGGCAGTCTGGTCAGCACAGGGCAGGAAGCCGCAGCCACTGGACTGAAGGCTCTCAGGTAAGTCAGTGTTGTGTGTGAGCTCATCTCCATCCCTGGGTAGGCGCCGAGTACCCCTTCCTCCAAGAGGGGCCCAGTGGGGTGCAGGCTGGGAAGCAGGCTCGCTTGGGAGACGGAATGAGCTGCCAGAGGAGCCCGGTGCCGCTGAGGCTGCATCCATGGCCACCGCCAGAGCTCCCGCCCAGCTCCGTGGGCACTGCATTCAGGTGAACTCCGGGACCCACTCATCCTGGACGCCCACATACTCGATCCTTACCCAGGCCACTGTGAGCTAAGCCCGGCCTGCATTCCTGGAGGGAGGACAGGAGACCACCGAGTACTAGGCTCCCCATGGCCCTATTCTGGCCCCGCGGAATTGTCTCCAACTCAGAGAAGGAGGCTGAGTTTCGGGGTGCAGACCTGGGGGTCTGGTTGTGGCAGAACTCCACAAGAGGGCACGACAGCACAGTGAGCTCCGGCTAGCCCAGCGTCAACACTTGCATTTGCACTTGATTTGAAACGGAACGCCCCGCCCCTTCCCCTCCCCCCACCCCAGCGTGCCTGGGGCACACAGATGCACACGGGCTTTCTGGCAGCCCAGACACTGGAGGCCCAATGAGGGTGTCATGTATGTGCAGCTTAGGACCCCTCTAGATGAACCGAAGACTGCTCAGGCACACACTGGCTGTGGGCAGTGCAGGGCTGTGGTCCCCAGGCAGGGGCCAGTAGAGCTGTGGTGCACCCCACAGGGCTTGTGTAGCCTAAGTGTCCAGCAGCCCAACAGGAATGCGCCCACCAGGCCTGACCAGAAGACTCGTGCTGGCCCCACAGGGTCCCCAGGTGCCTTGGCGACATGACAGCAAGGCACCAAGGAGCACCAAGCCCTCGAGGTCGCAGGACGACGGTGCCACCCCAACCGAGGCACATACCAGCCAGGCGCCCAGCACCGTCCCACGGACACTGCCCACTGTCCCTGTTGTTTATGAAGATGGCGGAAGCGCTTCTGCCATCACAGGTACTCCCAGCCTCACCACGGGAGAGCATCTAGATGTCCATGCTCGGTCAGGGACAGACAGCCACTTCTCCCTCCCTGCTTGAGCCTGTGGCTGAGTTGAGCCCTTCCCTTTTCTTCCCCCCTGTCCCCTGGGGCAGGCACAGCCCCAGGCCTGCTTGGCCAGGAGGCAAGCCTTCAGGCCCTGCCTAGAGCTGCACCCAGGCTGCACCCCAACTTCTCCCTGCATCTCCGAGCCTCTGCCACAAGTGAAGGTGGGGAAAAGCCAGCAGGACATAGAGCCCAGCACAGGTGAATTCTAGGCTCCCCAAAGAGCCCTGGGGGTGACATCACTGCTGGCTCCCTCCTTGCCATTAGCGCCCAGAACCTGGGGTCGGCAGTGCTCCTGGCTCCCACACACATCCTGGGCCAGTGAAACTCAACCCCACATTTCAGAGATGGAGGGACAGATGGGCAGTTTGCTCATGACCCAAATCCACAAGACACGGTCACTCCAAGCCAAAAGCCTTCCAGAGCCAGGACGAGACCACCCCGCCCTGCGCCCACCTCGCTCTGGAGATCCGTGGGAGCCGGGAGGGTGCCACCTCCCAACCAAACCCCAGAAGGCCTGGCTGTCTCCCAGGAGAGTGTGGCGCACGCTCCCACCACAGCACCCGGAGGCACCCGACAAAACCCGGCCCCAGGGCCACTCACTTTCATAGGTCTGTGGGGGTTTCCTCCTCCTCCGGGTCCGCTAGCTAAGGTCGCCAGTCTCCCCGGCAGAACGCACAGCTGGGACACTGAGATGCGGGTCATAGGGAGCCCACAGCCAGGCCCGGAGCAGCCGGCCGCTCCGAGCTCAGGTCGCACGCCCCATCCCGCTCCGTGCTCACGCCCTTCCCCAGCTTTTGCCTCGGGTTCCAGCTATATTTGGTGGAGAACACAGAAATATCCGAGCCGGCGCGTGACGGCTGCACCGCCCCGCCCGACTCCTACACACGCGCGCCGCCCTCGCTGCAGCAGCAGCAGCAGCAGCAGCAGCAGCAGCAGATGTCTCTGGGATGCGGGCTGGTGCGGGCTGCGGCCCCGCGGTGCCAGCCTGAGACCCTCGGAACCGCTCCCGGCAGCACCAAGCCTGCGTCTGCCCCGCGCCCTGGCCGCCCTCGGCTCGCACACCCTGGGGCCGTGCCGCCGCCCTGCCACTCCGCACCCTGCCAGGCCCGCAGCTCTCCCTCCTACCCGTGCGCCGGGAGACGGCGCTCAGCCGCTGCCGCAGGTCCTCCAGGGCCATGTCTGCACAGCTTAGCCAGAACCTCATCCTCTGGGCGGACCTGCCGCTCCGTGCGCCCACGGCGCTCTCTGGGTGGGGCCGGGAGTGGGGAGGGGGCGCGGCGGCGAGGGGCGCTCTGGCAGGCGCTTCCCGCTGCCCGCGTCCACGCCTCCCTTCCCGGGATTGGCCCCGCATCTTCGGGAGGGGGCGCGCGCCGGCGGGGAGCAGGGGGCGCGCGGCGGAAGCGGAAGCAGCGCGCCAGGCCCGCGGGTCTCCACCGCGGCCACCTGGGAGTCAGGTGAGCCCGCCACCGAGGTCACCTGGACGTCTCACGTGTCGCCTGGAAGCTGTCCTTGTGAAGTCACCTGGCAACGCGCACCACCACCTGCTCCCGGGTCTGCTCTCCCTGTGGGCTGCGAGGAACCACCGGCTGCAGCGCCTGCTCTACACTTTACCTCCGGCCCACCCCGGGCAGGTGCAGAGGCCGCAGCAGCGGAGCGCGTCGTCTCCCCGCGGCCTCATGCCGCCCAAATCGCGCAGGGACAGTGCGTCCGCGGGGAGCAGGGTTCCTCAGCGGGTCCGTGGCGAGCCGAGGGTGGACCAGCAGCTCCCGCTCGGGGCCGTGCCACCACCTGTACAAGGACGCGGGACTGTGAGCCAGGCGAACACGGAGTGCCGCAAGCACAGGGCACAGCGACCTCCCCGCTGTTGGCGGGGCGCCAGCTGTGCACTTACTCCATACCCTCAGCGGGTGTCTGCTGCTGCCCATGGAGTCCAGGCCCCGCGGGTGTTTCTTTGTGGCGACCCCGTCTGTAGAGCTGTGCACCACATGCACCCACTCAGCTACCACCTACCCGAGCTCTCTCCTCACTGAAGAAGCGCCATCCTCTAAAAGGTTTGGGAATCAAGGAGGAGCGGGTAAGTTCAAGCAGCAGCTCCTGGCTGCACCTGTGTGCCACACTGCAGTGACCACAAACACACATGTGTGCCACACTGCAGTGGCCACAAGAAGGTGTGCGCCACACTGCAGTGACCACGAGAACGTGTGCCACACTGCAGTGACCACGAACACACGCGTGTGCGCCACACTGCAGTGACCACGAACACACGCGTGTGCACCACACTGCTGTGACTATAAACACACGTGTGCACCACACTGCAGTGACCACAAACATGCGTGTGTGCCACACTGCAGTGACTATAAACACACATGTGCACCACACTGCAGTGGCCACAAGAAGGTGTGCGCCACACTGCAGTGACCATGAGAACGTGTGCGCCACACTGCAGTGACCATGAACACACGTGTGTGCACCACACGGCAGTGACCATGAACACACGTGTGTGCGCCACACTGCAGTGACCACAAACACGTGTGTGCACCACACTGCAGTGGCCATGAACACACGCGTGTGCACCACACTGCAGTGACCACGAACACACGTGTGCACCACACTGCAGTGACCATGAACACTCAAGTGCACCACACTGCAGTGACCATGAACACACATGTGCATGCACCACACTGCAGTGACCATGAACGTGTGTGCGCCACACTGCAGTGACCACGAACACGCATGTGTGCCACATGGCAGTGACCATGAACACACATGTGCATCACACTGCAGTGACCACAAACACATGTGTGCACACTGCAGTGACCACAAACATGCATGTGCGCCACACTGTGGTGACTTTGGATATGCAGTGCCCCACAGGCCTCCACTCTCCACAGGACAGGACTGTCTGCCTCTCAGAGCCTACCATGTGCCACTGCTAGCTAGAGGCTTACCCATCTACACAGCTGGCAGAATATGCATGAGAAACATCTTGTGACGTGACACAGGCACCTGTTAGGGTCAGGCAGCTGTGATGTCACTAGGTGACAGGGACCTGTTGGCTGTGATGACCTTGTGAAACTGCCTGCAGGGCAGGACATTGCCTGCCTCTGAGTGACTGTGGGCTGTGTGACCCCGTGGCCTCCCCCCTCCAGCCCTGCACTCCAGGAGAGCGTCCTGGTGTCCAGGCATCCTTGGCACAGCTGTTCCCTCCACTCTTACCGTCTCCTTGCCCACCTCACCCCCTAAGCACCCCTAGAGCCTGAGAATGAACTGATGACCCTGGCCAAAATGGAAACCAGAGGTAAGAGACAAAGCCTTCCCCATCCCCAGTGGGCTCCCTAGTACAGGCCTCCAGGTCCCACCCTCCACCCTCTGGGCTCCTGGGCAGGGCTGGGACCCCAGTGCAGTGGGTGCAGGGGCTCCCCTGGGGGCAGCAGGCTGCCTCGGCATGGGCGGGGCCCCGCCAGTCAGGATGGCTGGGGAGGACACGGTAGATTTGTGTCTGCCACAGCTCAGACACCTCCCACTCCTCCCAGTCCCTCCCAGGCCAGCTGCAGCCCACCTGCATGTCCAGATCCAACTGTCTACCGCCCCAGGAGGCCATTCCTGTGCACCCCCTTGCCTTTGATAAAGCTCAGCTGCTTGTGACGTGAGGGCTAACACAGGATGAGGAGAAGGAAATTAAATAGAACAGAGGCAGAGATGGTGCTGTCTACTGAAGTCTATATCTGCCTGAAGACTATCAGAAACGGCCCCTGGGCCCAGACCCTTTCCAAGGCACTCTGTAGTGTGAACTCACTGGTCTGCCCTGACTCAGCACTAGAAGTGGTGAGAACTCACTGGGTAGGAGTGGTGTGAACTCACTGGGTCTGTACTGATTCAGCACTAGGAGTGGTGTGAACTCACTGGGTCTGCCCTGACTCAGCACTAGGAGTGGTGTGAACTCACTGGGTCTGCCCTGACTCAGCACTAGGAGTGCTGTTAGCTCACTGGGTAGGAGTGGTGTGAAGTCACTGGGTCTGTACTGATTCAGCACTAGGAGCAGTGTGAACTCACTGGTCTGCCCTGACTCAGCACTAGGAGTGGTGAGAACTCACTGGGTAGGAGTGGTGTGAAGTCACTGGGTCTGTCCTGACTCAGCACTAGGAGCAGTGTGAACTCACTGGTCTGCCCTGACTCAGCACTAGAAGTGGTGAGAACTCACTGGGTAGGAGTGGTGTGAACTCACTGGGTCTGTACTGATTCAGCACTAGGAGTAGTGTGAACTCACTGGGTCTGCCCTGACTCAGCACTAGGAGTGGTGAGAACTCACTGGGTAGGAGTGGTGTGAAGTCACTGGGTCTGTACCGATTCAGCACTAGGAGTGGTGTGAACTCACTGGGTCTGCCCTGACTCAGCACTAGGAGTGGTGAGAACTCACTGGGTAGGAGTGGTGTGAAGTCACTGGGTCTGTCCTGACTCAGCACTAGGAGCGGTGTGAACTCACTGGTCTGCCCTGACTCAGCACTAGGAGCGGTGTGAGCTCACTGGGTAGGAGTGGTCTGAGCTCACTGGGTCTGCACTGATTCAGCACTAGGAGTGGTGTGAGCTCACTGGGTCTGCCCTGACTCAGCACTAGGAGTGGTGTGAACTCACTGGGTCTGTCCTGACTCAGCACTAGGAGCGGTGTGAACTCACTGGGGAGGAGTGGTGTGAGCTCACTGGGTCTGTCCTGACTCAGCACATCGTAGCTTTGTCCAGTCCTAGCTCAAGCCCAAAGTCATGCAGCAGTGAGCAGCTGGCACAGGATGCAGGCCCACAGGGGCACCTAGGTGTTTGCTCTGGGAAATTATTGTGCCCCACAGGAAGCAGCCCCCTGAAATCCTCATCACCCAGACATGCCCAATGGCTCCCCAAAGAACCAGAGCCCCAGGGCCTCCCTGGCATGGAGGAGGAGGAAGCAGGTGTGTTGCACCTCCCCCACCTGCCAGCAGGTGTGCAGGCGCACCTGGATACAGTCCATCACCCTTAGCAACCGCTCTGGGAGCCTGACCAGGAAGGAGGTGAGGAATGGGAGCCAGCAGGACGTGGGCCCAAGACGGCTCCACCGGTGCCCCCAGCTGCAGACCCCCCCAGGAACCTAACACACTCTTCAGGGGCTCAGTGCACCCAGGGGTATCACATAGGCACCACAGCAAGGGTATCACGGGAGCCCCAGCAGGGCAGGAAAAACAGGAAATGCACCCACAGGTTCTGGGCAACCAGGACTGGCTGCAGGTCACCCTGGGGGAAGCTGCTGCCTACACACCCAGCGAAGCGCCCCTCACACACAGACCCAGCTCAGGGGTGGGCGTGGCTGGGGAAGGAAGGGGAGGGGTCAGGGATGCCTTTGCAGGGGCTGTAAGCCGAGACACAGGGCAGTCTCAGATGTTCTCCTGGCAAAGAAACCCGATAGCAGCCATGACGGGGACTGCACTGTCCCACTGTTGGGGCAAATAGAAGCAGTCTTTGTCCCTGGGTCGCGAGCACCTGTTCCCAAACTTTGCAACAATGTTTATTGTTTGTAGGGAATGTTTTACTCTCAGGTTTTCAATCGCAGAGTGCAGACTTCCCTGGGCTTCAAACTGCTGCCTCAGTCCAGCCTGACTCTGTGCAGTCTCACCTGAACCTGCCGCCCAGGCCTGGGAGCCTGTCCTGGGGACCCTGCTTGCTGCCCTCCCCTGCCTCAAGTTCCCTGAGTGAGGGGCAGCCAGGTGACCCACCCACTGTCCTCAAACAGACCCCCACAGTGAGCTGTCACATGTCTCTCCCCCTTACTCTTATTACAGGGCAGCCCTGGAAGTGCACCTGCTGGTGCCAGAGAAGTGAGAGAGGCAACCTAGGGGGGTGGAGAGGGAAGCTGGAGGCGGTGGCGGTCCCGGGAGGAGGGCTGCAGCCAGGTGGGCGCGTCTCTGCCTTTCCCTCACCTGGCACCCAGATGGGGCGGCTGGCAGCCAGCAACAGAGTCCCCGAGGGCAGCTCCTCGGGCGGCTGAGTAAGGGCCAAGTCCCCCGGGGGAGTGGACACTCCTCCTCCTCAGCTGTCCCAGCCAAAAGGAAGCCGAGAACAATGCAGCGCAGGGGCCTGTTTACAGCCGCGGCGCTAAGGCCACGCCAGGTCCCCGGGGTCAGTCCTGCTGCCCCACCGCCTTGGCCGGAAGCTGAGGGCAGGCTCAGAGCCCAGGGAGGGCAGGCGCCCCCTCCTCTGCAGTCCTAGAACCCCCAGAACACAGACACCCTCGGAAGCAGGAGGGAGCGGACACGGGGGTCTGCACTTCCTCACCTGCTCTCTCTCACAGGCACCACACATCACAGGAACTGATCAACCCCTCATGGGTGTAGACATTTACACGGGGACCTGCAGTGGAGACCAAACACTGACACCCACCAGAAGCCACTGCTGTCTCAGAGGGACACCTGCTTCCCGCCTCCAGGGTCCACTACCCCCACTGCTCCTCCCCACGCCCCTCCCCACCCTTAGGCCCCTCCCCCTCCCACCCTAGGCTCCTTCCACACCCCCAGACCCTTTCCCCTCCACATGCTCCTCCCCACCCATAGCCCCGCCCCATCCTAAGTTCCTCCCTCCTGACCCGCCCCATCCTAGACTCCTCCCTCTTCCAGAATCCTCCCACACCCCATGCCCCTCCCCATCCCTAGGCTCCTCCCCTCCCCAGGCCCCTCCCCACCTCTAGGCTCCTCCCTCCTGGCCCCTCCCCACTGTGGGCCCCTCCCTCTTCCTGGACCCTCCCACACCCCTAGGCTCCACCCCATTATAGGCTCCTCCCTGGCCCCACCCACCCCAGGCTCCTCCCCATCCTAGGCCCTTCCCTCCCTGGCCCCACCTACCCTTAGGCTCTGCCCCATTATAGGCTCCTCCCTGGCCCCACCCACCCCAGGCTCCTCCCCATCCTAGGTCCCTCCCTCCCCTGGCCCCACCCACCCCTAGGCTCTGCCCCATCCTAGGCCCCTCCCTCCTCCTGGCCCCACCCACCCCTAGGCTCTCCCCTGCTGACTGAGTCCCAGGGACGTGAATGGCCTTATGGATTTGGTGGTAGGGCTGAAGAGGCTGTGGGGTCATCTCCCTTTCTTTTATCTTTAACCTTTATTTATTTTTACTTAAAAGTCAGTTACAGAGCGAGAAGCAGAGACAGAAAAATCTACCAGTTGATTTGCTCCCCACATGGCCACAGGAGCCAGAGCCGGACTAGTGCAAAGCCTCTCCCAGGTCTCCCAGGTGGGTGCAGGGGCCACAAGCAGGGAGCTGGGTGGAGAGTGGAGCAGCCAGCCCACATGGGATGCTGGCACCACAAGTAGAGGATTAGTGTGCTGTTCCACTGTGGGTCCCGGGCTACCTTCCTTTCTCAGCACAGGTTCTCTGTGGCCGTGTGTGTGTGTGTGGCAGGTCCCAAAGAGCAGGGGCCCGTGCTGGGGTTCATGAGGGGTGTGGCTTAGAACAACTTCCACTCCCCAGCGTGCGGGAAGGCTGCGCCTTCCCGTGCCCTGGTTGCACGCCTGGTGCGTGCTGGGGAGCAGGCTCCTTTATCTAAGGGCGGATCCCTCTAGCCCTGAGCAGACGCCGCCCTCTGACTCTGCTGTGCTCCTCTGTGGGCCTCCCTGCCCTGCCTCAGCATCGGTGACCACAGGTGAACACTGGGGCAAGGCTACGGGCTTGAGTGGACCGGGTGTCGGCCTCACGCCAGGGGCAGGGCAGCTGCATCACACTGCCTGGGCTCAGGCCAGCTGTGACCCCTAATGCCAGCTTTTCAACAAGACAGACAGCGGCCACTCACAGAGAGGAGCATGGCAGATCCCAGCCCCACCGCCCGGCGCTCCTGGTGTGGAAGACAACCTGGCTGCCTTGGAAGGTCATGCATGACCCAAGTGACCCCACTGTGCAGGACACACTCAGGAGAAAACACATCCACACAGACACCTGTTCACGGATGCTGTGGTAGCGTGTTCCTCGCATGGTTGGCCCTGACAGGTGTGCCACCATGGGCCACACACCACATCATGTGGACCACATGCCGCACACAGGTAGCTCCACACATGTGCACTTGCCAACACAGGCACCATGGCAGGCACCCTCACGGCTCCTCTAGCCTCATGTGGCCTGACTTGGGGCCCACGCAAGACACACGTGCTCAGCTTCCGGAGCCCTGAGGTGCGTGGTAAGGACACCGAGCCCGCAGGCATCAGTGGCCAGTGGGGGTATGCTGACCTGTGGCCTGAGTTCAAATCCCAGCCCTGAAAGCTGCAGACTGTCCCCAAAACCTCCTACATCCTATTGTTGGGCCCAATTCAATCCTAGGCATCTCCTGCTCGCAGGTGCCACCTGCTGGCAAATCAGGAGACACATGGGGATAGGCTCAGGCCACGCATGCCACCCCGTGGGGGCAGTCCTAGAAGGGAAGGATTCCAGCTCCTCCCCAGGGACTGTCCCTGTTTGCCCTACTGGAGATCCCAGCTGGGTCGCTGACCCTGGGGCTCAGCCCTTCCACACGGCGCAAAGTTTCTCAGAATAAATTATGCAAGTCAAGCTGAGGCGCACTTTGGCTGCAGGGTCTTTGCTGAGAGGTTCCGGGATTTTCAGAACCCCCCTGACCATCATCAAGACCATTTGAGAACTGGTCACCAACACCCAGACCACAGCCACACCCATTTGTGACATGCGTGTCCCCAGCCTCTCCTCCACCCTCTGGGCCGGGCGTGGCCCAGGGTTGGTTGCCTGAGTCCAGCTCCAGCTGAGTTCGGAACTCGAGAAGGGTACGTGGATGAGGCGCAAAAAAAAAACAAAAAGAGACGGACCACTAGGATTCCATGATCATCGTGGACAATGCGAGAAAGTTGTCCACTTTATTTATACAAAACCAGTCAAACTCTGGCTCAGACTTTTTGCGTCATGGTCAAGTGGGTGTTTCTAAGGATAATTCTGCAGTTTGTTTCACCTAAGGCAGGATGTTATCCATCCTGGCGCCCATCAATCAGTAACACATTCCTACTACAATCCTCATTCTATGGCTAGTCTTGAATCAGCTAAGGGAGGAAATGTATCACAGGAGGCAGGACCTAAAGATCAAAGAAAGAGGGAACGAATAGGTTTCCCCTCCACCTGGAGACTAGCACCCTTGATTAGCATAGGATCAATGGGGGAGAAAAACCCTAAGCATAGGTTCCCACCAACTGGGGGCAGAACACCCTTGATTAGCATATGGTCAATGGGGGAAGAGGATCCTAAGCATAGGTTTCTGCTATACCCTTGATTAGCACAGGATCAAAGGGGAGTTAACACCCCTGATCAGCATATTGTCAATAGGGACAGCCATGGCAGCAATAATGAAAGACCTTTTGGCTAAAAGCGGTATCAGCAACATCAGCTTCCAATACATTAACTCCGCAGAGGCAGACAATGCCTAAATAGATTACAGAAATCTCAGTGGGGTTGTCCGGTGTCCATGCAAAGGGAGGCGGAGCTGCATTCAGGTGGTCGTAGAGGGCCCTGCCACACAGCGGGAAATTCCTTGCCACCCTGCCTGCAATGGAACAATACTCTTCACACCTTCCTGTCTTCCACACCCATCACACGGACCCCAGCAGTTGGTGCCTTAGCAAAGCCCCTCCCAGAGAAGACAGGACCATGGGGTCCCACCTGCTAAGGTCCTGCCAGGTGAGGGAGGAATTCAGTAGCTCTTGTGTGACTGACAAGGGCTCCTCCCTGCTTCTAGGGTGGCCAGTTTGGTCCTCATGCCACAAGACAGCTGCTGCCACTCCCCACATTTATGTGGAAGGAGGGTGTGCCCAGAGCTGTCCGCCACAGGAGAGACCCCTCAGGGCACTCTGCCTGGGGAGCCAGCCAGGCCAGACTGTGTTATCACATCAACCCCAAGGACCAGAACCTCCAAGCTCTGCCTGCAGGCAGAGGGGCCGCAATCCTGATCCTCCACAGCCCCTTCTGACAGCGAGGGTGCCATCCTGATCCTCCACAGCCCCTTCTGACAGCGAGGGTGCCGTGTGCAGTCCTGACGCCCACGGCTTCTGTCTCGCCTCATGTTGGGCCAGAACTGCCATTCCTGTCCTAACCAGTACATGGGCCCAAGGACCAGGCAGGTCAAAGCGCTCACGTGGGCAGAACTCAGGTAGACATAGCTTTTCCATGGCCCCCAGTGCACATGACAAGGCTCGACCACACCGTGACTGTCGGAAGGAGACCCAGGGTTGGTCAAATGCGGCCTGTGAGGGCCCAAGGCCAACATGCTGCCTGCCTGTGCTGATACAAGCCAGAGGCCCACTGAGAGCTGACCCACATAGCCAGCAGGCAGCAGACGGCAGGGCAGCCGACACCTGCCAGAGCTACAGGGCTCTGGTCCATGGCTACCAGAAGGCCATCTGGCCTGTGTCCGGGTCAGCTCCCGTGCAGGGACACAGCCACCGTCAGCAGACAGACAGCTGAGATGAACCACTCAGGGCTTTCCTGGGGGTCAACAGCAGCCAGGCACAAGCGACTGCATAAAACCCAACAGCTTCAGGGTTGACGCTGTTGGGAAGCCCAGGAGTGAGGGACGCCCGGCTGGGGGACTTGTGTTCAGGGGGCTCAGCATGGCACGTGGGGCCAGCCACCTGACAGGTCCCTGGGCAGCACCTGCAGACCTTTCCACTGGCCACCACAGGAGGCAGCCCCAGTGAGGGGGTGGGTGAACCCACAGAGACTGCCACAGGCCATCCGCTCTGAGGGACCTGGGAACCCCTCAAGCCTCCCCACTGAGGGACCAGGCATCCTCCACACGCCCCTGGCCTCTGAGGGAGCCAGTGTCCTTCACAGCTGTCTCCGCTGAGGGACCCGGGCGTCCCCTATGTAGCGTGGGGTGGGGCAGGGGCCTCAGGAAGGACCTAGCTGGACAGGTGCGGCTCTGGGGACAGAAGAGAAGAGCTGCGTGTAGGCTGAGGCTGCTGGTGGAGTGCGGCAGCCGCAATCGTGCAGGTGGGAGTGCAGCACCGTGCAACCAGCCCCCCCCCAGCCAGTGCCAGGGGAAGTGGCTGTTGCTGGCAGATGCCAGGCCTGCTTACGGCACAGGACCAGCAGAAGGCAGCTCCCCGCTCCCCCCAGGGCATTCTGTGAAGACAGGTATAAAGGCAACCATCAGAACAAATCTCTATTTCTAAAACGCGTTTAAACACGTGAACAGGAGAAAAACTGTGTGACAGAGGGCGCCAGCATTCCGTGTTGCACTGGTTCCAGTCCCGGTTGCTCCACCTGCAACCCAGCTCCCCGCTAACATTCTGGGAAAGCCAGAGGGACATGGAGCAGTTCCTGGCTTGGCCCTGGCCACTGTAGCCACCTGTAGAATGAATCGTGGATGGAGGGTTCTCTCTTTCAAACAAGCAAATAATCTTTATAAGAAAAATTTAGACCCCCTGCCTGGCTTGTTCAAGATATGCATTTGCCATGAACGTTTTCAATTTCAAAAATGCTTTGCGTCAAAACCAGCTTGCCTGTGGCTTCTGCGTCCCACACTTCGAAGCCCCAAGTGTAGCAGGGAATGCTTTCCTGGGGCTCAGCTGTCTCCTTGGCTGCGATGTTCTCCTAGCCAGGATGGTGCCAGTGGGAGGGCAGGCCCCCAAGACAGGAGATGGCGCAGGATGTGGGACGTGGACATGGGCACAGAACAGGTGGCAGGGCCACTTCCCAGCCCAGCCGCTGACTGGGGGCAGCCCGGGACCTGCGCCCTCCTGTAAGCAGATGGCTGAAACCGCCTTGCTGCTGCTCAGGATTTGGCCGCAGCGGTCATGGCTGATGGCTGGGCAGTGCCCAGGACAGCCTGGGTTGCAAGCACCAGCACCTCTGAGAAGCAAGGACCCTGTAGGGCCTGGACAGGGGCTGGGCAGGACACTGTGGAGGGAGTCCACCCGGACCTGGTCAGTGCCCACTTGGGGTGAGACCCAGGGGTGGCCCCCAGCTGCAGTGCAGAAGCCGCTGCCCACTCTCAAGGCTGACCCTCCCGCGCCAGTTTGCCTCCTGGAGGGTCCCTGGGTCATGGCGCAGAGCACACAGTTCCAACTCCTGACTGAGCAGGGGCCCATGTCTCACTCCAGTCCTGGGAGCCAGGCCCGGCAGTACCATCCGCAGCCCAGGGCCACCAGAAGGCCCTGGCCAATCACCCGGACCTGAGAGTGCCCCACACTGGAGCAAGGTGCCGTCCTGCTCCATGCCAGGGAGCAATGAGACAGCAAGTCCTGTGTCTGCAGGCTCACACCCTGCCACCTCTCCCCACATAGCCTGCACTCAGGGGAGGCTCCTTGTGGCATCACACCAGCCTGGGGACTAACACAGAGCCCAGTGGGCACCACAGAAGGCCGGGGACTCCTCTCGCCCTGGGGGCTCTGCCCTGACACTGGGGAGATCCCAACTCGAGTCAGCCTGCACTAGAACTCAGCACACACCAGCCTCCACAGCAGACCCCTCTGAGGGTGCCGCCCCTGCCCAGAAGCCTGGCTTTGGGAGAGTAGGAAGGCAACATCCGGGGCTTGCAGACCGTGCAATTTTGGCCGACCAACAGCGACCCTGTGACCCTGCACCATGGCAGCATGGAAGCCAGGACCGTGCTGAACTGTGTGTGACCCACAGCCCCGTTGCTCTCTGTCCTCAGCACCCTTTACCATCCAGAGCTCTATGGACGACAGCACCGCCAGGGACAGCTCGGACACCCCAGCCTCGCCTCTCATAAGCATAGCCTCTCAGGAGCCCCTGGGGGCCATGCTCTAGGTCTCACAGGAAGACACAGTGTGACTGGGGGAGCCAGACGGCAGACATATGGGAAATTCATGTCACTAACACCCTGTGCGTGTGTGTACCTGTACATGTATGTGGGCATGCATGGATTAAAACTGCACAGGCCAACTGCTCCCACCCAGCTGCAGCCCTGAGGGCGCCAAGGCCGCTGCATGCGGTGGGCACCCAGGAGAGGAGGCATTGGCAGGCTTTAGGGGACCTGCCAGCACAGTGAGGGTGGGCAGGAAGCAGAGAGAAGATTCTGGAAATCAGGACAGGCTTGAGCCAGGCAGGCAGCGAAGGCACTCCAGGTGGGCAGGCAGTAGGAGCCCCAAGAGGCAGAGTGTCTCCCGAAAGTTCCCAGCAGCACTGGTGTCCACTGGGGTGTCCGTGCCAGGGAGACGCAGGGGCACCTTAGCTGGGACCACAAGGAGCCAGGGACAGAGACCAATGAGAGCCCGGGTCTCTGGGGATCCCTTCACCGAAGGTTGAGGGTCCCAGCGGCCCCCAAGAAGGCCCTGTCCCCTCCCCAGCCAATGGGAAGCAGCTCCGGGTGGACGGGTCCATTAGGACATGGGGAGCACAGACCCTATGGGAGGGCACAGGCGGGGCTGGCACAGGGAGGGCACAGGCAGGCTGTGTCAGAAGGTTGGCGACGACCACGTGGGTCTGGATGGGGCGGGTCCTGCTGGGTGTCCCTTGAGGGAGCAGTGTCTGAGGGGAGACAGGAAACCAAGACAGGAAGAGGCAGGCCTTTCTACACCCATAGAGCTGAAAAGGCCACGCACCCTGCCTGTCTGAAGCTGGGGGACCCGAGCAGAGCCATGTGATGAGGCAGGGGCCGTGTTGGGGGCCTGCCCCAGCTCTGCCTAAGCCCCTCCAGGAGTCACGCACAGTGGGGTTTGTGGTCACATCTGGGCTTACCACCCCAAACTTTGCGGTAATGGAGGAAGCAATGAGGAACTAGCCTGAGGCACTTCGCAGCCCTTGAGACGCAGGTCAGACCAAAAGGATTTTGGGTGGCCAGGGTGGCAGTTGTGGGAGGACCTGGGGGCCACAGGACGCTCGGGAAAGCCAGCCAGCGTCCCGCAGCTGGGTGGTTCCACTGTAGCCAGGCTGTGAGCCTGGCTGTAAAGGTGTACAGGCACATGGGCAGCGGGCGGGTGTACAAGCAGGCCTCCAACTGTGTACAGGGCTGGGTCCCCTGCGGCCCCGTCCAATGGGGCTCCCCAGTGCACACGACCTGGAACATGGAGGACGCCAGGCCCCCGTGCCCTGTACAACCATTTGCTGATGCTGGCAGAGGCCAACGCCCACCAACATGGTGGCCTACTCAAGCCAGCTGTGCCATGCCCAGGCTGGGACCAGCATTTGTGCGCAGGCGTGGACACCCCGAACTCTGTGGTGTGTGCCGAGGCTGCAGGCAGCAGGTATATGTGAGGGACACAAGTTCTGGCACAGCCCCTGGTTTGGGGTAAGGACAAGTAGATGCCTACTGGGGAGGCCTCAGAACCAAAGGTTCACCCAACAAGGCCCCAATCTGGGTCCACACCACAGACGGAAGGCCAGCCTGCCTGCCTACACATCTCCTGTGGTTCAGTCCCACCGCTCAGCTGGTCCCAAGCCTGTGACACACAGCGCAGGGACCCCAATCATCCACTCTGTTCTCCCTAAGTCCTTGCAGGCATGCCACACTGAAAACCTGGAGCTATTTTCCACAGCCACTGCCTGGAGCCAACCTCAACCTCAAACCCTAGCTCAGGTAACCTTGGGCACCTCATCGGTGGCAGTGGGCAGCTGCAAGCCACGTCCACGGGGTCACCAGTGAGGGCCCTGAGCTCACAGCCGCAGGCTCAGCACAGAAAGGGATGCAGGCACTCACCTGAGGGGGCAGCAGGGCCCACGGGGCCGAGGACATCTGAGATACCTACCTGGTGCTCTGGGTCGGGATGCTGGTGGCTTCCGGCTTTCCTGGCCAGGATGGATCTGCACCAATCGAACACGAGGCTGTAGTGGGGAGAACCGACGAGAGGGGGAGTCGAGCCGCTCTGCCGAGCAAGGAGGCCCTTGGCACAGACCTGAGGCTGCCGAGGCAGGGCCAGCTCCTCCCGACTGGGCTTTGTGGAAGTGCCTGAGGTCCTGACATCTCCCGAGGGGCGGAACAAACACACTTGGAGAAGCTGGGAGCTTCAGGCCAGATGGTTGGGGCTGCCTGATGGGCGGCGCTGGCCGTCCTCGGGCTGCTCAGCTGCTTGTCTTTGCCCTACTCACGGCCGCCAGGACTCCCAGGCACCACTTGTACTTTCTACTTCGTGAGAACGATTTACCTGAGGGTCTCAGGCAATGGCTCGGTGGCTGATCCTCACACTGTAAGCACTGGGATCCCACGTGGGCACCAGGGCACACCCCAGCGGTCCCACTTCCCATCCAGCTCCCTGCCTGTGGCCTGGGAAGGCAGTTGACAATGGCCCAAAGGTTTGGGACCCTGGACCCATGTGGGAGACCAGAAGCTCCCGGCTCCTGGCTTCAGATCAGCTCAGTTCTGGCCATTGCAGCCACTTGAGGAGTGAACCAGCACAGATCTTTCTCTGTTTCTCCTTCCCTCTGTAAATATGCCTTTCCACAGATTAATCTTTCAAAACATAAAAAAAAAAGAATGATTTGCTTGAAAATCAGAGAGAGAAAGGGAGAGACCCTCTGCCCACCGGTTCACTGCCCAGACAGCCTCAATGGCCAGAGCTGGTCTGGGTCTCAAGCTGGTGTAGGGCCAGGAAACTGGACCATCCTCTGCTGCCCTCCCACACCATTAGCAGGCAGGAGCTGGATGGGAAGTGGAGCAGCCAGGACTTAAACTGATGCCCACATGGAACACTGGTGTCTTAGGGTCCCCAGTGGAGACCCTCTGCCCTCCCACCAGCACCACAGAGCACTCCTGATGGGGGCGTGGGAGATTGTGTGTGGGCTGGAGAACCTGCACTGTCACAGCCAATCTCCAGGGTTGTGACCGCGGGGGGACTCAAGCCCAGGGAAGCAGAAGCAGTGAGGAGCACCCTGGCCGTCACACTCCGACCCCCTGGCTCCAGCAGCCTCCTAGAAGCACGAGTTGCCACACACAGGGTGGTCCCTTCCCTGGATGTGGGAGCTCGGGAGCCCTAGGACAATCTAGCACCCTGGTCCTGGTGGGTTCGGGCGGAGGGCTCCCTCCTGCTGCAGTGGATCACAGTGGGCAATGCCCACCTGGACCCTGTGCTGTGAGCTACGGCCCCGGTCCACTACCAGCTGGTCAGGCACGTCCCCTCTGCTCTGGGCAGCAGCCCAGCTCCTCTATTTTTGTGTCCAGCCCTGCCCCTCCCTGTGGCCACACATCCTGGGACCTCCCACATGCCACCCCTGCACATCCTGTTGGGGCGTTCCCTCTGCTGCAGACAGGGGCAGTGCACCTGCTGTCCCATCCCCGCAGGCTGGCTGGCTGGGGACATTCGTGACCATCTCCAGCTCGGCCCGCAGGGCAGCCTGATTACAAAGTAACTCCTGGGATGGCCTTCATGGTCTGGTTGGGGGTATTGGCCAGGGGGTGGGGGCGGGACAGGGGGTCAAGCAGGTGTGGACTCCACTGCATGCTGGCCAGACCTGGGCATCCTGTCCGGTCCCCAGGGAATCCAGCAGAAGCAGCTGCCCACGGGACTGCAGGGAAGCCCATGCTGACCATGGAGTGTTCCAGGCGTCCCTGTTGTGGACTTTGGGCTGCAGGGCAGTCTACAACTACCCCGAGCTTGCTGCCCCAGGGCACCCGCAGGGTCCTGGGACATCCTTGGTGGGCGGACTCTGCATGCGCGCCCCCTCCCACTTCCTCCATCATCTCCCCACCACCCTCCAGCGCACCTGTCGGCAGTGGACTTTTCCCTCGGCGCTTCCTGCTCCCAGCACCACCAGTGGCCGCGCCAAAGGCGCTGCTTCTCCAGCCTGTGGATGCCAAGCAGGGTGCGCAGCAAAGGGGAAGGCTGGGATGAAGGGGCCAGGGGCCAGGGCGGGGACCAGCGGGAGCCCCGCCCCTCCCGGGTCAGCATGCTCGGCTGGGCAGAGGGGCTGTGTTCTGGCTGAGATCCGTGGGGCTAGAGAGGTCCCCTAGCTGTCCTGTCCCAACCCTGTATGTGGCAGGGGAATCAGGGCTGGCCCAGCAGCAGGGACCCTGCTGGACTCAGCACTCACATTTGGGCAGTGGGTCCAAGAGTCCTCCGGGACTGGCTGGTGGGAATGGGGACGAGGGTGTCGCAGAGAGCTTGGGGTCACAGTTACCACTACCCGGCAGAGAGGGGCTGAGGGTCAGAGTGGGGCATAGGGTTCTCTTTTGAGGAGCAGGCACTCAGACCCTCACTCCCTAGGGCCAGCAGCTGCAGAACCCAGCGTGCTGGGCACCCCCCAGGGCTGGACTGCTTTGGTAAGGGGAGGCTGGGGTGCTGGCAAAGGGGACTCCAGGAGGAGCAGACAGCAGGGGCCAGGTTCGGCCAGGGGAAGGGATGACCCAGGACATAGGACCTAGTGGAATGCTGGCAGATCCCTTGGCCCCACCCTGGAACCTTCCTGGGGAGAAACCTGTGAGGTGAGATGCTGGGTAGGAGTGTGGAGCTACCACCCTGGGCACAGGCCAGAGCTGTGGGCCTAGCCCAGCTGGCTCTAGGAGGCACATAGGCCCACAATGTCCTCCGCCCCAAGACCAGTGATGCCTGGAGGAGGCAGAGCAGGAGATCCCAGATGGGGAAGAAGGTAGCACTGCCATGGCAGGAAGGCCACGGGCACCTCTGGCCAACAGGAAGCCAGCCTTCACTACCTTCCTGCACATTATACCCATCTGGCTCCGTCCCCCCAGCAGCACCCTCAGGCTTACTGACAGTACCTCCAACATGGCCTGGTGTGGGTATCCTCCCCCCCCAGTGAGCCAGGAGTGTGGCAGTGGCAAGTCCTTTGAGCAAACCAGGAGGAAGCGGATGCAGTGGGAACGTGGCCAGGCACCGGTCACCATCCCTGGCAGCTTGAGGGCACCTGTGTGCCTGCAAGAGAGCACCAGGCCAGGCTCGGGGCTTCCCCAGGGAAGGGGCTCAGGCACAGAGGCTTCCGGTGATGTACGGGACTGGGGAGGGGGCCCACAAGATCTGGAAACACCTGGAAACCAGGTGGAGGTGTGTGGGTGGGGCAGAGGCTGGGACAGGGTTAGCAGTTGTAATGCCCCGTGCTCTCCATGACGTGTCCATCCTGCATCTATGCTGTGTCCACCCATGCCCGTCCTGCGTCCACGCGGCCATCTGTGTGGAGGGTGGGAGAGCTGGGCTGAGCACAGGTGATGGCAGATGCCTGTGTCCAGCGTGGCTGAGGGGCCTGATACGCCTAAACCCTCCTCCCCCCACAGAAGCACCCAACGCGTGGCTCTGTCCTGTCGTCTTAGAAGACCCAGGTACCACTCAAGTGCTTTTGTTTATAAACAGAAACAGGTTTTCCCTTTATTGCAAACACTCAGGCCTCCTGCGCAGGTCAGCTGCAGGATAGTGCCACAGAACCAACACCAAGTCACACTTGCAAGCCGGAGTCCTGGGACCTGTCTGGCGGTCCGACGGCGAGTTCATGTCGCTGCAGGGAATGGTGCCTGGGTCAGACATGCCTCGCGGCACGGCCCAGGAACTGGGAAACAAACGTGGGTACAGATGGCGGCTGCAGTGTGCCGTTCACAGTAAATGCCCAGAGTCGTCTCGGGGTCACGTGACGTGGCAGGGGACATTTTCAGGGGGGAAGCAGACACACCTCGTGTCATGTATGTGAATAAACTCTTACTTAGAAGGTAGAAATAAAGCTGTATGAAGTATCTTTAGTTCCTGCAAAAGTGACTCAGGCCGCTAAAGCTCTGCTCAGACATGGCCAGGACCACACTTAACGCCCCCCGGAGGACACACGGGGGACAAAGCTGAGGCACACGGGCACAATGAGGTGGTCTGAGAGGGGCGCCCTCCAGCCCCTCTGAAGGTCGTCCCAGGTGAGGAAGCCACAGGATAGTGCCCCATTTTCACTCCTGGCCTCAAGGCAGCAGGGCCCGTGGCTGGGTGCGGGTCCCGCTCGAGCCGCCTGGGTCCACGGCCTCTCCACGGCAGCCAGCCAGGGTGTTTGTCCCTGCCTGGCCTGGAGGGGGCAGAGTGCAAGCAATGAGGCAGCAGGGCAGGGTGCCGGCGGTGAGCCTGCACACGCATGGCCGGAGCACGGATCCGATGGACCCTGGTCCGGTGCAGCGGCGGACGGCACTCAGGGCGAGGCCAGGGCTGTGCGTTCTCCATCCTCACCACAGCCAAGGCTGCCCCCGGGCCTCCCTCCTCTTCCTCCACATCTGGCCTCAGGCCCTGGCCTGTGGCAAGCCTTCAGGCACCCTTGCTGAATCAAGCCCCCAGCTCCTCACATCAGGGTGGATCTGTGCGAGACAGGTGGGCGGGGACCCTGTGGCTTAAGGCTGAAGGAAGGAAACTCAAACACAAAAAGCAGCCGGTGCCGCCTCCCTGCCACTGGCCACGCCTGCCAGAAGCCGGCCTGCAGAGCCAGGTGCGGGCACAGGGCGGCCAGGATTGCATCACCACAAGGACAAGAGCTGCAGGACAGATTCGAACCCAGAACAGCAAACCCTCAAAGGAACAAGATAGAAACACTTATGAAAATACTCCACAGCGAAGGCATTTCAGAATCTCTAAAAAAATACGGTATAAAGAATCTGTGAACTGAATAGGACCTCCTGGCGGAACCATGGCTGCATCCGCGTGGCTGGGGGTGGGGGTGTAAAATGTGCCTGGCGCTGCCTGTGGGCGGGCTGCGGGCCGCTGGGTACCCTGTCTTTGGTTTGCTGCTCAGTCCTGGCCTTGCTCTCCGGGGTCCCCTCTCACACAGCTATGACACCCAGGCAGCCAGCCAAGGGCCAAGGTGCTGGGGACCCTGGGACCACATCACTCCCTCAGGACCAGCTGACCACGTCAGGCAGGTCACCTGAGATGGGGTGGGGGCAGAGCCAGCACAGGGCCTGCCTGTGTGGCACAGAGAATGGCCTTGTCCCCTGGCCAGGACAAGGAACCCCAGCCGCCCCCCTCACAGCCCATGCGACAAACACTTCCCTGATGGTGACTGAGGGTACCCCGCGCCCTGGCAGGGGCTCAGCCCCAGTCCACAGGGACAGGGAGGTGAGAACCCCAAGCGCACGGCCAGTGTGTGTGGCAAACAGCTGGGCCTGCCCTGTGAGGGACCCTTTCCCTAGGGGGCGGGGTGGGGACGCTTAGGCCAGCCGTGGGTCTGGGGGAGTGGACACAGGTCACTCAGCCTGATGTGGCCACGTCTGTGAGAGCTAGTGCAGAGCCCAGGCCCCTGTGGTCCCCAGGGATGCTGGGATGAGGGAGATGCGGCAAGGGAGGCGCCCAGCCAGCAGCTGGCTGCGCAGCCACCTTCCCCAAGCGCTCTGCTCCTCACAGAATTCCTGGCACAGCCCGCGTCACGGCTACAGTGCGCACAGGCTGTCCATTCTCTGCTCCAGTGTAGGAGACGCCAGCAGTGCTGTCCAGTCTGCAGTGTGTCCAAGCACACCCCATGACCCCTCCCTCGGCTCCTGGGCACTGGGGCCCACATGGATGCTCAGGAGTGACAGTCATCACACGGCAACTTCCGCCCAGACGCCTGGCGCCACAGGTCTGAGCCCAGGTGCGCTGGAGTGTCCATTCCTCACGGCTCCTGCATCGTGCGGGCGGCCAGGGTACCAGGGCTGCGCAGAGGCCAGGGGACGAATCCAGGGACACCAAGCCCACACGGCACGCTCTGCCGAGAGAACCAGGTCATGCCTCAGTCCTGGGCACCTCCGTGGGAGCCCCTTCCTGCTTCCCCCACGTGAGCCACCCCCTGTGGGGCACAGGCCACATCCCACTGATCACAGCTGGCATGGGACCTGTTAGTCCACACTGACCAGCCAGTGAGGCTGGGGCAGAGGCCCGCACACACGACACCATCCGGCTTAGCCAGGCAGGACACGGCCCAGGGCTCCACTGAGTGCCAGCCGGCTTGTCCAGCCCCGGGGCCCAGGGCAGTGATGAGGACAACTGCTGCCGTGCCCTGAGTACCTGAGGGCCGTGGGCTGCGTCCTCTGGGGCTGGCCAGCCTTCAGGTAGGGCATGCAGGGAGCTCCCTCAGCCAGGCACTTACCTGGCACAGCAAGTGCGTGCGTGTGGGCAAGGGGTGCTTCTCTCCACGTGAGCCTCGGCTCCCAAGACGGCACAGACACAGCAAAACTTTGGAGGAAGAAGGTGCGGTGTGAAAGCCACAGCACACTGGCCTAGTGCCCAGTGGGCGCGGCCACAGCGTTACCTAGCATCGGGCTAACGGCGCTTCGGCCGCGGGAGGAGGTCCTTCAGCAGGGGCCTGTCGCCGCCCGGCACCTTGCGCTCCGCACGCTTCTGCAGGGGCGAGGAAGAACACTGAGACGGTGCCCTTGGCAGGGGCGGGGGCTGCTGCCCCACAGCTGCCCCAGGCCTGGCCGCTGCTGCCCCCGAGGGCCATGCTCCGGACATGGCGGCAGGGAGCTGCGCACCCCAGGAGGGGCATGTGTCCTGGGCCCAGTCTGACCAGTGCCCTGGGGACGGGAGAGGGCAGCTGGAGAAGGACAGGTTTGGACAGGACGAGGTCCAGCGTGGAGGAGGAGGAGGGTGGGGGGAGCGGGAGCTGCCCCATCACAGGCGAGTGATGGGGCGACGCCAGACAGACAGGCGTACAGACAGTGGCAGGGCACGTTAGTGTCACACACAAGGCCCATGCAACACGCACAGCGTCTTTATGGGAACAAGGGAACTCAGACCCGCCCCGCGAGGGAAGCTGTGTCGTTCCTCCAAAGCCTTGCCGTGTACCAGTGGCCCTATGCTCACCGAGGGTGCGGGGTGCCACCTGTGTGGGCGTGCGTGGGTGCTTGTGACATCTTGGCCAGGAGCCCTGCCCTACTGGGCCACCTTCTCCCAGCACAACCCAGGCGGGGGCCACAGCCGGGAAGGTACCTCCTGCTGCGGGTGTATGAGCAGTGTGGGTGAAACTAAGTAACTTTCTCCAGCAGGCTCAGGCCTAACAGGAAGTGGCAGCCTTGATTCCTTTAAAAGGCCACATGCCTTCCTGGGGCACTGCTAGTTAGGCAGGCAGCTCAGTGGGCCCCAAAGGCAGGCACGTGCTCAAGGTGCCGGCCGCTGCTCAGCATGGCATGCTTCCGCATGGGGCACCCAGCGGGCACCATGGGCAGGCTCAGCCCCGCTTCAGCTCTATGCCACTGTCAATGCCTGAAACACCCAGGTCTCAGCCAAATGTCTGCCCAGCCGTGTGCTGAGGTCCCAGGCCCCTGGCTCTGCCAGCTGCGGTGGCTCACGGGTGCGTGGGGGCTGGGAGAAGGCAGCGCCAGATCAACTCTGCTTGGGCCCCACAGCCCGCGTGCCGCAGGTACCCAGGCCGTCACGTGCATGGTACGAGCAGAGCCGAGGACATATGTGGTGTGCATGTGGCGAGGCCCGCCCAGGCGCCAGGGCTGACCCTCTGGTGCACCCCGAGAGAGGAACGTAGGGGACAGTGCCCGCCACGGTCTCTGGGGACGGAGGCTGTGAGCACACAGCACAGAAGGGGCACAGCCACCACCGTCCCAGAGGAGAGGGGCAGAGGGACATCACCTTGTTCCATCAGAAACTCAGACTGCTGGAGGTCTGAGAGAGCATAAAGACGGTGGGCCGCTCGGCAGGAAGGCACTGGTGCTTAGTCTGCCAGTCCCCGGCCGCGGCCGCGCACCGACGTGTGCACAGGGCAGGGTATTTAGGCAGAGCAGGTCGGAAGGCAAGGGGGAGGCAGGGAGAGAAACGAGAGAAGGTGGTAAGTCGGTTAGAGGTCAGCATGCTCCAGGCACGTGACTGCGGTCAGAGACCGGGGCCCGGCTTTCTGGGGATGGCCCTGTCCGCCCTGCTGCCTGCCGCGTAGCCGCCCTCGGCTTGGGTTCAACAGAGCCTGCTCGGGCTCACGGAGACTGAGAGCAGCAGGGCCCTCGACACTGGAGGCAGAGAAAGGAGGTCCCCCTAGCCTCTTGCATTGGTGTTTCCAGAACGTTCCTGCAGGTGGGCCCACCCACCAGAACATGACACCGCCTCCCGCAGGAAGGAGTCCAGCGCTCCATAAACCCTGCCCAGAGTCCTCGTGGTGAGGTCCTCGTGGCCCGCAGACCTGAGCTCCACCTACTCAAGTGCGTCTGCCTTCCAGCAGACTTTGGACCCGGCGGCATGCCCCCACTCTGCTCAGCTTGCCCTGCGCACGACGCTGCCACAGCACGCAGGTCGACTGTGTTGCCCACACTAGACGTGCTCGGAAGCACGCAGGCTTCCCGAAGCTGCCCTGCAGAGCCATGGGCAGTGTCTCCCGAGGGCCGCTGCCCCGCAGGAGCCATAGCACCTGACTCCCCCGCCCGGGGAGCTCTGGCTCTGGCACACCATGCTTGTGAGCAGTGTGCTTGTGAGCAGCAGGGCTGTCTCAGTCCTGGGATGTCACCACCACGCAGGAGGCACAGGAGCGGTCCGAGAGCAGGTGGCCTTAGGCCGGCCACGTGCCCTCGGCACGAGCGTGATCTGAGCTATAGGACCAGGCGCAGCTTCGACTGCCAGACTTACTAGGTGTGGCCACACGGACCCCAACGCAGTAGTTTCTCTTCTCTGCTCCAAACCTGGCCACACTGCTTGGGGACTGGGCCAAGAGGTCAGTTTGGGCCTGGGCTTGCCTCATCCCTTCTACAGGAGAAGCTGAACGAATAGTCATGTTCCTGGGGTGGGAGAGCTGGTGGGGTCAGCTGTCTCCACCGGGGCCTGCTGAGCGGAGGCCAGAACCACGGCCACTCCTGTGCTGGAAGACGCAGGCCCTAGTTGCCCACCACCCGTGGGAGTGTGGAAAGGAAGCGGTGTCCTTTGTGAAGACTGGGTTGTGTATCCATCCTCCACCCCGAGACGTGGCCAGCCAGCCCTCCCCACTCAGCCCTGGGTGGCGCTGTACCTGGACCCGCTCCGTCGCTGTGGGCCACAGCTGCCGGCACAGCACCTTCTTCAGGACGTCAGGCAGCAGGCTCACCGTGATGAGCAGCAGGATGGCCAGCCAGGCAGGCCCGCTGGACAGCATGTACAGAAACACGTAGTACATCCTCTGGTAGCTGAGGAATGGCCTGTGGGCAGTAGGGCAGCAGCAGCCTCTTAGCAGCCGTTCCCAGCGTGTCTGCGTGTCCCGGGGCATGTCCACTCAGAGGTCACTGGCTGGACAGCAGGACAATACGCAGGCAGAGAAAGGTGGCCCAGCGGGACCAGAGGCTGGAGCACCAAAGGGGTCATAGCCTGGCCAGTGGCTGCCGGCAGGGGACACACAGGGCCTGTCCAGTACTGCCAGTCACACAGCACCAGCTGACATCCTGTTGCAAATCAGTATTTCAGATGGCACCATAGCAGGGACCAGCAGAGTTGGGCCCTGAATAGCTGACAGCCACTGGGCTTCCTCTGCACCACTGGGGCTCCAGACCCTGCCGCGTGGCCTGTGGCTACCAGGGGGCAGTAGCTGAGCAAACTGTCAGGTCTAGATGGCCTGGACCAGGCAGGCCAGCTTGCAGGGATGGGCCTGTGCTAGTCTGGCCTAGCTCAGGCAGCCCTGTCCACAGGAGGGCATCAGTATGACCCGGAAGATGCCAGGGCAGGGACCACGCCTGGGGACAATTGAGGTGTCTGTGTCACCTTGGGGGGAGTGACGGCTGGAGGTCAGGCCTCCTTACCCAGCTCCCCAGCGGCTCCTTCCTCTGCAGCTCCCATGAGCCACAGGGTCAGCCCAAGGTTGATGGAGGCCTTTTCTGCCCAACGTGCCCTCAGGGGCAGCAAGACAGACAGTCACAGTCTGGCACCCACACGGCATGCAACAGGTGCCCAGAGTGCCCTCCCACATCTCCCAAGGCTGCAGAACCCATGCCTACCAGAGAATCCCACCCCAGAGTAGGGAGAAGACCACGTAGAAGAGCAGCGAGCCCCAGATGACGAAGTGGTTGGCCCAGGTCCAGTAGTGTGTGTCCAGTGCCAGCTGTGAGGGAAGGGGCTCATGGGGTAGGGTGCATGGCCATAGTGGATCAGGGGTGTGGGACAGGGCACAGGGCCGCAGAGGTGCAGGGGTGTGGGACGGGGCCCACGGTTGCAGGGGCTCAGAAGGATGGGATGGGGCACACAGCCGCAGGGCTCAGGGGTGAGTGGGACAGGGCACACGGCCGCAGGGCTCAGGGGTGCGTGGTGGGCACACGGCCGCAGGGCATCAGGGGTGTGGAACGGGACCCATGGCCGCAGGGCTCAGGGGTGCGTGGGGCGCCACGGCCACAGGGCGTCAGGGGTGGGTGGGCCACACTCACCTTAAGCGTCACTGTGAACACCATCACCGTGAATACCAGTGTCCCGAAGCTCCAATTCCCAAAGATCTGAAGGGAAGTGGCCAGGGCACAATGGTCACTGCCGCTGTCCACTCACACCTCGTGCCTCCTGACCCCAACAGTAAGAAGGCCTTGCTGGTCCCTGAGCAAACAGGCAGCCCTCAGCCCCCAGAGCACAGTGCAGCCGCTCGCTGCCCCGGATGTCACCACTGGACATTTTACAATGTTTCCTTGCTTCACAGGACCTTGCCTACCCATGACACACAGGACCCCACCCACCGTGTGACGCTCGGGACTCCATCCACCATGTGACACACTCAGGACCCTGCCTACAACGTGACACACACAGGACCTCATCCACTGTGTGACACACACAGGACCCCGCCTACAACGTGACACACACAGGACACCACCCACCACGTGACACACACTGAACCCTGCCCATCAAGTGACACTCGGGACCCTGCCCACCATGTGATACACTCAGGACCCCGCCTACAACGCGACACACACAGGACCTCGTCCACTGTGTGACACACACAGAACCCCACCCACCATGTGACACACACAGGACCCCACCCACCATATGACATACCCAGGGCCTCGTCCACTGTGACACACACAGGACCCTGCCCATCATGTGACACTTGGGACCCCATCCACCATGTGACATACACAGGACCCCACCTACAACGTGACACACACAGGACCTCGTCCACTCCACCATGTGACACACAAAGGACCCCATCCACCATGTGACATACACAGGACCTCATCCACTGTGTGACACACACAGGACCCTGCCTACAACGTGACACACACAGGACCCCACCCACCGTGTGACACTCGGGACTCCATCCACCATGTGACACACACAGGACCCCACCTACAACGTGACACACACAGCACCCTGCCCACCATGTGACACACAGGACCCCGCCCACCATGTGACACACTTGGGACACCTGCCCAGTGTGGTTGGCTGGCTGGGGCTTTGGGACACAGACTTGGCAGTGCCGCTGTCTGATGCCCCAACATCAATCCTCACACAGGAATGGCCATGGGTGACAGCCATCTCCAGCTTTGCTAGGGCATTCCTCTGGGGACTCAGGAGACGCCTTGAGTGATAACAGTGACGGAACAGATCCAGAGCAGCAAACCCCACCTGCGAGGCGGCCTGGTGACCTCCTGGACTCATCCCAACCACATGGAGCGGTTGAGGAGTCGCCCTTTGGAGCCCCAAGCCAGCGACTGACACAGATGGACAGGAAGACATGGCAGGACAGCGGCTGCTCGGGAGACTGCCCAGGGGTCCGTCGTCTTGGAGAAGCTCATTTGGAGCCTGGGCCGTGGCCTCTGGGGCTGGTAGCACAGCCCCCGGGACCCTGCTTCCTGGTGATCCTAGACCTACTCAAGCTCAGCCTGGGACTGCATGCTGCACGTGCGAGGCGTCCCAGACGGCAGAGACAACTTTGTGACATTTGTCACCTCCTGCTTCAGACCACAGCTGGGTGGGGGACACAGCATCCCAGGGACCCCCAAGCAGGGGCAATCCCAGCACTGATAGCTGAGTCTTAGCGTATGCCTCCTCTCCCTCATTCTCATAGGGAGTTTCCTGCTGAGAAGAACCTGTGAACGTCTATGTGGCACCTAGGACCTGCACAGCCTCAAGTTCAAGTCCTCAGCACACCAATGTTCAAATGTAATCCTGTTCCCCTGAACCTGCCGCCTGCTCAGGCACAGCTGCCTCCAAGGACGACTTCAACCAAGACAGCTCCGTGAGCTGTGTCCTGAGTCCTGGAGGCTGCGGGCAGGGCAGGAGGACTCAGCACAGCACACCCTGGAGGCTGCGGGCAGGGCAGGAAGACTCAGCACAGCACACCCTGGAGGCTGCGGGCAGGGCAGGAGGACTCAGCACAGCACACCCTGGAGGGTGCAGCACCTGCAGGCACCTGGTGTCCTCACACCTCCTGCCCCTGCACTCCCTGCCCCGTGCCCCCATTGAATCTGCACTTGCTCCCAGATTTCAGTGGAAACAATGCAGTCAGAGAGGCTGCTATCATGGGTTGGACATGGTGTGGAAGTGAGGGGGCATGTGGTGACCACTGTCACCCTCCCCAGCACATGGAGGCAGGCGCTCGCACACTGCCCATCCAGAACCTCAGCCAATGGCAGCCCTGTTCCCCTTCACCCAGTTAAAACAGATGACAGAGGGAAAGTTCTAGAAAACCATGGTCACATCTGGAAGATTCTCCAGGCCAGCCTAACTGGCTAAGAGAGTGACTGTGTCTTCCGGCAGTGTCCCCGCATGTGATGGGGTGTGGGTGGGCACCTATGGGGCCATGAGACCCCCAGTATTTCTGCATCTAGGCTGCCCCACCAGCTGCCAAGCTGGCGTCATCTGAGGTTGGTAGTGGACGCTGTGACACTTCAGTGAGGAACAGCCATGTCCCCTGAGCACATCCCCAAGCCCCTTGGCCCAGTTCCCTGGGGCATCCCATGCTGCCAGGTCCACAGCAACACATTCCGTACATGACCGTGCCCAACACAGACCCAGAGGACAGACACCAGGGGCCAGGTCAGGGCACGTGGGGTGCCGAGGGAAAGCAGGGTGGCTAATGGTGTCTCTACCGACAAAGCACACAGGAGCAGTCACGTTCAAAAATATTTTTGAGAAATATTTCACTTCTAAGGCACTCCAAAGACACACAGACAAGGCTGCGGCCATCTTACCAGGTGTGTGCCGCTCGTCAGGATCTGAGGGTGGGAGGAGGCAAACGGCAAAAAGAAAAAAGCGAGAAACAAATAAAACACACCCCCGGAAATCACACCAGCGAGCAGAGGGCTGACGCCCCATAACCCCACACACCTGCTCACAGCAAAGGGTTCGGGACTCAAGAGAAGACACTGCGCTAGACAGGAGGCTCACCTGCACGTCGGGAAAGCCTTGGTGTACACCTGAGCCATGGGCGGAAGCTACAGAGGCCTGGCTGTGGGCGCACTGACAGGGACGTAGAGCCAGCACGCACCCTAACGCTGGGGCGCTGTGGGCTGCAGGGCCCATGGCTGTGGCATAACCACTCAGACAGTGTGGGACGCATCTGAAAGGAGCTGCGTGGTCAAGACCATCTGCGTACTGACCTGCCCATTGCTGGTCACTGTTGTGTTCTCAAACATGAAGTAAGCACCGAAGAAAAACACCAGTGCATCGAAGACTCCCAGGAAGGTCCAGTAGATGAACACTCTCCAGCGCAGCAGTGCGTTCTTGGCAATGTCCCTGCCAGGCAAGGGTGTGTCGGGTGCTGGCGCAGCTGCCATGGTGCTCCGGGCAGGGCATCCTCCCGGGACCACGGGCACGGGCACACCCACCCACGGGTGCTCTGGGCAGGGTGCCCTCCTGGGGCCATGGGCATGGCACACCCACCCACGGGTGCTCCAGGCAGGGTGCCCTCCTGGGGCCATGGGCATGGCACACCAACCCACGGGTGCTCCGGGCAGGGTGCCCTCCTGGGGCCATAGGCACACCCACCCACGGGTACTCCGGGCATGGCGCCCTCCTGGGGCCATGGACATGGCACACCCACCCACGGGTGCTCCGGGCAGGGTGCCCTCCTGGGGCCACAGGCACACCCACCCACGGGTGCTCCGGGCATGGCGCCCTCCTGGGGCCATGGACATGGCACACCCACCCACGGGTGCTCCGGGCATGGCGCCCTCCTGGGGCCACGGGCACGGCACACCCACGGGCACTCCGGGCAGGGTGCCCTCCTGGGGCCACAGGCACATTCACCCATGGGCACTCTGGGAACAGCGCCCCTCCTGGGGCTGCAGGTGAGGCACACCCACCCACAGGTGCTTGGGGCAGGGTGCCCTCTTAGGACCTCAGGTGTGGCACCTTCCTGGGGCCTCAGGTGTGGCACACGCCACCCAATAATGCTCTCCACAGACTCGTGGCCTCTCCTTGCCCATGGCCAACTGTGACCTCACTCTGCCATACATGGATATCTGCCCAGTGGTTATGTCAGTTAGCTAGGGGCGAGACGAGGGTCCACGGGCCACTGGAGGCTTCAAGTTGCCATGATGCTGCCAGGGCTGCGGACACCCGTCAGCTCCCCAGGGGACGCTCAGCGGGACTCCTGTATACATGTGTCAGACAGCATGTGCACTGACGAGCCGTGTGCTCTGCGCTCCTGACCACACCCTGCACTGCCTGTCCTGCCACTGTCCTCCAGCACCTCTCAGAGAACAACTCTGGGCTCAAACCCCACAGCCACGGGGGACAGCCCTGAGGCCAGCCATGGGGGACAGCCCTGAGGACAGTCACGGGGGACAGCCCTGAGGTCAGCCACGGGGGACAGCCCTGAGGACAGCCACGGGGGACAGCCCTGAGGACAGCCACGGGGGACAGCCACGGAGGCCAGTCCTGAGGGCAGCCGTGAAGGCAGCCACGGGGGACAGCCCTGAGGTCAGCCACGGGGGACAGCCCTGAGGTCAGCCACGGGGGACAGCCCTGAGGACAGCCATGGAGGCCAGTCACGGGGGACAGCCACGGGGGACAGCCCTGAGGTCAGCCACGGAGGCTAGTCACGAAGGACAGCCAAGAAGGAAAGCCGTGAAAGCAGCCATGGAGGCCAGCTGTGAGGTCAGCCATGAGGCCAGCCACGAAGGAGAGCCGTGAAGGCAGACACAGAGGCCAGCTATGGAGACCAGCCGTGAGGACAGTGAGAGCGACAACCACAGCTAGGGAAAGCCTGTGCAATGCGTGCACACACACTCACCTGTAGAGCGTCGGGTCCCTCTTGAGGGCATCAGCGCTGACATGTTGCTCCATGAGGCTGTAGAGGAGGATGGGGAGCGACGTGAAGGTGATGTTGTACAGGGTCAGATATGCAGTGTCGTACAGGGTCTGCAGGGAGAGCACAGGATCACACGGGGTCAGAGGAGACAGCACCTACAGGGTGCAGGGAGAGCACAGGATCACACGGGGTCAGAGGAGACAGCACCTACAGGGTGCAGGGAGAGCACAGGATCACACGGGGTCAGAGGAGACAGCACCTACAGGGTGCAGGGAGAGCACAGGATCACACGGGGAGGGAGACAGCACCTACAGGGTGCAGGGAGAGCACAGGATCACACGGGGAGGGAGACAGCACCTACAGGGTGCAGGGAGAGCACAGGATCACACGGGGAGGGAGACAGCACCTACAGGGTGCAGGGAGAGCACAGGATCACACGGGGTCAGAGGAGACAGCACCTACAGGGTGCAGGGAGAGCACAGGATCACACGGGGTCAGAGGAGACAGCACCTACAGGGTGCAGGGAGAGCACAGGATCACACGGGGAGGGAGACAGCACCCTCGCCCCACATGCAGTTTTGAGGCTGCCATTAAGGAGTGGTTTAGTTCCCACAGTGCCACGGACAGGTGCAGAATACAGCCCTGATTTCACATCTACTGAGCGACCTGGCAACCTGTGCATCCTGGCCCGGCTGGCTGAGGCTGGTCAGGTCAGCACTGCCTGCGAGGGCACCCCTATCTCTGCCGTGCCTGCTCTGTGAGACCCACGGTGTTCCAGGAGCTCTAGGGGCAGGAACCCTACAGGGTGCTGCCGGCCCTGGGGAGGTGGGCTCCTGGTTTTGCCATCCTTCAGCCCATGTCTGACAGACATCTTGGGGCTGCACCCTCAGCCGCACCCTGCTGGCTGCCCCCAGGGTTCATTTACAGGTCTGTATGTGGAGCCAGCCCCAGACTCACCTGCTGCGAAAAGCCACAGAAGAACTGATACAGAAACTGAGGGAAGATGAAACAGACGTTCTGAAAAACAAGGGCCAATGTGAGCTCACGAGGCTCCACCCCGGGTGGCGCCCCAGCCCTGGGGAGTGGCCTCAGCTGGACTGACTGAGCCGTGGGGGCTGCGCCAGGGTCGAGATGGGGCAGCTGCTCTCAGGGAGATGTGGCCCAGAGCGAGCGCAGAATTGCACAGGCACGCCAGGTCTCAAGCACGGCCTGTGCAGGGTGGTGCTGTGGGGGGCGTACTCTCCCCTGGGGTTCCGGGACGCGAGCCCAGCGGGTCCCTCCCCTGGGGGGCCGGCCCCCGTATCCGTACCTTGTAGAAGAAGTACTGTACAAGCTCCGAGATGCGGATGTAGTAGAAGTGTCCGTGGACCAGCAGCATCTTCTTGAGGTGCTTGAACTTGGGGATCGCGTAGTCACTGTTCCTGGCGGCCTGGCGGCCTTCCTTCCCAATCACACCTGGAATGGGGGTCCCAACGGGCTGTGGGTTCGAGGGGACCAGTGACCACCAGGCTGTGCTGCATGGAGGTGGCTGGGTGGGCGAATGGCTCACCTATACCCACGTGGGCCTCCAGGATCATGCTGACATCATTCGCGCCGTCACCGATGGCTAAGGTGATGGGGTGCTCTTTTGAAAATTTGATTAACTTCACAATCTGAAAAGGAAGCAAAGGCAGTCTGCCTCCCCCACCTTCGCTCCAGGCTCCTGCACCGGGCAGGCCAAGGGGCTCGGCGGCTTCAAGCGCGGCTCGCTCCTCACTCCCTGCTCTGCGCGGGCCCCATCCAGCAGAAAGCCAGCCGAGCTCAGCACCAGCGCTCCCACACACCGGGCAGGGGTTCAGCCTGCTGCTTCTCAGCTGTTGCAAATGCCCCTTAAAAACCTGGTTTATATTGCTGAGGTGTAACAGTGCTTTAATTTTCCATCTGTCATGCACATCAGACAAAGTCTGGTAGCTCCAGGGTGAGGAGCGACCCCCAGGAGGGAGTCGGCGGCTCCCTGTCAGGGTGAGGGCAATGCAGTGACTTGCGGCTCCCCCAAGTCAGCGGGAATCTGGACACAGGGACCCTGGGAGCCGCCGTCTGGCCAGCGAGGGCTGTGCTAGGCTTGTGGACATCGGAAGGACCCCTCACACATTCCACAAGGCTGCTCCAAGACCCTGGGCTCTCAGGTGTGTCCCTGTGGACACACGCTGGCTTGGTGGGGCGTGACTCTGATGGCGTGTCGTAGGGACATCCCTCTGGGCATGAAAGGAGGGCGTGCCCACCTGGCAACTGCGCTCAGGCGGAAAGCCCTGGAGCCCGTGGGCGGCCCTTCTGCCAGCCTTCACTTCCCACCTGGAGCACCACCTCACAGAGGGTGCTGGGCTCCTGAGCCATGGGCACTTGCTGACAGGGCCTCTGCTCAGGGTGGACAGCTTGCCTGCCTTGGCGTCTACCTTCCAGGGGTCACTCGCCGGACTTTTACAGACCGGGGCAGGGGTGTGTGGGGCAGAGCCGGGGCCGACCTGAGCCTTCTGCAGGGGCGCCATGCGGCAGCACAGCACGGCGCTGCAGTTGCGGCAAATCTCCAGGAAGAGCTCGCGGTAGTTGCCACTGCTGCCTTCCTCCCGCGGCTTCATCACCAGGGACAGCGCTGCCCCGTCAATGATCAGCCCGTAGTCCTGCCCATCCGCGGAGAGGCTGTAGGGTGACACGGGAGGGGCACACGGCCCTCAGTCACTACACCTTGCGCAGCTCTGGGTCCCTGCAGGGGTCTGGGACACAGGGGTACACCTCTGTCCCAAGCACTCTCACAGCAGGACACACACACGGGTGTCCAGGGACCAAGGACGTGGGGCATTTGTTAGTATGGGGCTTGCTCTGCCTGCACACACAGCCCTGCAAGAGCAAAGCCTCCTGGCTCCTCCCGCAGCTCTGATCCGCCCATCAGTCCCGCGCTGTGGGGTGAGAAGGTGGAGCCAGGGTGCTCAGCCCCATGGCGGGTGCCCACCTGGACAGAGGGTCCCTGGTGAGGCTGCCGCTGTGGCGCAGCACCGTTTTGCTCAGCTCGAACAGCACATCATGTAGGCTCTGCTCCTCCATCTTCTTGGTGGTCAGCTCCAGCAGCTGCGTGTTCCTCCGGAACAGCTTGCAGGCATAACAGGTGGCGGCCGCCGTCTCCATCTTGTCCCCCGTGAGGACCCACACCTTGATCCCTGCTTTCTGCAGCGCCTCGATGGTGTCAGCCGCTTTCTCCTGCAGCCTGTGAAGGTGCAAGCCAAATGCCTCGGGCAGATGTCGGCGGAGGGCACAGGCTGGCACGAGCATCGTCATGGAGCCCGATCCTGTGGCCCACTTTCGGGGCCCACCAAGGCCAGGGCTGGACCTGGGCTCCCATGGGGCTGGCTACTTCCCGGGCAGTTGGGGTTTGGCCCTGACCTGCTACTCTGTTGCGGGTGAAATGTTTTAGCCCATCAGGGAGAAACCAGGGGACCAAGCAGCAAAGCACGCAGCATCATCTCCACGACACTCGGCGTTGTCCCTGTCACCGGGAATCTTACCGGTCCTCCACCGCTGTGGCCCCAAGCAGAACCAGGTCTCTTTCTATCTGCTCGTAGGCTTCCGCCAGCTTCCTCTCCCGGTCCTGCAGTGCCACCTTGGCGGCCTGGAGCAGCCTGCACACGCCCTCATACTCTTCCGGGGTGAGCCTCTTGTAGGCAACACACAGCGTCCGCAGTCCCTCCTGCAGCAGAACGTGCAGAAGGGTCCCTGCTCAGATGTCCCGCTGGAGCGTCCCAGAGCCGCGAATCCAGAGCCTTCCAGTGTGTTCCCACAACCTCTCAGAATGCTACAGACATCCTGAGGGATTGAGGCAGCCACTGTGGCCAGAATGTCACAGCGTGCGGGCTCCTTCCTCACACGGAGGACGGGGACACCCACGGACACTCCCACAGGGCTCCTTCCTCACGCAGAGGATGGGGACATCCACGGACACTCCCACAGGGCTCCTTCCTCACGCGGAGGACGGGGACACCCACGGACACTCCCACAGGGCTGCTTCCTCACGCGGAGGACGGGGACACCCACGGACACTCCCACAGGGCTCCTTCCTCACGCGGAGGACGGGGACACCCACGGACACTCCCACAGGGCTCCTTCCTCACGCGGAGGACGGGGACACCCACGGACACTCCCACAGGGCTCCTTCCTCACGCGGAGGACGGGGACACTCCCACAGGGCTGCTTCCTCACGCGGAGGACGGGGACACCCACGGACACTCCCACAGGGCTCCTTCCTCACGCGGAGGACGGGGACACCCACGGACACTCCCACAGGGCTCCTTCCTCACGCGGAGGACGGGGACACCCACGGACACTCCCACAGGGCTCCTTCCTCACGCGGAGGACGGGGACACCCACGGACACTCCCACAGGGCTCCTTCCTCACACGGAGGATGGGGCCACCCATGGGCACTCCCACGGACCCACCCTGCACCCCCGTGACTCACCACTGCATTCCGCTCCACCCTGGCCCGGATTTGCTCCACTTTGCCTTCAATAACTCTCGGAAATATGGAAGAGTCTGCTCCTTTGCAGAATAGGTAAATTTCTCCTGTACAACAATTACGTGTGATTTACTCACCTCCAGGGATGTCGATTTTCCACATTATGCTATCGTTAAAACAAACAAGCCAGCAATCAGATGCTGGCCCATGGCAGCACTTGAATGCACCAGCTGAGACGAGTCAGCCGGCCCCGGCGCCTGCCATAACCCCCGCACTCGACTTCCTCCTGTCCCGAGTGAGAAGGGTGACGGAGCCCTGGCGCATGGCCAACTCCTGTGGGCACAGCGCTGAGGCACAGGGTCAAGGTAGATCCCTCCCACACAGCCCCAGGCCGCCCTGTGCGCCATCATGGCGTCAGGAACTGATCTGAACGCGGTCCCTGAGCTGGTGCCCATGCACACATGTGCAGTTCCCTCATGCTCTCAGTCCCCAAGAGTGACAGTCCCCCTCCTGGGTGAGAGGAGATAGAGACAAGGGTTGCTGTGGAGACATCACTGTGCTTTGGCCCTGCAACTACCCATGGGGACAAACCATGCCTGGCATGAGCTGCCCTAGCAGGCTGTGTCAGGAGGCGGGGCTTCTACCTCAGGAGGTGGGGCTTCTACCTCAGGAGGCGGGGCTTCCACCACAGAGGTGGGGCTTCCACCACAGAGGTGGGGCTTTGCAGGAGCTCCAAGGTGGACCAGCAAGCTGAAGTACAAGTTGCTCCTTTTCTAAGCTGGGAGCTGACAGCTGCACTGGGGCTGGGAGAAGCAGGCTCAGCACTCCTGCAGTGCCCAGGACAGGGATGGAGAGTCCTGGTCAAGGTAGTGACTGTAACCTCTCCCTCAACCTGCAAAGGGTGGCGGGGCCTTCCATGTGCAGCTGGGAATGCCAGGGTACACTACACAGTCTCCTCAGGCGGCCTAGGCAGCCTTGACGATGACAACTGAGGGCAGCTGGGGCCTCAGGAAGGCGCGCTGGACAGAGCTGCTGCTTGGCTGCATGATTGGGTGTTTGCGCAAAGAACCAGGTGTTGGGTGCAAGTGAGCAGGTGCCATCTGGAGAGGTGTCTGCAGCCAGTAGAAGGGTCAAGGCGGCCCTTGTGGTGTCTGCAGGGCAGGGCAGGGCCAGGCCGTGGGCAGAGCACTCACCCAATGTGCCCTGTTATGACGTCCTGGGTGCACGGCTTTGAGTGCAAAGCTCCAGGTTTGTTATTCTTAGCGGGGACAAGCTGTCATGGCTACCTGATGACCAACAACTTCGTGTCCTCCATCTGACCAGGGGCACTTGACAAACCCTGGTTGCCTTTTCTGAAGCCACGGCATGGAGCAGGGGCCCATGGGAGCCACATCACATGGTGGGGACACACGACAAGAGGCACAGTCCCCAGCCAGTGTGCCATGACAAACTTGGAGAAAGCATCTGGGCTGCCAGCCAGGCGGCAGCCGGGAAGCACGCACGCTCTCAGGGCCTGGAGCCTGGACCTCACCACCAGACAAGGCAACCGCCATGACCGGGCATGGCGCAGGGTACCAAGAAGACAACTACCTGGGGCAGATTTCACAATCACACTCATCCGCCTCCTCACGGAGTCGAAACTCAAAACTTCCAGCAACTCGAACCTGAAAAAGAAAAATGACAGTCCTCTCTCACCTGCATCCCCATGCTGCGACACAGGCTGTGGTTGGGCGCCCTGCGGGGACTGCTCAATGTGAGCACGGCACAGCACACCTGCCCTGGCGCCATCACACTACCCATCCTGGGACCAGTGCCCCGGGCTCCGATCCCTCCCACACGCTTGCCAGGCTGCGTGGTACTGGCAATGGAGAGAATAGCTCAGCAGTCCCATGGCATCCCTGAGCTAATTTAGTTTCTTATGAAGCCCAGTGAGTGCCTGTGAGGCCCAGCACTGCACTCCTCACCCGCCCTGACCTGGCCTTACTTCCCTGCTCTGGGAGGGGCTGTGAGCCAGACGTGCGGCTGCCAAGAGCAGGACGGGGCAGCCAAGGCCAGCCTGGCCCTGCAGTGCCGGGTGCTGCCTGAGCGGCAGGCCCTACTCGGGCATCTAGGCCATGAAGTCTGCTCACTGCCCTCTCACAGAGGCTGCAACATACTAGAAACCTGGAAAGCACCTGCACTGAAACCTAGACAAGAGCTCAGTTTTGGAGGAAACAGATGAAATTATCAGATGATCTTGTTCTCGTACATTAGTGTGTGTTGCTAACGGAAATGGTCCCATCCTTGTGGGAGTCCCGCTCCCCCTGCTTCCATTTCAATCTAACATTTCCAGAACATCCCACAGCACACCTGAGGCTGTAACTGGCAAGAGCTAAAGACTTCCAGAACATTCCATGCACTCCTGGGCTGTTACTGGAAAGAGCCAAACATTTCCAGAACATTCCACGGCCTGTCAGGGGCTGTACTGGGGAAGAAGGTGGGTCCCAGTCATGTGCCAGCGCTCACCTCTCGATGTCACTCTCCCTGTTGAGCAGCTCCATGTAGTTGTCCTTCAGCCTCAGGTACGTGAAGCCAAGCCTGCAGAGGAGCGGGGCCAGGTCAGCACCCAGCTTTGCGGCCCAGGGACAGGGCGTCTCTCTCACATGGTGAGATGCAGCCAGCGAGACAAACATTGTTGTGAATCACATGATGAAGCCGGGAAGCTGTCAAGGTGGGGGTGGGGTTGTCCCTCCTCTTAGAACAGGCTTTGAGCCCAGGGCCCACTGGGGCTGTAGGCCTCAGCCGTGGTCACAGACAGCAGCTTCTGTAACTACAGAACCAGCTTCTAGAACATGTTAGCTGACCACAGGGATACTGTCTGTCTGTCACAGTGTGCTGTGCAGGATGCAACATTGGTATGACAAGGCCCTCAGGCACCTCCAGCCACGTGGGGGGTCCCCTGGGACACACAGCTCCCTCAGCCAGAGAGGTGGGGTCCCCTGGGGCACATGGCTCCCTGAGAGAGAGAGAGGTGGGGTTCCCTAGGACACACGGTTCCCTGGGGGTCACATGGGATGCACAGCTCTGCTCCAGCTTGACAGTGCAAGTGCTCCCAGCTCTTAGTGCACCTGCCAACACGGGCAGGACACCCAACACAAAGACCTTCAGGTGCCTGCTGAGCTGTGCTCTCACTCGACACAGCGCCAGGAGGCCACGGGAGGCGCTCGCGTCGCCCTGACCACATGGCTCCCAAGGGCATGCATTTCCTTACACATGAGGAAGACAACTGTGTAGACAGTGGCCACACCCTGCTCTCCTCTATCCAGCCTTGCTCTAGCTCACTACGGGGCCAGGCAGGGGAGAACGGAGTGAGACCTGGCACCAATGGAACGCCGTATCTCATTGCCAGCGGCACAGTGGCATGAGCACCAAGGTGGGCACGGATGTGGCTTCTAAGACGCAGCTACCACGGGGTTGGGAATGGACGCCCCAAGGCTGCTGGACTAGGCCTGCCCCGACAGTGACACACACCTCTGCACACCCTCCACCAGTGCCACCTCGTCAGGTGAGGATGAGATGTACACGCAGGACCTCCCCGAGTCTGGTGACTTCCTGGGCCCATCCACAGCGTCGTCGTCCTTCACCTGGACAGTGTGGCACAGGCAGAGAGCCCGGAAGAACAACTCCTCTCGCTCCTGAAACGGCATAGCCCAGGACAGATGTCCATGCCTCTGCCTGCAGTGACCATGGAGAGCAGGGACAGCCCGGCAGCTCACGCAGCAAATGAGGATGGCACTCCCTGGCAGGAACTGTGGGTGGCTGAGGCAGATGCCAAGAGGGACAGTGTCATGCCAAGCAGCCAGACAGGTCAGCACAAATACTCCTGAGCCTCCCTGGCTCGGGTGGCCTGTGCCCTGGCCCTGCAGATGGCCACACTCACCCCACGATGGCCCGTGTGTAAGTGTGTGCAAGGGAGAGGAAGCGTGTTTTGTGCGCCTGTGTGTCCTATGTGTGCCCCAGGCATGTGGAAGTGTAAGCGTGTGATGCACTCCTGGGTGTGTGGAAGTGTAAGTGTGTGGGTGTGCCCCTGGGCATGTGGGAGTGTAAGCGTATGAGTGTACCCCTGGGTGTGTGGGAGTGTAAGTGTGTAGGTGTGCCCCTGGGTGTGTGGAAGTGTAAGTGTGTGGGTGTTCCCCTGGGTGTGTGGCAGTGTAAGCGTGAGTATTCCCCTGGGTGTGGGAGTGTAAGCATGTGGGTGTGCCCCTGGGTGTGTGGGAGTGTAAGCATGTGGGTGTGCCCCTGGGTGTGTGGGAGTGTAAACGTGTGGGTGTGCCCCTGGGTGTGTGGGAGTGTAAACGTGTGGGTGTGCCCCCTGGGTGTGTGGGAGTGTAAACGTGTGGGTGTGCCCCTGGGCGTGTGGAAGTGTAAGTGTGTGGGTGTTCCCCTGGGTGTGTGGCAGTGTAAGCGTGAGTATTCCCCTGGGTGTGGGAGTGTAAGCGTGTGGGTGTGCCCCTGGGTGTGTGGGAGTGTAAGCGTGTGGGTGTGCCCCTGGGTGTGTGGGAGTGTAAACGTGTGGGTGTGCCCCTGGGTGTGTGGGAGTGTAAATGTGTGGGTGTGCCCCTGGGCGTGTGGCAGTGTAAGCGTGTGATGCACTCCTGGGTGTGTGGGAGTGTGAGCGTGTGGGTGTTCCCCTGGGCGTGTGGGAGTGTAAGTGTGTGATGTACTCCTGGGTGTGTGGGAGTGTAAACGTGTGGGTGTGCCCCTGGGTGTGTGGGAGTGTAAACGTGTGGGTGTGCCCCTGGGCGTGTGGCAGTGTAAGCGTGTGATGCACTCCTGGGTGTGTGGGAGTGTGAGCGTGTGGGTGTTCCCCTGGGCGTGTGGGAGTGTAAGTGTGTGATGTACTCCTGGGTGTGTGGGAGTGTAAGCGTGCATGTTTGCATGTGCTATGTGTGGGAGTTGACTGGGTTTGCACACATGCTGTGTGCTCACTAAGCTTTCGGTCTAGATCTCTCAGGCTTCCCTCTGAAGGACAGCACATGCTCAGGCAGCTGACAGCCTCTCAGCAAAGCCCACAGGGAATCCCTCTACTTGTGAATGAAGCTCGCACAGTCGCATATGTGGGCATTGCAGCTGCAGCCAGCGCCACCCGGAGGGGTGCCAGGTACTCACCCGGCCGCTGACACTGGGGGAGGAATCAATCATGTCGATGCCCGAGGAGTCGGGTAGCACCTGTCCGTTGCAGATGACGTGGGGGACATAGACATGGCCCTCGACGCAGCACTCCTTGAATTCCATATTGTTCTCCGTGAGTGTGCCTGTCTTGTCTGTGAACACGTACTCCACCTGCGGGAGGCACACACCTTGGAGATGAGTGGGAAGGCAGCAGCCACTGTGCCCTGGCCCCGCATCTGGCAGGTGACGCAAGGCAGGAGGGGCCCAGCTCACAGGAGCCGAGCAAAATGCAGCCCAGCTCCCCCGGGCACCTCTTGGTGGAGCTGGGGCTTCCTCCATTCAGATGGACGGCACAAGGGCCTATGACCAAAGGCCAGGCCAAGAGAGGACAGACTCCTGGTGATGTCCTGGACCTCAATGCCATGGGACATGGGGGGGCAGTCTGCCCCCAACACCCAGTCTTAGGAGAGGCAGGTGAGTGGGAGGTGAAGTCAGGGCACACAGGGTCAGGCAGCAGAGGGGAGCCCAGCCCGCACCCCCCCTTTCTGTGCCTTGCAGGAACGTGTTCTGGGAAACCTGTGGTAGGACTTGCCACTCCGTGGAAGGCTTGGTTCCAACAAATGAACTATAGGTACACGACTTGATCAGTCAGTCCCAATCCCTGCCATCCGGGCGTCTGCTCAACAGCCGCCCAGGGTGGCCCTGGGGAGGGCTGCACCTGCATCCGTGATGGTGGGCAATGATTGGCACCTGCCAGGTGGCCCTGCTTCCCATGGACCTCCGGATCCGACAGAAAACAGCAGGTGCTGAGCAGCTGAGTGGTCACCCTGCCCAGCTACAGCTAAGCAGCGAGGGCCTGGATGATGCACACTGCACTGGGAAGACCCACACCCCCAGCTGTCACCCTGCTACCGCTCACACCAGCTGCTCACACAAGCAAACAGGCCTGGGGAGGGAGGAGGCCTCCGGTGGCTCAGGGCCGGTGTGGACAGCACCCCTCACTCTGGGTCCTCCACCTGCTCCTAAGCTCCACCGTGGCCTGTCCTCAGGATTTTTGTCAGAACACCAAGGGATGTTCCCACTATCCCATCTGTGTGACACCCTCCACTCCTCACCCCTGCCCTGCTGAGCTCAACCCTGTTTGCCACCGCAGCAGAAGTCACAGCCCTGCCTCTTCCTGACCACTGTGAACGGCTCTAGCTGTAGACATGGGCTGGGAACGGCAGGAAGGCCCCTTAGGCTGAGAGATGCCAAGTGGACCTGCCTTTCCTGAGCCAGGATGGGCTGCACACGGATGAGGCAGTCGCTCTCAGATGCTGTGATGGCTGTCCCCTATCACCCCATTTCACAGCTGAGGATGTGCTGTGGCAATGAGGTGGCCTGCCGGAACTCACACCAGTCACTGCAGGGCGGGGTCTGCCTGTGGCATTCTGAACTCCCCGCACACCATATCATCAGAACTCTTACCAAGTCCAGGCCTGCCCCTCCTCAAAGCCAGGCCAGCCCGTCCGCTGCGGGGACACCCCGTCACTGCCAGGCCGGCCCATCCGCTGTGGGGACACCCTGTCATGGCCCGGGACAGAGCACAGAGCCTGTGCAGCTGGCACTTAACACGGTGATTGGCATTTCCATATTAGTCCCTCCTCCACTGAGAACACCTGTGGACCAGTTCCCATAAACTAGCCAAGAAGAGACCACATAGCAGCGCCAATGTTTGCTCCTGCCTATTACCTAACAGTCACGTTGGGAAAACCTCCAGGTGGCTCCTCAAGTGACTGAACTGATCCCCGGGGGACCCAGTTACACGGCACTCATTTCGTGGAACCCTGACGCCCAGACGGTGGTGGTGCAGGTGTCAGTAAACCACGAGAGGCCTCGGGCACACACCTGCCCAAGTTCTTCATTGAGATCAGACGTGTTCACCAGAGGCCCTTCGCCCGTCTCCTCGTCAAACATGTCCTCATCCCAGGTGATGAAGTAGGACCCGAGAAACTTCTGCATCTCCACTGTGACGTACATGGACACTGGGATGATGTAGTTGAAGAGGACCATGAAGGCCAGGAAGTCAGTGAAGGCCCTGAGGAACTGGAAAAGAAGGAGGTCAGCGCCTGCAACAAAGGTGTGTGTGAGGTGAGGGCCTGGGCACAGCGCCCTCTGCAGGCTACAGGAGGGTGTGAGGTCAGGGCCTGGGCACAGCGCCCTCTGCAGGCTACAGGAGGGTGTGAGGTCAGGGCCTGGGCACAGTGCCCTCTGCAGGCTACAGGAGGGTGTGAGGTCAGGGCCTGGGCACAGTGCCCTCTACAGGCTACAGGAGGGTGTGAGGTCAGGGCCTGGGCACAGTGCCCTCTACAGGCTACAGGAGGGTGTGAGGTCAGGGCCTGGGCACAGTGCCCTCTGCAGGCTACAGGAGGGTGTGAGGTGAGGGCCTGGGCACAGTGTCTTCTACAGCCACATGAGGGTGTGAGGTCAGGGCCTGGGCACAGTGCCCTCTGCAGGCTACAGGAGGGTGTGAGGTCAGGGCCTGGGCACAGTGCCCTCTGCAGGCTACATGAGGTCAGGGCCTGGGCACAGTGTCCTCTGCAGCCACATGAGGGTGTGAGGTCAGGGTCTGGGCACAGCGCCCTCTGCAGGCTACAGGAGGGTGTGAGGTCAGGGCCTGGGCACAGTGTCTTCTACAGCCACATGAGGGTGTGAGGTCAGGACCTGGGCACAGTGTCTTCTACAGCCACATGAGGGTGTGAGGTCAGGGCCTGGGCACAGTGCCCTCTGCAGCCACATGAGGGTGTGAGGTCAGGGCCTGGGCACAGTGCCCTCTGCAGGCTACAGGAGGGTGTGAGGTCAGGGCCTGGGCACAGTGCCCTCTACAGGCTACAGGAGGGTGTGAGGTCAGGGCCTGGGCACAGCGCCCTCTGCAGGCTACAGGAGGGTGTGAGGTCAGGGCCTGGGCACAGTGCCCTCTGCAGGCTACATGAGGTCAGGGCCTGGGCACAGTGTCCTCTGCAGCCACATGAGGGTGTGAGGTCAGTGTCTGGGCACAGCGCCCTCTGCAGGCTACAGGAGGGTGTGAGGTCAGGGCCTGGGCACAGTGTCTTCTACAGCTACATGAGGGTGTGAGGTCAGTGTCTGGGCACAGTGCCCTTTGCAGGCTACATGAGGTCAGGGCCTGGGCACAGTGTCCTCTACAGCCACATGAGGGTGTGAGGTCAGGACCTGGGCACAGCGCCCTCTGCAGGCAGAGGTGTCTTTGAGGCCCCCACTGTGGCTTTTTCCCTTGAATTATTACAAATACAACACAAACCCATTACTTCACAGTCAACAACTGTCACTTAGGACCCCTGTGAGCAGGTGTGTAAGGTGCCATCTCACGAAAGCCTGTGCTGGGAAGGTGCCTTGGAGAGCTGCCCAGGCATGCTGAGCACTCCAGCAGGTGCTCACAAAGTGTTAGTAAATCATGGCTCCGTTGCTCCACCCTCCACCCCACTGCAAATGGTACCCAGCAGGCGGCTCTTCCTACCAGATTCCTCTGGCGCTCGGCCTCGGTCTTCTGGTTGTACCAGGGCTCGTCGCGGAAGGGTGCACTCTGCCACACATACTTGAGCACCGTGTTGATGAGCGCCTTACTGATGAGGATGCACAGGTACACAACAAGGAACATGTTCATGGACCTGCAACGAGGGGCTGTGGGAGGACTGTGCCACTGCCTGGTCACCAGGAGCCTACAGTCCCTTCTTCCCTGTTGCAGGAGGGGTATGCCTACAACACGTCCATGAGCTGCTGTGGTAGGAAGGCAGACACACACTCACATATATCTGTGTGCACACACACCCACTGGCATGGCACTGCACAGGCTGCAGGGAACAAGGCCGAGAGGGTGGTCACCATGTGAGGGCTGGCAAGGAGATATCAGGTTCCCTGACCATCTCTGAACAACCAGAGTCACACCAACTACAGGGTGGCACAGCTGCTCTGCAAAGGAGGTGCCCTCAGCAGAGAGAGGCTGGCCTGGGCTGGGGGTCCCAGATACCAGCCTGGGCTCAGGGCTCCCAGACTCTGGCCTGGACTTGAGGTCAGGGACACAGGCCTGGGCAGGAGTTTGAGGCTCCCACACTTGCGGAGGTCTCACGGTCTGTTCCTGTAACCTGGCAGCCATAGACACCCTGGATCAAATCCTGTTACAGCTGCCCCTGCCCCAGCTGACCCAAGGTCCCATGACCATGCTTGCTCAGCGTGGCCAGGAATCCACTCCCATAAAGCCATGGGCCTTGCTCCTTGCTAAATTCTCTGGAAGTCACTGGTTTGTCCACTGGAAGGAGGTGTCACGTCAGCCAAGGGCCTGGAAACAGCCTGGGCCTGGGCCTTACTTCTCCACTGCAGACCTCTTCTGGGACTTGGACTGGTAGTTCAGAGCCATCTTGGTCTCCATGCCAGTGTAAATGGCAACACCTGCGGGGCAGAAGGCGTGTCATGAGGACAGGGCAGGCGCTGTGCCCAACCTGGGGGGGTTACTCATGGTGGGGAATCAGAGTGGACTTCAGCTGGCCTCCAGAACCCTGATCGGAGCCTGCTCATCAAGTGGCTGTTTCACTGGCAGGGCTCTCAGTGGGGCACCTGCATGTCTGTCATCTGTGACCCACCTCAAAGGGCAGGGACCAGCAAAGAAAGGACCTTCCCTGGGCACAGGGTCTGATGCTCTTGCTGCACCCTAGCACCCGACTCGTGGCTGTTCTGAGCTGCTGTTGCCCCCTGCCCTAGGTGGCCCAAGACCTGCGAGCAGAGCCTGGGAGAGGCCTGCATTGTGCAGCCGAGCCTGGGGCAGGTCACCACCATGCAGCCGAGCCTGGGGCAGGCCACGGCCGTGCAGCCGAGCCGGGGACAGGTCGCCACCATGCAGCCGAGCCTGGGGCAGGTCGCCACCATGCAGCCGAGCCTGGGGCAGGCCGCAGCTGTGCAGCCGAGCCTGGGACAGGCCACGGCCGTGCAGCCGAGCCGGGGACAGGTCGCCACCATGCAGCCGAGCCTGGGGCAGGTCGCCACCATGCAGCCGAGCCTGGGGCAGGCCGCAGCTGTGCAGCCGAGCCGGGGACAGGTCACCACCATGCAGCTGAGCCGGGGACAGGCCACAGCTGTGCAGCCGAGCTGGGGACAGGCCACGGCCATGCAGCTGAGCCAGAGGCAGGCCGCAGCTGTGCAGCCGAGCCCGGGACAGGCCGCAGCTGTGCAGCTGAGCTGGGGACAGGCCACCACCCCACAGCTGAACCTGGCTTCAGGCAGCTGCAGGACCCAGATCCAACCCCCGACCAGATTCCTACCAAAGATTTTCTCAGTGTTCTTTAGCGTGGCTCCTCTGAGAAGTAGGTTCTCTGATCCCAGTGGCCTGTGAGGACGAGGGGTGGGGGATCAGGAGCAGCAGGAAGAGGGGTGGCGGGCAGACCCAGACAGATGGGACAGACCTACTGCCCAGGTCCGAGTGAGCCAATGAGAATCCCACAAGTGGTAGGGGAACAGGTGCTCACAGGCAGGTGTGCCCATGCCTATGCATGGGCCACTGCCCAGTTGGGCCTGGCTGAGGCAGGGCCTCCCAGGAGGGCCTGTGGTGCTTGTCCATGTGAGGACAAGCAGGTGTCCTGGGCCTGGGAATTCCGCTGCAGCCCCTGTGTCACACCCACACATTGCCCCTTGAGGACACGTTTTGTACAATCATCAGGACTGGCTCATGTGTGCACACCTGTACTCACCCTGAACCCATGCCTGTCATAGTGGACGGGACCCTGGGCCCCAGGCAGGCGGCTGAGGGTGTGAGCACTCACCTCACCACGGGGTCATTGAGGTCACTGTAGATGTTGATGCGGCCCACAAACCTGGCAGAGAGGCACGTCACCTGGCGGCGCCCATACCCAACCCCAACGCCCACACTCCAGCACGTCCCACTTGGCCCCTCGGGGACCCCCATCCCAAGCAGCCGGCTCTGATGGCGGCTTTGAACTGAGGGCAGCACATCAAAGCTTAACCAGCTTCCGGACCAATGCTCTCCACCTGCAACCCACCAAGTGCACAAACAGTACACAACAGGCCCGATGCACCGGTTGGGGGGCCCTGCTGCAGTTCCCTGACTCAGCCTCCTGGGGCAGCAGGCTGGGGGCCCAGCTGTAAGTCCCCGACTTGGCCTCCTGGGGCAGCAGGCTGGGGGGCCCTGCCATAGGCCCCTGATCCGGCCTCCTGGGGCAGCAGGCTGGGGGCCCAGCTGTAAGCCCCCGACTTGGCCTCCTGGGGCAGCAGGCTGGGGGCCCTGCCATATGCCCCCTGACCTGGCCTCCTGGGGCAGCAGGCTGGGGGCCCAGCTGTAAGTCCCTGACTCGGCCTCCTGGGGCAGCAGGCTGGGGGGCCCTGCCATAAGCCCCCGACTTGGCCTCCTGGGGCAGCAGGCTGGGGGCCCAGCTGCAAGTCCCCGACTTGGCCTCCTGGGCAGCAGGCTGGGGGCCCAGCTGCAAGTCCCCGACTTGGCCTCCTGGGCAGCAGGCTGGGGGCCCAGCTGCAAGTCCCCGACTTGGCCTCCTGGGGCAGCAGGCTGGGGGCCCAGCTGTAAGTCCCCCGACTTGGCTTCCTGGGGCAGCAGGCTGGGGTGCCCAACCGCACATCCATGTTCCCAGAAGAGTGAGGATCACATGGCAATGGCCTGAGCTCCCGGGTCCCCCTTACTTGTAGAGGTCAGGCTGCGGCTGTTCACACTCGATGGTGGCCTGCAGCCCCCCAATCTCCTCCTCTGTGTGGAACCCCTTGGTGTCCTGGACGGCGTAGTGAGTCTGCAACGACATGGACAGACAGTGCTGCCTGCAGCTGGTATCTGCACAGTGTGGCAGCATGGGGCTCAGGCTCACTTGGGGGTGAGATGCACAGGAGGGAGGCAGGCACACACACACACACACGAGAGGCCCACAGTAGGACCGCTCACACACACACACACACACACACACACACACACGAGAGGCCCACAGTAGGACCGCTCACACACACACACACAAGGCCCACAGTAGGACCGCTCACACACACACACACACGAGAGGCCCACAGTAGGACCGCTCACACACACACACACGAGAGGCCCACAGTAGGACCGCTCACACACACACACACACACAAGGCCCACAGTAGGGCTCTCACACAAAATGCAGCATAGGAACTGCACAGGCAAGGTGTGGTACCTTATGGCTTGACTCCCCATCCAAGCTGGCCGTGGTGACATGGCAAGTCCCATCAGCTCGGTTGCTGGACAGGAAGATGAGGTCACAGGGAAAGGTCTCGTCCTCCTTGACCATGACGATGTCCCCCACCTACCAGACAGAGCCCAGCAGCAGCAGTGAGCCCTCGGGGCCGCAGCGTCCAGTCTCACTGGACGTAGGGGCCCATGGGCTTCGGGAGCCCCAGGAGGCTGCTGAGATGCCGGCAGCAGGCACTGCTGACATGGGGGCACTGCTGTTTGCAGGGAAGCCACAGCGGAGCGTGCTAACCGGGTCATCTCCACTCAGACCAGGACAGAGCTGAGCCATGGCCATGGTCACACTGGCCGAGCAGCTGGGGCTCTACACAAAGGCACACCCACATCTATACAGCACATGGGTCCCTCTTCACCCTGTCTCATCCTACACTTGGGTCTACACCACATACCATCCTACACTCATGTTTCAACTGCAGACGGGTCCCTGTTCACCCTACCCCATCCTATTCTTGTCACTGCCCTGGCTTGGAGCTTCAGATTTGTCCACACTGAGTCCACATCATGTGGACCTATGGAACGTGCAATTGCATGGCCCTTCGGAAGCCACATGGACAGGAGGGCTGCTGTCTACCCCTGGCGGCTGCTGGGCAGTGGCACTGTGGGGTGAGGCCAGCAGGGGACTGGGTGGGCAGCCGGGACCCAGGATGGATCCTTGTGGACTCGCTGCCCTGACGCGAGGGCATAGAGAAGGGAACTCGGCAGAGGATGCGGGTGCAGGGGTCCCCGGAGGGCAGACCTCTGACCAGAGGGGCCCTGTTCACCCCGAGAGGCTGACAGGGTGAAATACACGAGACTCGGGGAATCCCCCAGCTCCCTGCAGAGAACCCAGCCGGCCTCCAGGAGCACAGGCCAAGGGCTCCGTGGGTCTGCAGCCCAGAACCCGCGGGGGATGCCAGCCGGGGTGGGTGACACGCTCTGCACCGTGCCCCCTGGCCCCTCCCATGTTCCCAGGGGGGCCAGCTGCACCTGGGAACGCAGCTCTGTGTGTTTCAAAGGGAGACACCACGGCTGTGGATGGGGCCTGAGCTAGGACTGCAGGCGTCACACGGCCCGCAGAGCTGCCACGGGAGCACGACTCTCAGAGCGCCTCACCCGCAGCTTCCGGCTCTGCTTGCGCACCAGCTTGCCGTGCTGGATGAAGTGGACCGGGCACTGGTTCATGGCGTTGTCCGCTTTGTGGCGCAGCCAGTCTTCATAACCCTGAAGGGGGCGGGGGAGGGCAGCGGGAGGTGAAGGTTGGGGGCCAGGCTACGTCTGACTACATCTGCGCATGCCTGTCAACTGCGTTTTCTCACACCCTTCTCCCGGGCAGCCCTTGCAGCCTGGGCGGTTTGCAGGACACCCTGCTTCACTCCAGGACTCCCTCATGGCAACTGGCAACGGCCCTGTTGGGCACTTCTGGGCATGTCCAGGACACTCAGATTAATTCCTTTTTAAATTTTTTTCAAACAATTGATTGACCTTTTATTGGAAAGGCAGATTTACAGAGGGAAGAGAGACAGAAAGATCTTCCATCCACTGGTTCACTCCCCAGGTGACCTTAATGGCCAATTAAGCTGATCTGAAGCCAAGAACCAGGAGCCAGAACTTATTTCTGGGTCTCCCATGTAGGTGCAGGGTCCCAAGGCTTTGGGCCGTCCTCAACTGCTTTCCCAGGCCACAAGCAGGGAGCTGGGTGGGAAGGAGCAGCCAGGACAAGAACCAGCACCCATATGGGATCACGGTGCAAAGTGAGGATTTAGCCACTAGGCTACTGCGCCAGGCCCCTGAGATTAATTCCTTAAGGGCACACCTGGCTCAGCACCCTCATAGCCGTGCGTGCAGCCTGCCTGCCACCCACCCTTTCAGCAGCTGTGCCAGATCAGGGACACTGCTGTCTTCATGGTAGGTCAGTGGATACCACTGTCCTTAAGGTGGGTCAGGGACACTGCCATCCTTGTGTGTGAGTCAGGGGATACTGCTGTCCTCACTGTGGTCAGGGACACCACCGTCCTCGCGTGTGGGTCAGGGGACACCGCCATCCTCACTGTGGGTCAGGGGACACCGCCATCCTTACTGTGGGTCAGGGGACACTGCCGTCCTCATTGTGGGATCGCCTATAACACTGTTACTCACTTCTGCCTTTCCAGATTAGAAGTGAAAAGATAAAATCCATATCAAATAACTTCACTGTTCCCCAGTTTTGCATCCAGACGCACTCATGCTGAGAACCCGCTGGCCGTGCAGAAGCGGCCCTTGCAACCCTGGGCAGGCGTACAGCCCTGTGGCCACAGTCAGGCACCCACAGTCGCCTGATCAGCAGGACTCGGCCCAGCAGTGACATCAGAGGTTCTCAACTTGCAACTCCGCCCCAACAACAGTCCAGATCGCGCACTGAGACGCCTGCAGCCGATGGGGGACTATGGCTCAGACACAACTGGGAATAAAGGCCAAGAAAGCACGTGGGAAACGAACAGGATGTGAAGACGACCTGCTGTGGAGGAAGCGGAGGGAACTGCAAACACACGCTCCCAGAGACATGGAGAACACGGGGTGGGGCGGGACCTGGGGGATCTGCCAAACCTACGCTCCGCCCCCGACGACACTCTGCAAGTCCCTCGTGGACGCTAGAGCAAGCTGACTCCCAGGCGTGGACACAAAATAATGAAACTGTCTGCTTTGTGTGTGTGTGTGTGACTGTGTGTGACGCTCTCTGCTCTGTGGTGTGTGTGAGTGTCGCCACGTCTCACAAGGCCCTGACACAACTATACGCATAAGCAGCGTTGCTCACAAGAACCATCACATGGACGCATCTCAAAGGTCCAGCCGATGCAGCAGTGTCCATGTGCAAGATGGACAGAGTGGGCACTGCTGCCGTGTGGACGCACCAGGAACGCAGAGCCCACTGCGAGGCTGGGTTAAGTGCTGTTCAAGCTGCTCTGAACAAGCCCTGGGGGAGCGTCCCACAGCCAGCCCCAGCCTGCTGCCCCTGAAGGACAGGACAGTACCACGGCAACAGACAACGCTCCTCCCCACTCCGCAAAGCCCTTACCTGCTTGATGGCGGTGACAGTGATGACGAAAAACAGGGGAAGCCCGCTGGTCACGGGACTGGTGGGCGTGTCGATAATTAGCTGTGAAGAGAGAACACCACGCTGCTGTGCCCGCAGAGCTGGTGCCTCACGCTCCCCTGCCCGGGCAGTGAGCAGGGCAGGAGGACACCACGTTGCTGTGCCCATGGGGCTGGTGCCTCATGCTCCCCTGCCCGGGCAGTGAGCAGGGCAGGAGGACACCAAGCTGCTGTGCCCACGGGGCTGGTGCCTCACGCTCCCCTGCCCGGGCAGTGAGCAGGGCAGGAGGACACCACGCTGCTGTGCCCACGGGGCTGGTGCCTCACGCTCCACTGCCCGGGCAGTGAGCAGGGCAGGAGGACACCACGCTGCTGTGCCCACGGGGCTGGTGCCTCATGCTCCCCTGCCCGGGCAGTGAGCAGGGCAGGAGGACACCACGCTGCTGTGCCCGCGCCCATGCCAAGAGCCCGGCTCTGTTACAGGGAAACTCCAGCGAGCCGCTGACTCTGCTGTCACACACTGCGTTCCTGGCGTGATTCAACGTTGGGGAAATTTAAAAAGTCCTTCTGCACGTCTGACACACCGCTCCTCTGGTCACTCCCTCGGGCAGGGCAGAGGCAAGGCCGGCCAGGGCCCCACAGACCCACACACCGAGCCCTCCCTGACGTCTCAGCTTAGACAGGCCTCAGACAGGGCGGCATGTCTGCCCCCGACATAAAGGACCCGCACAAGCCACATGTCATTGAGACAGACGCGTCACTCCATGGACCTCCATCAGCCGAGACAGACTGGCCAGTCTTACCTGCACCAGAAATATGATCAGAAAGTAGAAGTTGGCAATTCTTCTGAACTGCTCGAACAAGTTCTTGGGTATGAAGTTCCAGAACGTGTACTGCAGCAAAGGAGGACAAAGGCATATAGCTTCGGTCAGACGCGCCTTCCTGAGGTGCCACAGGGAGTGCGGGAGCGCCAGCACAGCGTGCTCGCTGCCAGCTCAGAACGGGTGCCCTGCGCCTGGCACTGCTCTCCCACACGCCAAGCAGGCCACAAGTTGGTACTCCCAAGGTGGCCTTCCTGAGCCAGGCCCTCCGATGCAGAGAGCAGCAGAGTCCTCCCCTCTTGGAGACCAGCTGTACTTAGGGGAGGACAGTGCTGCCCGTGCCTGGCAGACGCACTTCACCTGCCGCGGCCACTGGGTCTGAAGGCAGCCTTTGCCTGAGGATGCTGGCGGGGCCTTCTGCAGGGCAAGCTATCCTGGGCCTCCTTGTGCACCTGCGGCACCCCAGGCTGGCCTCGGGCCAGTGCCAGCCAAGCCCTCACACAGAATGCCAGGGTGGCTGACAGCTGAGGTCTGGCACCCGCTGGCACAGCCCTAACTGCCCAACACACTCTAATTCTGGCTTTCCTGCAAACCTGAGAAACAAGCTCGTGCCTCTCAAATGGGTCCAAGTGAAAAGGTCCATTACCCTGCCAGAGGCATTACAGAATGAGGCACACACCGGCTCTGTCAGAGGCTGGCATCGAACCCGCTTCCATTCCTCACCCATCTCCTAGACAACACCAACTCCCAGCGGCTCTGTGGCTGTGGTCCCGCCTGGCACTAAGGCACACTCAGTTACCACATGAATCCATCAAAAATCCCCAAATTCCTGAAGGTGTCACTCAGCGGCCAGGTCCCACAGAGGGGAGGCCCGTGGTGCAGACCGGGGGCCCACCCTCCCCGTCAGGGGCCAGGTCCCAGAGGGAGATCCCGCCAGGGTCTGTCAGGGGGCCCACCCTCCCCGTCAGGGGCCAGGTCCCACAGAGGGCAGGCTCGTGGTGCAGACCGGGGGCCCACCGTCCCCGTCAGGGGCCAGGTCCCAGAGGGAGATCCCGCCAGGGCCTGTCAGGGGGCCGCCAGCCCTCTACCAGCTCCCTCCTCATGTGCACCTGGAGCTGAGTGTGGTGGCACCATGATGGAGGAGGTGGCACGTGGTTAACACACTGCCTGGGGTACCCACAGCCAGTCAGAGCTGCTTCCACTTCTGGGAATTGGCCTCTGCAATGAACCTGGGAACCCCATGTTCCATGTGCAAGTGCACACGGCTAGGAGCCCAGCCTCTTGACTGCTGGTATGGGCCCCCCCACAGGGGAGAGGGGAGAGCTGGGCCCTCAGTGCCCACACCCCTACTGAGGCAGAGCCTGGAAACCAGGGCTCAGCAGCCAGATGCAGCAGCCACGGTGTTTGGTTACTCCCCACAACCCCACATGGGGCTTTGTGAAGGAGCCAAGAGCCCCACGATGGACTCAATGTGCCAGGACAGGCCACACTGCTGCCATACAGGGACTGGGCCTTCCCCATGCTTCCCTGAGCACAACTCTGTCCACGGGGAAGCTCCGTGCCTGCAGGGGGCGCCAGCGGGAGGGCCGTGAGTGCACCATCCATCCACCACACAGTCTACACCACCACACAGTGACACCATCCAGTCTACACTAGCACATACGGTGACATCAGTAGGTCTACCCGCATGCCGGTGTACATGTGTATGGTGTGGAGTCTCCCTTTAGAGACCTACACCCCAGGCCTGACTTGAGAGGCAGGGCTGTGTCCAGGACAGGATGGCTAATGCCTTGCGAAGGAGCCACATCCTTCCTGGTGAGTGTCTGACTCACCTTGGAGGAGACGATCCTGTTGTCTGGGTATCTCTGTGGGATGTAAGCCTCGGCACCGGGAGGGGGCTCCCTGTGCCCCACATAGATGGTCCGGCTGTCCACCCAGCTCTCCTCTCCGGCACACTGTGAGGGCAAACACAGGGTCATCGGCGGGCCTGCGTAACTGCACGTGGCAAGGCTGAACACATGCTGGGAACGGGGAGACCAGGCCCACCAGACCTCAGGCTGCAGGTCCGCAGCTCGTGCTGCTGAGTGTCGGGGCAAACGCACTGGGAGTGTCACTTGACAGAACAGCAGAGTGCACCTGGCAACCTCCCCAGGAACGATGCGGGGGTGGGGTGCACCCTTAGTGAAGCAGCCAGGAAACCGGGCCCACGGGAGCAGGCGACAGAGGCCGCGGTCCCCACACTGCTGCTTGTTCTCCCGTTCTCTGTCAGGAACCTCTCCATGGCCCAGCCCCACTACCAGGAGCCATCTTCCCAGCTCTAAGGGCTTCAGCTGGCCCTGACCCATGTTAATGCAGCCACCTCCTTTGCTAATGGCCCTGCTTTGGGGACAGGGTCTGTCCCCATGTTCAACCTGCCCCTGTAGTAGTAGCAGCAGCCACACAGCTGCCTCCACCACTCCGTTCGGGACAGTGAGTACCTGCACCACCTCTGAGGCCCAGCAAGGAGCAAGGTGCGGTCACAGTCCCTCTGAGGCCCAGCAACGAGCAAGGTGCGGTCACAGTCCCTCTGAGGCCCAGCAACAAGCACCGTGGGGTCACAGTCCACTCCTGTGGGTAGCCCAGCACCGACCTTCCACTCTGACACCAACATCGACCCCTCTCCTCTTTGTCCTGGGTGAGTTTTTCCCAGAAATAAACAGAGATCTCTACACAAATCACATGAAAGCATTTCCTTCTTACAGTCTGGGCTATGGATGAGTAAAGGGGTTGGGGGGTCACCTCCAGTATGAGAGCTGGGGACCACGGCCTCCAGCGGACCCGACACCAGGGGGCGCCCCACAGCTCCAGGAATTCCAGTGCAGTGGGCAGCATGGGGTCAGCACCCAGGGCTCTGAGCCACAGGCAGTGCCTGGGGGCCGCAGGGCACCATCTGCCCCCGCCCCCCCCTTCACTTCTCCAGCAGACACCCTGGAAGGTCCCCTGCGGCCCCCTACTACGCTCCTTGGCCCCTGAGTGACGAGACCCTCGGCACCCCCAGGCCTCCCACCAGCACACGGCTCAGGAAGTGGAGGGAGATGGGCAGGGACTATCTCACCTGCCAAGCTTCTCAGTGGCCTGGGGCAGCCCGAGGGCAGTCTGGCCAGTTAGACCGGACAGGGCAGTGAGAATAAAAGGCCATTCATGCAGCCTCACCCGGGGGCTGAAGGCCTGCAGTATGTGACTGCGCCCTGAGGTACAATGCGCATTTTAAATCAGGACCCATGGTCCCCACATAACCACGGGGACAGGAAACCCTTCCAGTATAAGACAGCCTGAGCTGTCCTGTTTAGTCCCAGGCCCAAGGAAAGGAGGACAGAGGTCGGAGCAGAGGGGCAGAAAGCAGCCTGCCAGGCAAACGCTGCAGGCCTTGGTCGAGGACGCTGGATGCAGTGGCCCGGACACAGGGGTGCTGTATGCACCCTCCCCCTCCCCCAGTGCACCGGGCTCGGTTCCCACCCTGCCGTGACAAGGCTGTACCAACTCGGACCCTTGTACCTCAGAGCCACCTGCGGTCTCCAAGGTTGGGCTGCACCCCCGGTCTGTATCCCCAGCCCTGCCCACCTCTTCCTCCTGCTGGCTGTCACGGCCCACTGCACTTGGAGCTAGGGGCTGGGGTCCGGATGTGTGCGATTTACGGGGCCTCAGCTTCAGCCTCCCAAGAACAACAGCGGCTGGACTGGGGTCTGTGGATGGGTCCATAGTCCGGCACGTCCTCAGCCATGAGCGACAGGGGCAGGAGACACACATACGACCCTCCTCTGGGGTGAAGCAGCGACCCTGCACTTTCCCAGGACACCCACCAAGCCCACTTTGCCCTTTAACCCACAGGTCAAGTTTCCTAGGAAAATGGGAATCCAGGCATGTGACTGACAGCTGTCAGTCACCAAGGTCAGCCGTGAGACTCATGGCCATGGGACAGGTGAACATCCCCCAGTTCCCTCAGAGTAGGAGCCCCCACCAAGTAGCACGGGTGGCCGGGTCCCCCATGGTAGGCGGCCATCCCAGAGCCCAGGCTGTGGGGGGCTCCTCTGCATCTCCCCAACTCTGAGGCAGTGGAGGCTCCGACGGGAAGATCATAGCTGGCTTGACAACCTGCGAAGCCAAGCAGGTGTTGGCAGGTCAGGGCAACCCCACAAGCAGACTTGAGCACTATTTGCTGTCCTAGCTCTGGCAAAACCGGGGTCACAGCCCTCCCAGGCACCCGCGTCCCTGGGCTGCCGTTCTGCCATCATTTGTAAGACTTATTTACTTATTAGATTTACAGAGGGATGGAGAGACAGAGATCTTCCTCGGCTGCCAGGAGCCAGGAGCCTCCCTGGGACTCCCAATGGGCACAGGGACCCAAGACGTGGGCCATCCTCTGTTGCTCTCCCAGGCCACCAGCAGGGAGCTGAATGTCCCACCCCTGGGGCACAGGGCTGGGACAGGGTTGGCCCTCTCCTGGCCCGGGTTGGGGTGGAGAAAGTGCGACCTCCAGACGCTGCCTCCCCAGATCTGACACTCTCCGTGCATGAAGGCTACACCGAGGGAAGGCGGTTCTGCGACTTCACGCTCCGTATTCTCCGTGTCTGCAGGGCACTGTCCTGGGAGAGCGGCACGCGGCATGTCCACTCACCTGGAGACTGGGGACAGCTCATTTCCAACCCAGCAGAAATAGAGGCCTCCCACCACTTCCAACAGTAGAGTCCTAAGTCAGGCAGAACTTAGCAGGTCCCTTTGTCCTGCCCATGACACAGGCGTGACAGCCAGGACCTGCTGTGGCCACACAGGTGTGACACGGACATGCCAACCACACAGGTGTGACACGGCCATGCCAACCACACAGGCATGACAGCCAGGAGACCTGCTGTGGCCACAAAGGCGTGACACGGCCATGCCAACCACACAGGTGTGACAGCCAGGACCTGCCGTGGCCACTGAGGAGGGCCGCAGTCCACGGTCATCCTCTTGTCTCAGGGGCAGAAAAGAGGATGTTGTTTCATTTCACTTGTCCTTGTCTGCAGGCTTGGGGATAAAAGATGGGAACCTGAACACTGTCCTTAACAACGCCCGCCCTCTCATGGGCCAGCACCTCCCCAGGAGCCTGTGATGGGCTGCTGTGCGGGCAGGGCCTACACACACACAGAGTCACCTGTCCCCAGGTTGCACGCTGGTGGCTGCAGCAGGGTCAGGAATGCCCTGCTCCTATAACGGCTGAGTGGAACCAGATACTGACAGGCGTGTCTACAGCTGGGGGAAGGACTGGATCCCATGGACGTCCACACACACCGTGCCCCCTCCAGGGCAGCCCCAGGGTCTGCCACAGAGACTGAGCCTTGTGAGGCATACGCAAGCCCTACAGACATCTGCACATCACATGGGATGAGGTGGGGCCCACAAGAGCCCTGATGATGCCGTCACGGACCGGCAGGGACCAACACGGATCCACACAGACCCGCCCGGATCCACACGGACCAACACAGATCGACAAAGCTCCACACAGATCCACATGGACCAAAACAGATCAACAGGCTGTGTGCACCTGGCCTCCAGGGAGCCTCACGGGACTGACAGACCCACACAGACCTGCAGAGGGGCTCAGAGGTGCCGCTCTGCAGGGGTGGGGCTCAAGAGCGCCTGGCTGAGGAAGAGACGCCAGCACAGAGCTCCAGACAGCAGGCTTCCATGTGCAGGCAATGTCCACGCAGGTACAACCACAGGACAGGAACGGGAGTGGGAGAGGCTGAGGAGCAGGTGCAGGAAGTGACCGGTGAAGGAAACACCTGCAGCTATTTCCAGTATGCAGCATCTCACAACGGGTACTTGAGGGCAGAGTGCTCCAAAGGCCGGCGCCCGGCAGGGGCAACTCAGAGGACAGGGTGTGTCCGGGCTCTGCACCCTGTGTCCTGGCCATGGTGGACACACCTGCCCGTGCCACTGACCAGTAAAGCCAAAAGCAATGGGCATGGCAAGTGCAGTGGAGACTCGGCCAGCACTCCAGCAAGGGACGACGGCTCCGGCTGGGACGCGCGGCAACCCTCGCCCGGTGCCCACCTCGGCCACTGCGTGTGCAGGCTGGGTTACGGTAAAGGGCAGGAGGAAGCGCACTAGGGTGGAGATGCTTAACCAGGAGCCTGGAAATCAATTGCAGCTGGCGTCAGTCGCTAATGGGAGTTTAGAATTTCAGCTGAAACCAATAGAAGCGGCTGAGGGAGAGCCGTGGCACAGACAGCACCCACATGTGCCAAGCCAGGGAGCCCAGTGGGCGTTGCAGGCCTTGGGCCTGGGCTGAGCGTGCCCCTGGCAGGGGTTCCGTGACCAAGTGCTGCTCTGTCCTGGCATGTTTCTACTGGGGGTGGTTGGTTTCCCCAGGTCTCCTAGACAGAGAGAGAGAGAGAAGACAGGGGTCTCCTACCCCCTCAAATGCCAGCTGCAGCCAAGGCCAGGCAGGCCGATCCAGGAGGCTGGTGCTCAAAGAGGGTCCCGCATGCGCCGTCGCCCAGGAAACTAATGCAACCCAGGTCCTCTGACATGGGATGCAGGCACCAGCCACCTGCTGCCCAGGCATCCCCCTTGCCTATCTCTGAAAGTGCCCAGTGGCCCAGCCTGCCAGGAGCACCAGGCAGAGTCTGTGCAATGAGCTGCTGACTGGCTCTGGCCTACGGGTGCGGAGAGCCCAGGAACTCAGGGTTCCAGTTTGCAGGGGGTCCTTACATCCCACACGAGAGCCCTGGCTGGCATGGGAAACTCGGCACTGCTCACACCAAGCCACGTGCAGCGGCAGGTGGTGGTGGTGCCGGAGTTAAGCCCCAGCCCGGCTGTTATGGCTGTTTGAGCAGGGAGCCGAGGGCCAGGAGCCAAAAGCTTCCTTCATCCTGTTTTTCAAGTAAGGGCAGTAAAAAAGCTTCAAAAATGATACTAACAGATCCTGAGACCAAGCACTCCTCTGCGGAGGTCAGCAGAGTCCATGGAGGCCTCGGACACAGGCCTAACCTGCACCAGCGTCCTGCAGGCACCCCCTTCCCGGCATCGTGTGGTTGCCCATCTTCCTGTGACTTCCTGTCTGCACACGACACTGAGACATGATTACGAAGTGTGTTGATGACACAGCAAATGCTCTCAGCATGAGAACCATACGTGGAAGGGTCTTCCATGGTTGTCACGCAGGCTGGACACGCTCCGCCCTGGCCCTGCCATGTGTACACCCATCTATCCTGAACTGGGGCTGGCTGTATTTCAAACAGGAGGCCACAGGAGCCTAGGAATAGGGACAGGGAGCGGTGCAGCCCCCAGGTCCTTGCCCTTGGCCACGGTAGGTGTGGCCTGCAGTGTTCTCCTGCTGAGTCACATGCTGTGGACTGGAGCACTCCAGAGCTCTCTTCCCCCTGCAGGAAGCGCCCAAGAGCGCAGCGCCTGCTTGCGTGCCTGAGCCGCACCCTGGGCCAAGGGCGGTTGTGCAACCAGCCTGGTCTACTGGACGGGGTGGCCTCCTGTGCCCGAGAGGGTGCTCTGGAATGAGGTCTGGACCAGGGCTGCGTGGTGGAAAACAGGCAGGAAGTGGCAGGAGGGACACAGGCACGCACAGGGTCCACTCCGTGCTCAGCCTCTGACCCCTCCAGCTCCTGGGGCAGCCAGGAGGCACGGCAGGAAAGACCCAGGCATGCCACACCACCCACATCTCAACTTCTGCCCTCACGCTCTGAAACTTGATCAAAATCATTCCATGGGGCAGGTGTATCTTCCTCCTCCAGCATCCCATGTGGGCACTGGTTCAAGTCCCAGCTGCTCTACTTCCCATCAGGCTCCCCGCCTGTGGCCTGGGAAAGCAGCAGAGGACGGCCCAGGATCTTGGGACCCTGCACCTGCGTGGGAGACCCAGAAGAGGCTCTGGGCTCCTGGCTTTGGCTAGCCTGGCCCAGCCACTGTGGCCATCTGGGGAGTGAACCAGCAAACACAAGACATCATCGTCACTGTGTCTCTGTAGCCGTCACTTTCAATTAAATAAATACATTTTGAAAACAAACTTCCATGGAATGTGTCATCTGAGCATGACTGTTTCACAGCAATGGAACTTCACCAGTGAGGATATGCAGGATTGGGCGACGTGACAATGACCACAGCTGCCGGGTCTGGCTCCTGGGGCACCCGAGTGACCCAGGCAGTGAGGCTGCTGGGTGCTGTCCCGACCGCTGCCAGCGCAGAGATGGCTCCAAGTCAGGGCTTGCTGACACAGGTGCTCGTCGTCTCGGTGGTCCATGGTCCCTGAGCAGCCTCAGGCCTCCCTCAGCCCCACACAGACCCTTGGAGCGCACTCCTGCAGCCGACAGTGCAGTGGGGTCTGGCCCGCAGCCAACACCTGGCCGGCTTTGGCCCAGGCTCCAGAGGGCTCTTTACAAAGGAGAGCAGAGCAGGGAGACAGTGAGGAGGCTGCTCCCCCCAAAGCCACCCGGGCAGTCAGAGTGAGACTCGCAGAACAGGAGGGCATGAGCTGGTTCTGAAGTCATGCCTTCAAGTAAACACAACTCACATGACTGGCGACAGATGGGCTGGGGTCCCTGAATGAGTGTCCCAGATGCCTGGGCCTTGCCAGTGCAGCCCGCTATCCAGGCTTGTCGGCACTTCTGCGGCATTTATCGCCACAGCTCACAAGATTAGGAGGGCTTGTCGGCTGGGCACACCCACGCTGGTTCCTCCCGCCCTTAGCCCTGCCGGGCACCGGCAGCTCCTCCCTCCCAGTGAGGCCTGTGCTGAGCCTGCGGCCACCTTAGGCACTGGGATCCTGGGGAGCTAGTGCACGCAGCATAGCAGATGGGTCACTCACTGCTTGCTTTCCACTGCACACACTTTTTGTTTCTCAATGAAAAACAGGAATTGGCACTGTGGTATGGCAGTAAAGCCTCTGCCTGCAGGGCCAGCCTCCCCTGTGGGCACCAGCTTGTGTCCTGGCTGCTTTACTTCCCATCCAGCTCCCTGCTTGTGGCCTGGGAAAGCAGTACAGGACGGCCCAAAGCCTTGGGACCCAGCACACATGTGGGAGACCCAGGCCAGGCACCATGGTCACCCGTGGAGTAGGTGGCAGGGACCCAGTCTGCTCCGAGTCCCTGCTCTACATACAAGGGCAATGGACAGACTCAGAGCTCAGATCGCAGGGAGGCAGTGAAACCACAGGGGTGGCACATGTTTCTTCACTTCCAACATAACTTAATTTGTTTACGTAATTTTGTACTTAATCATGGCTCCAACACTGCAGGGCATTTAAAAGGGGCTGGTGCCAGGGCCTCGGCCCAACTCCATGGCCACCTCGCCACTGCCCTAGGCTCAGACCCATCCTCCCCTGCAGGGGCTGTGACCCAGCTCTGGATAAAATGCGTAAGAGCACAGGAGCCGCACCTGCCCATGCCCACACGGCAGTGAGGCCGGAGTCGGCACATCACACTCCCCGACACAGGCAGGAGAGATGGGCCCTGCCAGCAAAACCCGTGGGGATCCAGTAAGCGAGTTTTCTGTTTACAAAATGAAAGCTGCCTGTGTCTGCAGTCGGTGCACAGACCCAACACAGGGGCTTTGTCCTGGCAGGGTCCCTTCCCCCACACCCCGGCAGCCAGAGGCAGCTCATCTCCAGGAACCCTGCGAGCTTGCGACACCAAGAGTGCTGCGGTGGTTCCTCATATCCGCCCAACCACCCACGGGCGTGTGCTCCTCCAGGGGCAGGTGCTTGCTGAGTTGTGAAATCAGAGTTCTGAAGTGTGATCAGTCATTAAGCCTGCTCACGGGTCTCTAATCATCTAAGCCAGGAAACTGTCAGAGCCCACAATGCAATGGATACATTGTAACCTGACACCCACTTCTCTGTAGCAATCTTTTCCTGTTAGGTGGAGATGAGGACCTGCCCCACTTGTGGGGGCTGTGGGGAGGGGGCTAGGAGGTGACAACGCTGAGTACTGGGGAGGAGGAGGGGGCGGGGAGTGGCAGCCATGATGCCCCAACAGCCCTCCTGGGCTGGAGCCCTTTGAACACCCTGCCTGAAGGAGTGGACCCGTCTCGTCCCGTGTAGCCCACAAGACACTCAAGAAACTAGTCAGTGCTGTGGGCACCCCCACCTCTCCTGATGCCTCCACCCTGTCCACACAGAATCAGCTTGGGAGGTTAAACCTCACCTCTGCTCTGTTTCTGGCTTCAGTAAGAACACTTCAAGGCAGTAAAGACGCAGTACTAGCCGTGAGCACTGGGCCTCGTGGTTAGGAGCTCCATCCTGGACGGTGCACTGTGGCCTCCCGGCTCTGCCTGCCAACCCATCCTGGATGGTGCACTGTGGCCTCCCGGCACTGCCTGCCAAGCCCAGTCACAGCAGGTGTGTGGGGAATGCCCATCTGGGTGCACTCTCTCTCTGTACCTTTTCATTTTACAAACAAGACAGACAATAACTGAGATGCTGAACACACAGGCACTGGGGTTCCCTGGGCCTCCTTCTATGAGCCGAGCACCTTGAAGGAAGGGTCTCTGGCTTGTGCGTCATTTAGCCCTCCACACTGAAGACGGGGGGCAGGGAGGGCACGGGAGTGTGGGGAAGAGAGGACCCCTCCCCCACGGGCTAAGACCTGTGCAGAGACCTGGGCTCAGTGTCTTCAGTTGGCATGGTGTGCGCAACCCTCCAATGCACCTGCCTGTTGGCATCTCCCGGTCTTCAACACTTAACAAGTTACAACTTGCTGGGGTCCGAGCAGTGAGTGTGGATGACACGAGGGTGTGAAGACAACAGCTCCCCTGCTTGGCAGGGCCCGGGGGAGCTTCCAGCTGTTTGGCAAGGCCCGGCGGATGTCTCTCTGACCACCTTGACACAGTCTTACCACCTTTTTGCATGGAAACTCAAGCACCCTACTAAGAATTCTGTGATCTATTGAGGCATTGTTTGCCCCTGTGAGATGGCTTTTGCCACCAATGTGAGCTTTAGAGTTCATGTGATTGATAATGTCTTGGTGAGTGGGCCTTTAACTGTGCACAGGAGTACAATTAAATCCATGCCATTTCTGGATACCTTATTGTGTACCTACCTATTGCCCTGAAATCGGGCCTAGACATATAGTGTGCCTTCTGGGAAATGGCTTAATAAGAATTTTACAAAGTAGTGGAAGTGATGGGAGAGCTGAAACTGCTACGGCAATAAATACAGTTATTGTTATCTCAAAGGCTAGCCTGTCTTTGCAATTTTTTTGAGCACAGAAAATGTAACTGTTTTAGCCACTTTTATAACTTTTAGCTAGAGGAATTAAGGATGCTTTATTAAGAAAAATGCTTTTGATTATTGTTTCATTGTTTATGGGGTTGTAGAGTCTGTAGTTGTAGAGGGATTCTATATTTGAAATTTCTGTTTTGGATTTTAGGTTTTTTCCCTTGTAACCTATTTTCCCATTAAATGATGGGTAAATTGTAGAAGTAGAAATGTGGTAGGAATGTACTACTAATTAGCAGGTAAACTCATGTGCCTTGGCCTTGGAGTCCTCGCTGCTCCATGGCTACTGTTGAAGAATTAATAATGGCTTGCTTTGAAGAATACGAGTACAGTATTTTGCAGAATTATCTTTTGGGACACCTGCTTAGCCTTGAAGTGCAGACGGAGTGACCAAATGTCTGTACATGCCCCCTTAGTCTTGAAGTAAAAACAGAATAATTAGTTGCTTGTGCAGAAGCTTGTGAGATGTTTGAGTAAATAAAAAGGACAGCTTTTTCTTGGGCTATGGTGAGAACGCACCAAGTGTCAGTGTCTGTGTCTTTCTTTATCGCCGACTCCACACACCCTTCCTGATCTCCGAACTCGGCTGGAGCTGGACTCCGGCAACAACTATTTCCAGAAACTTCTCATGCCTTTGACTGAGGCTGGGTTTACTCTGAATGTCAACTCAGGACACAGTTCCTGGACAGGGCAAGACTCAAAGCTCAGCATCCTTCGATTGCAGATCCAGAAGTGATATGACAATTGGCCCTATCACCCACGTGCAGACCTGCACCCACTGACGCCCACGTGGAGACCTGCAGCGACGCCCACGTGGAGACCTGCACTGACGCCCACTGATGCCCACGTGGAGACCTGCACCCACTGACGCCCACAGGGAGACCTGCACCCACTGACGCCCACGGGGAGACCTGCACCGACGCCCACGGGGAGACCTGCACCGACGCCCACGTGGAGACCTGCACCGACGCCCACGTGGAGACCTGCACCGACGCCCACGTGGAGACCTGCACCGACGCCCACGGGGAGACCTGCACCGACGCCCACGGGGAGACCTGCACCGACGCCCACGGGGAGACCTGCACTGACGCCCACGGGGAGACCTGCACTGACGCCCATGGGGAGACCTACACTGACGCCCCGGGACCACTGGATAAACCGCTGCCAGGGATGCTGCCTGCCTCGGCACACATGACCCTGTATGTTAGAGGAGGGTGATGGCATCAGAGCATGCTGCCAGCCCCAGTGTCCTTCCCATGCTCTGCCAGCATCGCCCCCCACGCACACTCTTCTCGCAGCCCCTGCTGGTTGCTCCGTCAAGGCCCTGCAAGCAGCCCCGTGCCTAACGGTCTGGAGAAGAAGCAGATAGACAGAGCCCGGGGGGCAGGCACGGTCAGCACACGTCTGCACAGCCTCCTCGCTGCTCCCCCTACTAATATAGGGGCAGCAGAGTCCAGGACCATCCTAACAGTGTGGACATGACCCTGGCACATACCAGGTCACCCAAGCCCAGCAGCGTCCAGGTCCGAGTGAGGGTGGGAGGTCACTCCCAGACAGCAGCCCTCTGGGCCATGGCCCGCTGTTCCCCATAGGAGCTCTCCAAGCCCACCCAGTCTCCACGTGGTCAGCACCATGTCCGAACAAAAGTCAAAACCAAGATATGCATGCTCACAGCTCACCCATGTGCCGAACCCAACGAATGACCGCCCCCACTCAGTTGTGCAACCTTGGGCCACCTGCACCAAGAGCTGCCACGGAGAGTGAGGCCTGTAGACACGCCCTCCTGTAGGCCGGGGGCAGCCAGGGCAGCGCGAGGGCAGAGCAAGCACAGCCACCCCCATCAAGGTGGCCCGGCTCTGTGTCCCACAGCCAGGGAGCTCAGGCGCCTGGGGCCACTGCAGGCTGCTCACACCAGGTGGGGACTCTACCACCCCCAAGCTTGGGCTGTGGGACACAGGATGGCTGCCAGGGCTGTGGGAGCCCAGCTGGACGGAGGTGATGCCCACTGGGAGCCAGCTTCCTGCCTTCCAAGAGCACCGCACATGGGGCAGCTCAGGGCTGCTGCTCCTGCCCAAACCCGCCTCCTATATACCTGCGGGCCAGGTGGGCCCTCTGACCTGGCTCTGCAGCCCACAACACCTGGGGCACGGACCTTGGCCCACCACGTCGCCACCTGAGAACCAGAGCTCCGTGGGAACATCCCAACTGCTTGGGGCTCTGGCCTCTGGGGTAGCTCGGACCAGGAAGTACTGCAGTGGGTCGGGCCAGGAGGCAGGTATGAAAACATCGCTGAAACGTGAGCTCCCTGAGAAGTAGGGACCTGCTCCCAAGGCAGGGGACCTGTCTGTCTGCCTCCTCTGTGACACGTCTGCCGTCATCTCTGGCACAAGGGACAAAACCAGAGGGTGCCGGGTCATGACTGACCGGCCTGCAGTGTTCTAGCCCCAAACCACAGAAACCATGAGCAGAGACCCCAGTGCCCTCCCAGCTCTGCTGCCACAAGGGACACACGGCAGCAGCCTCTCAGAGGGTTCCAGCTGCCTGGCGTCTGAGCCACCTGAGCTGCCTGGTTAAGCCACCCTGGCTCACCACACCCCACCTCCCAGTGCCTGCTTCGGCCCAGCTCCCTGCACATGTATCATTGCGCACGTGCGGCATGGCTCAGGGAGGGAGGACAGGCTAGGGCCTCACTGTCCAGACGGTTCTCACACCTCGCCCTGAGTCACCCCAGAGAAAGGCGCAAAGGAGCGGTAGGTGGCAGACAGCAACGTCACGATGCTCTGACAGGAGGCCACAGCACAGGGAGCAGGGGAAGGCACGGGGCTGGACACGCGTGGTGTCGATGACTGGGACCGAGTGTCTGCCTCAGGCTGGTTTAAGCCACCACCTGCAGTAACAGTCACAGATTGAGTCCCTCACGGCTCCACTTCCCATCTGGCTGCCTGCTAATGTGCCTGGGAGAGCAGCGGTGGATGGCTCTATTATCCACATGGGAGACAAGGAGGAAGCTCCTGGCTCCTGGCCTCGGCCTGGCCCAGCCCTGGCTGTCATGGCCATTTGAGGAGTGAACCAGTAGACGGGGTGTATCTTTAGGTCCACATCTCTCTTCCAAAACATAAGTCAGTAAAATCTTGAAAAACAAGAGAAAAAAGGCCAACCACACAAAAGCAGTGTCCTGCTCACTGCACTGCAGAGGCCACAGACCGCGGGCCTACACACCTCTGTTCACATCAGGGCGCCTTCCCCTTTTTAACACAGACAGTCCCTTGCTGGGACCTCAGGTAGCTCTCAGCTCCTCACTCGAGCAGTGATGAAGAGGAGGGGAGACACGTGGCTACCCTCACACAGCTCCCCACTCGAGGCTTTGCAATGACACCTCTCACCCCCACAGCAGGTGTGCAGGACAAGCAAAGCTGGATGCCAAACAACACACCTCCTTGCCAGTCGTGGCCTGAGGGGAACACGCTGGTCATGGTGGATGCACTGAGCCACCTCGTCTGGCAAGTCCTGCTCTGCCGCGTACACTTGGAGCTCTGAGCTGGTACCAGATGCTAAACACCTGCTGCCCCAAGTCCTTAAATTTGCCAAAACCGATCCTCTTGGTCTCCTGCCATGGCACCACCAACAGCCACCGTGGCTTGGGGACAGTCGGGTCACAGAAACAACCAGAGGGAGAGGGAGAGGGAGAGCAGTAACCAGTACCCCGCTAACCCCCCCACAGCCCCGCCCCTGCACACACAGCCCCGCCCCTGCTCACACAGCCCCGCCCCTGCTCACACAGCCCCGCCTCCAGCAGAGAACCCTGCCCCTGCTCACACAGCCCTGCCCCTGCTCACACAGCCCTGCCCCTGCTCACACAGCCCCGCCCCGGCTCACACAGCCCTGCCTCCAGCAGAGAACCCCGCCCCTGCACACACAGCCCTGCCCCTGCACACAGCCACACCCTTGCACACTCAGCCCTGCCTCTCTCATTTCCTAGTGACAGCACCTTGTCCCTGGTAGATGTCCCCTCCTCTCTCGGCAGTTGTGGCTCCCAGGTCTCGCCGGGCATGGACTGCTCCCAGCAGCAGTGGCCATGCAAAGTGGGCGGCTCACTTGGTACATCCAGTGGGGAATGGACTCCCCGGGTCTGCAGCCCGGGCAGGGGCTTCCGGAGGGGTCGCTTGGCTTCCCATCCCTCATTCCCAGCACTATCGCTGGCCCTGGTCTTGGCTGCTGTCGCCAGCAGACCCTCCTAGCTACACTGCAGACAGTCTGGGACAAGGCATGGGTCACACCAGAACCATCTGTGTGATGTCAGGAGAATCACCCTCTCCCCACGTGGACACAGAGCAAAAGCCCACCCTCACTTTCACCGCAGTGCCTGTGTCAGCCCAACCCCTCGACCTGCTCTGGCTGCCCACTACAGCTGCCTGCTGCTGGGAACCTGGGGGCAGCACATGATGGTCCCCATGCTTGGGCACCTGCCCCTCACTGGGTCCCCGGGTCCTAGGTTCCACAGGCCCAGCCCTGGCCACTGTGGGCATCTGAGCGAGTGAGCCGGTGGGTGAGATCTGTCTCCAATAAGTAGGAAAGTAGGAAAGTACTGGTTAAACCAAGAAAGAAAGGTGGGTACCGAGCCTGCTCCCCTGCGGAGAGAGACAGACTGTCCTCCCTGCGTCACTCCATGCCTCCATGGGTGCACAGCTGTCACGGGTACTCCAGGGGCTGCCCCTTCAACCCTGACAGCCCAGACCTGTGTACAGGTGACCATGTGGGCAGACAGCTGCCCAGTGCTGTGCAGCTGCTGGACATGTCCCGAGGTGTCCGTGGGGCCTGGACCTGCTTCCTGCCGAGCGGGAGCCAGGTGCAGCGTCTGGCTTCCCAGCAGCCCAGGCCCCATTCCCTGCCCTGAACCCAGCAACAGCAGCAGGAGACCGGATAAAACTGACAGACCTCAAACCAAGGAACAGCAGCTGCTCACCTCAGCCCACAGGTGACCATTGGTCACCTCTCTCTGGGCTTGTGCCCTGAGAACCCATGAAACACAGCGGGGGTCTTGGCCATGTGCCCCATGACAAACCCTCTCCCCAGGACTGGGGGCGGGCAGTCGTCACACACAGGGAAGAGGTTCAGCCAGCGCCTGCATGCCTGGGCTCCAGCTCCCACAGCCATGCTCTCACAAGCCACAGCTCTGTCCAACTGCTGGGTGAGTGCTCCCGGATCAGGATCGAAGGAGCCTCCACTCCCAGTGCCAGCATCCCACTTGGGCACCGGTTCAGGTCCCGGCTGCTCCGCTTCCCTTCCAGCTCCCTGCTTGGGAAAGCATCAGAGGACGGCCCAAGTGTGTGGTCCCTACACCTGCACAGGAGACCTTGGAGAAGCTCCTGGCTGCTTCCAGCTTTCTGGAGAGTGAACCAGAAGATGGAAGATCTTTTTCTGTGTGTTGCCTCTCTCTGTAACTTTTCCAAATAAGTAAAGAAATCTTTTCTAAAACACAAAAAGATGAAACTGTTGCAGCCTGAACAAAATCCTCCATGCTCTTGGAGCCGCGTCTCATGGCCGCTCTGTCCCTGCCCTCCCAGCACCAGCACCGAGAAGGGGCCGTGGGGGCGCCATGCACGTGTACACGGACTCACACTTGCTGAGTCAGTCAAGGGATGTGTGGGTGTCAGCAGGCATGTCTGACCACGCAGACGCCCACTGGATGGATGACACACCTAGGGACGGGGACCTGCACGCCAAGGGCTGCAGGGAACCCAGCGTGACAGAGGGACGGGGACCTGCACGCCAAGGGCTGCGGGGAACCCGGTGTGACGGAGGGACGGGGACCTGCACGCCAAGGGCTGCGGGGAACCCGGTGTGATGGAGGGACGGGGACCTGCACGCCAAGGGCTGCGGGGAACCCGGTGTGATGGAGGGACGGGGACCTGCACGCCAAGGGCTGCGGGGAACCTCGCGTGACGGAGGGACGGGACCTGCACGCCATGGGCTGCGGGGAACCCGGCGTGACGGAGGGACAGGGACCTGCACGCCAATGGCGTCCTCCCAAGAATGTCCCCACAGCTCCCGCTGGACATCCCATCATAGCGCAGACCAACCTCCCACGTGGGTGCAGGGACCAAGTATGTAGGCCACCCCCGCTGCTTTCCCAGGCGCTAAGCTGAGAGCTGAGTCGGCAGTGGAGCATCCGGTGCTCAAACCGGCGCCCACTGGATGCCGACACTGCAGGTGGTGGCTTAGCCCACGACACTCGCTTGAGGACCCGCCTCTGGGCAGCAGTCACGTGTGTGGCCACCAGCTCTGCTCACCTAGTTGCACATAACAGTGGGAGTCCTTTGGAACCCGGGAGGCCCTGGGGAGGATGAACGGCGCACCTCCCCGTCCGGAGCCCCCCCTTCTATCGGCCAGAGCCGCAGCCTCCTCTGCTTCCTTCCCTCCTGTTTCCTGTTGAATTGAGAGTGAATCCACCTGCTGCCCCTTGACTTTTGTTTCACTGAGGAGCACAGGAAACCCCCAGCTGCTGCCCTGATGCCGGCCCCAGACAGCCCCTGGACGATCCTCCCTGGGATTGAGGGAGGCAGCAGTGCCCAACCAGCCTTGTGGCCACCACGGGCAGACTCTGCCAGTGACAGGCCCTTGGGCCATCCCCTGCCCTCCCAGCCCCTCCCTGAAGTCGGCTCTGCCCCGGATTCTTGCTGATCCCACGTGGGGAAAAGCTGAGCGCTGTCCTTTGGGGGTTTTACACACCCTGTTTGTGGAGGGACAGCCGGCATTTGCGGGAGCTGCCTGCTGTGTGGCGCCTATGTAGGTCCCAGCTCGCGTGGTCTGACACCCCATACCACTGGCTGCGCAGACATGGCTGCCATCTGTGGCCCTTGCCCACAGCGAGGACCTAAAGGTGGGACCCGCTGCCTGGCCAAGAACCAGACGCACCCTCAGCCTTCACCACACCCCGATCCCTGAGGCAGGAGGCACGGAGCTAGGCTGGGCAGGGACACCTGGTGACGTGGTGTGCCCACAAATGTTGCCAGCATTCCAGGCGGTGGCCTAAGCAGTGCACCACGGCACTGGCCCAGGATGCCCTCATGTTTGTCCATGTTCGCCTACAGGAACACACAGACCTTCACCTGCTGCCTTCACCTGACCGTGGCCTCCCCCGCCTCCCACACCAGTGGCCCAGTGTGTGCCTGCTCGGTTCACATGTGGTCGGGGCAATCTGAGACCCAGGAGGCCACTCCAGGGTCCAGGCGAGTCCTCCCCATGGAGACTCACCATCCCTAATCCTCTCCGGAAACTAGGTCGCAGGAAATCCTCTTTCCCAGAGGCCGGGAGATTATTTAACTACAGGAGAAGAGGCTGCCTCCTTCCCAGGCGGGCGTGAGGACGGAGCATCCAGAGAGTCACAGGATGTGCGGGGCTGCTCCTGAGCTGGGCGGGCACATGTGTGCAATGCCTACTGAGACACGCAGACACACGTGTGTGCACACACCTACTGAGACACGTGTGTGCGCATGCCTACTGAGACACGCAGACACACGTGTGTGCACACCTACTGAGACACGTGTGTGCGCATGCCCACCGAGACACGCAGACACACGTGTGTGCACACACCTACTGAGACGTGTGTGCGCATGCCTACTGAGACACGCAGACACACATGTGTGCACACACCTACTGAGACATGTGTGTGCACAGCCCACTGAGACACACAACCGCTCATGTGCATACACCTGCCAACAGACACACATAGACGTGTACACATGCCCACATAGACACCGCACACGACACACACATCAGCCGCTTCTGGGACCTGCGGCTCCCGTGTCCAGACCTGGCATATGTCACCGGTGTCCTTGGTTTGCACAGTGCTGGAGGAGGGTGGGGTCCCCCGTGCCCCTGGTGCTCCCTGTGCCCCTTGGACCCTTCAGCCCCAAAGTGACTCAAACCCAGCCACGGTGTCCAGCAGGCTCCAGGTGACCTCCCAGGATCCCTGCCCATTGCCGTAGGTGGCTGAGGAGCCCCTGCAAGGCTGCTGTATCACACGTGGCCTGCCCAATCCAGTTAGGTGCCAAAGCCACAGCATCTGTCCCTCGGATAAGCCCGATTGGATCACAAAACCCCAGCTATCCGGCTGGCGCTGCCCGGGAGCCAGCTCCCTCCAGCACAGGGCGCCGCAGAGGCACAGCAGGTAAAGCCACCACCAGCTGCCCGCTGCTTGGAGCCTCAGCAGCTCCACTTCCGAGCCAGCTCCCTGCTAAGGCTCCTGGGAGAGCAATGGAAGACGGGCCAAGTGTCTGTGGGCCTGCACCCATGTGGGAGACCTAGATGAAGCTCCTGGGATCCGCTCAGCTCCCCCCTTCTAGGAACAGTCCAGGCAACCCCTCAGCAGGAACTCCTCTCCCTCACATGGACTCGAGCTTCAGGGGGAGAGGGACCCCCCCTTAAGAGGGAGGTGGCACTCAGACAAGCCAAGGCTATTAAGGAGGACCACCCTAGCCCCTTCCCAGTGCATGCTCCTCAGTGCCCTCCGGGCGCTGCACAGCAAGGTGGGCACAAGCAGGATAGCTTCAAGGCTGTGGGCAGAGTGGCCACATGACTGACCATGGATCTGGGGTGCTTCTGTGAGAGAGAGGGGATGCCCGCCACAATCCCAGAGCCAGGGCGCCAGGGACTGCACTGCGTATGGGGGCAGGGCACATAGCCTCCACGTGGCCACTGGAAAGCATCAGGGGACAAGACCACAATGAAAACAGATGTGAGGGCCCGGCCGGTCTGTGAGGGACCAGGGCACCAGCTCCTCTCCTGGGTGGCACAGCCAGGCCCAGCCGGCGCCCAGTGCCACACCCCCTCCCGTCTCGGTTACACATGTGCCCTCCTGGCCCACAACCAGATGGGCCTTTCTCACATGCAGCCAGGCCCCTGCTCCCAACCCGTCTCACCTTCCCACCAGGAAACAGGGATCATGTTTTCTTTCCCTTGTCTGAGCCGAAACAAAGGCCTGCGTCAGAGGAGAAACACGAGCTTACGCCCACCTCCCTGGAGATGTCTTCACAAGCCGCTGCGGCCAGGCCCTCTCACCGGGGCACACGGATGGCAACAGCCCAGGCTCGCCCCACAGCCACCCAGAGGGGCAGGGGCTGAGTGGGCAATGGCCAGGTGCCCCACAGGCACACCCCGGCTGCAGCCCACCAGAGGGGCCTGAGTGGCAGGGGAGATCCAGTCCTCGGCAGAGCACACGGGGATATAGCCACACCTGCTCCCTCCTACAGCCAGGAACAGGAATGGACTTTGCCAACTGGGAGCCGGACAGGGACCTGAAGTGTTAACAACTTAATAATAACTACCATCAAGTGAATAAATGCAGTAGGCGCTAACCAGCCCAGTCTGTCTTGGGATATGTCAGGGGCAGTCCCTGAGAGCACGGTGCTGTAGGAGGCAGTGAGATGGCTGTGCCCAGGCAGGGAGTGGGCACTGGAGCCCCTAGGGGGCAACCAAGAACAGCTGCGGAAGACCCGGCCGCAGCACCCACGTGGGGTCACACCCTCCTTGGGCTTCTCACAGTGCAGGTCACTCAGGTGCCGACGGGGAAGCCTCCCTGTGTGGTCACAGATGCTGCCGTCCCCAGTAGAAGCAACACAGGCGTTGGACAGCCCCAAAGCACAGCAGACACAGAGCAAGAACCCACAGGCTGCTGGGAAGAGGAAGGGGTGTGGGAGCCTGGGGGTGCTGAGGGTGAGAAGCGACCCCTGGAGCAGGGTAAGGCTTGGCCACAAGGCCAAGTGCACCTGTGACATCCATCCCTCAGCTTGGGATCACAGGCAGACAGCATGCCACGAGCAGGGACCCCAGGAGGGCCAGGCCCAGGGAGGCCCAGGCCCAGGGAGGCCCAGGAGGCAGGGAGTCGGGGCTGGTGCGCCCACGGCCACGTGCCTCATCCAGAGGCCCAGGTCCAGGGAGGCCTAGGAGGCAGAGAGGCCCAGGAGGCTGGGAGTTGGGGCTGGTGCACCCAGGGCCAGAAGCAGCACTGGGCTCGCACAAGTATGATCTGCCACATTGTGGGAACGAACATGCCCCTTGCTCAGTGTGTGGGTAACCGGTAATCTTCAGGGATTTGTGTGGCAGACACACAGTGACTGTGCCCACTCCTGACTGAGCAGAGAGAACAGGTCTGAGGGCACCAGAACTGGCCATGTGGGGGCCACTCGGGGCCGGGGCCCTCCTCTTCCAGCTGATCGTGGGCCAACGCACAGGTCCTGTCCCACTGAGAACTTCCTGCCCTGGGTTACAAAATGTCCCCTCTGGCACGGAATAAAAGCATTTGAGATCAAACGAAAGTAGTCACCTCCATAAACACTGGGACACAGGGTGACAGTGCACAGAACCCCAGGGCCGCGCAGGAGCCTGGACCTAACCTGGGTCTGCTGCAAAGGCTTCGCAAGGCCACACACGGGTCCCCCTGCCTCAGTCTTGCCTCAGGACCCAGAGTGGTCAGACGAGCGTGGACTTGGCTGTAGCAGCAGAACAGCCCCACCAAACTGTTCAGTGCAGCATATGAGAGACAGATTACCAAGCAGCACAGCTGTCTGTGAAACAAGGGGTGGTGTTGCCGGGGAGTGGACAGAGCAGCTGGGGGAGGCAGCCTCATAGCTGGGCCCCAACTTCATGGGACACACCAGCCATGATGAGTACACAGGAGACACACGGGACACACCATGGTCATGAGGAGCACACGGGAGCAGACACGTGGTGGGTGGGAGCTCAGCCCCGCAGCTGACCGCACTCAGGCACAGCAGAGCGTGACACTCAGGGGCCAGACACCCCCCTTTCCTCAGACACCCTGAGCACGGCAAGTGTTTGCCAACTCCACAGCTGGCGAGGCCCCTCCCATGGCCGCCACCTCCGCTGGCCGGGCCAGGACATCCACAACAGCTGGATGAGATGGGAACAAGCAGCGACCGTGACAGCGGCCCGGACAACGTGCGACCCTGCCTGCAGAATCGGAGAGAAACCAGGGCCCTGAAGGGGAAGCCAGGCAGAGGGAGGCTCAGCCGGGCCTGGCAGCCGCACATGCAAGCACACAGCACACACACACCTCACACAAGTGTCACACAGCATACACATGCGCCACACCTCACACACACACACCACATACCTCACACACACCACACTCATACATCACACATACACACCTCACACAGCATACACATGTACCATACCTCACATACACACACCTCACACACGCACCACACAGCATACACACAGCACACACAGCATGTACCACACCTCACACACACAACCACACACGTCGCACAGGATACACATGCGCCACACCTCACACCACACACACTCACACACCACACATATCTCACACACACGCCACACAGCATACACATGTACACCTCACACACAAATACCTCATACACACACACCTCACACACACACTCCTCAGACACACACACAACACATTCCCCATTTAAATATATACACCTCACACACACACACCTCATATCCACGCCCCACACATCCACACCCCCCTCAGATGCACCCTCCCCCCACGGCCCATGTGCACTCTGAATCCTCACAGCCGCTCCATGCTGAGGTGGGACAGGCGGAGTGAGGACACTGCCCCTGGCTCAGGCAGAGCTGGGCCGGCCTGGGGGACAGCCTGGCTCCTCCGTCGAGTTCCCCCCGCTCCTGGCCTTCCGTAAAGCATAGAGGGGGACCTCGCGTGTGCCACCAGGGAGTCGCCGCCCCTCAACGGTAGCAAAGGAAATCTCCCCAAGGCACCCGAGTGCCTGGCCCAACTACCACAGGGCTCCCCATCCCCAGATCCTGGGAATCAGCCAAGGGCTGCATACCCACAGCCACGTCCACCCGGGACCCACAGCCACGTCCTCCCAGGACCCACAGCCATACCCTCCTGGGACCCACCCCAGACACACCCTTTCTGGACCCATGGCCACACCCTCCTGGGACCCACAGCCATACCCTCCCAGAACCCCTGGAAATGCCTTCCCAGACTCACAGCCATGCCTTCCCTCGACCCCACGGACAAACCCTACTGAGACCCCTGGACACACCCTACCAGGACCTATAACCTGCCCAGGCCAGACAGGACCAGACACGACTTGACAGCCCCCTCTGCTCAAGCTGGGCTCTCTGGGCAGACGCCAGAACGGAGCAGAATAGGAATACGCTTATTCATTTGACAAAGGAAACATGAGCACCCAGGGGCTGGCAACAGGGAAAGCGGCCCCAGCCCAGGCATCAGGCGATAACCCCATCACAGGAAACAGGCCCCAACTACAGCTGGGACCACTTGAGCAAGTGGAAACCCACAGACACGGTCTGAAACGGCAGGGTGGAAGGGCTGGCAGACGTGAATTGGCCAATCAACCCAGCAAGTACCCTGCACAAACACGGGAGGAAAACGGAGGAAATAATGCCACCCTGGGTCCCACCCAACCACACATACTGGAAAAGTTCCCACAGGAACACTAAACCCACGGGCTGCCTAAGTGTTAGGGCAGTAAATGGACATACCACAGCCAGGGCCCAGCAGGTCGCCCAAGATGGCACCCAGGGGCCGAGTGCCTGCCTGGTGGGGGCGGCAGGAAGGACCAGGAGCAGGCTGGGCAGGTGGGGAAGGCAGTGACCTGTCCACCACTGACACTGCTTCCTGCCCGTTCACCCCTCTGCTCACCGCACCTGCCCTTCGTGGTGTGCAGGACCCCAGCCTGCTGACCGGTCCGCGTGGGGGCAGAACAGCGGGGTCTCTGGCCCGACAAGCCACTCTGACGGACTGGGACAGAGGCGTCCCCGTCTCTCCCGCAGGCCCGGCCCTCTCGGCCACACCAGGGGTCAGCTGGTCAGTGCAGAACTAGGCGGACCTCACCTGTACTCTCACAGCCCGACTGACCACCCCCAGGTGCTCCCAGGAATCTCGACAACGAAAACAGAACAGAAACACAAAGGCAGCCTCGGCCACCTGCACTGTCCGGGAAGACCCAAGGTCCCCTAAAGGCGCCCTCCTGGGAGCGCACCTGCACCTGCCCACTGAGCGCCGGCCGCGAGGACACTCCCAGCGCTGGGCGCACCTACACCTCTCAGCAAGCACCCAGGGCTTCCCTCTCCTTGGCCAGGGCGCGCCCCGACAGGTTCCCCTGGAGTCCGCGTCCCTCGCTCACCCCGGGCGGGCGGCGGGCTCCGAAGGGAGCCGGGAGCTGACTCACAACTTCACTCCGAATCCCACGACGGAGTTTGAGACGCAAACAGAAGCGCCGGCTTCCTGGGAGCGCAGCCAGCCGCCCAGCCCCTGCCCCCGGCCGCTGCCCCGACCCTGCGCGGGGACGCGGCGAGCTGGGCACCCGGGACCCCGTAGCAAGCCCCCGGGTGCGAGCTCCGAGCCGCCCCCCGGCAGGCCGGCCGCCGCCTCCCGGGCAGCGGGCAGCGTCACTGGGCCCCCCACTCCGAGCGCGGCCGGCAACAGGGTCCCGGGCCGCGGCACTCACGTATCTCCGCACGAGCGTCCGCAGCAGGCTGCAGTCCATGGCTCCGCTCACGGCCCGGGCGCGCCGGGCGCTGCTGGCGGTGGCCGCGGCCCCTCGGCGCTCATGCCCGGCCGGCCCCGCGCTCCGGCGCCCGCGCCCCGTCGGCCTGCGCTCCGCGCCGCGCCTGTCTCCTCCTCCGCGCCCGCCGCCCCTCCGGAGCCCGGCCCCTCCTGCGCCGGCCGCGCGTCACGGCCGCCGTGAGCATGCGCCCCGCCGCCCCCGCCCGGCGCCCCCGCGGCCGCGCTGGCCGTCCGCGCGCCCTGGCCGGCTGGCCCGACCTGGAGCGCGGCGCGCGGGCCCGGCGCGACTCCCTGTTGCTTCGGCTGCCGGCGCGGCACGGGGAGGGCACCCCGGGGCCCCAGCCGTTCCCCAAAGGCCGGCACTGCCCAGGGGCGGGGTCCGGGGATCCGCCCCGCGCAGGTGGGACACACCTGAGGCCGCTCGCCGCCTTGCCAGGTGCGGCCGGGCCGCACCCCCCAGACCTCCCACCCCAGGGCCTAGACTCTTTCCTGTGCTGGGGGCCTCTGGTCCCCCCAGGGGAATGCAATAAGCCACTTTCGGGATTGGACGCTGTGGACAGGGGCAGAGAGGGCAGGGGCGCCGCCCTGGTGCAGCCTCTGCTTTTTGCGCCGTCTGCCGCCCTGCCCTTGGCTGGGACTGGGCACCCTGCTCCGTGGCTGCCAGGCTCCTGCCCCAGGCCACAGTTGTGCTGGACTCCCAGCAGACAGAGCCTTCCCCGTCCTCCTGAGGCCAGCAAGGGTTGCTGGTCGCTAGGTCACAACACTGGTTGAACAACGAAAGATTGTTTCAGAGTCACAGTTACAGAGAGCAAGCAAAGGAGAAACAGAGAAAGATCTTTGATCTGCTGGTTCACTCTCCAAATGGTCTCAACTGCCAGAGCTGAGTCCATCAGGAGCCTGGAGTCTCTTCTGGTCTCCCACGCAGGTGCAGGGTCCCAAGGCTTTGGGCCATCCCTGGCTGGTTTCCCAGGCCACAAGCAGGGAACTGGGTGGGAAGTGCACCAGCTGGGACTTGAACCAGTGTCCATACGGAATGCTGGTGTTGCAGCTTGTGCTTCCACCGTGTGTGCCACAGCCCCGGCCCTGTAAGAGAGACCTCAGCTGCCCCCGTGAGGACCTGGGTGGGAGTGGCGGGTGTCAGGCTCGACCCCACGAGTGTCGTGTGCTTCCACCGTGTGTGCCACAGCCCCGGCCCTGTAAGAGAGACCTCAGCTGCCCACGTGAGGACCTGGGTGGGGGTGGCGGGTGTCAGGCTCAACCCCACGAGTGTTGTGACTCTTCCCCTGCTGTAGTAGATGCCGCACTGCAGCCACATGCCCTCACCTCCTGGCTAGAGCCCTCCTGCCCCATGGCGTCCACTGCTGGCTGCTGCCCGCAGTCATACTGTCTCCTCCCAGGGACAGGCAGCCTGCAGGGGCCAGCGGCCCTCAGGAAAGGAGCCCAGAGGCCAGGCTCCGCTCCAGCTGCCGTGGCTGCAGTGGCCCCAGGAGCCAGCCGCGTGCTGCCTGGACTCAGGGGCGACAATGGACGCCTTTGTTGGCCCAGCTGAGCTGGGACTGTGTCCTGTAGAGGAACAGGAGGGCCAGCCCCTGCAGTGTGGGCATGCACCTGCCAGTGGGGGCTCAGGTAGAACTGGGGATGGCAGCCAGGCCCCATGAACTGGAAACTGGGAGATGAGGGAGGCCCAAAGATGGGTACCCCCTGGCTGCTGAAACAGGGCTCCCACAGTCAGCCCTGACGGGGAGCTTGTCTCATCTGCCAGAGGAGACAACAGCCAGTCCAAGCTTCCGGAACATTCTGCGTACACCCTGTTTAGGGGGCCCCTGCCTCACACTGGCCCTGGAATCTGCATTTCCTCCCCTCCCAGACCCTGCGACACCCCATGTCCTCATTTGTCCCCCTCACCCACCTTGTTCCCTCCCTGGCAACAGAGCCGGCCCCTGTGGCATGCATGGCAGACTTGTCCAACAGACCCACAGAGGCAGCAGGGGTGGGGCTAGAAGCCTGAAGCCTGCCAGGCATAGCAGTGTAGACGGAAAGGGGTTGCCACCCTGCCCAGCCACCACCCAGCCATGCAGACAGCTGATGCAGGCAGGCCCCGAGTTGGAGCAAGCCATGGCTCTGTGGCTGAGTTTGTGCCCTGGGTCAGTGTAAGCCCTACAGCCACTGTGACCACAGCTCTGCCAATCCTGGAGTGCCAGGCCAGCCTTGCCCTGGGTGCTGCTCCATGTGTGTGACCTAGGACACCGAGTCTCCTCTCAGACCTGCCAGCAGGTGCAGGCCAGGCCAGGTGACAGGCCTAGTGACTGAGTGACAGGTCAGGTAACAGGCCTATGTCTTGCATCTGACCGTGTGCGGTGTGTTGGGGTGCAGCAGAACCAGCTGCTCCTCGGTGCCCCATTCTCTGTGTGCAAGCATGTGGACGGGTGCCCCCGGGAGTTCCCATGCTGGTCCCCCACCCCAGTTGCCGTTCTCCATGTCTGTAAGGGCCTACAGCTACCCACGAGTGCGCGGTGCTTCAGAACCCCAGAAAGCAATGTGAGTGTTTGCTCCCCAAAGATGTCACCCACTTCAACTGGGGGACCAGCATGCACCCCTTCTCTGCCCAGTGTCCTTCCTGGGAACCACGCAAAAGCCCCCGCCAGCAGGAGTGGACGTTGGATGTGTGCAGCCAAGGCCACGGCAGGCTAGGGCCTCCTGCCCCTGCTGACCACAGGCAGCCCCAGCCTAGCACTGCCCCTCTGGTGGTGGTGAGAGGAGGTGGTGAGGGGCGGGGGAGGGGGGTTTGCTGTAGGACCCCAGCTGCCCACTCTCTGGGTTCACACGAGGAGGAGGGAGGAAGCCAGGGCTCAGTGTGTGCTTTCGATACCAGGACTTTGAAAAGTGAAAGGTTGTGACAGTGACTGGCAGGGAACGGCCCTGCAGGGCATCCAGCCTCCAGCCCAGCAATTCAGTGTCTGGTAACACAGAGGCCAGAGGCCAGTGGTCCCACGTGGCTGCATGGCCCAGTGGGCACCAGGCACATGATGGGGCTCAGCAAGGGTCTGCTTCCCTCCCCAGAACCCTCCTCGGATGCTGAGCACCTGTTTGCTGCCTGGCCCGGCCCCCAGGAGGCTCTACGGTGGCCACTGTACACTGCCCTCCCTGTGGGATGAGGGCTCCCCTCACCAGCCCTCCGGTGACCCTTTGGGCAGTGGCACAGCCAGGCAGAGTCCCTCCGTGCAGGGTGGCTGGGCTCTGACTCCTGAGGTGGCAATCTCACTCAGACCTTTGGGCCTCCTCCCTACCAGGCACAGCCCTGCCCACCCCTAACTGCTCAGGGCACAGGGCCGTGCTTACCCAGGAAAATGTTCGGCCTCAGCCAAGAACCCAATTTAAAGAAGTCACTTTAAAAGGAAACAGAGCTTCGCAGCTCTAACAGTGGCCACTGACCCTGCCCCACCCTGCCCCGCCTGGCTCCAGCCCTGAGGGAGCCCTGTTCCTTCTAATGCATGAGGGATTTTATAGGTTTACTCATTTACCTAGGGGGTAGGGCAGTCCCAAATGGCCTCACTGGCCAGGGCTGGGCCAGGAGCTTCTCCAGGTCTCCTCCCAAGCAGGTCCTCTGCTGCTCTCACAGACCACAAGTAGGAAGCTGGATGGCAGGTGGAGCGGCTGGGACTGGAACCAGTGCCCATATGGAATGTAGTCTCACAGGCGGCAGTGTGACCTACTGCACCACAGCCCGTGTGAGCCCACTCCCTCCCATAACACCCCCTCCCCATGTCTAAGAAATGTGCTTGTGGTACGGCTGGTCTTTTTAAAATGGAGACCCGTCACGGCCAGGGAGGTTCAGAGCAAAGTATCTGACCACATGCACACCACCCAACATTGTACAAGCATCTGTGGTTGACTTGAGCAGGAAGGCACCCTGAGCTGGCCTGTCGCCAGTCCTCTCTGAGTGTCACCACACTGACACCCTCACTGCCACCTACCCCAGTCCCACCCCACACCCCGATGATTTTCTGTTTCCCTGTGAAGATCAAACTGTGGTCAGGATCAGCACCCACTGCTCTACAGTCTCCTGACAGAGGAAGAGCAACAGCCTTCACCTCCACACCCTTCCTCCCTGCGACCCGGCTGCTGCAGTGCCCCCACACCTGCTGTGTACCTGCACCAAGGCTGCTGCTCCTGCTGCTCCTCCTGCTCCTCCTCGTCCTGCTCCTCCTCCTCATCCTCCTCCTCCTCCTCATCCTCCTCCTCCCCCTGCTCCTCCTCCTGCTCCTCCTCCTCCTGCTCCTCCTCCTCCTCCTCCTGCTCCTCCTCCTGCTCCTCCTGCTCCTCCTCCTCCTGCTCCTCCTGCTCCTCCTCCTCCTGCTCCTCCTCCTGCTCCTCCTCCTGCTCCTCCTCCTGCTCCTCCTCCTGCTCCTCCTGCTCCTCCTCCTCCTGCTCCTCCTCCTGCTCCTCCTGCTGCTCCTCCTCCTCCTCCTCCTGCTCCTCCTGCTGCTCCTCCTCCTGCTCCTCCTCCTCCTCCTCCTCCTCCTGCTCCTCCTGCTCCTCCTCCTGCTCCTCCTCCTCCTCCTCCTGCTCCTCCTGCTGCTCCTCCTCCTGCTCCTCCTCCTCCTCCTCCTTCTTCACCTTCTGCATATGGGATGATAACCTCCAACATACTCCTGAGTGTCTCCTCCATTTTCCCTGAAGTCTCTGGGAGAGTAAGGTGAAGGTGTCTGGGTGACCTTGGTGGGTAGGCCTCCACCTGGCTTGGGACAGGCAGGACTGCCATGTTTGGGGTGGCAAGTTGTTCATCTCTTTAGATTCCAATATTGAAACAGAAACCAGAAAGCAAAACACAAACCCATGTGCCCATTTATGATCAAATCAGATGTCAGGGTCCTCCCAAGTCCAAAGCACAGGTGTCCCTGCCAAGTTCCAAACTGAAGATGGTGACAACCAGGGTAGATGTCATGACTGATTAAAAAAATAAAAGCAACCACGTTGTGGAACTTCTTAAACTGCTTCTCATTTAGGGATGCCAGCAGTTTAAAGAGCTTATTACAGATAGCTGGCAGGGTCACAGGCATCGTCTCCTTCTCCTGGGCCCCTGGGTTGCCTTGGGGTCATGGTGGTCGCAGTCGGGCCCATAGGTTGGAGCCCGAATGTCCACTCTGCCAGGCTGCGTGGGGAGCCTGGGCTTCCACTAGCAGGGTCCATTCCTGGCTTAGGTCTGGAGGCTGCACTGACCCACGCTGGCCCAGGACAGCTCCCTCACAGTGCTTTGCTGTTTCAGGACAGGATGCTGGGGACAGGGGAGATGCATGCTGCCAAGGCCACAGGAAGAGGACTCAGCAGTCCTGGGCCACTGCTGGAAGCTGGTCGGGAGGAGGGGCCCCCGGGCTTCGGTCCGGAGGTCGGCCCCCAACAGAATCAATGTGCCCTGCACTGTGGCTTTGCTTCCTGGCGCTAAGTGGACGGGTATTTTTAATACCCACTTTGAAACCTATTTTTAAACCCCGTTGTTTGCAGTCACGGAAAATTTCTGTCTTTGTGGATTTTACTCTGAAAGTCCCGATCCTCCGACCCCAGTTAGAGGTGACTGCTAGCAGGAAACACAGCCTGCCTTCTGCTGCTTCGTCCCTGGCCTGGCCAGCCTGAAATTGCTGTCCTTCCCTTCAACCCTGGGTGCCAGGTAGAACCCAGGGCCTGGCATGCCCACGAGACCCTCCGCCCTGAGCGAGGCTGGAGCCTGTGACAGTAGCAGTGGGAGAAGCCCTCCTGTGACTCTATGTCCCTTCCTTGCCAAGGTGAGGGGCTGTGCAGGACAGCTGGGACCCAAGGCCCTCAGTAGCTGTTGGTCAAGGGTGGGCCTGGAGGAAGACGGGGGAGACATGCCCCTGGGGACAGGAGAGCCTGGGGTCGGCTGCCAGCAGGGACAGCCAGGACCTTCAGTGACTGAGCACAGTGCCCAGCTGGCGGCAGCGACATGTTGTATCTCACCCAAGCCTCTGTCCAACAAGTACAGCCCAGACAACTCTGCAAAGCAGCGACGTTTGTTGAGGAGGCAGGTAAGCAGCCCAACCGGCGGAGGTCAGCTCTCCTGTCCTTCACAGTGGCCTCAGGATGAGCGTAGTTACAAGGGTTTTTATAGAATGGGTGAGTTATACAGCTGTGGAAACCAGGTGAGTTGGGCAGCCACAGGAGGCTGTCTTGGGGACAATGGGTGAGTAAACCTTACAACATTGATTCCTGGAACGGAGGGTTGCTGGCAGGGCATGTTAGCCTAGTGAGCTGGCGCCAAAAGCAGGAAACTGGCAAAGCATTTTGCACAGGATAAAGAGTATGCAGGCTTGAACCAGAGTGACTCCATTTTGTTTCACATGCCCCTCTTTTCTGGTAACTAAAGTCAAGCCCTTGGTGGATGTGGGGTTAGGTGAGACCTGAGGACCATAGTCTAACAGTATTCATTTTTTGTTTTACGTAGTTAATCAAGCAATCAGTGAAACAAGGACCCGTTAACAGTCGTAAGTGCCAAAGCAGAAGGAGGTCAGAGGTGGCTGTAATCCCAGAGGTGAGCCCGGTGACTATTTTTAATCATTCCATGATTTGTGTAGAAGCAGCAGGCTTCTCCCATATAAGGCCTCCTTGTTTTGAAAACAATAGGTCTAGCCACCGTTGTGTGGAGGACCACCTTGGCCAAGGAGCTTAGGGAGGACTCCAAGTTGGACACTGATGCCGGAGCCCTGCTCCAGCCTGGGTTTCGGAACTCGGGAAGGGTGCGTGGACAAGGCGCAGAAAGAAAGAGACGGACCACTAGGATTCCATGATGATGGTGGACTATGCAATAAAGCCGTCCGCTTTATTTATACAGTCAGTCAAACTCTGGCTCAGACTTTTTACGTCATGATCAAATGGGTGTTGCTAAAGATAATTCTGCCGTTTGTCTCACCTAAGGAAAGCTCAACCAGTAACACATACCTCTTGAATCAGCTAAGGGAGGAATGTGTCCGGAGGCAGGACCCAAAAGATCAAAGAGAGAGAGAAAGAATGGGTTTCCCCTATACCTGGGAAGTTAGCACCCTTGATTAACATATCGTCAATGGGAGAGGAAAGGCTGTGAACAAGTCCCCACCACCTGAGGACAGAACACCTTTGATTAACATAGCAATGGTGGCAGCTGTAGCAGCAGTAGATAAAAACCTTTATGCTAAAGGCGAATTTCAGTAACATCAACTTCCAAGCTCGCACAGATACCATACGTCAAGTGTTAACTCCGCAGGGGCAGACAGTGCCTAGGCAGATCACTGAAAACTCAGTGGGGAAGTCCGGTGTCCGCAATGGAAAGCGGGCTGCATTCAGGTGATCAAAACAACGTCCCGCCGGAGCCCTGCTCGACGGGGAGTTCCTTCGCGGCCTTGCCTGCAATGGAAGCAATGTTTCTCACACCTTCCTGTTTCCCTACATCCATCACACGGCCCCCGGCACACTGAAATTTCCAAATTGGAGAGGTCCAGATCTAATTACTAACTTGATGTTTGGAAACTTCGGCTCCATTTTTCATGGGGTTCAGGACCCGGTCCCCCACTTTTCGCGGGACTCTGTTCTTAGCACCTGGTTCCTTCCTGGGGAGGAGGGTTGGTCTACCCCGACTGCTGACCGTGGGTACACTCACTGTAGGAGTTCTCACCCTTTCACATTGCCCCTGGCTTTCCTTTTTGAGGGGAGGGGTGTAGAGTCAGGTCAGGGACTCTGTTCCAATTACTGATACTGATTGTGGGTCCTGGCACCTGGAGCTTTACTGCCTGGACACGGCAGTTATATATTTGCTAAACAGTTTCTAACGCACGGACCTAGAAGTCATTCTACAAGTGCTAGGATGAGAGGGCCGGCCAAGGCACCAGAATAGACTTTAATACCAATTTTGTTTTTGTTGTTTTCCCTTAATCATACTGTGTTGGGCTCTGAGGAGGAATTTTGAGCCCCCAGATGTACTGAGTAAATTTCATCTAGGGGTTCCACCCAAGGCAGAAAGTCTTAGTCTCCCAGGGTGACTGAGTGCCTGGTGCAGGCAGAGCCCACCCTGTTTACCCAGCAGTTAGGGTTAACAGAATCACAAGGGTTACAAGGTCTCCCAGGAAAGCCTTCTCTTCAGTAGGTCCTCCGTGGCCTTTACAGGCCATTTTTCCAGCATTGAGTCTATGTGATGGATCCGGTAACGTTTTTCTGAAACTTTTACTGCAGTTGGAATGGTGAGAATTACAGGCAGAGGTCTGGTCCAGTGTGGCCTGCAGGTGACAGGCCGATGTTTCTTCATCCACCCCAAGCTCCCGTTCTGGAGTTCGCAGGAACTGGAGTCAGACGCTATCCTCATTGACCCTGGAGGTGTCGCCTTTAAGGGGGAATCCTTATTTAACTCAGTCAACTTCTCAGCCCCCTGCTTGGGGACTAAGGACAATGGCCTCCTGAGTGTGATGTCATACAGAGTGAAGCCTTGTACATAAGGGGCATGATGGACTCACAGGAGGTCCAAAGGAAGAAGAGTCATCCAGTTCTGCCAGTCTCTAAATGCAATTTAGTTCAAGTTTCTTTAAGATCGTATTTATTGTTTTTGTCCTGAACTCTGAGGCCTTTGCGCACAGTGCGGCTTAGACACAGGTCACTGAATCCCACTGCTCATGTGGGGTCTTGGCCTCAGCAGATGCCCAGCCCTCAGCCCGCTACAGGGCGTGTGTAGTTTGGGGCTGTCCAGCCCAACCTGAGGCTTCCCTCAGGGCTGGAGACAGAAAGACCCCTTCCTTGTGCTCCTAACTGGGGCTGGGCTGGGGGCTCCTGTGTGCTGATGCTGCAGCCTGGCAGCTGTCAGGAATCACCCACGGCTTCCTCTATATGTGCTCATCGGGGCTCCTGTGTGGTCATCGGGGCTCCCTGTGTGCCCATGAGGGCTCCCCACGTGCTCATGGGGCTTCTGTGTGGTCATCAGGGCTCCCTGTGTGCTCATGGGGGCTCCCTGTGTGCTCACGGGGGCTCCTGTGTGTTCACGGGGGCTCCTGTGTGTTCACGGCGGCTCCTGTGTGGTCATCGGGGCTCCCTGTGTGCTCACGGGGGCTCCTGTGTGCTCACGGGGGCTCCTGTGTGTTCACGGGGGCTCCTGTGTGTTCACGGCGGCTCCTGTGTGGTCATCGGGGCTCCCTGTGTGCTCACGGGGGCTCCTGTGTGGTCATCAGGGTTCCCAGTGTATGTGTGAGATGGCTGTGGTGGCTGAGGAGACACCAGCTGTGCTCGCTGGGGCTTTAGGGCTCTTGCAGGGACAAGGGAGAAGCCCTGGGTGCTGGGCTGCCCCTGGCACGTGTGCCATTCATCTTCCTCTGCCCTGAGGCCGCAGCACTGTTCTGTCCTCTCTTCCTCCCCAGCTGCAGCTGAGCTCTAAGTGCCACGCCCACCCACCAACCCACAGAGCACAAAATGGGGCATGTGGCCACAGGTGGGAGAGCCACGGCCACAGGTGGGGGGGGCAGAGTCACAGATGAGGGAGGCCACGGCCACGGGTGGGTGAGCCGCAGCCACAGGTGGGAGAGCCACGGCCACAGGTGGGGGGCAGAGTCACAGATGAGGGAGGCCACGGCCACGGGTGGGTGAGCCACAGCCACAGGTGGGAGAGCCACGGCCACAGGTTGGGGGAGCCATGGTCATAGGTGAGGAGACAAGTGGCAGGGACAGAGGGTGGCGACCACCTGTGGCGAGGACCATGCACCTTCCGCCTCCCGCATCTCATCAATGAGACAGGCCTCGAATCCAGGCAGGTGTAATAAAAACAGCAGGTCCCATAGGCGAGTATCTGAACATTGAAGGTTCCATTCAAGCTCTCAGGAAGCTCACTTCTGTGATAAATACAGCATGGTATAAGGTAGGGTTGAGCAGCTCCCATGAGCACACAGGAAATAGACCCAGGTTAGGGTTAGCTGGAGAGTTCCAGTCAACACGAAGGCCACACGCTGCAGGGTGGCTGGCAGCCGCCTTGCTGCTCTCATGACAGCACCAGGTACACCTGTTTAGCTTCAAGCCAAAAGAGGTAGAGATCAAATATCCAAACCGGGCCTATAAATATCTGCCTGACAAGCCATCCTCTCGGTTTAAATAATAGATGGAAACTCATTAAATCTTCATGGCCCGGCTCGTGACCAGCCCCGTGTGCGCTGGCTCCGGGAAGCCGTCCCGGCGGCCCATGGCGGAGTGAGGTCAGGCCCTGACAAGGATGGTTCCCACGGCCTCGGCTGCTGCTTCTCAGGGACCCGCAGCTGACCTAACACCTGCCAGCTCGTGGGCAAGAGGGGAAGGAGGAGAGGAGGAGAGCTGGGCTTCCTACAGACATGCTTGTCTGGAAACCTGCAGGTGAACCCGGAATCCTGCGTGGGCGGTGTGGCAGCGGACAGGAAAGAGGGACTGCCCCACCCAAAGCTCCTCTCAGAAACACCTTGGGGAGCTGGGGTGGGGAGGTGGCACCCCACAGGCACAGGGAAGCAGGAAGTGGGGGTGAGAATGTCCACTGCACAGGTTCCCTCAGAGCTGGTGGACTGCAACAGCCAGAGCCCTAAGGCCGAGATCTCTAAGGAGCCTGGCGGGGACACGGCAGTGACCACAGCACGTAGTGACCACAGCACATAGTGACCACAGCACGTAGAGACCACAGGATCAGTTACAAACTTTGCCCAGAGCCCCGTCCAGGCCAGGGTCAGTGGCAGTGGGCCAGGCAGGACAGGCTGACCACGACCAGCTCAGGCTCTGTCCCACATGAGATCATGGTGGTGCCTGTGTTGCCACGGCCAGTGAAAAAGCTTTGGACCGTGTGATGGTGGATAGCAGAGGAACTGTGCTCGGTGGGGTGGGCCACGTCAGCCCACAGGCATGGGAAGCCCACCAATTCCACAGCTGCAGCTGCAGGGGGGGTTGCAGATCCAGTGCGTCTGCAGCAGCGCTGTTGAAGGTCCTTGTGCGTCACTGTGAAGGACGTAAGGGCCACATGGTGCTGGGCAGAGGAGGGATCTAGCCCCAAAGCAGGAGCTGGAGGGTGGGCGACAGCTCAAGGACTAAGCCTAACATTGTGATGACCTGGAACCAGCCTGTCCCAGCCCAGATGGCCTCTGGGAGCAGAGCTGCGCCTGGGAAGCCGAGTGGACTCTCCTCACCACCGCAGTGGACGCTGGTAGGAAGCAGCGGACCGGCGAACAGGGGGAAGCCTCGGGGCGGAGGCGCTGCTGCCGCAGGGGCTCGTCACAAGGGGGCTTCACTGTAGGTGCTGTGTGCTAGGTCTGACTCAGACCCATGTTAGCACAAAGGTTTCATTGTAGGCAGGTTACACAAAGGGGGAGATGCTGCCTCTGCTGCTGCAGTCCCCAGTGGGCACCAGGGCAAAGCCTCCAGGTCACCCACGCAGGTGCAGGGTCCCAAGGCTTTGGCCGTCCTCTGCTGCTTTCACAGGCCACAGGCAGGGAGCTGGAAGGGAAGTGGAGCCGCCGGTACACTGGGCTGCTGGCATCCCAGGAGGTTCAGCTTGCTTTGCTGTTCACTGTTTCTGCAAGTGACAGACCCCAAGCAGTTCCCTTCAAGCCCCTGGATGCTGCTGATTGAGGGGGATAAAGGCCAAAAGCTCTACCTTTGACTTTGATTCTTCCAAACCAAAGTCCGAGAAAGCAACGCTCGTGGATGGGAGACATGGGCTGTCTGCTGTGAATTATTGAGCAAGCGACGTTAAGCCCTCACGTGGGAGCTGCATGCCCACGTCCCCCAGGCCCTGAGCCAGCCGCAGGCCGGGCCAGACCTGGAGCCCTGCCAGTGCAGGCCTCAAGGGGCTCAGGGCTGGGCAGGTCTGTCCCTGCACAAGGAGGGTGGAGGGGTGGGAGCGCGGCCTGGCCTCGGTCCCTGCTGTGACAGACACACAGGCCAGCTGGCCCTGTCCCGGCCCATCTAGGATGTGCACCTGGAGCCCCCTAGTGGAGGGTGGGGAATGTGGATGGTGCAGGCAGCTCTCAGTCCCCCAGGAGGCAGGGCGCCCCCACCCCGCCCCAGTACAGTCTCCCCCCAGAGGCTCTGCCACAGGCTTCACCACTCGCCTCCTCCCTGTTCCTGTTCTAGAAGAGAAAAGGGAGAATGGAGTGTGGGGTCCCAGGAGGAAGGGGGAGCCCAGTGGAAACCCCAGGCAGAGCCTCTGAGCACCCCGCATACGTGACACACTGTGGGCAGGGGACGTCATGTTTGGTGCCCCGGCCCTCCCATGTATGACGCGGGGAACCCCATGCCTTGCCAGGTCCAGGGGCTCCCCGAGGTCTGCCCCAGGCAAGTGGAGTCCCCCATTGTGGAGAAGAGGGACTTGCAACAATTCATGGAAAATCTGGAAACTGAGAGAACCGCATGGGCATTCCAAACCACCTTGTTTCTAGGGACTGTGCAAAAGGCCCCGGTCTGGGAGAAGGGCTCCTGGCGGTGCTTGGTGGGCCCTGGGCCGGCCCCAGCCCTGCCCCCCTAGGGCTGCCCCTTTGGAACGGCCCCTCACCCCAGCCCGTGGCGCCCCCTGTGGCTTCAGGCTTGCAGATAACTGGCCTCTTTAAGAGCTTGCTGCCCTTTCTCTGTGGAGCTGTGAGGGCTGGATGCGAGCCTTGCACCAGATCAGCCAACAACTTATCTCACTCTGCAGGTACTCTTTGTGCTCTGTGTTTTAGAGAAAGATTCATGTATTTTACTTGAAAGAATTGCAGAGAGAAAGTCACCATCTGCTGGTTTACTCCCCAGGCCACACCAGGAGCCAGCCACTTCATCCCAGCCTCCGCTGCTTTCCCAGGCCACAACAGGGAACTGGGTGGGAAGCGGGGCCGCTGGACTCTGAGCCCATGTGGGCGACCAGTGTCGCAAGTGGCAGCTCAGCCTGCGCCACCTTGGCGCCAGCCCTCGGACTGCTTCTTGGGGGAGAATCTTGTCTGGCCAAGGTCCTCAGAGGGCACACAGGAGAGGACAGGATGCCAGCCTACCTGGGTCAGGAGGGAGTCATGTGTCCATAAGGAGGCACCTTGTGCGGCCAGCTAGACCCCTGCGGGGGCTGCTTGCTCGTGCAGTGTGGAGCAGGTGGCTGGTCACAGTTATGCGGGGTTGGATCTCTGCCCAGTCACAATGTGGCTCTTTTTCCTCGTCCTCCTGGGTTTCCTGCAAGAGTGGAGGCTCAGGCAGCAGGGAGGCACCATTTACCTGGAGCTGGCTGGAGTGCGCTGATGTGGGACAGCCACGTTCCCTCGCACCCCCACATGTGGCATGGGTGTCGGGAGTCTTGATGCTGGTGGCAACACTTGCAGAGATGACGAGAGAGTCCAGCAGCGGCTGGCCATGCCCCTCCTGCTGGCCCCTGCCACCCAGTCTCCTCTAGGGAGCACTGCTCGGCGGTTGAGACTTGAGATCAGTTGTGTGGCAATGGACGGACCGGCTGCGGCCTCAGGTGACAGGCCACACCTGTCATGGCTCACAGCAGCTCACTCCGATGCCCGTAGGTGGTCTGTGGTGCTGGCACTGCCTTCGTGGACACTCGGTTGGTCTGTGCTTGTGTGGCCTGCCAGGAGCCCAGCCTGGCCCCCTTCCAGGCCCCTGGTGTTGACGCTGTGCTAACCTTCTGCCTTCCTAGTCAGGGCTGAGAGTCAAGGCCGAGCGAGGGATGGATAGATGGTTGGGGCACAAGGTGTTGCTTCTGCTTTCTGGATCCCCTGGTTACTACACTGCCTGTGCTGGACTTAGGCCCCTGGACTCAGGCCGGCCCTGCAGCCCTGCCCACGCAACCCTGCTCTGCCGTGGCCCTACGGCTCTGCCCACCCATCCCTGCTCTGCCATGGTCCTGTGGCCGTGCCTGGCTGTCCCTGCTTGGCCGTGACCCTGTGGCCCTGCCCCCCCATCCCTGCTCTGCTGTGGCCCTACGGCTCTGCCCACCCATCCCTGCTCTGCCATGGTCCTGTGGCCGTGCCTGGCTGTCCCTGCTCTGCCGTGGCCCTGTGGCCGTGCCCCCCCATCCCTGCTCTGCCGTGGCCCTGTGGCCGTGCCCCCCCATCCCTGCTCTGCCGTGGCCCTGTGGCCGTGCCCACCCATCCCTGCTCTGCCACAGCCTTGCGTTCGTGGTGCTGAGGAATAAACAGGCTCTGTTCCAACGGCAATGAATTATTCAGCCGTCCAGTGTAGCCGATAGAATACTGTGGCTGTGCTTCCCTGTGGTATTTCTGGAGTGTGCTTTCAATATTTAATGCTGTGTGAGCCAGAAGGTCAGGGCAGATGCTTACGCCAGGCTAACCCAGACGGAATCTGCCTTTCCAACAGCCTCATGCTGCGCTTTGGGAGGCTGCAGTGTCACCTGCAAACTTCTCATCGGCCATTGGCTCACTGGCATGACAGTCAAAGACGGCCCCGCCCACCAAGGGCTCCAGGTCTGCAAGATCTGAGTGGGTCCCTGTTACAGTGGATAGATTGTCCTGACCAATCACGGTGGGCTGTGTCTCTTCTGGGGAAACTGAACATGAGGGTTTCACGTGTGTGTGATGACAGCAAGAGCCCTCCTGTGGGTGACGTGTGTGTGATGTCACAGGCAGAGCCCTCCTGTGGGTGACGTGTGTGTGATGTCACAGGCAGAGCCCTCCCTCCTGTGCAGGATGTCTGTTACGTCTGCCTCTCCTGTCTTGTTTTTTGTCTTGTTCCCTCCCACAGCCCTGTGCTCTCTGCCTGCCTGGTCTACTCACAGTGTCCCCCCAGCCGGCTACTGCGGGCTGTGCTCCTCGGCTCCCTCTGGTGGCCGCTGCCTGCTCACCTCTCTAGTGACCACACTGAGCGTTCTCAGGGATGGAGTGCGTCACGCATACTTCTCGTTACTTTTCTGTTTTCCGGTCTTTTTAAGAAAATTATTTGAAGGTGTTACGGGATTCCATTGTAAATTATACATTAGAAGGTGGCTGATACGTTGGCACAGCCACCACCTGTACAGGTGCAGTTCCCTTACAGGTGTGGTTCGTGTCCCAGCTGCTCCACTTCCCATCCAGCTCCCTGCTTGTGGCCTGGGAAGGCAGTGGAGGACGGCCCAAAGCCTTGGGACCCTGCACCCATGTGGGAGAGCCAGAGGGAGTTCCTGGCTCCTGGTTTCGGAGCGGCACAGCTCTGGCCATTGTGGTCACTTGGGGAGTGAACCAGCAGATGAAAGCTCTTTCTCTGTACCTCCTTCTCTCTATAGAATTTCCAATAAAAATAAACAAATTTTAAAAACAATAGCACGGAAGATCATTCGTGGTCCTTTAGCAGGCTCTGAGCAGGTGTGTGGTGGGGGTGTCTTTTTCCCATGGGCGTCCTGCCAGACTTTGGGGTGGCCGCAGCCGTAGGATCTGTGATTGTCCCTCTTGTGGGTTACGGTGCTGTCTTCCCACGCTCCAGGCCCTGCTGCTAACTGGGGTCATGGTCCTCTGCAGAGGCATGGGTAACCCTGTGCGGCCATGAGAAGGAGGTTCCGGAAGCTGGAGGACCCTGCTGTTCGCGCTGTGAGCTCAGACCCCAATCCCTGCTGTCTGGGGCACCTGGCGGGGATACAGGCTGAGCAGCCAGCTCCGTCCACTTCCTGTCAGGACCTGCCCTGCCCGGGTTCCTGCTCTCCAACTGCCACAGGCTCCCTGCAGCTAGTCCGCAAGTTATCATTTTCAGATTGAAAATCTTCCTCCTACTCTTCAGTCCTGGGAGCTTTGATCAAGAATGGTGGTACAGTTTTGTCAGCAAAGATGTCTGCGTCTGTTGAGACGAGTATAGCCTCGGCCCTGCTTGTCTGGGACTGTTGTGAATAATACAGATGTTTTTCTGCTCAGCACGCCGCATTCCTGGCACCCATTGCCTGGTCGCAGTGTTTCCACTCTTACAAACGCGGCTACCGAGTTAACTGTTTGCCAGAGGCTGGCCCATCATTTCCACTCGCACTGGAGTTCTCAAAAGGTACTCCTTGCTTTGGAAAAAATCTTTCTTATTGCTTAATGAGCACATGTAAAAACTGTTGTGATTTCTTAAATTCCTTTTCTAAAAAAATGTTTTTAAGAATGCATTTGATAGACTGAGTTGCAGCGTGGAGGGGAACAGAGATCTTGTGTCTGCTGCTTCACTCCCCAAACAACCACATGGCTGGAGCTAGGCCAGGCCACACCCAGGAGCCAGGACCTGCATCCAGGGCTCCCACAGGGGCGCATGCCCAAGGCCTCGGGCCACCTGCTGCTGCTTCCCCAGCAGCATGAGCGGAGAGCCAATCAGGAGTGGAGCAGCCAGGAGTAGAACCAGTGCCTGCAACGGATGCCAGATGTGGGCAGAGGCTTAGTGCAGAACACCACAACGCTGACCTGGGTTCTTAAATGCTTGACTCACCTGGGGATGCCTCGTGCACTTTGGTTATCTGTGAGAAGCCCTGACACGGGCCTTGGTGCGCACGGCTGCTGTGTGAGACCCTGGCAGACTCAGGGGCTCCTGGGGGACAGACTTCCCCCTGGGGTTGTACAAGCTGACACTGGTCAGGGTCTGCCTGCCTGCTTGCTGCATGCCAGAGAGGACCCTGGGGAGGGCGCATGCCCGCCTGGGGCTGTTAACAACACAGACCCTGCTCCCGCCCCCACGTACTGCCCAGTGCTGGTCCTCCACACACACACTGCAGGGAGCTAGGCCCGGACCTGCTTTGCCTACCTCCCCAGCCCCGCCCTTGTTCTGCCACCCTCCCAGCCTTCGCCCCAAGGTCTCAGTCAGGCCTGAGTGTGCATTCAGTGGGACCCAGGCCGGGCAGGTATCAGTGCAGTCTTCTACCCTCGATTGGGAAGGCTTAGTATGTCCCAGTTGGGTGGGTGCACGAGCAGCCTCGCGCGGGCACACGCCTCGCTTAGGCGCAGGAACAGCCTCGCGTGGGCACACGCCTCGCTTAGACGCAGGAACAGCCCTGCCGGGGATGCACAAGCAGCCTCACTGACAAGGTGCTGTTCCCACGGGGCGCCCGCTGGAGCTGCGGGAGCTTTCGTTGTCCCAGTAGATGCGAGAGTCCCCGTTTCTTCCCTGTCTGGCCGTGTTTGGTTTTGGTCAGTTGTGCCGACCATGGCTGTGATGATGTCTAGGAAGGGGCAGAGGTCCGGGGTTGAAACAGGTTCGCCTGCATGCCCTCGTTGGTCCATATCTTGACACCTCTGTATCATTTCCATTTCCTTGAAATACCTTTCTTTTCATCCATATCTGTGCATGCTTTTTCTGGAGGACATTTATAAGGTTTGCCGACCACCAAGAAAAGAAAAAAGCTCGGCCAACTGTTGACAAGAGGCCTTTTTTGGAGGGAAGTCTGTTCCCGAGCCTTTGCTCCGAGCGATGGAGAAACAGAGAGCGGGGAGCTGGGGGGACGAAAAGGCGCGCGAAGAAGCACGCGGGAGCCAACCCTGGAGCAGGTGCAGGTCTAGCTCTTGTTAGGAGAGGAAATGCCCGCCCCAGTGCAGCATTGGTCCGCCAGGGAGCCGTTGCCCTGGCGACGCGCCAGCTCTATAGCTGCATCCACACAAACTCTGCCCACCTCGGTAGCCACCCACGGTAACCATCGTTGCTAATCTTGTGCTTTTATTTCATTTCAGCCCCAAGTGGAAACGCGATTCAGCAGCTCTCAGGCCCGTCGCGTTTTACAGAGCCCTTTGGCCCTTCCCTGTCCGAACGTCCCAGGTTGCCAGCCTCACAAAGCGGCTGCTGAAGCCAATCCCAGGAGAGGTAGAGTGGCTGTTCCCTGGAGCGGAGAGTCGGCAGACAAGGGCTGGGAGCCGCTGGCCGGGCTGGGTCTGCAGCTTAGCAAACACACCTTCTGGCAAGGCCGACGACACTTGTTTACAGCCGGGAGCAGTGTCCCCGGACCCCTTTGCCCTCCCAGGCACTTATGTTGCAGGTGGTAGGAGGGGGGTGGCCTGTATCTGCTGTCCCCAAGCGGGTCCACTTTGATGTGTGTCCCTCGGTTCTGATGAGTCTCCTGGAGGAATGTTCATGGGTGTGTCCTGCCCACCCAGCCACATGTCACTCCCGGAAGCCCTGGAGGCCGCAGAGTCTCCCATGGCCCTGGTCAGCGGCGTGTGGCCCTGGCTGTGGTCCCACCTTGTGGCACTCAGGCCACTGAACAGACAGAGAATGGGCTGGGCAGACGCTGCTGCTCACGGGCCTGGAGCTGGGATACCACAGTCACCACAGGTCTCTCGACCTCACTCGGAGCCTTCTCATGGAGGCACCTGGGCCCCCACAGCCACCCTGGGCCCTGCTCCCAGCACTGCCTCTTGGGAAGGAGGCCTGATGCTCAGCGTCCTCTCTGCTGTGGACACCCAGGGCCGGGAGGAGCCACCGGCCTGGCTGGGGGCATCCCTCAGGCAGGATGGGGACTCTGGTGCAGCCCAGCACCTACAGGCAGCGGTCCTGTCCCTGGGTTTAGTGTTAGAGCTGGGGGCCGCACGGTGGGGTTAGTGTCTCTATAAGCAGAGAAATTGGAACCTGATGGATCGCATTCTTGTGGTCTTACTCCCCCTCTCTCTCACTCTCCCTCCCTCTCTCCCTCCATATCTCTCCCCCTCACTCTCCCTCCTCTCCCTCTCTCCCTCTGCCTCCTCTCTCTCCTCCCCTCTCTCCCTCCCTCTCTCTGTTTCTCTCCCTTCCTCTCTGTACCTGTCTCCCTCCCTCTCCATCTCTCTCCTCTCTGTGAGGATACCACAAGGAAGCAGGGCCTGACCACAGATGGAGTTGGCTGCCCGTGACCTTGGCTGCCCAGCTGCAGAGCTGTGAGAGGTGACAATGTCATCACAGCCATCTGAGGGGCCAAGGTTGCTCCAAACCCTCCCAAGGAGCCTGACCATTGGGTGCCCCATGCCCCTCCCTGCAGCTTCCTAGGCACACCCCTGAGGCACCTGTCCACTGCCAGGGAAGCCCCCATAAAGCCATGGCTTTCCTGACTTCTGTGCTGGGGACAAGGGGACAATTCCTTTTGCCCTTGTGGAGGGCAACCGTGTCTGCCTTGTGGAAGTGGCTGTGGTTGGCGGGCCGAGGCCACCACAGGCATTCCATGCTGCCTTCTGCTGCCTGCACAGCCCCCAGCCCCAGGAAGCTGCCTGTCCACACAGGAGCTCTGCCCATGTCTAGATGCCCTGTAACCAGTTCACTTCTAACCTCAGTGTGTGTGTGGACAGAGGCCTGGTGTGTAGACATGGGCACCCAGGGAGGCTAGGCAGTGTAGACACGGGGTGTCTGGAAAGGGCAGGGACCTGGGCTGTGTAACACGGGGCGTTTGGAAAGGGCAGGGACCTGGGCTGTGTGGGTGACACAGTCCTCTTGCTTTGCAGACAGGAGGAGTAATGAGTTAGAGAATGCCATAGCTCCGTGGCGGTGCAAGTTCCTGAGCCGTAGGCCTCGCTCTTCCGAGCTCCCTACAGCTGGGATGGCCTGCAGGCGCACAGCGTTCACTTGGAGGCTAAAGGCAGGGCTGCTGCTTCCACGTGAGCTGGCACATATGTGTGCGTGTGCGCACAGCAGGTGCGGGAAGGACTGGCTGCAATGACCAGGGTCATGCCAAGCCAGAGTCAGGATTGAAGACCTTCATCCAGGTGCCCATGTGGGTGCAGTGCCCACGTGCCAGGACTGTCTTCTGCTCTTTTCCAAGCGGACGAACAGGAAGAAACTGGGCAGCCAGGATTTGAACCGGCACTCCTATGGGATGCCGGTGTTATAGGCAGGGGCTTCACTCCCTTCACAGCAGTCGGCTTCCTGCAAACGTCTGGTCCACGCTGTTGGATTCAGCGCTCCATCTTCCTGCTCGCCTGCCCCACACCGAGCAGCTGGACCTGGAGTAGCTTCTGTTCCTCTGTGCCAGGCGTTTCCCCTCTGGTCATCACACACGCGTTCGTGCTGCCTGCTGAGCATGCCCAGGCAGTTCTGCGTGCTGCAAGGGTGTTGCGGGTGGGGGCAGCAGGGAAGGTCCAAAGCCGCCCTGCCCCCGCTGTAGCAGCCAGGAAGCCAGGCCAGGGGTAGGTATGGCCTGGGGGTGAGGGCATCCCTCAACACTTCAGGGTTGCTCATGGCTGCCCAGGCACCTGGGCTAGGATGGGCAAGGGCAGAGACAACGGGGACACTGTGGGTCGCGGACACTCCTCACGAAGCAGTGGGGATACTTGGGACTGGGATGTCTGCCTGACCCCTGTGCCCAGCCCAGCCTGGTCACAATCTCTGCTGTGTGCGTCCCCATTTCAGGCGCTGGGAACCCAGCCCGCAGTGACGGTGCTGCGTGTGGTTAACACATGGGGCTCCCCTCTAGGGAACAGACCAGTGCTGCTCCGAGGAGGCCAGGGCGGGGCTGGGCTCGCTTCAGCACGCTCTGCCTCTCCACGCTCCAGGGCCCGGGCTGCAGCTGGGCCTCCCCAGCCTCCAGATTTCAGAGCCGAGGAATGCCTCTCGTGTAGGACTGCAGTGCAGGGAGCATGTTGCGGCAGCCCGAGGCTGTCTCAGCCAAGCTCACCAAGGAGATGGGCTGCTGCGGCCCGACTGCACTGTTCCAGTTCCCAGGGGAACGTGGAGCTGTCCAGGCCTCCCAGGGGGTGAGTTGGTGGTACCCTCCAGGCCGGGGCAGGAGGCAACAGGGCCAAGGGCCGGGCTCACACCTGCACCTGCCCTCTGCCTCGGTCACCCCGGCCGAGCTCAGGGTCTTGGCCACACACAGAGAGCTTAACATGTACCTTGCCCGTGAGGGGCGGGTTACACTGCCCAGGCCTGTGCTGGTGGAAGGCACAGGAGTTACAATAGCCCACAGCCCATGGGCCACCCATCCACGCCCTCCCTTAGGTGGGCTCAAGTTCATGGGCCACCCGTCTACTGCCCCACTTAGGTGGTCAGTTAAATAGTCTTCATTCCCGAGAAACCTTCCCTGCATCTTAGTGCTGTGTTCATTCACTTCATCAGGTCCAGGGGCCCAGCACAGCCCCCTCCTCATGGCACAGCTCCAGCTGGACTCTGCTTTCCTTGCCAGGGAAGGGGAGGAGCCATTAGGCACATGTCAGCCCACTGCCAGGGCTTGGGAAGGACAGGCTGGAGGGGACCCTGTGGTGGCCAGGTCTGTGCTGCGGTGCTGGGGGACTCCAATGTGGCAGAGCAGAGGAAGGACAGTACAGGGCAGAGGGTAGAGGGCAGGACGGGAGGGTGTAGACAGCCCGGCTTGGAGGTCAGGGCCTGCGGTGGCCAGGCCGGGCAGATGAAATGGAACCCGAGTAGCTGTGGCTGACAGAAGCGTCCACAGAGCACTGCCTGGCCTGGCCAGGAAGGACGTGGGAACGCAGCAGGGATCCATCTGTGCCCGCAGCTCCCGGTGGCCAACCGCGGGAGGCACACAGGGAAGCCAGGACGGTCCAGAGGGCACTCGGTCAGCTCGCTGCCTGGAGAGGGCTTTTGTAAAATGACGGGCAAAGGCTCAGGCCTGAGTTTGCCAAGAGCAACAGTTGAAGAGGCATGTCTGGGGAGCAGGCTGCGGTGGCCTCAGAGCTGGGTGAGGGCTGTGAGGAGTTAAGTCAGGGGCTCTCATATTGGCACAGTAAGACCCCCACCTGCAGCCCCGACATGCCATGTGGGCTCTGGATTATATTCCGGCTGCTGCACTTCCCATCCAGCTCTGCTTATGTGCAGGGAAAGCAGTCGAGGGCGGCTCAAAGCCTTGGGCCCCTGCACCTGCGTGGGAGACCTGGAGGAGGCTCCTGGCTCCTGGTCCCTGGCCTGGCCCAGCCCAGCCATGGTGGCTGTCTGGGCAGTGAACCAGCTGATGGGGATCTCCATCTCGGTCTGTCTGTCAAATAAATGCTAAAGAAAAACCTTAAAAACACGTGAAGGAGCAACTTGGAAAATACACGTGCGTGCAGGGGTGCACATAAACACATGGACACATACATAGATGCGTGTATCACAAACATGTATGCACACGGACACACACGCACAAGCACATATGCATAAACATGTCCACACATAAACACATGTGCACACATATGTACACGATCACAGATTCACACCAGGTTCCAGAACTGTGGGCCACTTTTACACATGTGCACACCCACGGAGACAGACGTACACATCACACAGACACACCATGTTCTGGACCTGTGGGCCACTTCCGCCTGCATTCCGTGGCACAGCTTCCTGGTGCCACTGCGTTGGCTCTCAGTGTGGCTGCGGCTGGCCCAGCCCTGGGGGGCCACCAAGCCCACAGCTGGCTGCACGTTGGGCTTCCTGCAGCAGTGTGGTCCTGTCTGCAAAGCCTAGGTGGGCCTTGGGGCCAGCCTTTCAGGAGTATGCACACAGGCTCATCGCGTAGACATGCGCATGTGCTGTTTGCTGTTCACTGCTTGTCACACAGAACACACGGATGCTGCTGCAGAAACACGCAGAGGCTCCACCGCATCCGCCATTTGTTCCCAAACCAGGTGATTGCTGAGACCCTGGAGGGCTGAGGCTCTTTGAACTCAGAGTGAGTCCCCCCAGGGACAAGCCGGAAGCTGCTGGGGTCCTCTGGCAGGACCCTGTGTGTGCCAGGTTGCTCTGGTTTGTTGGACCGACATGGTGTCTGCACCTGCCAGGCCGGGGTTGCCTCCTGCAGCAGCTGCCACCAGCGTCATGGTGCTGTGTCAGTCCAAACTGCTGCCTCACCTCCAGCTTAACAACGCCTCTCCATGAATCAGTCTCCCGCCAATGCCCGGTCCCCACCAGATGCCCACGGGACTCCCACGCAGCCTGGAAATGAGGAACATGTGGTTGGGAAGGGAGCTGGGACTCCACGCAGGCCCCTGCCCAGGACTGAGTCGTCTCCTGCGGCATCTCCCCCGTGCAGCATTGCCTCTGGGAAGGGCTGAAGGCCGGCCGATCCTGGTGCGTGGAGCATGTCCGCTTTCCAGTGTGGCCACCTGTGCACCCAAAATTTGAGTTCTTCCCATCTGTTCCTTTCCTTTCTAAAAAATGTTTCTGTCTCGAGAGGCACACAAAGAAAGGCAGGCACTCGCATCAGTGGGTTCACTCTGCAAACACTTGGAGAGGCCGGGGCTGGGCCAGGCCAGCACTGAGAGGGACAGTGTGCCTGGGCTCCCACGCTGGGGACAGGAGCCCAGGCGCCGGCTGTCACCGCTGCCTCCCTGGGTGCAGAGTGGGCAGCTGGAGCTGCTGGTGCTCCCACGCTGCCATCTTAGCTGCCGCTGGGCTAATGACCAGCCCCCTATTCCTCTGCGATTGTGAGTCCCCTTGACGGCACCTGGGAGGTGGAACAGCACCCTCTGCCCCTGCCCTGCGCCCCACGCCTGTCCTCCGGCTCAGGGCAGCATCTCAGTCTCCTCTGAGTCCTCCCAGAAGGAGCTTGCCACCATGTGTCCCTTCCCCTCACATTCCCTATAGACCCTCGTGTCCTTCCCACACCCCTGGCTGCGCCCTGGCACAGCCCCATCCCGTTCCACGCTGCTGGGGTCCCTGTCTGGGGCTCTTGCTGCTGCAGTGAGTGGCAGGACCCAGTGGGCTCGCCTCGAAGGTGATTTGTGCACAGTGCCCGCGCCTAGCAGGCACACAATGGCACTTTGCCCCCTCCATCTTTGCCTTCTTTCGGGGGCTCCTACATGGCAGCCTGGTCCCATGGGGGCTTTGTCCTTGTTTTCCAGTGTTGTGTCCTATGAGATCATTGCAAAAATACCATTTTCTAAACCAATGTTTTATTTATTCTGCCAAAATTGCACTTTGGAATCTATTGTTGGCAGGGCGGCAGGCCCCTGAGGAATTACGGCATTCCCGCCTGGAAACCTGATCCGAGGAGCTCCGTCCGGCCCTCTATTGATTTCCTATCAGGGCACCATTTTCTCCTCGCTCCAGCTGAAGCCGGAAGGAGCTGGTGCTGCAGGGATGGAGATGGCCTGAGCCAGCAGCCGCTCACCACACCAGTCTTGCTTGGAAGGGTGCTGGTGCATTGTATATATAGCAGGGGACATGCAGCCGTGCCAGGGCCCAGCAGGCTGCTGAGGGATGGCAGGGCACTCAGGGGTAGAGCCAGCATCCTGGTCACCGAAGCACGAGGGATCAGTGCTGTGGTGCAGCGTGCAAGCTGCCGCCCGTGGTGCTGGCATCCCGTATGTATGCCTGTTCAATTTCTGCTGCCTCACCTCCTACCTAGCTCCCTGCTTCTGCACCTGGGGAAGTGGCTGAAGATGACCCAAGTATCTGGCCCCCCTGCACTCACGTGGGAGAGCTGCATGAAGCGTCTGACCTCATGCTGGCCCAGTCTTGGTTGATGTGACCATCTGGGAGTGAACCAGGGGATGGAAGAGCTCTCTGTGCATTTCCCGCTCTTTCTCTCCTGTAAGCGTGTGTTTCACATAAAAGCGAAGCCTTAGAGTGCATTTATTTAGCAGTAGGCCTGAACACGGGCCCTAGGGCTCAGCTCATGGGGCTTCTATTAACTGAAGGCAGATCTGTGTGCACAGACTGAGCTCTCTTCTGCACCACTGAGCTGCCTTTCCCCACACTGCCAGCACCCAGGTAGAAAGGCCCTGAGCAGGTGCGGCTGCCAGGACGCCTCCATCCCTTGGACATGACTACTGGTGCAACTGCCTCCCAGGAGGCCCGCTGTCCTGCTGTCTGCCCAGGGCCAGGTCTGGGTGCAGAGTCCCTAGTGAGCACTGCTGTGCAACCGAATGCACACGCCCAACATGGCTCAGTCGCTGGACTGAGACGAAGCCACACCTTCCAGGCCAGGCTGGGGGAACCTGCAGGCCTCTGACCTGCTCAGGCAGCGTGCGGGAGCCAGCAGCCTCTGCAGTGGGCGCCCTGGCTAAGTGGCTCCAGGTGATCCTGCACAGCCACCATGTCTGCCGTTGGGCTAGGCCAAGGTGTGAGAGGCAGCTGGCCATGCAGGGAGCTGCTGCCCGTGACTGAGGCTGGGGCAGAGCCGGCAGCATCCACGCATGCCAGGATTCGGATGTCACATCTCGTGGAGCTGTGTCTTCCCTCCCGCATAGCTGTGCCCGGTACAGGGTTATTTCTCATCCAATTTTTTCCTGTATCAGAGTCTCCCTGGGCATCCCCATCCCCTGCAGGTGGAGGGGCTGAGAGCTGGACTGTCCCTCCTCGCCTGGGGACTGCTGTGTGGGGACATCCTTCCCGGGCAGCTGCACAGCCACACCCATCCCCGAGTGCAAACACGTGGGTGAATCCAACACCTGTCACAGCATTATCATTAAAAAAAAAATTGTTTATTTGAGAGGCAGAATTGCAGGGAGAGAGCTCTTCCATCCGCTGGCTCATTCCCAAAAGCCCAACAGCCAGAGCTGAGCCACCAACCCAAAGCCAGGAGCTTCTTCTGGGTCTCCCACACGGGTGCAGGGTCTCAAGACCTTGGGCTGTCCTCCACTGTTTTCTCAGGCCACCAACAGGGAGCTGGATGGGAAGTGGAGCAGCTGGGACTTGAGCTGGTGCCCAAGTGGGATACTGGCATTACAGGCAGAAGCTTAGCCCACTATTTCACCATGCTGGCCCCAAGTCAAGATTTTAACACTGGACTCCCGGGGTGGGGGGCAGTAGTACCCACAACCAAGTAACTGTGAGGTTACCAGGCCTGGGATAAGGGGGCTGCTGGCCTCAGCCTCCACCAGAGCCGGAATCCTGACTCCAGGATGCGTCTTAGCTGTCTTCCCTCCATCAGACACGAAGGTGACCAAAGATCAAAGACAGGTGCCTGTGGTGGTAATGAGACCCACTCACAGCACTGCCCCCATGCCATGCTGATCACACAGACTGGCAGAGACCAGGATGATGAGCTGCTACATGTCCACAGGCTGGACGAGCGAGCCGCTGGGTGAACAGGGTGGACAGTGGGTGGGGAGGTGGCAGGGACATCGGGAGCGTGGCAGGCGGGGCAGGTGTGCCAGTGAGAGGCCATTGGCTCTTGGTTGCTGTGGAAGAGGGTGGATTCGGCACGTGGCTGTGGCGGCAGGAAGTCCAAATGGCACACATGGCTGTAGCCAGAGCCCTAGACATGGCAGGTGCAGGCGGGGGCCTGCACCTAGAACAGGAAGCCAAGTGCAGGCTGCGGGAACAACCTTCTCTCCGGACTAACCGGAGTCCCGCACACGGATCGTGGCGTCCTCCAAGGGCAGGGCCTCTGACGGCCTCAGAACCACCCCAGGGCCACCCCGACCCTCCCGCAGCCACTCTGGTGTGCCTGGGAACACGGCCAGCAGCCAGCTCCGAGGGTGCAAGGAGCCAGAGGTTTACCCATTAAGCATTTCTTGTGGCTTCCTGATTTCTCAGTGTACTCTTATTATCACATTTATTTTTAATGTGTATTTGTAATTTTGCTGATTAACTGAAAAATCAGTTGGCAGGAGGATGGTTTGAACACGGTTTTTCAAACTCACAGATGCTGCCAGGGTAGTGCTGGGTACAGAGGTCAACCCCCGTGGGGACACTCCGCCCCATCAGAGGGCCTGGGGCAGCCCAGCTCCTCTCCCCACTCCCAGCTTCCTCCCAGTGCATATGCTGGGAGGCCGCAGGGCCAACGGCTCAAGGGCTTGCTCCCTGCCTCCCACGTGGGGGACCCGGCGGCGTCCCAGACTCTTGGCTTCTGCCTGACACAGCCCCAGCTGTGGGGCTGACCCCCCACGTCTGGAGGGCCGGCCAGAGATCAGAAGATCTTTCTCTGTTTGTCACTCCATCGTTCAAATAAGAAACAGTTTTTTAAAAATGGGAAGATCTTGGGGCCCGGTGGCGTGGCCTAGCGCCTAAAGTCCTCGCCTTGAACGCACCAGGATCCCATCTGGGCACCGGTTCTAATCCCGGCAGCTCCACTTCCCATCCAGCTCCCTGCCTGCGGCCTGGGAAAGCAGTCAAGGACAGCCCAATGCTTTGGGATCCTGCACCTCTGTGGGAGATGTGGAGGAAGTTCCTGGCTCCTGGCTTCGGATTGGCACAGCACCGGCCGTTGGGCTCACTTGGGGAGTGAATTATCGGACGGAACATCTTCCTCTCTGTCTCTTCTCCTCTCTGTATATCTGACTTTGTAATTTAAAAAAAATAGATCTTTTTAAAGAATGGGAAGATCTTGGAAAGTCATGTACCCGTTAAGTACATGAATTGAAGCTGAGGAGTCACAGTGGTAGCACACTAGAGCACGGGCTGAGAGCTGGTCAGACAGGAGGGCTGCCACAGGCACAGGCGTGTGGGGTTGGCCGCTGTCTGTGATGCCAGCCTCCCGTGCTGCAGTGCGGCTCTAAGTCCTGGCTGCTTCCTGCTTGCAGGCCCTGGGAGGCACTGGCGACAGCTCAGGTGCGCGGGCCTGGCCACTGGTGCCAGAGACCCGGGCGGAGCCACCAGATGTCCTTCAGGCCGACCCAGCTGGTCTTTGGCCCTGGGCTGAAGGTGGACTCACGGAAAGCTCGGTGCGTTTGCCTGGGGTTGGGGAGGGTCTGGGTCACTGTTTCAGGAGGAGCCATCCGGCAATGCTGTGCCTCCCGTGTGCTCAGCAGTCCTATCAGTAGGTGTCACAGGGGACTCCATCCTGCGCACACGCCAGTGTCACAGGTGAGACACACAGGGAGTCACGTGGTTTTGATTCCAGGTGTGGGGAACCCCCCCCTGAGACACGGCCGGGCGGGGCGTGCTGTCCCCCAGGGCCCTGCAGCTGGCTCCAGGAGGACAGCGAGCACAAGGCCGAGCTGGGGAGCAAAGGCTGTCCTTGGGTGGCTATGAGCCGAGCATGGCTGCTGCAAGGCCAGGGTGTCCCCGCGCAGTCACACTCCTGAGTGACCATCCCTGTCACTCAGGAGCTCAGCTGCTCAGAGAGTAGGCAGAGGGCTGCGGCCAGGGGTCCCCACTCCGTCCCCTGCTCACTCACCTGGAGTGTGGCCCCGAGCCCCGAGTCTCCCCATTGTGAGCTTGGGTAGGTCTAACGCAGCTGTAGTGGGGGGTGAGGGACACTGGGGGTGGGGAGTGCTGTAGGCAGAGCCCCAGCCGAAGTGCGGGCCCCTGGTTCCTGTCCACGGCCCTTCCTGAGGCTCCTGGGCTGCAGGTGCAGGGACACACCCATGTGGCCTTGGGCTTCGCAGCATCCAGCTCTGATTCTAGCTGGCCTGGTCCAGAGAGAGCTCCACAAAGGTTTTGTGCATTCCTAAGTCAGCTGAGGCAGGCAGGGGTTGGGCCCACACACGTGCCAGTCAGTCACAGGGTCCCCTGTCAGTCATGGAGTCCTTGGTCACTCTGGGTCCCTGCTCACAGGGTCCACTCGCACTCATGGGTCCCTGTCAGTCACTGGGTCCCTGGTCACAGTCACGGGGGTCCACTCTCAGTCACGGAGTCCCTGTCAGACACAGGGTACCTGTCAGTCACAGGGTTCCCTGTTAGTCTCGGGGTCCCTCACAGGCACCGGTCACCTGCCAATCCAGCCATCACAGCTACGCCCTCGTCCTGGGATCTGGCAGGTGGTGTCCAGAGAGACTGCAGCCCCAATCCAGCCATCACAGCTATGCCCTCGTCCTGGGATCTGGCAGGTGGTGTCCAGAGGGACTGCAGCCCCAATCCAGCCATCACAGCTATGCCCTCATCCTGGGATCTGGCAGGTGGTGTCCAGAGGGACTGCAGCCCCAATCCAGGCTCTCCAGGAATGCTGTGCTTGCAGCTACAGGAGGGGAGCCATTCCCCCTGGGCGCCCAGGTCTGAGTTGTGTTGTGAGTGACCTGTGAGGCTCCTGCAGGTGCCTGGTGAGAGAGGAGGAGAGGGACCGGTTGGCCTTCCCGTCTCCTGAAAGGCGGGTGTGTTCCAGTTACACTGAGGAGCCCAGGAAACCTCCATCCCTCCCATAGTGTTCCAGGCAGGACCGGCATCTGCGCCTGCACCTTGTGGCTGGCAGGGGGCAGCAGAGGGCTCTGCGTGAGGTGGGAGGACAGAGGCCACAAGGCGCTTGCAGGGCCAGGAGCTGGGCACCAAGAGGCCCTCACTCAGAGCAGCAAAAACCGGGAGCACACAGCTGAGGAAGAGAGGATGGGGAGCTAAATGTAAGCTCACGTGCGCTACCTGTGTGTGTGTGTGTGTGTTCTCTCCCTGCTCTCTAACTCCAGGTCAGGTTTGTGGGCAGCTCCGCCCTGCAGCGCCCTGTCCATGCCTGCGGGGCCTCACCCAGACCTGCTCCGCCCTGCAGCGCCCTGTCCATGCCTGGGGGGGAACACAGGACACAAACTGGCAAATAAGTTGAATCAGTTTCCACTTCCTCAAATTCGATCATCTGCTGGATGGTAACCCCCAGGCAACACTCAGAGCAAGAACTCATCACAAGTCAAAACGAAATGCCTTGAAATATTGACTTACTATGTATTTATTTGAAAAGAAGAGTTACACACAGAGAGCTTCCGCGCACTTGTCTGCTCCCCAAAATGGCCACACTGAAGCCAGGAGCTTCTTGCAGGTCTCACACAGGGTGCAGGGACCCAAGGCCTTGGGCCTTCCTCTGCTGCTTTCCCAGGCCACAAGCAGGGAGCTGCGTGCAGGCGGGGCCGCCGGGATCTGAGCCGGTGCCAACATGTGATGCTGGTACCACAGGCAGTGGTTTCACCAACCACACCACAGCTCCTGAAATTCTCTTTATCAGATGTTTCTGTTGTTGTTAAACAACTAACTTTCACTTAAAGTTGTAAAATTAGAGTGGGTGGCTTAACAAACAGGTTAAGCTGCCCTCTGCAACGGTATCCAGTATGGCCACTGGTTCAAGTCCTGGCTGCTCCACCTCTGCTCCAGCTCCCTGCTGGTGGCCTGGGAAAGCAGAGGAGGATGGCTCAGATACTTGGGACCTGCCCCCGCATGGGAGGCCTCAGTGAAGCTCCTGGCTGTTGGCTTTGGCCTGGCCCAGCCTCAGCTGCAGTGGCCATTTGGGGAGTCAACCACTGAACGGTAGATTCTAACTGCTTTTCAAATAAGTTAATACATGTTTAGAAGAAAAAAAAATTCTAGGCCCAGCATGATGGCTCAATGGTTAAATTCTCATCTTGCAAGCACTGGCATCCCATACAGGTGCTGGTTCCCGTCCCAGCTGCTCCACCTCCCAACCAGCTCCCTGCTTGTGGCCTGGGAAAGCAGTGGAGGACGGCCCAGGTGCTTGGGACCCTGCACCGCGTGGGAGACCCCAGTGAAGCTTCCTTCCCAGCTCCAACTGTGATGGCCATTTGGGGAGTTACCAGCAGACAGCTCTCTCTCCTGTCCATTGTGGGCAGTGGCCGGGGGTGGGGACGGTGAGCCTGTGCGTGGAGCTCTCTTTCGAGTAAAGTGAAAAGAAACACCCTCACAGCTGTAGCCATCCTCTCACCTCTGTGGGCCTTTCCAGGAAGCATGTGTGGGAAGCTCCCACTCTGTGCACGTGTGTGCATACGTGTGAGGGAGACCCCTTGTAAGGAGCTGGCTCACCAGGCTGGGGGCTCGCAGGTACACTGGGGGCAGGACTGGCTCCAGACCCAGGGGAAGCACTGGAAGGCTGGCCTGGTCCTGGGAGGCCGACTGGCTCTGTCCCCTTCAGGGGACAGCCTGAGGCCCGTCCTCACATGGTCCCAGTCCACTGACACTGAGTGTCGCCACCCCATGACACTGGATTGAATCTCACCGGTGACCCTGGGCACTGTAGTCTGGCTAACTGGGCCCTCGCTGACCACCTTGCATCTCCTGGGCTTCGTCCCTCGGACCAAGCAGGATGCCAACCCGGGTGCTGTGACTGTTTCCTGTTTGGCTCCTCATTGGGACCCCAAAGGAGCAGGCAGGTGCACACTCTGGGAGCAAATCTGTGTAGCCATAGGACGGGGAAGGTAGTGTGGGCAGAGTGTGTGGGATGTGCATGGGCTGCGTGGTGTATGTATGGAGGTGTGTGTGTGGTCTGTCCACCTGAGGCTGTGGAGCCCCCACATCCCACTTCCCTGGGCCTTTCCTTGCGGCCTCCTGCAGAGCTGTGCTATTTACGAATGCATGACTGACCTTAATTTGAAAGGCAGAGTTGCAGAGAGCCGTTCCACTGCTGGCTCACTCCCCAAAGGCCACCAAGGCCCAAGCTGAGCCAGGACCTTTCTCGAGGTGTCCCTGCGGGGGCAGGGGTCACCTACCTGCTGCTTCCCTTTGACCTTGGCCAAGCCAAGCCCGGCATAGAACGGGGCGCCCTGGCTTCCCGGGTGACCTGATCAGGGGTCATGGCTGGCCAGCTGGGAGGGCTGACCAGAGCTCACCACACACACTTGCAGTCCGCGAGGACAGGGCTCTAAGCTGTGTGCCCGCTGCTACGCGTGGGAGGCTGCTGCTCACGTCACGGCCTCTGATGACATCACAGCCCCCCCATGACGCCACGGCCAGCATCAGGGCGGGGGCCGCGGGGTCGGCCTCACGTTGAGCCTCACGTCCAGCCGCACGCTGCAGCCCTGGCGTCTGAGGCCCGCGGGGCCCGGAACCCTTCCGGCCGGCGCGGCGACCGCCGGATGTGGCGGGCGTGTTAGGCGGGCGCACGCCGGCAGCGCCCGGAAGAGCGGTGCAGTGTGGGAGACGCGAACATGGCGGCGGCTGCCGGCGCGTAGCCGGGGAGCGGGAACCGACATGGCCGCGCCGGACCACAAGTCGCCCAACGTGCTGCTGCAGAACCTGTGCTGCCGGATCCTGGGCCGCAGCGAGGGTGCGCCGGGTCCCGTGGGGCGCGGGCAGCGGGGGCGCCCGGGGTGCGCAGGGAGCGACCGGGGACCCCGGGCTGCTGTGCGCGGGGCGCGGGGAGACACGCGCCTCTCCCGGGCGCGCGGTGTCTATCCACCTCTCCCTGCACGTGCGGGGTCTGTCCGCCTCTCCCTGCATGTGCGGGGTCTGTCCGCCTCTCCCTGCATGTGCGGGGTCTGTCCGCCTCTCCCTGCATGTGCGGGGTCTGTCCGCCTCTCCCTGCATGTGCGGGGTCTGTCCGCCTCTCCCGGGCGTGTGGGGTCTGTCCGCCTCTCCCTGCACGTGCGGGGTCTGTCCGCCTCTCCCGGGCGTGTGGGGTCTGTCCGCCTCTCCCTGCACGTGCGGGGTCTGTCCGCCTCTCCCTGCATGTGCGGGGTCTGTCCGCCTCTCCCTGCATGTGCGGGGTCTGTCCGCCTCTCCCGGGCGTGTGGGGTCTGTCCGCCTCTCCCTGCATGTGCGGGGTCTGTCCGCCTCTCCCTGCATGTGCGGGGTCTGTCCGCCTCTCCCGGGCGTGTGGGGTCTGTCCGCCTCTCCCTGCACGTGCGGGGTCTGTCCGCCTCTCCCTGCACGTGCGGGGTCTCTCCGCCTCTCCCGGGCTTGTGGGGTCTGTCCGCCTCTCCCTGCACGTGCGGGGTCTGTCCGCCTCTCCCTGCATGTGCGGGGTCTGTCCGCCTCTCCCGGGCGTGCAGGTGCTGCGCCCTCTAAGCGGGGCTCCTGGGCTGGGTCTGCTCACAGTTGGCGAGCGCTCCCCGGGCTGGCCGCGCGCTCCCTGCGCTCCCGTGAGCTGAGGGTCCCCGGCGCTGGCCTATGGTCAGCAGTGTTGCCCTCCCGTGGTGCTTGCCGCGAGCATCAGTGCAGACGCTGTTCTAGGGGGATCCAGCTGTGCACCTGCTGCCCACCCGAGGTCCAACTGGCCAGAGCACTGAGCCGGGCTGCACTGCTTTCCTAGGCCACAGCAGGGAGCTGGGTGGGGAGTTGAGCTGCCGGGATTCGAACCGGTGCCCACATGGGATACTGGTGCTGCAGGTGGGAGCTTAACCACGCCTGTTGTGCTTGTTTATTCTAATTTGATGGGCGAAGTAGCAGCAGTAACTGCTCTCCTTATCACATTTGGTATTGGAGTGTTCATTAGTGGGTTGTAGCTGGTAATTTCCTGGGACGCTGGTTCATTATTTGCTCATTTTCTAGTGATGCGCTTCATGTGTCATGTCCCTGATTGAACAGTGTAATAATGGAAGAGGCGCTGAGGTCTGAAAGTATTCTAATGTTACACAGTATCGGAATTTGTGGTTTCAGAGCTGATGGAGTGGGGGTCCCCCCACCCCCAGTCAGGCCCCGGGCCCTGTGAGGGGTCCTGTGCCGTAGCTGATGGAGTGGGGGTCCCCCCACCCCCAGTCAGGCCCCGGGCCCTGTGAGGGGTCCTGTGCCGTAGCTGATGGAGTGGGGGTCCCCCCACCCCCAGTCAGGCCCCGGGCCCTGTGAGGGCTCCCGTGCCAGCAGCTGGAGCACATCGTACTCCACTGCCTGTTGGTTATTTCTGCGGTGGGAAACAGTATGTGAGTGTGTGCGTGTGTATGTGAACATGTGAGGGTGGGTGTGTCTGAGTGTGCCTCACTCCTGCCCGCCGGGCCTGGTCCTGAAGTATTGCTTCCTGCTGCTTGCCTGTAACCCAGGAAGAGGGGAGGTTTGCATCCCCCTGCAGAGGGAACACTTGGGGTGCCCAGCCTGAGAGAGGGAGTGAATGAGTCTGGGGCCCCCGGCCTGCTCCCCTCTTGGTTTGGTAGGGGCCTGTTGGAGCAGAGCTTCCGTGGGGAGCAGTGGCTGGGGCTGTGTGCAGGCCCTCCACTCTCGGGGCGGCTGTGTTCTCTGGCTGGCCGCTCCGCTTGTTCTTCGGCCCTGTTGCATGGCCGGCTGCTCTGCCTCCTTACGGTCTGCTGACTTCCCTTCGCTTGCCAGGGTAGGGGTCAGCGTGGGCATGGGTTGAGGCCCCGGGTGTTTCCTGCACACGTGTGGCCAGTTCTGCATCCCCACTTTGTGGGCACCTGTGTCCTGAGGGGTGTGGGGCATCCCTCTTGGCTCTACTGTGGGAGCTGCATTGGGGTCCTCCCCATCACCATTTGTAACCCAGGGTGTGTTCCCCCAGACCAGTCCCACGGTCAGCACCCAGGCTTTGCCTGCTGGTGGGACGCGTGTCTGCCTTGTTCTCTTTGGTCCTGGTAGGCTATCCTTTTCTTTTTCTTTCTTTTTTTTTCTTTTTTAAAGGTTTTTTATTGGAAGGGAAGATATACAGAGAGGAGGAGAGACAGAGAGGAAGATCTTCCAGTCGATGATTCACTCCCCAAGCAGCCACAACGGCCAGAGTGAGCTGGTCCGAAGCCAGGAACTTCTTCAGGGTCTCCCACATGGGTGCAGGGTCCCAAGGCTTTGGGCCGTCCTCGACTGCTTTCTCAGGCCACAAGCAGGGAGCTGGATGGGAAGCGGGGCTGCTGGGATTAGAACCAGCGACCATGTGGCATCCCAGTGCATGCAAGGCGAGGACTTTAGCTGCTAGGCCACTGTGCCGGAGCCCTATCCCTTACTTTGTTTTCAGACCTGTATTCTCAGTGTAATCATGTGTTTGAAGGCAGGGAAACAGAGCGGTGCTCTATGTTAAGGTGCACATTCTTGCCATGGGAGGTGTCCTTGGTTGTTCGCTCTGTCCTGTCCTGGGGGCTCTGCTCTTCGTGTCCTGGACAGGTACCGTGGGCTCTGCTCTCCTACCCTGTCAGGATGTGTCCTGGGGCTCTGCCGTCCATGTCCTGCCAGGGGGGTCCCGCTGGGCTCTGCTCTCCACCTCTGTCCGGATGCCCCCTGCGGACTCTGCTCTCCTGGTCCTGTTGGCTGGCGCTGAGTAGGCTCCCTTCTTTCCAATCATCAGTCACGTTTTTTTCTTTTAGGGTCCCTCTGCTGACCCCTCCCTGCCCCTCTGAGGCAAGGCTTCCTTCGTTCATTTACTCATTTCTTTTGACTGGGCGTCTTCAGTTCTTCATTAGACCTTGGGAAGGTGTGTTGGCACGCGGTCTGCCCTCTTGTGCTGGGAGCAGCAGGTGGGCAGTGCTGGCTGCTGGTGCTGACCCGTGCGTCTCTGTTCACTTTCCAGCTGATGTCGCCCAGCAGTTCCAGTTTGCTGTGCGGGTTATTGGCAGCAACTTTGCCCCAACTGTTGAGAGAGATGAGTTTCTTGTGGCTGAGAAGATCAAGAAAGAGCGTACGTATTCTTCACACACCTGCCGGGGTTCCGCGTGTACCAGGAGTGTGGGCTCAGTTCTTGGAAAGGTAGACTTGGGAATAGTTTCCCAGAATGCGGAGCTCTCAGCCCACTGACTGATATCTCGTTTTGGGGTCCTGTGTGTGGTTCTTGGGGTATAACCGTCGGGGAGGACTCAGTTCTCTCTGGGAGTTGGGAAGGCTGGGCCTGGCCAGGAGGTGCGTTCCTCATGCTGCTGGACAGCGCTGGCCACAGGAAGGCCTCACTCTCTGGTGGTGGTGTCTTTGTGACGCAAGCTGTCTGAACAGAGGGCACAGAACACCCCATTGGCTGCCACTGTCCCCGCCCCACGCAGCAGAGTGGGGACCCCTCGTTTACAGGAGGGTTGTCCTGAGGTGTCTTGAGGGGACCGGCTCTGAGAGCAGGTAGCTGTGTCCTGGCTGTTGGGCCCTTCCCCTCGAAGCTCCTGGCTGTGCCCTGGGTGCTGTGGAGCTGCGGGCACTGTGCCTGTGAGGGCCTCCTGGCACTGCCCTGGGTGCTGTGGAGCTGCGGGCACAGGCACTGCCCCAGGAGGTGGGCTTTGGCCTTGTTTCTCGGTGTCCTAGTGAACTGCAGTGATCCCTTGTAGAGACCTTTTGGTGGTCTTCCACCCTAGCTGCTGCCGTGCGCTTGGCCGTCTGCCGAGAGCTTTTCACCGTGCGGAGGTGCGTCCCATGTGCTGAGGCCGTGGGTGAGGGGCGGCCGTGGTGGCCTTGGCCTGTTGGCAGTGTGCTGAGCAGTGGTGAGTCTGAGACACCCACCTGCGGAGAGGTGTTGCTCAGTGTGTGTGTGTGTGTGTGTGTGTGTGTGTGTGGTGGTCTGCCAGCGGGAGAGTGAGAGAGCCATCTATCTTCCTGGCCACTGCCCAGATGGCCAAGGCTGGAACAGGCTGGGCCAGGCCGGAGCCGGAAACTTCATCCTCATCACCCGTGTGAGTGGCAAGGACCCAGGCCTTTCCCCCTGTGCTGTAACAGGTGTCAGGGAGCAGAGCTGAAGGTGGGGAGGCTGGGATGCTGGGTTTGCAGACGGTGGTTTAACACATACTGCCCAAGACGCTGGGCCAGTGCTCGCTTCGGCAGCACGTGCACTAAAACTGGAACGATACAGAGAAGTTAGCAAGATGCTAGGCCCTGATGGTTGTGTTTTTTGGAATGTATTTATATAATATTTAAAAATAGTAAATTTCATTAGATTTTAATTGCGTTTATTGTATGAACTTTATATAATGCATTTAAAAAATTTTATTTGCAGAGACAGAGAGTCTTGCACTTGCTGGTTAACTCCCTAATGACTGTAACTGCAGGGCTAGCCAGGCGAAGCCAGAAGCCTAGAACTCCAGCCGGGTCTCCGCATGGTGATGTCAGGGATGGCTTTCCACGGCTTTCCCAGGAGCTGGATTTGAAGTGGAGCTGCCAGTACTCATGGGTTTCCAGTGTTGCAGGTGACAGCTTAACGTGCTGTGCCACAACACTGGCCCCAGTAATGTGTTTGAAAGACGGCGCTGCCCTTCTACGTAGGAAGAGCTGCAAGGTAGTTAGGGTTGGGGCACAGGGTCTGGCCTGTCACTCAGACAGCTGGCGTGTCAGTCCAGGGTCTTGTCCCAGGTGACTGTGAAGGGTGTCGACTCTGTCACTGCAAGGAATAGCACGTTTAAGTCTAGCTGATTGACCAACACAATTTTAATAAATTCAGACCACCCAAAAGGGGCAGCAGAAGGAGTCCTGGTTAGCTTTATTTTTTCCTTAAGGCTGGTTTACTTGAAGAGTTATTTGAAAGGCAGGAGAGGAGAGGCAGCGAGGTCTTCTGTCTGCTGGTTCACTCCCTACGTGGACACAGCGGTCAGAGCTGCCCAGGCCAGTCTGAAGCCAGGAGATTCCTCCAGGTCTCCACGTGGACTTGGGCCATCCTCTGCTGCTTTCCCTGACTATCAGCAGGGAGCTGGGTCGGAAGTGGAGCAGCTGAGACAGCAGCTAGTGCCCCTTTGGGATGCTGGCACCTTGTGGAGGCTGAGCCTGCTATACCGCGGTACTGGCCCAGAGTTGACTTATGTGAAGGGCAGAGTGAGTGGGTGAAAGGCTGTGATGGCGAGATTGAGATCTTACACCTGTGGGGCCAGCCCCCAGATGACCACCTCAGCGGGGGTCCCGGAACTTGAACTAGGTCTCCCACCGGGACTTGGGCTGTCTTCCGCTTTCCCAGCACGTTAGCAAGGAGTTGGGTTAGCAACAGAGCAGCTGGGCCTCAAGCTGACACCCTGCCACGATGCCTGTGTTGTAGCTGGCGGCAGCACGGGCCTGTGCGTTCACGCGTAGACAGGTGCCTTTTCCACGAAGGTGGCTGTCTTTGAGAGGCAGCCGTGCACAAGTGGTGTGTGTGGGAAGGTGGATGGTTGTCTCTTCCTTCGGGGCACCCCGATAGGATTGGCATTCTCCCGTCTAGAGCGGGACCCTCATGGACTTCCCCTTCACTGCAGCAGCTAATTTATTACAGAGAGCTTGCACCTGCTGGTTCACTCGCCAGATGCCCGTGGTAGCCAGGGCCGGGCCAGGCCGAGGCCCAGAGCCGGGATGCCAAGGCAGGGCTTTGGTTGTGTAGCTGGGATCCAGCTCCGTGAGCCGTTCTCTCTGCTTGTCGGGGTGTCTGTTTGCAGAGGGCGGTGGGAATAGGTGCTCTGGTGTGGGTGTGGGCAGCCCAAGCTGGCATTTAATCATTAGATCAAACTGTTAGCACTTGGTCTTTGTTTTGAAATAGTAAGTGACGGTACATTTTATATTAAAATGAGGTAGAACACTGCTTTATATCTTAATACAAATGTTTGTGATGTATAGTTTTAAGGGCAAGTTAAACACATTTTGTTTATTGCCCTTTGGATGTAGGATTCCCTAGGATATTTCAGTCTGAGTCTCTACTTGCACATGTAAGTGCTGTTAGTCAGAACTCGCCTCACTGTTGACTGATCTTTGTAAGTGGAATCTAAATTATCCCATCATTTTCATTACTTTAATTTTTACATAAACTCCTTGATCCTGGACTAGTAATTTCTATGTTTTACAAATGTCAGAGAAGTTTAAAGAGTTGACCACAGTCTTTTTTTTTTTTTCAAAGATTTTTCTGAGAGATCTTCCTTTCTCTGGTTCTCTTCCATGTGGCCGCAGTGGCCGGAGCTGAGCCGACCTGAAGCCAGGAGCCAGCAGCTGCTGAGTCTCCCACATGACACAGCAGTCCAAGGCCTTGAGCTGTGCTCTTGTGCTTTCCTAGGCACATTACCGGGAGCTGGGTGGGAAGTAGAGCTCCTGGGACTCGAACCAGTGTGCATATGGGATGCTGATGCAAGCAGAGGGTTAGCCTGTTAGGCCTCTGTGCTGGCCCCTGACTAAATTCCTGTAAAGCCCAGGGTTACTCCTTATCTGGCTCTTGTCACACGTCAGCTCTTGAGCATTGCTGTGGCTGTGGGTGAAAGAGCTGTTAACGTGGGCTCTGAGTAACGCACCTCTGTCTTGTTTGATTATCAGTTATTCGACAGCGCCGGGAAGCCGATGCTGCATTGTTTTCGGAGCTCCACAGGAAACTTCACTCTCAGGTACAGTGCAGGTGACTGGCAGAAACGGGGTCACATTAAACTTCGTGATCAGAAGGGGCTCGTAATTGTAGTTACTGCTCACTGCCTTGAGAATGCTATCAGAAGCAAGGTTTAGCTGAGTGACCCCTGGGACTGGTGAGGGTGGAGGGGACGGGGTGGGGGAGCGTGTCCCAGTGTCCCTGACAAAGGATGGGGCTGCTGGCCAGTGCGTATCTCTTCACTGGCACCTCTCCAGCCAGTGGCTTCGTTGTTTAGTGTGTCCTAATTTGTCTGGTTGTAGCGAGGACCTACAGAACGCACAGGTTTGGGTCTTGATACTTGAGAACCAATGGTTTAGCTCAGCTCATGCTTTTCTCGGGTACACGGCCAGCCCGTGTGTCACTGGAGTCGTGGTGACCTCTTGCTGCCAGGAGGGCACTGAGCTCACCCAGGTTCCTGTTCCTTTGGCGGAGAAGCTGAGCCAGGCAAAGCCTGCATCCGAGTGTACACTGTGCCCGGGAAGGGGGCTCGGGGCCTCTGGGGCCCAGTGGGCAGCAGGGACCTGGGCATCAGGCGGGAACCTGAGCTGCAGGTGTGCCTGGGGTTGCCTTGCAGGACGGGGCCATGTGGCCTCACAGGCCTTCCGTGGCCCAGAGCTGGGCAGTCCTCAGTATGGCTTAAAGGCGGCTGGTTGGTGTGCTGGCCATTTGACTTCTCAGTTGAGTCCACTCCACCTGGGTTCTCTGGCTGTGACCGCAGCTCCGCTGTGACTTTTCTCAGACTGCTGGGCGTTAAGACTTGCCTTTCGTTGGACACATGGTCAGAGGTGTTTGATGCGTTTGTAGGTAGGACTCGCCATGTTTGTTTCCAGCAGTGGCCAGCCCGGAACTGATCGGGTTAGTTTTCGCTTTGAGGCGGGGTGTGACAGAAAGCAGTAGAAGTGTTAGTAGGGCACCAGGAATTAATCAAAACAAAGAAATATGTATAGATCATAGCAGTCCCATTGCTTGGCTGAAAACACTTGGTCCTTGGAAGGGTAAAGGGTGTTGGTGCTCCTGTGCCTGTGGGCTGGCAGCCCTGGTGAGGAGCTGGTTATTGCTGTTTGTGGGTCCAGGCGAGGAGTGGTGACGTGGTGGTCCCCTCTGGATCCTCCGTCCGTGGATGGGGCCAGTGCTGTGTGGAGGCTGTGTGCTGCTGTGGGTTAAATAGCTGACCCAGAGCCGTCAGTTTTGGGGCCCCTCTCGATCCCTTGGGGTCCTCGCCCTGTCTCTGTGTTGAAGTGACTTCTGTCTGCTGGAGGTCTTGGAGTTTCCAGGTCTTCATGCCTGGCATAGAAGGCAGTGAATTGGTGCTGTTGAAAGCGCTGGTCCTTTGCTGTGGCTCTCCTGGTCTGTGTCCTGCTGGGTGGGGTGTGTCCGTCCCTGGCTGCCTGTGCTGGTCCTTCCCTGTGGTTCCCTGGGCCTGTGTCCTGGTGACTGTGGTGTGTCTGTCCCTGGCTGCCTGCTCTCTGGCCAGCATGTGGCACAGCTGTGAAGCTGGCTGCACTGAGGGAGAGGATGGCTGGGGTGACTGCTGAGCCTGCTGGCTGGGAAGTGGCTGCCCATCCTGCAGGCTGACCCTCCTCTTGCCACAGCCTGCCCTCCCTGGGCTCTGATAGGCCACGCTTCTCACCTTTTCCCCCAGGCCGAGGACCCAGGGGCTGGCTCTGCAGTGGCTGCCCTGTTCTGACCACTGCTGTGGGCTCCTCAGTGCTGAGGGTGAGCACGGCCCCTGCTTACAGGAGAGCAATGCTGCCTCCTTGTGGACACCATGCTGCTTGCCAGCTTTTGTGTGCACACTTTTGTTCATTTTTGGAAGTTTGTCCTAATGTATGTTTGCTAAAAGAGCTGGGGTTGTAGTCAGGTCCCTGTTTGTGGAGGTGAGCTCTGTGTCAGTGGGGTCCCTGGTGGCGGAGGTGTGCCGGAGGCCAGCTCCAGCTGAGTCCGGAGCTCGAGAAGGGTGCGTGGATGAGGCGCGAAGAGAGAAAGAAAGGAGAGACGGACCACTAGGATTCCTTGATCATTGTGGACCCCGCGAGAAAGCTGTCCGCTTTATTTATACAGAAGCAGTACAAAGTTTTCTTTTAGGGGCATTTTGACATAGCTTCAGGGGGGCACAATTTACAACTTCTTGAGAAATGATTGAGGAAGGATTCCACATTCCTTGCTTATCTTGGCTTGCCCGTCTTCATCTGCTCTCCTCAGGTCTGGGCTATAACCTAGGCGCTGCCTGTGACAACCAGACCCCTACCTTGAATTACGTATGAGTTAAAAGGTCTGGGGCTTTGGTTTATGAGGATTGGGGTTATTGACATTAGTTGGCCATTAGGTCTGTAAGCTCACACAGTCTGTTAACCAAACAAGTAAAGCAAGGGTTATAACGGTGGAAAGAATTGCAGTTAGCAATGAGCTAAGTTACTCTATTTAAGTTTCAACTCTACAATGGATAAGTGAGTGTTTCCAAAGACAATTCTACAAATTGTTTCACAAGGCATTATCCATTCCAGCGTTGCAGCCAAGAACACATCTTATGCAGTAATACACTGTTGCTACAATTCTTATTCTGCAACTTATCCATCACTTAATGGGAGAAATACATCAAGAGAGAAAAAACATGAAAATCTAAGACAAAAGTTTTAAACATTACATTCCTCTACAACTGCAGGCTCTACAACTTCATAAGTGAGCAAACAATAATCAAAAGTATATCTTTATGATGTTAATGAAATCACCCTATATTTCCTCTAGCTAAAAAATTATAAAAGCAGCTGAAGCAACTATATTTTCTATGTTCTAAAGAGTTGCAAGGACAGGCTAACCCTTAAGGTCACAGTAACTATATTTTTTGCCTTAGCAGGATAACCTTTAGGGTCATAGTAACATGATAGCTTTTAGGGTCCCAGTAGCTATATTTTTTGTCATGGCAGTTTTAACCCATACTCCCATCATTTCCATTAGTTTGTAAAATTCTTATCAAGCCATTTCCCAGAAAGCATGCTGAATGTCTGGGGCAGATTTTATGGCAATGGGTAGGCACACAATAAGGTGTCCAGAAACAGCATGGGCTTAATTGTGCTCCTGTGTGCAGTTAAAGGCCCACTCACCAAGACATTATCAGTAACATTAACTCTCAAGTTCATGTTGGTTGCAAAAGTCATCTCACAGGGGCAGACAATGCCTCAGTAGATTACGAAATTCTTAGTGGGGTGGTTGAGTGTCCATGTGAAAAGGGCTGAAACTGTGTCAAGGTGGTCAGAGAGAAATCTGCCAGGCCCTGCCAAACAGCTGGAAGCTCCCCCGGGCCCTGCCAAGCAGGGGAGCTGTTCTCTTCACACCTTCGCATTATTCACACCCACTGCACGGACCCCAGCAGAGGTGAGCTCTGTGTCCGTGGGGTCCGGGTCCCTGGTGGCGGAGGTGAGCTCTGTGTCCGTGGGGTATCTGGTTGTGGAGGTGAGCTCTGTGTCCGTGGGGTCCCTGGTGGCGGAGGTGAGCTCTGTGTCCGTGGGGTATCTGGTTGTGGAGGTGAGCTCTGTGTCCGTGGGGTATCTGGTTGTGGAGGTGAGCTCTGTGTCCGTGGGGTCCCTGGTGGCGGAGGTGAGCTCTGTGTCCGTGGGGTATCTGGTTGTGGAGGTGAGCTCTGTGTCCGTGGGGTATCTGGTTGTGGAGGTGAGCTCTGTGTCCGTGGGGTCCCTGGTGGTGGAGGTGAGCTCTGTGTCCGTGGGGTCCCTGGTGGCGGAGGTGAGCTCTGTGTCCGTGGGGTCCGGGTTCCTGGTGGCGGAGGTGAGCTCTGTGTCCGTGGGGTATCTGGTTGTGGAGGTGAGCTCTGTGTCCGTGGGGTCCCTGGTGGCGGAGGTGAGCTCTGTGTCTGTGGGGTATCTGGTGGTGGAGGTGAGCTCTGTGTCCGTGGGGTCCCTGGTTGTGGAGGTGAGCTCTGTGTCCGTGGGGTCCCTGGTGGCAGAGGTGAGCTCTGTGTCCGTGGGGTCCCTGGTGGCGGAGGTGAGCTCTGTGTCTGTGGGGTATCTGGTTGTGGAGGTGAGCTCTGTGTCCGTGGGGTCCCTGGTGGCGGAGGTGAGCTCTGTGTCCGTGGGGTATCTGGTTGTGGAGGTGAGCTCTGTGTCCGTGGGGTATCTGGTGGTGGAGGTGAGCTCTGTGTCCGTGGGGTCCCTGGTGGCGGAGGTGAGCTCTGTGTCCGTGGGGTATCTGGTTGTGGAGGTGAGCTCTGTGTCCGTGGGGTCCCTGGTGGTGGAGGTGAGCTCTGTGTCCGTGGGGTCCCTGGTGGCGGAGGTGAGCTCTGTGTCCGTGGGGTCCGGGTTCCTGGTGGCGGAGGTGAGCTCTGTGTCCGTGGGGTATCTGGTTGTGGAGGTGAGCTCTGTGTCCGTGGGGTCCCTGGTGGCGGAGGTGAGCTCTGTGTCTGTGGGGTATCTGGTGGTGGAGGTGAGCTCTGTGTCCGTGGGGTCCCTGGTTGTGGAGGTGAGCTCTGTGTCCGTGGGGTCCCTGGTGGCAGAGGTGAGCTCTGTGTCCGTGGGGTCCCTGGTGGCGGAGGTGAGCTCTGTGTCTGTGGGGTATCTGGTGGTGGAGGTGAGCTCTGTGTCCGTGGGGTCCCTGGTGGCGGAGGTGAGCTCTGTGTCCGTGGGGTATCTGGTTGTGGAGGTGAGCTCTGTGTCCGTGGGGTATCTGGTTGTGGAGGTGAGCTCTGTGTCCGTGGGGTCCCTGGTGGCGGAGGTGAGCTCTCTCTCCCCGTATGCCTTAGCATCCCTGAATTCCTGAGGAATTGCCACTGGGTCTCCGGGTCCCACAGTCCTGGTGCCCATTCCGCTCTGCCCCTGCCCTGGGTCTCTGGGTCCCATGGTCCTGGTCACTGGGTCTCTGGGTCCCATGGTCCTGGTCACTGGGTCTCTGGGTCCCATGGTCCTGGTCACTGGGTCTCGGGTCCCACAGTCCTGGTGCCCATTCCGCTCTGCCCCTGCCCTGGGTCTCTGGGTCCCATGGTCCTGTTCACTGGGTCTCTGGGTCCCATGGTCCTGGTCACTGGGTCTCTGGGTCTCTGGGTCCCATGGTCCTGGTCACTGGGTCTCTGGGTCCCACGGTCCTGGTCACTGGGTCTCGGGTCCCACAGTCCTTGTCACTGGGTCTCCGGGTCCCACAGTCCTGGTCACTGGGTCTCGGGTCCCACAGTCCTGGTCCCATTCCCCTCTGCCCCTGCCCTGGGTCTCCGGGTCCCATGGTCCTGGTCACTGGGTCTCGGGTCCCACAGTCCTGGTGCCCATTCCCCTCTGCCCCTGCCCTGGGTCTCTGGGTCCCATGGTCCTGGTCACTGGGTCTCGGGTCCCACAGTCCTTGTCACTGGGTCTCCGGGTCCCATAGTCCTGGTCACTGGGTCTCCCGGTCCCACAGTCCTGGTGCCCATTCCCCTCTGCCCCTGCAACCCACATTTCTCTTGTGTCCTCTGGGTGAGTGACAGCAGAGACCAGGACCTGCTGTTTACTGTCCTCTAGTGGCTGTCGCTTGTGTCTGCTTGGTTTGGTCTGGTGGCACGTTCTACCCTGGGTTTGAGGCTGGCGTAGAGCCTCAGGGTTTGCCTTGTGTTTCACATCCTGGGGAGATGCTGCGCCCGTCGCAGGAGGTGCAGTGTGGAGGACCTGGCCCTGTCGGTCCCGCTCTGTCGGCCTCGGCTCTTAGTAGCTGTCCTGTGGGGCGGCTTGCTGAGCCCGCTGCAGGGAGTGATCCAGGGCTATGACTGGACACATGGGCACTTCAGTCCCTCACATCCTTCCTGGGCCTCGGTCTTCCTCAGTGCCCTGCAGCCGGGGTGGACCGTCTCCCCGCTGCTGCCTGTCCCTTGGCTACAGCCTGCTGTTCTTGGTGCAGCATCAAGCCCCTTGGTCTGTTCGGGCTCCTACCAGATGGACGCGTTTGCTCGGCTCATGTCCATGTTCCTTTCCTGTTCTGTCGCACGTGCCGCTCGACTGGGACAGCCTGAGGCTAAGGGCTCTTTGTGCTGGTTGCCCCAGCAGGCACCTGAGTGAGCGTGCAGGATGGCGTGTGCCCCAGAACCACGTCCACCTCGGGCTGACAAGCTGGCTCTTGAGGGGAGTCCCCGGGAACGAAGCGTTTGTTTAGCGTAACTGCAAGTGTGTGTGTGTGTCAACGCAGCACTGGGGAAGGTTGTGTGGATTCTAGGCCACACTGCTTGAGCTTTGCCGTTCCAGGTGTGAGTTGGGACAGCATGATCCACGGAGCCTGCAGGGAAACTGTTCGATGCAGGATTTCCTACTTGGAAACCTCTGGGTTGGCTCCATGATGCTGAGCCTGCTGCCAGGCCCAGCCTGCGTTCAGGGCGGTGCGACACTTAGCACAGTCACTCTGGCACGTGACAGTTCTTCCTTCATCACCCTGTAGTTCTGGACCTGAAGGAGGCATTGCTAAATGAGAGAAAAAAATAAAGTATATTTTCTAATGGCGCTTACTTTATTATCAATGTGTTTGGGAACATATGAGGGTTATTCGCGGGGAGACAGCGCTGTTTGGGGCGGGCTATTGGAGCCTGGTATAAGTGCAATTTAAGGGAGTGGTTGTTGCATAAAATGGTTCTTTTAATACCAAACTTGTGTGTGTTTTGTTTTTTTTTTCCTCTAAACAGGGTGTTTTGAAAAACAAGTGGTCTATACTCTACCTCTTGCTGAATCTTAGTGAGGACCCACGCAAGCAGGCGGGCAAGGTAACCACTCCGTGCAGCCGCTGCCCTCTGGCACAGTCATCCTGGACTTGAACCAGGCGCACCTTCAGGCCCAAATGGTCGTGAAGGGCCAGTGGCCGTCCTCTGCTAGGCCGCCGTGTCCTCGGGACAGGCCCTGGGTGCCATCCTCTGCTTGCTTGTGTCGACGGGCACTCTGCTGGTGCAGTCCCTAGGCTGTTGCTCAGAGTTGTGTTAAAGTCTGATGTGATTAAGTAGGAATTAGACTAAATAAAAGTGGTTGGTTTTGGAAATGTTCTTTTTGTGTTTTATGAATTTTTTACTTGTTCTCTTTCTTTTTTCCCCGCAGTACAGTTTTGTAGCTATGGGAGTTCATTGTGGAAGAGTGTACTATGTAAAGCTCCTGGGGTGTGGGGGTGATTCTGTGCTTCTTGCTTCAGCCTGTTGACTCAGAAGGTCCTGAGGTGGGCCAGAACTCTTGTCAGTTCGGGTCCATCTCAGACAAAGGCCTAGCTGTGAACGCGTGGCTCGGTTTATGTGAAATCCGTGCCCGGTTCCCTACAGGAGGAGCGTGTGTGTGCTGGCCGTGGGAAGCCCCATTCCCCTGCTGTTCTCTCAGAGCGTGTCTGCTCCTTTCCAGGTTTCCAACTATGCTGCGTTATTTGCCCAAGCACTGCCCCGAGATGCCCATTCCACGCCCTACTACTGCGCCAGGCCTCAGACCCTGCCGCTGAGCTACCAGGACCGCGGCCCCCTGTCAGCCCCGAGCGCGGGCAGCATGGGCAGCAGCGGTGTGAGCAGCCTCAGCGTGTTCACCTTCAACGGGCCTGCGCCCACGGCCACGCCCACGCCAGTGCCGCACGCACTCCTTCCGGGGTAATGCTGCTACACCCCTGACAGATGTCCTCAAGAGCTGGGCCCCTGTGGTCAGGGACATGATGCAGAGAGGACTGACGGAGGCCCCCGCGGCCGGGGACTGTGACAGGACAGAGGACGGAGCAGTGTGGTGGAGAGAGGATGGGTGGGGGAGCGCAGGGTGCTGTCTGCCTGTGGCTTTCCCCACTGGTGCGGGCTGCGGGAGTTCACAGCGATGGTGACAGTGGCGCAGCCGCTGGCGTGTTTGGTGACCACTGCTGCACGAGAGGCAGGTGCCTGTGGCTGTGCTGTGGTTTCTTCCTGGAAATGACGTGAAATACGTGATTATAAAGTGAATATTTTTTCCCAAAGCAGAGTAAGGATTCAGCCCAATAGAGGCTGTTTTCCACGTTTGCGCGATGGAGTGTGGGCAGTACTCCACTGGGTTCCCAGTAGGGGCTGTGCTCCCAGGGGAGCTGGTGGTCTGTTCGCAGCAGTGCCTCTCAGAGGGATTCTGAAACCCATATTCTGGCTTTCTTATTCCATAGAATTTGAAATCATCTTTGTCATGACAGAGCAGAACTATAGAGCGAGCTTTGAACTGAAGCAGTCTTAGAACCATTCACTCAAACTTAGATGTTTTCAAAGATACTTTCAATGACTGTTGTCAGTCTTTTTCGCGCTGTCATGGCGCCTCAGCTCTGCTTCTCACATCAGAGTATGAACTGGAGCCCCAGCTCCTGCTTGCTGCCCGGCTCCCTGCTCACGTGCCTGGGACAGCAGCAGGAGGTGCCCTTTCTGCTTGGCCCCTGCCGCCCGCATTGGAGACCTAGGTGGGGCTGTGACTTGCAGCTTTGGCCTGGCCCAGGCCTCGCTGTTGCTGTTTGCGGAATGAGCCACTGGGTGGAAGGTTTCGCTCTCCTGCCTGTCACTCTGCCTTTTAGATAATTAAATCTGAATAAAGATGAGCTAAGCAAGGCGGTTTCAGCTTTTCCTTGGTTTCTCGCTTGCCGCAGGAGTGGGTCGGGGCTCGGGCTCCCTGTCTGGCTCGGTGCAGACCAGAGAGCTGCATGGCATGGCCACGGACGCTCGGCAGCTCAGCTTTGCGTGGTGCGGTCCCTGGAGTGGAGTTTATCACAGTTGTCAGTGTCTGTTGAGAACCAGCTGTCACCATGTTGCCGGGTTTTCAGAACAGCTGAAGTGCTTGCCCTGAATCAGTAAGAAGCTTTGTCGGCCTTGAATGTGCGTTTATCTATGTCCCGCACAGTCGCACTGCATTTTCTCTTCGTCTTGAGCACTGGAAAGGGCAGAGACCATGAGGACAGGCACTGGACAGGTTCGCAGGTTTCCGTCCCACACTGGACACGTGGATTAAGGCTGACCATCTGGTGTAGGCACTTTGGAAGTGGGGTAGGGAGGTTCCAGGGCAGTGCCGTGGAATAGGAGCCTGTAGGTGTGACAGCATCTCTGGGGTGCTGCTGTGTCCCAGGCCGCTCGAGACTAATGGTTGCTTTCTGCTTGCAGACAGTCCCAGCCGGCCCCTGGAGTAGGGGACTGCCTTCGGCAGCAGCTGGGCTCGCGCCTCGCGTGGACTCTGACGGCGAACCAGCCGTCTTCTCAGGCCCCTCCCTCCAGAGGCGTCCCGAGCTCTGCTTCCCGCAGCACGCCGAGGCCGCGCAGAGACGGGGACGGGAGCGGTGAGTGAGGGTGCTGCTGGTCTCGCTTTGCTGTTGAACATTGAGGATCTGGGCCTCCCTTGTGTGAGGCGTAGGTCTCACATCTGACGGGAACCTCCCGGTGAGGCCAGGGCCCTCCGTGTCTGGATGCCAGCTGCTTCGTCTGTGGCCCTGAGCTCTCTTGAGAGGAACACCCACCATTCACGGCCCCTGCCCCCACCGGCCTGGCCTTGCCCCCGTCACCCTGCTGCCCACACTCCTGCTGCCTGCCTGCCTGGGCCCCCTGTTGCCGCTCAGCACAAAGCTAGTCACTTGTCTCCACCGAGACCCAGACCCAGGAAGGGGCTACATGTGTCTTGTTTACACTGTCTGTGCTTAGCACAGTTGCAGGGCAGGGAGGAAGCTCCCCGGCAGTCCAGAGGGAGACCCGAGGCTCCTGGGATAAGCAGTGGGTGCAGCTGTTGGTGCATGGGCTGCGGACCTCAGGGTGGCTGCAGTGGCCCTGTGCTTGTGGATTGCAGGGACACCCTTCTTGTGGCTGTGCCCTGTGTGACAGTGGTATGCTTGACTGGCATGTCAACTTACAGATACTGTCCTTAATTTCCAACCAGCACCTTGAAACTGCTCTTCTGAGCCAGTTGAAGTGATAAAATGGGCTTAAGGTTTATGTGATTAATCCAAAAGAAATGGGAGAGAAAATTCAGGGGAAGAAAGAGCGGTGGGAGACCGACCCCGCGGGCTAGGGGCTGACCCCCACGGGTTAGGGGCTGACCTCCATAGGCTGGGGCTGACTCTCATGGGCTGGGGCTGACCCCCACCAGCTAGGGGCTGACCCTCATGGGCCAGGGACTGACCCTCATGGACTGGGGCTGACTCATGGGCTAGGGACTGACCCTCACAGGTTAAGGGCTGGCCCTTACGGGCTAGGGACTGACCCTCACGGGCTGGGGCCATAGCAGTGTCCCAGCGCTTGGGCTGATGTGTTCCCCAAGTGCTGTTGTGTGTTGCTGCTCCAGGACATGTCTTGAACGTGTGGACATGTGCAGGTGGAGTGGGGCAGGATAGTGCCTGTCAGCTGCCACAGGGCCGGTGGTGTGTGCAGGAAGAGCTGTGAGTGGGTTCCCACAGCACGGAGAGCCCAAGAAGGCCTCAGGCGGGCGGGTACTCGTCTTCCGGCTCAGGCTGCAGGCCTGGACAGCACCTGGACGGAGCGTGGTCTAATTGGCAGTCAAGAGCATTCACCCAGGGACTTTGCTATCAGTGTTTCCTGTGTCCTTTTGGGGACCTGCCTGTGTCGGGTTCTCACGTCCAACCTCGCCTTCCTAAAGACTCGTGCAGGCCTCTGTGAGACGTGCACGTCCTTTCTGTCCTTGCTGTCTTTCAGCCAAAGCTCATGGGAAACAGAATCTGAGGCAAGAGATTCATGTTATCATAAAACGTGGTTGTCAGTAACTGTTCTTGGCGTTTCAGGGACTGTGGAAGTCACGGAGGCCGCCCTTGTGAGAGATATTCTGTACGTCTTCCAGGGCATAGATGGGAAGAACATCAAAATGAGCAACACAGAGAACTGTTACAAAGTGGAAGGAAAGGTACGTGACGGAAATCTAGTTTAAAATAGTTTAAAAAAGCGGCCTGCTGTGGTAGCCTAGTGGCTAAAGTCCTTGCCTTGCATGTGCCGGGATTCCATATGGATACTGGTTCGTGTCCTGGAGGCCCCACTTCCCATCCAGCTCCCTGCTTGTGGCCTGGGAAAGCAGTCGGGGTTGGCTCAGAGCTTTGGGACGCTGCACCTGTGTGGAAGACCCGGGAGAAGCTCCTGACTCCTGACTTCAGATCGGTTCAACTTCAACCATTGTGGCCACTTGGGGAGTGAATCATCGAACGGAAGATTTTTCTCTGTCTCTCCTGTTTGTATATCTGACTTTCTAATAAAAAAAAAAATCTTGAAAAAATTAGTTAAAAAAAATTAGTTAAAAAGGTGAAGACTATTAAGCCCAGTTACTATTAGTTTACAACATGGCATTGGGGTTCGAACCAGCCAGGTGGCCCTGCTGGCTCATGTGGTGTTGGGGTTCGAACCAGCCAGGTGGCCCTGCTGGCTCATGTGGCACTGGGGTTCGAACCAGCCAGGTGGCCCTGCTGGCTCATGTGGCACTGGGGTTCGAACCATCCAGGTGGCCCTGCTGGCTCATGTGTTTCTGAGCAGGTGTGGTTAGGGTAGCTTTACTCTAGGCCCCGAGTGGTTGGTGCTCGCCTCCTTTCTTGGGCTTACGATGCGGCTGACCCGTGGAACTTGGGCTGGGGTCTGCAGTAGTGAGGCCTGAGGTGCCTGAGGCAGCTGCAGCTCAGGGGCCTCGGATGCTCCCCTTGTTCCCATGAGGCCCACTTGGTGTTTCACTCCAGGATCTGGGGCCATGATCTGAGGCTGGGGGCTAGGGCCAGGAGCTGGGGCTGGGGGCTAGGGCCATGATCTGAGGCTGGGGGCTAGGGCCATGATCTGAGGCTGGGGGCTAGGGCCAGGAGCTGGGGCTGGGGGCTAGGGCCATGATCTGAGGCTGGGGGCTAGGGCCAGGAGCTGGGGCTGGGGACTAGGGCCAGGAGCTGGGGCTGGGGGCTAGGGCCATGATCTGAGGCTGGGGACTAGGGCCAGGAGCTGGGGCTGGGGGCTAGGGCCATGATCTGAGGCTGGGGGCTAGGGCCAGGAGCTGGGGCGCAGGACTAAAACTGGGAGCTGGGGCTCAGAACTAAAGCCAGGAGCTGAGGCCAGGAGCTAGAGCCATGAGCTGGGCCCAGAAGATGGAGCTATGAATTGGTGCTGGGAGCTGTAGCCCTGAGTGAGAGCTGGGAGCTGGGGCTGGGAGTGGGGCCAGGAGCTAAAGCTGAGAGCTTGCGCCGGGAGCTGGGAGCTAGAACTGGTGGCTGGGGCTGGGAGTTGGGCCAGGAATTGAAGGAATCATCCAGCATTGAGACCACGAAGCAGATGCCCACTTTGGTGCATACTCTTCTGATTCTGTGTTCCTGACTAGTAACATCCAAGAATTGAAGCTAAGAATTCTGTGGTTAAAAGTACCACCACTTGGGAAAAATAATTAAAATTGTGGTATTGGTATTTAATTTATAACTCTGAATGTGTTTACTTCTAGGCAAACCTAAATAAATCGTTGAGGGACACTGCAGTGCGACTGGCTGAGCTGGGATGGCTACACAACAAAATCAGAAAATACACAGATCAAAGGAGCCTGGACCGCTCCTTTGGGCTTGTGGGTCAGGTGCGTGCTCTGCCCCTGGACACGGGAGGGCTGGGGCACCGGACATCTCACCCTGACTGACTGAGAGGACCTTTAAACAAAGCAGCTGTGGTCACTCTGAGATACAGGTGCCATAGAGGGTGTTGGCAGATCCCATTACATGCAGCCAGAGATGGGGAAGTGCAAGAATAAAGAGTGGAACCTCAGGTGAGCAGGAGCTGTGAGATGAATCAGGACACACATGACAGGAGGTGAGAGGAGGTGAGGACACACCGTGACAGGAGGTGAGAGGAGGTGAGGACACACAGGGACAGGAGGTGAGAGGAGGTGAGGACACACAGGGACAGGAGGTGAGAGGAGGTGAGGACACACAGGGACAGGAGGTGAGAGGAGGTGAGGACACACAGGGACAGGAGGTGAGAGGAGGTGAGGACACACAGGGACTGGAGGTGAGAAGAGGTGAGGACACACCGTGACAGGAGGTGAGAGGAGGTGAGGACACACAGGGACTGGAGGTGAGAAGAGGTGAGGACACACAGTGACAGGAGGTGTGAGAGGAGGTGAGGACACAAAGTGACAGGAGGTGTGAGAGGAGGTGAGGACACACAGTGACAGGAGGTGAGAGGAGGTGAGGACACACCGTGACAGGAGGTGAGAGGAGGTGAGGACACACAGGGACAGGAGGTGAGAGGAGGTGAGGACACACAGGGACAGGAGGTGTGAGGAGGTGAGGACACACAGGGACAGGAGGTGTGAGGAGGTGAGGACACACATGACAGGAGGTGTGAGGAGGTGAGGACACACAGTGACAGGAGGTGAGAGGAGGTGAGGACACACATGACAGGAGGTGTGAGGAGGTGAGGACACACAGGGACAGGAGGTGAGAGGAGGTGAGGACACAGGGACAGGAGGTGTGAGGAGGTGAGGACACACATGACAGGAGGTGTGAGAGGAGGTGAGGACACACATGACAGGACTGGTTATGAGAGGAAATGAGGACACACATGACAGGAGGTGAGAGGAGGTGAGGACACACAGGGACTGGAGGTGAGAGGAGGTGAGGACACAGTGACAGGAAGTGAGAGGCGGTGAGGACACACATGACAGGAGGTGTGAGGAGGTGAGGACACACATGACAGGTGAGAGGAGGTGAGGACACACAGGGACTGGAGGTGAGAGGAGATGAGGACACACAGGGACAGGAGGTGAGAGGAGGTGAGGACACACAGGGACAGGAGATGAGGTGAGGTGAGGTGAGGACACACAGTGACAGGAGATGAGGTGAGGTGAGGTGAGGACACAGTGACAGGAGGTGAGAGGAGGTGAGGACACACAGGGACAGGAGGCGAGAGGAGGTGAGGACACAGGGACAGGAGGTGAGAGGAGGTGAGGACACACAGGGACTGGAGGTGAGAGGAGGTGAGGACACACCGTGACAGGAGGTGAGAGGAGGTGAGGACACACAGGGACAGGAGGTGTGAGAGGAGGTGAGGACACACATGACAGGAGGTGAGAGGAGATGAGGACACACAGGGACAGGAGGTATGAAGAGGTGAGGACACACAGTGACAGGAGGTGAGAGGAGATGAGGACACACAGGGACAGGAGGTGAGAGGAGGTGAGGACACACATGACAGGAGGTGTGAGGAGGTGAGGACACACATGACAGGTGAGAGGAGGTGAGGACATACAGGGACTGGAGGTGAGAGGAGGTGAGGACACACATGGCAGGAGGTGAGGTGAGGTGAGGACACACATGACAGGAGATGAGGTGAGGTGAGGTGAGGACACACAGTGACAGGAGATGAGGTGAGGTGAGGTGAGGACACACAGTGACAGGAGGTGAGAGGAGGTGAGGACACAGGGACAGGAGGTGAGAGGAGGTGAGGACACACAGGGACTGGAGGTGAGAGGAGGTGAGGACACACATGACAGGAGGTGAGAGGAGGTGAGGACACACAGGGACAGGAGGTGTGAGAGGAGGTGAGGACACACAGTGACAGGAGGTGAGAGGAGATGAGGACACACAGGGACAGGAGGTGAGAGGAGGTGAGGACACACAGTGACAGGAGGTGAGAGGAGATGAGGACACACAGTGACAGGAGGTATGAAGAGGTGAGGACACACAGGGACAGGAGGTGAGAGGAGGTGAGGACACACATGACAGGAGGTGAGAGGAGGTGAGGACACACATGACAGGAGGTGTGAGGAGGTGAGGACACACATGACAGGAGGCGAGAGGAGATGAGGACACACAGGGACAGGAGGTATGAGGAGGTGAGGACACAGTGCGCTGGTTGTGCCTGCGGGTGTGGCACAGTGCTTTGTCCTCAAGTGATGAAGTGCCTTGGCTGAGGCATTCGAGCATTGGTGCACGGTTGGTTGGCTTGGGCGAAGGCTGTGAGTTGGTGCAACTCTGGGCTGCCGAGTGCTGGGCAAGCAGGGTGGAGGCTCTGCCCGGTGGCCTCACTGCCCTCTGTCCCCCGCAGAGCTTCTGTGCTGCCCTGCACCAGGAGCTGAGGGAGTACTACCGCCTGCTGTCCGTGCTGCACTCACAGGTGAGTGCTGGCCACCCTGGGCTGGTCCAGCTGTTGCTTCACGCGGCGATGGACAGAGATGGAGTGTGCTCCCTGTTTGTGTGAGGTGTGAGTGTCGGGAACAGTGGCTTGTGTCCAGGAGCTGGTTGCTGACTGACTGCAGGACGCTGAGCCGTTGGCTGAGTGCTGCAGCGTCCTGCAGTGCAGGTAGCCCGGCTTCTTGGCGGGGCCTGCGTGCAGTTCTGTGGGAGTGGCCGCTGCCTGGGTGCCCGGTGTGGGTGGGGACACCGGCCCGATGCAGCCACCTTTCTGACACCTGTGCTGTCCTGCAGCTGCAGGTCGAGGATGATCAGGGTGTGAACGCGGGCCACGAGAGCAGCCTCACCCTGCGGCGCCTCCTGGTGTGGACGTACGAGCCCAGAATCCGGCTGAAGACGCTCGCCGCCCTCGTGGATCACTGCCAAGGTCCTGCTGCGGGCTTCTGTGTGTCTGGCTGCCGTGCAAGCGCCTTGCTTAGCTGAGGGGCCGGGTGTGCCCTGCGGGGTGTCACCTGTGCTGACGGGGCGGGTGACCCCCTGGGTGGGAAGGTTCGGGTTGGTGTTAGGCTTCCTTCGCCTCCAGGCAGGTGGCCTTCCTGGCATCTTGCCTTCTGCTTCCATCTCTGAGGCGCGGTCCGTGTGCCTGCTCGCGTGTGCCTGCTGGATGTGCGTGGAGGTGAGGCTGGCCTGCGTGTGCCTGCCGGATGTGCGTGGAGGTGTGGCTGGCCTGCGTGTGCCTGCCGGATGTGCGTGGAGGTGAGGCTGGCCTGCGTGTGCCTGCTGGATGTGCGTGGAGGTGAGGCTGGTGGAGGTGTGGCTGGCCTGCGTGTGCCTGCTGGATGTGCGTGGAGGTGAGGCTGGTGGAGGTGAGGCTGGCCTGCGTGCTTTGGCTTTCGTTGTGTCTGAACAGTTTCCTTGTGCTAGCTGGGCTCGGGGCCTAGGTTGCCAGAGTCGCCGCTCTTCAGGACAGCAGGGACGGCCTGAGAGGGGCACGTCCCAGCTGGTGGTGGTTTGTGAAGCGTGGGACTGCAGACTAACGCACTCTAGCACAGCAAGTGCACAGCTTGGCTTTTATCTGTGAATCGCTACATAAAGAGTGGCTCAGATGGGCCTCCTCGTGTGTGAGAGGAGCAGACAGTGCGAACTGAGCGGCCAGTGCGTTTGCTCTGAGGACTTTGTTCAATGTGAGGGATGACCCAGCTGATCCTGGACCTTTCTCGGTGTGAGGGAGGGACCCGGCTGATCCTGGACCTTTCTCGGTGTGAGGGAGGGACCCGGCTGATCCCAGGTTCTGCTCGGTGTGAGGGAGGCCCTGCTGACCCAGGTTCTGCTCGGTGTGAGGGAGGCCCTGCTGATCCAGGTTCTGCTCGGTGTGAGGGAGGCCCGGCTGATCCCAGGTTCTGCTCGGTGTGAGGGAGGCCCGGCTGATCCAGGTTCTGCTCGGTGTGAGGGAGGCCCGGCTGATCCAGGTTCTGCTCGGTGTGAGGGAGGCCCGGCTGATCCAGGTTCTGCTCGGTGTGAGGGAGGCCCGGCTGATCCAGGTTCTGCTCGGTGTGAGGGAGGCCCGGCTGATCCCAGGTTCTGCTCGGTGTGAGGGAGGCCCGGCTGATCCCAGGTTCTGCTCGGTGTGAGGGAGGCCCGGCTGATCCAGGTTCTGCTCGGTGTGAGGGAGGCCCGGCTGATCCAGGTTCTGCTCGGTGTGAGGGAGGCCCGGCTGATCCCAGGTTCTGCTCGGTGTGAGGGAGGCCCGGCTGATCCCAGGTTCTGCTCGGTGTGAGGGAGGCCCTGCTGACCCAGGTTCTGCTCGGTGTGAGGGAGGCCCGGCTGATCCAGGTTCTGCTCGGTGTGAGGGAGGCCCGGCTGATCCAGGTTCTGCTCGGTGTGAGGGAGGCCCGGCTGATCCAGGTTCTGCTCGGTGTGAGGGAGGCCCGGCTGATCCAGGTTCTGCTCGGTGTGAGGGAGGCCCGGCTGATCCCAGGTTCTGCTCGGTGTGAGGGAGGCCCGGCTGATCCAGGTTCTGCTCGGTGTGAGGGAGGCCCGGCTGATCCAGGTTCTGCTCGGTGTGAGGGAGGCCCGGCTGACCCAGGTTCTGCTCGGTGTGAGGGAGGCCCGGCTGATCCCAGGTTCTGCTCGGTGTGAGGGAGGCCCGGCTGATCCAGGTTCTGCTCGGTGTGAGGGAGGCCCGGCTGATCCCAGGTTCTGCTCGGTGTGAGGGAGGCCCGTCTGATCCAGGTTCTGCTCGGTGTGAGGGAGGCCCGGCTGATCCCAGGTTCTGCTCGGTGTGAGGGAGGCCCGGCTGATCCAGGTTCTGCTCGGTGTGAGGGAGGCCCGGCTGATCCCAGGTTCTGCTCGGTGTGAGGGAGGCCCAGCTGATCCCAGGTTCTGCTCGGTGTGAGGGAGGCCCTGCTGACCCAGGTTCTGCTCGGTGTGAGGGAGGCCCGGCTGATCCAGGTTCTCTGCAGGGCCAAGTGGCCTTTCTGGATCCTCTTGCTTTGTTGCACCCCAGCTGCTCTCGTCTGAAAGTGCTGGGTGTCTTGTGAACACAAATGCTCTATATTCGACGCTGTGCTGTCCTGGGAAGGTGTTCAGTGATTGGTTTTGGCTCCATATAAATTATGTTTTGTTTTACCCTCATCCCCCAGGAAGGAAAGGAGGTGAACTGGCCTCTGCTGTCCACGCCTACACGAAGACGGGGGACCCGTACACACGGTCCGTGGTGCAGCACATCCTCAGCCTTGTGTCGTACCCCGTGCTCAGCTTCCTGTACCGCTGGATCTATGACGGCGAGCTGGAGGACGCATACCAGGAGGTGAGCTGGGCCGCGCGCACAGCTCGCTGGGCTGTCTGCTCCTTCTGCCCCGGCAGGGATGCTGCGTGCGTCCTCGGAGTGCCGTGTACATTTTGCACCGTTGTGCAGGCCAGTTTTCAGAGCTGTATTGGAGCAGTGGAGCATTGTGACCTAGTTTGAACAGTGGAGGTCCAAGAGGCCAGGTCAGCCTCTTGTCTGTTAGGAAGTTGCTGAGTGGGGACTCCGTCTCCTGAGTGCTAGCCCTGTTCTCTTTCTCCCCTGCCCGCCCCTCTCTTCCCTGGCCTCCTCTCCTCTGTCTTTTTTAAAGATTTATTTTTTTATTTGAAAGGGCAGTTTTTACAGAGGAGAGACAGAGGTGTCCAGTCCACTGTTCACTCCATAAATGAAGCGGCTGTTATAGGAAACTGGTGTCCATATGGGATGTGGCACTTGCAGGCGGAGGATTAGTCTGTGCTGCCACTGCAGTGGCCCCAGCCTGGTTGGCTTCATGGCACAGAATTTGACATGTTTTGCATTGTGTGGTTACTTTATAAATTCAGTTTGTTTAGCTGTGTGCCAACTATGAATGGAATGAGTTCTTTGGGTCTAGGTAATGTGCCTACTGAAATGTTCAGAGTTCTCCTAAAAGCAGAATCTGCCTATCTGTGTCTCCCGTCCCGCGGAAGAAATCACCCGATACTGGAGAGCATTTCAGAGGCACTTTTATTCCAACCTTCAGTTCCCTCTTTGGGGCAGAAGCCCCTGGCTTATATATCCCTCCTATCCGTTAAATCCGTTACCCAGAAGCCTTCAGTTAAGTCAGTTAAGTCCGTTATTTCCGTTACACAGAGAACCTCCTCACCCCTCCCCCAAGGCCCCTGGCTATCTCTCAATCCTCCAATCAGCTTACACGCCTGAGGCAAGCAGTAAAGGGCCAATCACAGGGCACTTCCTGAAACCTGTCTCCAAGAGGAAGTAGGGTCCAGGCATCATCTTAGGGCAGGGCACACGTGCAGTGCTCCCAACATCTGCCCAGTGTAGGAAAAAGGTGGCCAGTCTCCGGCTGCCTCAGTCCCATTACAAAGACTGAAGGATAGGAAGGCATGAGTGACGTGTGCTGGGGGCCCTGGGGTCAGGGAAGAGGGGCCTGGCACTCGTGAGGAGGTGCGCTGCAGGTGACACTGACGGAAGTGCACTGGCACACTCGCTCGACTGTGCTGGTGGGAGTTACCACTGGATGCCAGGCAGCCAGGCTGAGCCCGTGTGTGCAGTGCAGTTGTGTGTGTCAGCAACAGGGGCATGTTGTGGGTGTGCACGTGTGTATGTGTGTGGACAGGGGCTGTGCTGTGGGTGTGCACGTGTGTGTGTGTGGACAGGGGCTGTGCTGTGGGTGTGCACGTGTGTATGTGTGTGGACAGGGGCTGTGCTGTGGGTGTGCATGTGTGTGTGGACAGGGGCTGTGCTGTGGGTGTGCACGTGTGTGTGGACGGGCTGTGCACGTGTGTGTGGATGGGGGCTGTGCTGTGGGTGTGCACGTGTGTGTGTGTGTGTGGACAGGGGCTGTGCTGTGGGTGTGCACGTGTGTGTGTGTGGACAGGGGCTGTGCTGTGGGTGTGCACGTGTGTGGACAGGGGCTGTGCTGTGGATGTGCACGTGTGTGTGGACGGGCTGTGCTGTGGGTGTGCACGTGTGTGTGGACAGGGGCTGTGCTGTGGGTGTGCACGTGTATGTGGACGGGCTGTGCTGTGGGTGTGCACGTGTGTGTGGACAGGGGCTGTGCTGTGGGTGTGCATGTGTGTGTGTGTGTGGACAGGGGCTGTGCTGTGGGTGTGCATGTGCATGTGTGTGTGGACAGGGGCTGTGCTGTGGGTGTGCATGAAGTTGTGTGTGCCTTTCCAGGGTGGGCGCGTTGGTGCGGGTGCTCGGCTCGCCCCCTGCGTCGCAGCCGGCTCTGACAGCAGTGCAGTTCATTCTGGGCAGTCTTTTTCTCCCACTGCAGGGTGGGCCAGTTTTGGCTAGCAGCTCCAAGCTGAACAGAGGTGTTAGTGTTCATAGGATTTGACTCACAGATATTGAAATGTGTGTACTGTTGTGTTCCTACACACACACACAGTCTTGGCAAGTGGAATTGTGTATTGAGGGATGAATATTCTTTTAGTTCAGCTTTTGGAACTCCAGTTTACCCTGCACATCTTAAATGTGTCTGATCTGAAAATCAAAATCCTAAAATGCTCCGAAATTTAAGATGTTTTGATGAGTACTGACAGAGTGGCACAGTGGGACAGTTCCACTTGTGACCTCCGGTGATGGACGTCCCTTGACTCACCGTCTTCCCTGTCAGGCTGAGTGGATGAAGTGCAGAGGCGTTTGTATTTGACTTTAATTGTGGGTCCCCTTGCCAAGATACCTCATTATTGTTCTTATTATTAGATTTATTTATTTACTTTGAAAGTTGCAGTCCCAGGGAGTGGGGTGGACAGAGACTGTTGGCTCACTTTGCCGATGGCCTCCGTGGCCAGTACTGGGCTGGGCTGAAGCCGGGAGCTCATCTGGGTCTCCCATGGGTCCAAGCACTTGAGCCATTTTCTCAGACCATAGTTAGGAAGTTAGGTCGGAACCGGAGCCCCGGTGGGAAGCTGTGTTTTCCCGTCGTCCACATGGTGGCCCAGGCCAGCCAGCCTTGTTAGCTGCACGCACTGCGCCGAAGGACCACCCCGCCTGCTCCTCTTCCCCTTTGGGTTTTCATTGCTGTGCCCTTGGTGTGCTTAATTGGATGCACTGTTTGCGGCGTTACCTGGAGTGTGCGGGCCCTGGGTTTGGGCCAGCTCTCCCTGTTTCTCCTTGTGCTTGCCTGGTCATCTCATTTGTCCATTTTCTTATGGATTTGCCTTTTCTTCCTTAGAACTGAATCATGATTTTAGGCAGACATTTTTTTAAAAGATTTTTTATTTATTTTTATTACAAAGTCAAATATATAGAGAGGAGGAGAGACAGAGAGGAAGATCTTCCATCCGATGATTCACTCCCCAAGTGACCACACAGCCAGTGCTGCGCCAATCTGAAGCCAGGAGCCAGGAACCTCCTCCAGGTCTCCCACAGAGGTGCAGGGTCCCAAGGCTTTGGGCCATCCTCGACTGCTTTCTCAGGCCACAAGCAGGGAGCTGGATAGGAAGTGGGGCTGCTGGGATTAGAACCGGCGCCCATATGGGATCCTGGAGCGTTCAAGGCAAGGACTTTAGCCGCTAGGCCACGCCACAGGGCCCAGGCAGACATATTTGGATCTCTTGTATAAGTAATTGTGCTTTTACTCTTAATTGTTTTTTAGCTCTTTATGTTTGTTCACACCATTTTACACTTACAGAAAACAGTGCTCACACCAGGGGTCACTGGCTGAGGTGGCCCACGCCCAGCCGTGCGGCTGTCGGAGCTGGCTGCGTTCTCTCTTTGGGCCGCGCTGGCGTCTGTTGCCCGGCTGCGGCTGTGCTTGGGGGGCACAGCTTCCCCTCGGCCGTTGCCACGTCAGCGCAGCAGTGGCCGGGTCTCTCCTGACTCCTGTTTACAGGGCCAGCGTCAGAAGGAATGTTGTCATTTTCCTATGTTCCTTTTGCCAAGTTTGTTTTGAAATGTGAATTTAGAACTTTGAAGGATCTTGTTTCCAATCTGTGAATGCTTGAATTACGGCATTTTGAAGCTATCTAAAACTTGTGTCTTTCTAAAGGTCAGTCACAGGCGCACTTTCTCTAACCCCCCATGCTAAAAGCAGCTATTTTCCTTTTTCTTTTTTCTTTTTTTAAGATTTATTTGTTTTTGTTAGCAAGTCAGATATATAGAGAGGAGAAGACAGAGAGGAAGATCTTCCATCTGTTGATTCACTCCCCAAGCGGCCACAACGGCTGGAGCTGAGCTGATCCGCAGCCAGGAGCCAGGAGCCAGGAGCCTTTTCCGGGTCTCCCACGCGGCTGTCCTAAGGCTTTGGGCCGTCCTCAGCTGCTTTCTCAGGCCACAAGCTGGCAGCTGAGTGGGAAGTGGAACAGCATGGGATCCTGGGTGTTCAAGGCGAGGACTTCAGCCACTGGGCCACCATGCCGGGCCCGAGGAGTATTTTTTACCTCCTTCCACTTACACTTAGCGTCTCGGTAGCTTTGTTCAGATCTAGGTTGTGATGTTATCACTGTAAATTTTACGTATGCCATTTGTAAAACTTCCTTCTAAAAATGCATCTGGATTGGCGTCAGATGTGTGGTTTCATTTCTGTGTTCAATGGGTATTATTGCTTACCGCAGTGCTCATAGCAGCTACCAGATTTGAGACACACCTGTGGAAAAGCCTTTGCTGTTTGGCAGAGCCGGGGACCAGCAGCTCACAGCCCCACACTTGGAGTCTCTGGCTTCCCTGTCCCCACACCCTCCTGCAGTCACGGACACAGGATCCCCGTGTTGGACATGGGGTCCTGTGGTATGTTAAGGTGGTCTGCTGTGTGTTCTGTGTATGTTAAAGTGCATTCTGACATCATGGACTTGGAGTCCCCGTGTATGTTAGAGTGGCCAGCTGTGTGTTGTAATTTGTTTGATGTATCTTGGCGCTTTAGCATTTTTGTTGCTTCCCTAAAATGTGTTTTAGCTTTGCCCCGTATGAGCCTTTGTCTCGCACAGCCCAGGCCGCCTGCACGGCCCTGAGGTGGGCAGCCTGCTTGTCCCCTGGGTGGGTAGCCAGCACGCCCCCTCCCCCAGGGTGGGTAACACTCATGGCCTCTGGGGTGGCAATCGACATGGCCCTGGGGTGGCAGCCTGCGTGACCCCGGGATGGCTGCCCATGTGGCCCTGGGGTGGGCAGGCCACAAGGCCCCAAGGTGGGCAGCTGGCATGGCCCAGGGTGGCAGCCCCATCTCTTCTCCAGGTGTGTCTGAGGAGGAGACCTCTCCCAGAAATCTCTCAGTGTGATTGGCAAGTCGAAGGCGGGATCTTTTGTGGCCGATATTAATGGATTCGATTTTTAGAAACTAAGTTGCTCGCTAAGAAAATTACCCTCTTCATTTCTGTTTTAGGATGAGGCCTTGGCATCTGTCCAACAGTTAATGAGAAATCACGTACAATTAGGGTTTTTTTTTTTTTCCCTCAAGCTCTCTGTTTGACATAATGGTGGAAATTGAAGAACCTTGAGTGGGAAATGCATCAATATAATAAAAGCATATTGCAATTATATTCTGACCTTGCTTTTTTCCCTCTATAACTATATATTTTTCACAGAATTAATTATCTTCTGAAGTGTGGTGAGCCCTTTGTGTTTGCTCTGTGGTGTTTGCTAGTTCGGTAACTGCACACAGCTTAGCCCTGGACAAAGCATTGTTTGCAGAACTTACCAAGATGACTGAATTGTCCAGGGTTTTGTGATTGAAATTAAATTTTCCTATGGCTCATACTGATAGAACTCGTACTGTTCTCTGCCAGGGTAAACTGGTGTGTTACGTGTAAAAACTAGGTGTGCATGTAGGTGAGTAACAGAAGCATGGTTTATCGCAGCAGTTAGTCTGTAGACTGAATGGCTGGGAGAGCCAGCCCAGCAGGTGCTACAGGGTGGACGCACCCGGGCTCCAGGGCGGTTCCTCAGGGCTAGGGTCCCAAGGTGGTTGTCCCAGGTGGGGGCTCCTCCCCGGGGGTGCTCAGCGTGGGCCCTCAGGCCAGTCTAAATTCTGCCCCTGTGGGTGGTGATGGCCTCTTTGGCCTGCTGTCTCTCTCAGAGCTGGCTGCATTCTGTGTTCTGGAGTGAATGCCAGAAATCCTCTATCTGGCAGGCAGAGTTACTGAGAGACTAAGAGAGCAAAGGAGATTTCATCTACTGCTTTGGTCATTTCTCAAATGGCTGCAACTGCTGGGGAGGTCAAGGCTAGTGCCAGGAGCTCCATCCAGGTCCCGCTGGGGGCACAAGGGGCCACTCTAGGGCTGGCCTCCCAGGCGCAGAGCAGGGAGCTGGTTTGTAACTGGTGCCTGTATGGAATGTCTGTGTCCGACTAAGTGGGTTAAGCACCTGCACATAATGTAGAGGACAAGTTAGAGTTTGTCAGTCGTTTGATGGATTTCCCTCCGTTCTCACAGGAGTGGATGACTGCTACTGTGTGTCTGTCTCACAGCATGTAAAATATTTTAAACATTATTTTTTCTTGAGGAAGGTAATATTACTTCGTGTCATTTACTTTGATTTGTCTTTAAATCATCTCCACAATCCCTTCATGCTCCTGTTGTAGCTTATGGGTGTACACCTGCTGGGGAGAGAGGAACCTGCTGGGAGAGAACCCTGCTGTGGGAGGACCCTACTGGAGGAGAGGAGAACCTGGGGGGGAGAGGAACCTTGGGGGGGGGGGAGAGGAACCTGCTGGGAGAGAACCCTGCTGTGGGAGGACCCTACTGGAGGAGAGGAGAACCTGGGGGGGAGAGGAACCTTGGGGGGGGAGAGGAACCTGCTGGGAGAGAACCCTGCTGTGGGAGGACCCTACTGGAGGAGAGGAGAACCTGGGGGGGAGAGGAACCTGGGGGGGAGAGGAACCTGGGGGGGAGAGGAACCTGGGGGGGAGAGGAACCTGGGGGGAGAGAGGAACCTTGGGGAGAGAGGAACCTGGGGGGGAGAGGAACCTGGGGGGAGAGAGGAACCTTGGGGAGAGAGGAACCTTGGGGAGAGAGGAACCTTGGGGAGAGAGGAACCTGTGGGGGAGAGGAACCTGTGGGAGAGAGGAACCTGGGGGAGAGAGGAACCTGGGGGAGAGAGGAACCTGGGGGAGAGGAACCTGTGGGGGAGAGGAACCTGTGGGGGAGAGGAACCTGTGGGGGAGAGGAACCTGTGGGGGAGAGGAACCTGGGGGGGAGAGGAACCTGGGGGAGAGAGGAACCTGGGGGAGAGAGGAACCTGTGGGAGAGAGGAACCTGGGGGGGAGAGGAACCTGTGGGGGAGAGGAACCTGGGGGAGAGAGGAACCTGGGGGAGAGAGGAACCTGTGGGGGAGAGGAACCTGTGGGGGAGAGGAACCTGTGGGGGAGAGGAACCTGGGGGAGAGAGGAACCTGGGGGAGAGAGGAACCTGGGGGAGAGAGGAACCTGGGGGAGAGAGGAACCTGGGGGGGAGAGGAACCTGGGGGGGGAGAGGAACCTGGGGGAGAGAGGAACCTGGGGGGGAGAGGAACCTGGGGGGGGGGAGAGGAACCTGGGGGGGGAGAGGAACCTGTGGGGGGAGAGGAACCTGTGGGGGAGGGGAACCTGGGGGGGAGGGGAACCTGGGGGGGAGGGGAACCTGGGGGGGGAGAGGAACCTGGGGGGGGAGAGGAACCTGGGGGGGAGAGGAACCTGGCGGGGAGAGGACGAGAGGAACGGTTTTTGTGATGTCATCTCTGGTAGGGTCTCTAATGGTTAAGAACATGTTTGTTGGTGACAATGTCATTGTAAGTCATTTTCCAATTCCCTTTTCTTAGGCATTAGAGGTGTTCATGTAAGGATGATACTTGAAAATTTATCCTACGGTTTAAATGAAAGTAGCCTTTTGAAATTGTTACTTTTGGTATTTCTTCAAGTCCCCATGTTCCAGTGTTACACTTGTGTTGTAGAGAAGTTAGGGATTCTTTACATCCTCCTGTTGTTTCAGTTAAGCAGTGTAAAAGGTTTTATTTTTAAACAAGTTGGTCAGGCCTGTGCCTTAGTGGTAGCCTTTTCCATCTCGGCTTTCTTCAGATGGTCATGGTTTTTTTGTTTTTTTTGTTTTTTTTTTTTGCTAGTATTGCCACAGGGAGTGTTGGTTAGCACCCTGTTTGCTTGGGGACTCTGGGGTTGGCTGTGAAGGCTTATGGTTTCCTGACTTGGCAGTTCTGGACATAGGAATATAGACTTGAGAGCTCTGGCATCACAGCCTGAGCCTGAGACGTGAGAGTGGCCTCGGATCTGGGACCAATTCAGCATGCCACACAATGCTGCTGTGCTGTGGGCAGCTCTGGGTGGGCACCAGCAGGGGGTGAGCACAGGTCCCATCTGCTGCACCATGTGCACATGTGGTGCTGGGTGCTTCTGTGTCTGTCTGAGGGTGACTGAGTGGAGCTTCTTGATGAGCAGGGCTCCTGACGTGGGGACTTTGCCGAGGAGAGCTGCCTGGGGCAGGCAGAGAGGAGCATGGGTACCAGCTGAATATTCAGGGAGGTCCAGGTGGAGGAGGACACCCCTAGACCAGGTGCCCGGCAGGCAGAGGGCAGTGTGTCTACACTGGGTAGCTGAAGCCCAGAGGAGAACATGTACCTTGGAGAGTACTGCCAGAGGCCAGACAGCCTCTGACTTGGCTGAACGGGGCAGGAGACCCGTTTACATGTCTAGCCTAAGTTAGACTCAGTGTTACTGTTGGAGAACTTCTTGCTCCAGGCAGTGCCTTTTGAGGTTGTGATGTTCTTCTGTGTTCAGTTTTTTGTAGCCTCAGATCCAGCTGTGAAGACAGATCGGCTGTGGCATGACAAGTACACCTTGAGGGCATCAATGATTCCCTCCTTCATGACGATGGATCAATCCAGGAAGGTGGGATATGAGACCGTGGTCCTGCGGTGTGACTGCTGGGTGGGATTGCGTGTTTTTGAACAAAGTCTGTGTTAATTAAAAGCCTTGGTATCTTGCCGTCTGTGGATGCTGTTGGTATTCAGTTTTTAATGCACTAATCTGAGGAACCAGTATCTGCAGGCACGGATCTACTGTATGTCTGCATGCTGGATTTCACGGACAGGTGATCATAGGATGTTTCCTGTTTAGGTGCTCTTGATAGGAAAATCGATAAACTTTCTACACCAAGTGTGCCACGACCAGACCCCCACAACCAAGATGATAGCTGTGACCAAGTCTGTGGAGTCCCCACAGGACGGTGCGTATGATGGGGTGGGGACATGCTGACTGTCACCATACTACACAGTTACATGGGGGGGCATGCTGACTGTCACTGCACTACACAGTTACACAGGGGACGTGCTGACTGTCACTGCACAGTTACACAGGGGACGTGCTGACTGTCACCGCACTACACAGTTACATAGTTTGTAGCAGTGAGTGAAACAGGGGTTTTATTTGAGTTAAGCAGTTGTTGTGTGACAGTGTACCAAAATGAGAAGATAAAGGACGTGGGGGTGGTTGGGCCTCACGTTCCAGCAGGTAGCAGGTGTCGAAAACCTCTTTTGTCCACTAAGCTCTGGGCCCATGTCTGCCTGCGTGGCGGGGGCTGTGCCGGGTGTCACACCCTGCACTTTCTCTGGGAACATGGGGTATTTTGTGGATGTTCTAGGTCTGTAGCTTTTAACCTTACTCAGTTTCTTATATTGTGGTGTCATCCTGCGTCATTCAAAATTTAAGTTTGCGTGTGACATTGTGGTGGTTACAGGAAAGACAATATGGATTCATCACAAGGTGCGTTCCTTCTGACGGTGACTCACCGTCCCAGCAGGGCGGCAGTGCTACGCATGTGCTTTCCTGGGGGAACAGAGGCACGTGTGACCTGGGCCAGTCACAGGCTCTCTTCTCTCCTGGTCCCTGCTTGGGGGAACAGAGGCACGTGTGACCTGGGCCAGTCACAGGCTCTCTGCTCTCCTGGTCCCTGCTTGGGGGAACAGAGGCTAGTACTGAGTCCCTTTTCTTGAATGGAAATCTCAGCTCAAGGAAAGATGTGGGGGAAGATTGATGAGGAGTGACACTGCCAGTTGTAAACCCTGTAGAGCTACAGCAATGAGACGCCTACGTGAGCTCCGTGCACAGGGCCCGGGTCAGCCCGAGCAAGCTCCCTAGCGTGCCTGGGCCCGATCTCCCACAGCCTGTGTGATGGGTGGTGTGGCTGTAGGGTAGGTCCCATTCCTGATCTCCCACAGCCTGTGTGATGGGCGGTGTGGCTGTAGGGTAGGTCCCATTCCTGATCTCCCACAGCCTGTGTGATGGGGGTGTGGCTGTAGTGTAGGCCCTGGCCCTAATCTCCCACAGCCTGTGTGATGGAGGGTGTGGCTGTAGGATAGGTCCCGGCCCTGATCTCCCACAGCCTGTGTGATGGAGGTATGGCTGTAGGATAGGTTCCAGCCCTGATCTCCCACAGCCTGTGTGATGGAGGGTGTGGCTGTAGGGTAGGTCCCATTCCTGATCTCCCATAGCCTGTGTGATGGGGATGTGGCTGTAGGGTAGGTCCTATTCCTGATCTCCCACAGCCTGTGTGATGGGGATGTGGCTGTAGGATAGGTTCCAGCCCTGATCTCCCACAGCCTGTGTGATGGAGGGTGTGGCTGTAGGGTAGGTCCCATTCCTGATCTCCCATAACCTGTGTGATGGAGGGTGCGGCTGTAGGGTAGGTCCCATTCCTGATCTCCCATAGCCTGTGTGATGGGGATGTGGCTGTAGGGTAGGTCCTATTCCTGATCTCCCACAGCCTGTGTGATGGAGGGTGTGGCTGTAGGATAGGTCCCAGCCCTGATCTCCCACAGCCTGTGTGATGGAGGGTGTGATGTAGGATAGGTCCTGGCCTTGATCCAGTCGTAGGCCTGACTGCACAGGCTGCCTATTACTGATTTCTTCACTTAGCGGGGGAGACAAGCAGTAGCTACGTGTGCTCCGTGTCCAGTGGCCGTGAACCCCTCGGGTTGGAGTGTGTTGGCAGTGCTGTCTGTGGTGCCCACTGTTCATAGTCAGAGTGGCTCAGTGTGTATGTGCTGTGTCCCCTCCCAGCTGCAGACCTGTTCACAGAGCTGGAGACCGCATTCCAAGGGAGAATTGATACCGCCTACCTTGAGACCAGCAAGCACCTCCTGGATGTGCTGAGCAGGAAGTACGGCCTGCTGGACCACATGCAGGCCGTGCGGCGCTACTTGCTGCTCGGCCAGGGCGACTTTGTGCGACACCTGATGGATCTGCTCAAGTAAGAGGCGGCGTGGTGCGGATGGGGCTCTGCGCGCCGGGAAGTGTGGCACTGTCCAGTGCAAAGAATGTACGACCTCAGGGTAGCGTGAGTCGAGTCGTTCTAGATGAGCATGTCTCAGGTCTGGATGCAGAGGCAGGACTACAGTGATCGCTGAAGTTGGTACCCTCATGGCAGGCTCGTGTGGTGCCTTCGTTGTCGGCACCTCGGGCGCCTTGGGAACTGGAATGTGAAGTGTCTGCTCACAATCCAAAGTCTGTTGTGTGAAAGATGGTACTTAGTTGAGAGACAGAGGAAGAGGCCTTCCGTCCGTGGCCTGCTGCCCGGCGACCCGGCAGCTACACTGCACGCTTCAGGCTGAGTTCCAGCTGCGGCCTTGCCTTTGCTTCTTGGCTTTCTCATGGACTCTCCTGCCCAGAATGGGGTGCCAGAGAGCCAGCTGTGCACCCGGGCATGGAGGTGGAAAGGGCCCCAGACAGCACTGAGTGCCAGAGAGCCAGCTGTGCTCCTGGGCATGGAGGTGGAAAGGGCCCCAGACAGCACTGGGTGCCAGAGAGCCAGCTGTGCACCCGGGCATGGAGGTGGACAGGGCCCCAGACAGCACTGGGTGCCAGACAGCCAGCTGTGTACCTGGCATGGAGGTGGACAGGACCGCAGTCAGGGCTGGGTGCCAGAGAGCCAGCTGTGCACCCGGGCATGGAGGTGGAAAGGGCCCCAGACAGCACTGAGTGCCAGAGAGCCAGCTGTGCTCCTGGGCATGGAGGTGGAAAGGGCCCCAGACAGCACTGGGTGCCAGAGCCAGCTGTGCTCACGGGCTGTGCCCATGGGACTTTTATTTGGGTGTTTTTAGAAGTGGAAGCTTCTCATTCTGTGGCCATTTAGATCTTAAGGCAGTGAGATGTGCCTTCTAGGACACTGTGGAATCTTGCTGGAGTGTCATAGCAGCAGTGGCTGTAGTCCATTGGTCCTCACGCCTCAGGGAGCTGAGTGAGGGTGCTGGGCCCACGGCTGCAGGCAGAGCTGCTCTGGGAGGTGTGCCTCTAGTTGCCAGGGTTGTTTTTTTAAGTTTATTTTTATTGGAAAGGCAGATTTACAGAAAGAAGGAGAGATACAGAGAAAGATCTTCTGTCCACCTGTTCAGTCCCCAAATGGCCACAATGGTCAGGCCTGGGCAGATCCAAAGTTAGGAACTTCTTCTGGGTCTCCCTTGCGAGCACAGGGTCCCAAGGCTTTGGGCTGTCTTCCACTGCTTTCCCAGGCCACAAGCAGGGAGCTGGATGGGAAGTGGGGCAGCTCAGATGTGAACCGGTGCTCTTGTGGAATCCCAGTGCTTCGAGAGATTAGCCAGTTGAGTCGTTGAGTTGGGTTTGCAGTCGGCTCAGAATGTGGAGGACATTGGAGTGTTGAGGCAGCAGCAGCTGAGTTACAGCGTTCCTCAGGTTAGCTCGTGGAACGGGTGCTTTTCTGCCATTGTAGATGCTTATGGTTGGACCCAGTGCCCCACCACTTCCTTCCTGTGGGTGGGGGAAAGTTTGTAGGCAAGTGCCCTGCCAGTGTGGCAGTCAGGACCTCTGATTGTGCCTGGTGGAGTGTGTGCTGTGTGTCGGTGTGGCCGAGGAGAGCCAGGCATGAACATCCTGATCACCTTGTGTGTGCTGCATTCGGACGATTACAACATGAAGTATCTGAGGATAAACCCAAGAGCAGCATCAGTGTGCCTGCCCAGCATTGGACACATTTTGTATGCCCCTGTGGGTTGGCATGTCCTGTACCCCACCAGCTCTGGATCACAAAGGGGCAGCTCACCCTCAGCAGTGTCATGTGTCCAGTGGGGGCTAAGGAGGACTTTCTTTGGAGTCCAAGGAAAGCTGCCACGCGCCAGTCTCATGTCTGCAAGCTTTGCTCGTGTGGGTGTGCTGAAGGTCTTGAGGTTGACTTGTGTGTGGATGAGTGCTGGGCCTGCAGAGCTTGGTGTGTGCAGTGAGTGTGCAGTGGGAGGCTCTTGTTTCATGTTACTGTGCTGTCCCTGTTGTCTCGTCTGCTGCTAGAATTGAACTCTAACTTTTAGTATTTTTTTAAAGAATTTTTAATGACGTAAGTAATGTTTCTTTACTTGTGAAGACCAGAACTTGTCCGCCCGGCTACGACCTTGTATCAGCATAACCTGACTGGGATTCTGGAGACCGCCGTCAGGGCCACTAACGCTCAGTTTGACAGCCCCGAGATCCTCAGGCGGCTGGACGTGAGGCTGCTCGAGGTAGGCAGCTGCGCTGGGCCACCAGCCGCGCCGGAGGGTCCAGTGGCGTTTCCTTGTCAGCAAGGGGCCCGTGTCCTCGTCATTCCTGCATGTGAGCAGTGAGCAGGCCTCCTCCCTGCCAAGCTAGTGCCCACAGGACTACTGGGCTGCGGCTGGGTAAACCAAGCAAGGCTCTCGCCCAGGCTCCACTGCCGGGCCTGGTAAACTGCACCTGCTGCTCTCAGTAAGCGCGACAGAAGGCATGGGGTGTTGGGGGCACGTATTGATGCTGTGTGCTCATCAGAGACTCCACACACTTCCGTGTGGTGGGAGGTGGCTCTCTGGGACAGGGGCACGCTGACAAGGCTGTCGTGCCTCAGCAGAGCATACTGGTTTCCTCAAGTGCTCTCTCTGGTTGCTGTGCTCCGGGTGCTGTGAGTGGCGGTGACACGTGTAAGGGCCATGGGGGAGAGCCGTTGCCAGCCACTGAGAGAACTTCATGTGTGCCTGTTGGTGAGGACACACGCGTCGAGGGGCGATTGTCCCCGGCTCTCACAAAGCTCACCTACACCTCTGGGGGGCTTTAAGTACGGAGAGGCCCTTGTTCCCCACCATCGGCTCCAAGCCTTGTCTCTGTTTGTGTCTAGGTGTCTCCGGGGGACACGGGCTGGGATGTCTTCAGCCTGGACTACCATGTGGACGGACCCATAGCCACTGTAGGTGACTGCGGTGTGTGCTGTTGGCTTTGTGTAAGAACTCCTGGGTCGGGAATGCCGGGCACCCTCTCTGAAGACGGGCCAGAGCTGCATCTGTGTGCAGTTCTCCCTGAGTGCTGGGATACATCTGGACATGCAGGCTGCAGGTGGTCCTTCCATCTGCATCTGGCAGAGGGAGAACAGGTACCCCACATCCATGCCACATGCACCGGGTCCCACAAACCCTGCTCCTCTTGCACTTGGCATATGCTCACATGAGGAGTTTGCAGATTCTCTGACTCCGGGCTCTGTGGGTGTCCCGTGTCTTTATCTTGCAGCTCTGACCTTCCCCATCCCCGCTCCCATTCCTCCTCGGGTGATACCATGGCCAGGTGCCCTAAAAGGAGGCCTTCCGAGGTGGCACGGCCTGAAGGCTCAGCAGGCCTTCTCACTGCCCTGAAGCTTGCCAGCTCAGTAGCAGCCGTGACTAGATGCAGCAGGCCTGGGGAGCACCTGTGGGGAACTTGGTGTAAAACCCTGCCTTGCCTTGTGAGCTTGCTGGGTCGTGGGCGTGCCCGAGCTGTGCTGTGTTGGGTCCTGGTGTTCTCTGCAGAAGTGCCTGGGCTGTGAGCGCTGTGTCGGGGTGGAGGCCAACCAGTCCGGGTCCTCCTTCCGGCAGGTGTTCACTCGAGAATGCATGAGCCACTACCTGAGGGTTTTTAACTTCCTCTGGAGAGCCAAGCGCATGGAGTACATCCTCACCGACATCCGGAAGGGGCACATGTGCAACGCCAAGCTCCTGAGGGCCCTGCCAGGTGAGGCCTGCGGGCAGCAGGGAGCCCTGCCAGGTGAGGCCTGCGGGCAGCGGGGAGCCCGTGGGTGGGACCTGCAGACAGCAGGGAGCCCTGCCAGGTGAGGCCTGCGGGCAGCGGGGAGCCCTGCCAGGTGAGGCCTGCGGGCAGCGGGGAGCCCGTGGGTGGGACCTGCAGGCAGCAGGGAGCCCTGCCAGGTGAGGCCTGCAGGCAGCGGGGAGCCCTGCCAGGTGAGGCCTGCGGGCAGCGGGGAGCCCTGCCAGGTGAGGCCTGCGGGCAGCGGGGAGCCCGTGGGTGGGACCTGCAGGCAGCAGGGGTCCCTGCCAGGTGAGGCCTGCGGGCAGCGGGGAGCCCGTGGGTGGGACCTGCAGGCAGCAGGGAGCCCTGCCAGGTGGGGCCTGCAGGCAGCAGGGAGCCCTGCCAGGTGAGGCCTGCGGGCAGTGGGGAGCCCGTGGGTGGGGAGTGCAGTTCAGAACAAAAGCTGAGTCAGGTTCTTTTTTTTTTCTTTTAAAATATTCCTGTCTGTAACGTTTTTTTTTTCCACTTCAGTTTCCATATGCATACTTCTTTTGGAATTGCCGATTTTAAATTATTTGAAAAGTACAGGGAGGCGTTGTTGTGGCGGATTTTGAAACCCCCAGATAATCATCAGTCTGAAGTTAGTCCTGAGGCATAAAGGTGGTTTATTTAGGATAACCTAGGTTTCCCAGCCACCTCCCCCAGCCCAGCATGGCTGGGCGGGGGAGGGGCAGCCGCTGCAAGATCAGCAGGGAAGACAAAAGGGAGAGAGAGAGAGAGAGAGAGGAGGAGAGAGAGCCAAAGCCCTCTGTTCTTATACATCTCAGGCTATTAATTATACAGTCATGATTTAGCAGGCTTCTATTGGTGGGTTTGAAACTAGCAACTTTCAATAAGTACAAATCGATGAGCTAGAGGGCAGTGGATCTTATCAAACACCAGGTACCTCCTTCCTGAGGAGTGGTCTGCCTACGTGACCTGTCAGGTGTCCTGCCGGGTGTCCCGTAGACTGTCAGGCCTGGAGTTCACACAGCCCCCAGCCAAGCCATTAAGGCAGAATCACAAAAGGCAGAAAACATCTAGGTTCTTCAGCATCAGCACAAGGGCTTAGGAGACTAATCCTCCACCTTTGGTGCTGGCATCCCATTCGGGTGCTGGTTCTAGTCCCAGCTGCTCCACTTCTGATCCAGTTTCCCAGCTCCCTGCTTGTGGCCTGGGAAAGCAGCAGAGAATCGCCCAAGTCCTTGGGACTCTGCACTCGTGTGGGAGACTGAAAGAAACTCCTGGCTCCTGGCTTTGGATTGGCTCAGCTCCGAACATTGTGGTCACTTGGGGAGTGAACCAGCGGATGGAGATCTTTGTTGCCCCATGTTTCAAATGAAATAAAAATAATTTTTGTTACGTGAAAAAAAGAAAGCAGAAGTACAGGAAAAGAGAGTGAGAAGTCTTCTGTCCTGGTGTGCTTCCCAGGTGCTGCGGCAGCCTGAGCTGGGAACTGCACCAGCCGCCCTGTGGGTGCCAGGGTCCCAAAGAGCTCAGGCAGCTGAGGGTGCCTCTGAGCAGGAAGCTGTATCGGAGGAGAGAGCCTGTGCCCCAACCTTCCGGTGTGGGCTGGGTGCCTGACCTCCAGCGTGCTTGTTGTTGAGGACAACCGGTTACTAAGTCTGCCTTATTGCAAATGTACTTTGAATTTTAATTAAGTAACGTTTGGGATTAATTGTTCATAAAGCAGGCCATCCCTCAGGACCTGCCCCTCCTGTCTCCTGTCCCCAGGGTCCAGGTCAGGGCCTCTCAGGACCTGCCCCTCCTGTCTCCTGTCCCCAGGGACCAGGTCAGGGCCTCTCAGGACCTGCCCCTCCTGTCTCCTGTCCCCAGGGACCAGGTCAGGGTCTCTCAGGACCTGCCCCTCCTGTCTCCTGTCCCCAGGGACAAGGTCAGGGTCTCTCAGGACCTGCCCCTCCTGTCTCCTGTCCCCAGGGACCAGGTCAGGGTCTCTCAGGACCTGCCCCTCCTGTCTCCTGTCCCCAGGGACCAGGTCAGGGCCTCTCAGGACCTGCCCCTCCTGTCTCCTGTCCCCAGGGTCCAGGTAAGGGCCTCTCAGGACCTGCCCCTCCTGTCTCCTGTCCCCAGGGTCCAGGTCAGGGTCTCTTGTACCTCTGGCAGCAGGGGCAGCACATGGTTCCTGCACAGCAGAGCTCACATGCCACTCAGTCTGCGTTGTCCTCATGACTAGAGGCCTTTTGTTTCAAACCTTCCTTGCCAGGTCCTTTATGGTAGAATGGTGTTGTGGGACGTCCTGGGTGCCTGAGGGTCACGGAGATTGATGGAGGTGCTTTCCTGCTAAGGGGTCGAATAAAGCCAGCACCTTAGAGTGCTGGGCTGCCAGCAGTGGACGGGGGAGGCTGAGGGCCCATCATGACTGAAGCCTGCTCTCCGGCCCTACAGAGTTCTCTGGGGTGTTGCACCAGTGCCACATCCTGGCCTCCGAGATGGTGCACTTCACCCACCAGATGCAGTACTACATCACTTTCGAGGTGCGTCTCCTGCTGGGCTGTGCTTGCCTGGGGGTTGGGTCCTGGGCTCTCCCACCATGGGGGTTGGCGGGCCTGACCTGCCTCTCTCTTGGCGTCTGCAGGTGCTGGAATGTTCTTGGGATGAACTCTGGAACAAGGTGCAGCAGGCCCAGGACCTGGATCACATCATAGCCGCACACGAGGTCTTCCTGGACACCATCATTTCCCGTTGCCTGCTGGACGCTGACTCCAGGGTAAGGCCTGGGCTGTGCTCTCTGACATGGCGCCTTTGCTTGTGCCTGTATTCCCAGGAGGCTGTTCTGTTTTTCTTCTTTATTGGAAAGTCAATTACAGAGGAGAGACAGAGAGATAGCTCTTCCATCTACTGGTTCACTGCCCAAGTGGCCGCAGTGGCCGGAGCTGAGCCGACCTGAAGCCAGGAGCCAGGAGCTTCTTCCGGGTCTGCCCGTTCCAGTTGCTGATGGGTGTATGACCTGAGGCTGCAGAGGGAAGGTCCTGCTTCCCCAGTGCATCTGCTCTGGGACTGCTGGGTGTGTGTGGTTGTAACACGCCTGAGGGGCTGTGGCTGAGGACTTGGTCGGCCCGTCCTCTGAGCCTGCTGGGAGGAGCTCCTGGAGATGTGGACAGTGGCCTTGCTGGCCTTTTACATAGGGACACTTTGTTTCTGTTAAGCCACTCTTGTTGCTGTTGCAAGCAGTGCTATTTGCTCTTTAAAAACCTGCTGAATTTGATTTTTGTGTGTTGTTCAGTTTGCTTTTCCATAGTCCATGTCTGATTTTGCTATCTGTTAGAAAGATTGAAGTGCTGCCCCTTGCTCTCATCTTTGCAGTGGTTCCACTCCTGACTCGGGGGGCTGTCTGGCTTTGGAATTGGGGTCAGAGGTTCATAGGCTGAGGTTGGAGTGAAACTTGGAGGGAATTGCCTTGGGGACCTGGCACCTCACCGGACGGGGGACTCGTGTGTGGCCTGTGGCCAGAGCACACACGAGGCTGTGGAATCGGCAGGGAGACAAGGCCCACGGGAGGGGTCCCGCAGGCAGCGCATGGGCAGGGCCCGACCCGGAGTGCCAGTCCATCTCGCGCTAGCTTTGGACAAGCCACCCCCGAACCTCAGCAGCTGTCGTCTAGTTCCAGCACGGCCAGCCTTCTGACGACCGTGTCTCCTCAGGTCCTTCTGAACCAGCTCCGAGCCGTGTTTGACCAAATCCTTGAGCTACAGAGTGCCCAGGACGCCATCTGCAGGGCTGCCCTGGAGGAGCTGCAGAGGCGCCTGCAGTTCGAGGAGAGGAAGAAGCAGCGAGAGGAGGAGGTCTGGCTTTCGCGGTGGGGGTGTGTCTGTTGAGGAGGTGGTCATACCAGCATGTGGCCATCTTGCCGCAGTCTCCCTCGTGCTCAGCCTTGCTTGTGGCTGTGTCATGGTCCTGCGGAAGCCATCGAGGGGTCCCAGTGGGCGGTCCTTCCTGGAGCAAGCCCAGTGCTGCTGCGCGTGTGACTGAGAGCTGCTGGCTGTGCGCACACACAGGAGCTAAGCTCTGTGAAGGGCAGCTCACATGAGGGAGAGAGGCGTGTGACCTTCTGTCCATGCCACAGTGGACCAGTTCTGATCAGAACTGCTGGAGATGTAGCTGGGTGGCTTGCCTACTGACAGTGGCTGTGTCCTGCAGAGCGGCCCCGGGGGCCAGGGTCAGAGAGCTGGGCCCTCCCAGGCGGGACCAGCCTTTTCCATATCCCATTCCAGAAGCACCCTGAAGCTGTAATCAAAACCTGGAAGAAGGAAACAGTTCTGGAAAAATCTTAAATAAGATGTGGGTGAAAAACCCTAACGATTGAAAAAGACAAATGCCAGGGTTCAGGAATCAAGCGACGTGACACACTGTGGCATTTGATAGATGATTTCGTGAAATGTCTCCTGCCGGCTAGCAGGCTCAGACTGGCACTGACTGCAGAAATTGTCTTACGCATAGACACATGGTGCTGCCAGAGGGTAGGGAAATGTACGCTGCTTCAAGGGGTCAAGGAGGGCAGGCCTGAGGGTGCCCATCCTGGGACCTGTGGTCCTCTAGTGGATGGTGCGGCTCGAGGGTGCGCGCCCTTGGAATCTGGTTTCTTTTCCTTGGAGATGCGCAGGGAATGCATAGGCCCCAGGAATGCACTGCGTGTTGCTGGTGCTGTGATAGCTGGTGCTGTGTCTGGTCAGCACGGCAGCTCTGCCTGCTCCAGGGGTTCCTGTCGAGGTACTGTGGGGTCATCGCTAGAGAGCGTGTTGAGTGGAACTTGTCCCGGTGTGGTGGGCAGCACAGCAGTATGGGTTGGGTTCCCTCTGAGACGCTTGGTGCGTGCACTTGGTTTTGCAGGGCCAGTGGGGAGTCACGGCAGCGGAGGAGGAGGAGGAGAACAAGCGGATTCGAGAATTCCAGGAATCCATCCCCAAAATGTGCTCACAGTTGCGAATACTGACGCATTTCTACCAGGTACGTTTGTGTGCCAGCACCGTCCACATCACAGTGCAGCAGAGCAGGCAGAAGGACGCCCACCCCTTGTGCCCCGTTGCTTCCAATCTTGGCAACATGTTGGCATCCCCAGGGCGAGCTGTAGGCTGTATCCTTGGTCCTGGGAGCTCTGGGAGTCCTGGTCTCATTTGGAAGCCCACAGTCTCGTGCTTGTCCGCATGTCAAGTGGACAGCACCTTGACCGTCACAGGCCGCAGCCAGCCCCAGTGCAGGTGGATCTTGGGCGGCTCCCCACCAGCCAGGACCTCTCCTGCTTCATTTGTTTCTCAGGGCAGTCTTCGTGTCTGGTAACTTGTGGACACACTGAGCATTGAGCTCCCCCCCAAAGCTTTAGATGCCGTGCTGCTGTGTGCAGGCAGCTGCATGGCTGGTAACTTGTGGACACGTTGGCTTTAGACGCCGTGCTGCTGTGTGCAGACAGTTGCGTGTCTGTTGTGGAGGCTGCTGGCAGCTTGCCAAGGTCCCCGACTGGCCCAGTGTGTGTCTCTGTCCCTTCTTAAGTGACTCTACTCCCACAGGTTTTCTAAGGGGCAGTGAGGACTGGCTTGGCTGCATGCAGGGATTACCTGGTTAGGTAGGAGTGGACGTGAAAGCCATCCGATGCAGGGAGCCTGTGGTGCTGCTGTTCACACTGTGGGACCTGGACATGGGGTGGTAGGTTCCACACACGGGAAACAGAGCTGGGTGACCTCCCGGCAGGAGGGTGCACTCCAGGCACTGGCCATGTGCTCGTTTCTGCGGGAGGTTCCATGTCTTTCCCAGCCTGGATCGGCACAGTCCCAGCGTCGCTCAGACCACAGCCCTGTCTTTGTGGTAAATCACCACTCTGGATGCCTTGTTACCCTCAAAAGGCCTTTTCTCCCCTCAGTGGTGCCCACAGCACAAGGTGCCAGTGGCTGGTAGTGCAGCCGAGTACGCAGCAGGGGTCGACGTCCATGCCTGCGGAGTTGTCCTGCAGAGCGGTCCTCCATCACCTGGACAGAGCCTTCTCTCAACACAGGTGGACCCTCCTATACACACCTGCCCCCAGCCTCCTACTGAGTCCACCTGCAAGTGGTGTCTGGTTTTAGATTTCTTGATTTTTTTGAAAGGCACACTAAAAGAACCACAGATCTACGTGTTGATGAGAGCCGGGGCTGGGCCAGGCTGGGCCAGCCTGACACCAGAAGCCCCAGAGCTCCAGCCATGTCTCCCTCTTGCGTGTCGGGGTCCAGGTATGTGGCCTCATCCACTAGTGTTTCTGTCCTAGCTGTTGAGGAATCCTTAGTTTTCCACGGTAGTGACACTACTTTGTATTCTTTCCAAGAGTCCGCATCCTCGCCAGCCCTTGTTGTCTGGTCTCCTTGTTGGCGGTCAGTGGGACTGGAGGGGGACGGCAGCTCTCTGTCATTCGGATTGCCACCTCCTGGTGGTCAGTGGGACTGAAGGGGGATGGCGGTTCTCTGTCATTCGGATTGCTACCTCCTGGTGGTCAGTGATGTAAAACTCTTGCCACCCAGTTGCGTGTTTCCTTTGAGGTGTTCAGAGCCGCCACGATATTCCAATTATCACCTGTTGATCAGCTGGTTTCCTCTGCTGCAGACCGTCTGTGTTCCAGAACATGTTGCTAAGCCTTTGGTCTCGTCTGTCCTGCTGCTCTGTGTATCTGCTCTGTGCCAAGACTGCGTCTTGATTGCTCAGCTTTGTAGTATGTTTAGAAGTCAGGTGGTGTGATGTCTTCCGCCCCGCAAGTGTCCTTCTGGAGATTGCTTTGACTGTCTTGTGGGTCTTCTGGAGTCCTGTACAAATTTTAATAGTATTTTTCCTCTAGTCATTTGACAAATGTCTTTGGCATTTTAATAGGGATTTTTATTTATCTGTGAGTCAATCAGTTTGGGTCATTGTGGCCCTGAGCTCTGTACGTGGCTTTGCTCTTGGTTTCCTTGTAGAACTTGGGGACAAAGCAGAAATCCCTTTGGTCAATGTGTTCATGGCTTCTATTTGTAAGAATATTAATTCTTGGGCTCGGCAGCGTGGCCTAGTGGCTAAGGTCCTCGCCTTGATCCCATATGGCCGCTGGTTCTAATCCCGGCAGCTCCACTTCCTCTCTATCTCTCCTCCTCTCAGTATATCTGACTTTGTAATAAAAATAAAAATAAATCTTTAAAAAAAAAAAAAGAATATTAACTCTTCCTGACACAACTGCGCTGGCCTCGTGGATAGGAGACCTCACTGGCAGACATGCAGAGCCAGCCGCAGTGGGTTTCTGGTGGGTGCTTTTCTGCAGCTTGTTGTATGGGACCTCGTGGGGGGTGTCTGGACGGCACCTGCTGACAGGGCGCCACGCTGCAGTGGGTGCCTGGTGGGTGCCTTTCTGCAGCTTGTGTGGGGCCGCGGGGCAGGTGTCTGGATGGCACCACCTGACTGTGTTCCTGTCCTTCAGGGCATCGTGCAGCAGTTCCTGGTGTTGCTGACGACCAGCTCTGATGAAAGCCTCCGGTTTCTCAGCTTCCGGTTGGACTTTAACGAGCACTACAAAGCCCGGGAGCCCCGCCTCCGCGTGTCGCTGGGCAGCAGAGGACGGCGCAGCTCCCACACGTGAGGGACCTGCAAGGGCCGCTGCATTGAGCGCGTGGGACGTGCAGTGGACCCATCCGTTCTGAGGCGCCTGGCATGCCGTAGGTGCTCAGGGTCTGTGCCTGTGTGCTTCCACACTCCCACAGCGTGTCCAGCGTGGGAGTGGACTGTGTGTCCACAGAGCTGAGCAGCCTGCCACACTGTCTGTGAGGGACGTGTGATGCTTGGACGTCCTGTTTGTCACTTTTTCCAAGTCTCTTTCTTTTAGAGAAGATTAGGATGATAGAATATTCACCTGCTAAGATGGTGATGTCATTGCTATTTTTTTAACATCTTCTTTAGGACACTTTGTTAATGTAATCAAATTGTTACGAAATGTCCTTGCTAAGAAACTGAGAGAGCATTTTATTTTAGTTTTTTAGTGTTGTAAAATATTAACCTGAATAAGGACCTTTGTATCTTAGTGTACCTTACATATGCTTATTTTTACTTTGTCTTCTTTCAAAGTTTACATTTTATATTTAATTTGCTATTTCAGAGACCTTGTGAGGAGTGTAGGGCACGGTGGAGTTGCAGAGTGCAGCCTGGGCGGTGCCGGCCGGGAGCAGGGCTGAGGGGTGTGAGTTCAGGTCCTGACACGTTGGCAGACACTGACCTGGGAGTGCAGTCCCTTTCCTTCCTATTTTTTCATTGTAAACACTTTTAACATCCAGCCAGATGTTGGGGGAACTGTTTTTGTAAAAATGTCACACGGGCCACATAAATCTGCTTTTATTATGTTGCGTAACTGAGAACTTAAACACAATTATCGTCCAGCTGCACCCGTAATTTCTTGCGTGGGTCTGTGCCAGGTCAGGTGAGGGTGGCTGGAACTGAGTGTCTGCTGAGGCACGGGGATGGTTCCATTGGCGAAACAGGGCAGTCAGGCCAAGGGCAGTGCCGTCCCACACTCGGTGCTTTTGGGACAGTCTTCCGGCCCTCTGAAACCATGGGTGGTCTGCGTGGCGTCGGGTTCTCAACTGTCGGTCCTCTGAGGCCACGTCTGTCTCAGCCTCCGAGGCGGTGTCCTGAGCTGTGGCTTCTGGCTTCACAACCCAGACATCGCTCAAGGCTGCCCAGGAGCTGAGTGCCTCTGCCTCCAGTCACCAGACAGAAAGCCAGGGAGCACATGGCACCACCTGGGCACGGGGCTGGCTGTGACTGAGGGGGTTCAGTCCCTTAGCCTGGTTGCTGGGCTGCCTGGGCCTAGGCAGCCGCCATGCTGTGGGTGGCCATAGCACAGGCACCTGAGTTTGCCACGACACCGTGGAGTGATGAGTGATGGGCCTGGCTGCTCTGGCCGTGCCTGCTGTAGGGTCCTGCTAGGTGTGCCCATGTGCCCGTCACAGCTCTGTCATACCTCTGCATGCAGGCCATGTGTCCTGGACCATGTATGCTATGTATGCTATAGGACTGTTGTTTTTTTTTTGTTTGTTTGTTTGTTTTAGATTTATTTATTTCATTACAAAGTCAGATATACAGAGAGGAGGAGAGACAGAGAGGAAGATCTTCCGTCCGATGATTCACTCCCCAAGTGAGCCGCAACAGGCTGGTGCACGCCGATCCGAAGCCGGGAACCTGGAACCTCTTCCAGGTCTCCCACGGGGGTGCACGATCCCAAATCTTTGGGCCGTCCTCGACTGCTTTCCCAGGCCACAAGCAGGGAGCTGGATGGAAAGTGGAGCTGCCGGGATTAGAACCGGCGCCTATATGGGATCCCGAGGCATTCAAGGCGAGGACTTTAGCTGCTAGGCCACACCGCTGGGCCCGGGAATGTTGTGTCGTGCGTGTGTGCCATGGTGTCCCCATGCCCCGCTCTGGACAAGCAGAACATGCTGGCACCCTGTCTCCTTGCTTGTTTTGTTTCTTCTTCTTGTTTCCCGTAATTAAAAAACACGAAGAACCCAGAAACCCACACCCCCCCAGCTGGTCCCATAAATAACCACATCCCTTTGGGAGTGTGTGAATCAACGGTGGCCTTTATTCGGGATGGCTAAGGATGCCCATGTGGGTGTGGGTTATATTCCTAAGGAGGGGTGGGGAGGGTTCTGAGCAGTGCTGGGCTCTAGGGGATGTCGATGTCACACTGCTTGAACCCCTGTGTCAGCTCAGTCTGCTTTCGCCTTCACTGGAAAGTGTTTCCTGTTTGGGAAAAGAAGATTCCTTATGAATGTCCTAGGGTGTTGTCCCACAGCTCCCACGAGGCCGGACCATCCTGCCTGACAAGCAGTGCCCCTGCTGCTCAGATTAAAAATGCTGGCAGCACATTTCCTGTGGGCTCTGGGGACCGCTGACTGCAGCTCCACGTGACCCAGGCATGCGTGCGATTTGCAGCTGTGATGTTACAGGCGTGCGTGCAGCTGCGACATCACAGGTGTGCGTGCAGCTGTGACGTTACAGGCGTGCGTGCAGCTGCGACATCACAGGTGTGTGTGCAGCTGTGACGTCACAGGCGTGTGTGCGACGTGCTGCTGTGACATTACAGGTGTGTGTGCAGCTGCGGCGTTACAGGCATGCATGCAGCTGCGGCGTTACAGGCATGCGTGCAGCTGTGACGTCACAGGTGTGTGTGCAGCTGTGACATTACAGGTGTGTGTGCAGCTGCGGCGTTACAGGCATGCGTGCAGCTGTGATGTCACAGGCGTGTGTGCGACGTGCTGCTGTGACATTACAGGTGTGATGTGCAGGTTTGTGACCTACACTTGTGTATGGGGTCCCACCCTGGCCTTCAATACCAGCATTAACCACCAGTGTCCCCTGAGAGGCTAGAAGGATGCCTGGATTTGCCCACTGCACCCCAGTCCAGCACTCCTTCCTGCTACAGGGCTCCCATGCTGACATGACTGTGACGCTGGAGTGAGGATTCGAAGGTCAGTGACTGTGCCCGAGGCCCAGGGAGGAGCTGTAGAGTGGAAGCTGCTGCCCACGCCAAGTGGATACCTAGCCCTGCGGTGGCCCTCTCCTCCCCTGCCATGAATTTGATCAGCTGTACCTGGTGATCGGCCTGTGTTGTGAAGGATTTTGTCCAGATCAGACAGCTTGTAGTACGGATCATCTTTTGAATTTTTCTTCTCTGTGGAAGGACAAAGTTGAAAGTGAAGTAAAAGAAAAAAAAGAAGGCCTGAGACCACAGTGTCCAACAAACCTCTCCTCCTGTCTACTGGAGCACTGAGAGAACGGGGGTGTGGGGAGGAGAGAACAGGTGTGGAGAGGAGTTAACAGGTATGGGGAGGAGAGAACGGGTGTGGGGAGGAGTTAGCAGGGATGTGGGGAGGAGAGAACGGGGGTGTGGGGAAAGGAGAGAACGGGGGTGGGGAGGAGTTAACAGGGATGTGGGGAGGAGAGAAGGGGGTGGGGAGGAGTTAGCAGGGATGTGGGGAGGAGAGAAGGGGGGTGGGGAGGAGTTAGCAGGGATGTGGGGAGGAGTTAGCAGGGATGTGGGGAAAGGAGAGAACGGGGGTGGGGAGGAGTTAACAGGGGTGTGGGGAAAGGAGAGAACGGGGGTGTGGGGAGGAGAGAACAGGGTGTAGAGCCTGTGAGCTCTTGTTGGGGATGCGAGTGCCAAAGCCATAGGTGGAGTTGGAGCTGGCAGTTTGGAACGGCCCAAGTGGGCCAAGGAGGTAGGGAGACAGTTGGTGTGCTGCAGGGGTCCTGGGGCCCTGGGTTGGCTGAGGAATCTCCTCCGGAATGGATCAGCAGTAGAACTCTTCTGTCCGCGCTTGCAGCTGCCCCACGGTGTCATTCATACGCCGGGAACCCAGCTGGATGCCACCCAACCAGCAGTGACAGAACTTGGCGATGAATGCACGTGCGTGATGGTGACGCCGTGAGGAGGAAGGGTCCCTGAGCCGGCGTGCATGTCGTAGCCGCCTGGCAGAACGGTCCAGGCAGGTATCCTGCTTACTGATGCGCTGAGGAGGCTGTAGGCCCAGCAACCAGTAGGGCAGGGCCTCCCTGTTGTGAAGAGCAAGTGCCATGTCCTGTCTATGGGGACAGTGACAGGAAACCATGCCTTTGCTGCAGTCAGCGGGGCTGCGTGCTGAAGAGAATTTGTTTGCACAGCTGGACACTGAGGGGTGACCCTGTGTGGCGCAAGGTGGGTGTGGCCAGCAGTAGAACTGTGCGCCTCTGATGGGGGGTGGGCATGGCATCCCCTGCTGCCAGAGCCTGAATAGCCTCCACCAGCAGTGCTAAGGCTGACCTGGAGGACAGCAGCCGCTCCTGCTGCATGGCTGCCCCTGTGGCTCCATGTGGCTCTGGGCCTCAGGGCCCCCAAGATGGGGTAACAGGGGCAGGAGAGGTGTCTTCAGCCAGGGCACCCAGGGCTTCAGCACCCCCAGCAGCCAACGGAGGCAGGGCCGTGCCCTGTCAGGCTCCAGCTGACCCAGCCCCCTGGACACCTGCGCCGGAGCCCGGCCACACAGGCACGCACAGTCCGTGCTGTGGTTGGAGGCTGATCCGAGGCGTAGATGGATGGTAAACGGACGGCTCCCTCGGATGCCAGGCTGTCGCTGCATGTGGGGTCTCTGTAGAGACCACAGGCCCAGATTGGGGTGGGAGCACCTGTGCCCAGGGCAATGGGTTAGGGTGAGGAGGAGCTGGGGTGTAGAGGAGCTGAGGTGAGGAGGGGGAGCTGAGGTGAGGAGGAGGGGGAGCTGAGGTGAGGAGGAGGGGGAGCTGAGGTGAGGAGGAGGAGGAGCTGAGGTGAGGAGGAGGGGGAGCTGAGGTGAGGAGGAGGAGGAGCTGAGGTGAGGAGGAGGGGGAGCTGAGGTGAGGAGGAGGAGGAGCTGAGGTGAGGAGGGGGAGCTGAGGTGAGGAGGGGGAGCTGAGGTGAGGAGGGGGAGCTGAGGTGAGGAGGAGGGGGAGCTGAGGTGAGGAGGAGGGGGAGCTGAGGTGAGGAGGAGGGGGAGCTGAGGTGAGGAGGAGGGGGAGCTGAGGTGAGGAGGAGGGGGAGCTGAGGTGAGGGGGAGCTGAGGTGAGGAGGGGGAGCTGAGGTGAGGAGGAGGGGGAGCTCAGGTGAGGAGGAGGAGGAGCTGAGGTGAGGAGGAGGGGGAGCTGAGGTGAGGAGGAGGAGCTGAGGTAAGGAGGAGGGGGAGCTGAGGTAAGGAGGAGGGGGAGCTGAGGTAAGGAGGAGGAGCTGAGGGTTTGTTGGGGAGGGGCCAGCCACCCCCCCATCCCCAATGCTGACCCCTCCACGCTGTGAGCGAGGGTGTTCACATGGACCCCACGAGTCCTCCCGGGGCTTGCACAGGAGCCGGTGGCTCCTAGGCTTAAGTGCTCAGTGAATTCTGGCTCCTTGGTTGGGGGCATGTGCAGCGCAGGACGCCTTTGCCTGGGTCCCCGGAGCCATTAGCATGGTGCCTGGTGGGGGGCGGGCGGTGGCACCCCCAGACTCCCCCAGGCCTCAGAGCAGATCAGGCTGGGTTGGGAAGGCCTGGCTTCCTCCACGGTCAGATGGCGTCTTCCGGCAGACATCTTCCTGCCAGTCTTCCGGATGACAGCTGCGATTGGGGGATGCCAAGTGGACAGTGGCCTCTCTGGGTCCTGAAGCGCTGTGGTGGAGACGCACGTCCTCATGCCGCTGTGTGTCTTGAGAAACTGTGCCTCACGTGCTGATTCCCCTCGGCCCGCTCGGTGCTTCACCCCACTTGCATGCTGTATGACCCGGGGTGGCCCCTGCGTCCCTCGTCCTGTGTGCACGTATGTGCCTCTTCTCTTGTCCCTTCATTCAGCATGTGTATGCCTCTGTCCTGTGTGTGCATGTGTGTGTGTCCTGTTGTGTCTATGTGTCCTGTGTGCATGTGTGTGTCTCTGTGTGTCCTGTTGTGTCTGTGTGTCCTGTGTGCATGTGTGTGTCCTGTGTGTGTCTGTGTGTCCTGTTGTACCTGCATGTGCCTTTGAGCATGTGTGTCCTGTGTGCATGTGTGTGCTTCCATGTGCCTGTGGCCCTCGTTGCTGGGTCTTGCTCCCCGGGCTGGCCTGCCTGTGTACACTGGCACTCGAAGAGGGTGTGTGGCCCAGGCCCCGGCCTCCAGGCGGGGCAGCCCCAGGTTTCCTGTCACCAGCTTGTCGGGGTCAGTTTATGTCACTCTTTATGCCTCCCACAAGCGTCTGTGGTGGTTGCTTTAAACCAGTGTTTTCAAACAAGTCACTTGTAACAGCTTTTAGGTGCTTTTATTTTTTCTTTCTTAACGAAGAGAACGTTCAACTCTTGAGTGCAAACTCGCAATGAGAGACATAGGCTGGCGGATGCAAAGGGCCACTCCGGGCGTGCTAGGCGTCTCTCGGGCGGGCGGGCGGGCGGCCCTGGCCCCGTACCCAGCTGCTGGGGAGCGGGATGGGGCCTAGTGTCTGCAGCCCGCTGTCGCCTCTCCTGACGGGCAGGAGGAAAGCCTCACTCTGGCTGACCTCTGGCACTTGCCTTGGGTGGACAGGTAGTCTCTGGTGGGCTTATTTCTCACAATTCCAAGGCACCAATCTCAGCAGTGCCAGGTGCCTGGTGAGCCGTGCTGGATGTCTGGGGGCAACAGGCAGTTGGGGTGATGGGGCGAAAGGGCCAGCTTGTTGCCTCAGGGGCTCCGCATTCATTCCCCCTTCCGAAGGTCCCAGTTGCCGCGTCCCTCTGCGGGCCTTAGGACTGGACAGGGCTGCAGGGGCCATCCCCGCCCCAGGGGCAGGAGCCGGTACCTCCTGCTGCTGCTGCCCTCGGTGCTCCCTCGCCTCCTTGGCGGGGCCTGTTGGGTTTCACAAGCGGCTGTGGTGCGCGGGGCAGAATTCGCCATTTCCTTTCATTTCTCCCATCTCTGCACTTCGCATTTGTTTGGGCAATCACCGTTCAGGCTGTGAAACGCAGCTCAGTGTTTCTAATTTTGCAGATCTGCTAACAATGTGGTCTCTGGGCTTTTGTTTGTGAGGAATCTTACTTTGTCTTTGTTGTTTGTCAGACGTTTTCCCTGAGTTGACAACTCTGGGGCGCAGCGTCGGCTAGCGTTCCCCATTGTTCTCCTGGCCGCAGCCTCAGACTCGCTCGGCTGTGGGCGCTGCTTGCTCACTTCTGAGCAAAGTTCTGTTCTCCCCTCCAGCTGCTTGCAGGCTGCACTGTTATAAAATGTTGGGCAACTGGAATACAGCATGCCTTGAGAGTCGTGTGTGCAGGATGTGTGTATGTTGTGTGGTGCATTGTGTGAAGTGAGTGGTATATGCATGTGCATGTGGGGTGTGTGCAGTGTGGTGTGTAGTGTGTACGCACATGACTGACGTGTGGCGTGTGCAGTGTGGTGTGTAGTGTGTACACACATGACTGACGTGTGGCGTGTGCAGTGTGGTGTGTAGTGTGTACACACACGACTGGCATGTGTGGTGTGTGCAGTGTGGTGTGTGTAGTGTGTACACATGACTGGCATGTGTGGTGTGTGTACACACATGACTGATGTATGTGGTATGTGCAGTGTGATGAGTGTGGTGTGTACACATGACTATGACGTGCGTGTGGGACTTGTGTTTGATGGCTGTCACTGTCCCTGCCTGCTGCCTGAGCATCTTGCTCCTGCAGTGTGAACCTGGGGCATCCTCAGCCACTGCCCCGCTGTGTGTCTCCTCCCCACTTCTGTGTCCGGTGGCCTCCTCTGCTCCGTGAACCCCTCCTCAGGCCGACGGGTCCTCTCAGGGCATGCTGTGGCTTTGCGTGTCCGCAACTGCTGACCTCCCTGCCCTCTGTCGCATACCCGCCTCTCACATCATCGTGACCTTTAACCTGGTGACCACTGTAGCACCAAGACCTCCAGTGCGTGGGGCATCCCGCATCTGGTCAGCCACTTGTCACTTCTGTTTCCCGCATGATGGCACCTTCCCCCGCCACGCCTGGACCTCAGCTGGGACACGTGCTGCAGTCCCTGAGGGCAGGTGATCAGCTGGAGCCCGGTCCAACGGTGCGTCCCCCTCTGTGTGCCTCAACCCCGGCTTTCCTGGGCTGGTCCGGCGTCATGCCGACATCATGCCGGCATCGTTGAGCTGCTCAGGCTTGGCATGATGCGCTGGCAGACTCAACACCGGGGCGGGTGCCTGGGGCTGCGGTCTGGATGTCACGGAGAACACCCACGTCATGGATCCCGGTGCCTGGGTCCAAGTCCCCACTCCCTCCTGAGCCCGGCCTTCTAGCTAATGCTTGGGGGGCTGCAGGCCCTGGCTGTGAGGACCCTGGCAGAGTCCCTGGGCAGCCCCTGCTGTTGACGGTGTTTGTGGGGGTGAGCCAGCAGTCGAGGGGGGCTGTCTCAGCTTTGACCCTCAGAGACAGCAAGCGGTGCCTCAAGGGCTGAGACCCCTGCTCCCGGAGCGAGACCTGGAGGCAGCTCCTGGATTTAGTGTCGCCAGGCTCCAGCTACTGTGACCGTGTGCACCATCTGCTTCTGTGTGCGTCTGCACGTGTGACTGTGTGTGACTGTGTGGCTGTCCGACTGTGTGTGACCGTGTGGGACTCTGTGTGTGACTGTGCGACTGTGTGTGAGTGTGCATGACTGACAGGCTGTGATTGTGTGTGTGAGTGTGTGTGGCTGTGTGTGGCTACTGTGACCATGTGCGCCATCTGCTTCTGTGCGCGTCTGCACGTGTGACTGTGTGTGACTGTGTGGCTGTCCGACTGTGTGTGACCGTGTGGGACTCTGTGTGTGAGTGTGCGTGACTGTGTGACAGGCTGTGATTGTGTGTGTGCGGCTGTGTGTGAGTGTGTGTGGCTGTGTGTGACTGTGTGTGATTGTGTGTGACTGTGTGACAGGCTGTGATTGTGTGTGTGTGGCTGTGTGTGACTCTGTGATTGTGTGACTGTGTGTTGCTGTGGCTGAGTATGTGGCTGTGTGTGAGACTTATGTGACTGTGCATGTGATTGTGTGTGAGACTGTGTGTGACTGTGTCTGCCTCTTGAATGAAACTCTACCCAGCGCGCTGCAGTGTCAGGTTTCCCTGGATGGGTGTCATGCAGCAACACCTTTGGAACTCACAGCATCACTAGGGCCTTGGGCAGCCTCAGCTTCTGCTCCTGAACACTGCCAGCTGAACTGTCCCCCCCTTTTGGAACGCCCTGAAGTCTCACTGTGGCCTGCCGCAAAGCTGGCCACTCAGGGTGTTTTCACCTGCGCCCCTGGCCCAGGGGCTTCACGCTACTCCTCCGTCGCGTCCAAGAGTCTTTAACCTAGAGCAGCTAAGGACTTGTAAGTGCTAGTGTTTCTGATGCAGACACCTCAAGTGAGGCCGTCGTCTCCTCCCAGGCCCTGGAGCTGGAGGTCCTGGAGGCTGCCGAGCTGTGCGCCTGCTAGGCCTTCCATGTGGGGTGAGCCTGAGGGTGCCCGAGACAGAACTGAGAGATTGGGGTGAAGCCATGTGTCTGCTGGACCCAAGCACTGCCTGTCTGGATACAGGGTTGCACACACCTGCCAGTCGACACTGGGGCCAGTGGGAAGGTGGGGTAAGGAGTGGATGTCACGGGGGCTGTGCTGAGAGAACCCTGCTGATCGGCACCACGTGCCTCGCACCGAAGGGTCCCCAGCACATGTTGGACATGCTGTGGGAGTGCCATGGAAGCCCTGTAGCACCTGACAGGTGCTTGTGGCCTGCCCTCTGCAGGCGAAAGCCTTGGTGCCTGGGCTGTGACCCGGGGTCCCCTCACCTGTGGAAGACAGCTGTGGTTCGTGGTAGCTCTCCGCAGTGACCCCAGTGTGGGCGCTCTCGTCCGTGCTGACTTCTTCAGTGCAGAGCGTGGGAAAAACAGGGAAGTCGTGTTGGCCACTCCATGGGATGGCTCGCCTTTCTCTAAAATGGGGACTCACATTCTCACGCATCAGCCAGTCTTCGTTGAGAATGCGGGGAAGTCGGCGTGCCCATCATCCCAGTGTGGACACACGTGTTCACGTGGCTGCTTGTGAGCTTGTCACTCAGTGTGGGGATTTACCTGGAGATCCCTCTGCAGTAACTCGCAATCACTGCCCCACCCCATGCTCACAGCCCCTTCAGTGTGAGACACAAGCACGTTTGTGTTTTGTCGAGTGTTGGACACCCTCGGTGCCAGACCAGAGGTCGGACCGAATGCAGAGTTCTGGGCCCCCAGAGCAGCCAGGGGCTGGGAGCAAGCATTCAATCAGCTCTGCGCCCAGCGCATTGCCCAGCCCGTGTCCTGCCCCTGACACACACTTCCCGTTGCAAGTTCTCGGTCCTCGGGCCCTGCCCTGTGGGCGTTCCAGTTACACCTTGGGCCTAGCACACTGCTGTCTTCCCAGCAAGCTCACCAGTGGGCTTGGGGGTGTCCTGGGAACACCCTGGCTCTCTCAGCAGCCTGCTGTGGCCCCTTTTGTGGGCGAGAGGAGGGGGTGGCTGGGCCTTCCCCTGCCCCAGCAGCCTGGGCCCCTGGGGAAGGCTGAGTCCCCAGGCATACCATTGCTGGGAGTCTTGTCCTCACTGCCAGTGGAGAACTGCAGGTGTTCCAGCAGCTCATGGTAAGTCTCAGATGCGTCAGCCTGGCTCCCCTCCTCCACAGCAGAGTCTGAGAAACGGGGAGGGGAGGTGTGTCCATTACACAGCACGTGGAGGGGAGGTGTGTCCATGACACAGCACGTGGAAGAGGGGGAGGTGTGTCCATTACACAGCACGTGGAGGGGAGGTGTGTCCATGACACAGCACGTGGAAGAGGGGGAGGTGTGTCCATTACACAGCACGTGGAAGAGGGGGAGGTGTGTCCATTACACAGCACGTGGAAGAGGGGGAGGTGTGTCCATTACACAGCATGTGGAGGGGAGGTGTGTCCATTACACAGCACGTGGAGGGGAGGTGTGTCCATTACACAGCACGTGGAAGAGGGGGAGGTGTGTCCATTACACAGCACGTGGAAGAGGGGGAGGTGTGTCCATTACACAGCACGTGGAAGAGGGGGAGGTGTGTCCATTACACAGCACGTGGAAGAGGGGGAGGTGTGTCCATTACACAGCACGTGGAAGAGGGGGAGGTGTGTCCATTACACAGCACGTGGAAGAGGGGGAGGTGTGTCCATTACACAGCACGTGGAGGGGAGGTGTGTCCATGACACAGCACGTGGAAGAGGGGGAGGTGTGTCCATTACACAGCACGTGGAAGAGGGGGAGGTGTGTCCATTACACACTGCTGGCCCAGTCATGTTGGGTATGACGATGGCCACAGCCTAGGCACAGGGACAAGGGCACAGGGGTTGGGGGAGGTGGCCACTGACCTGTACATTGTCCCTTGTGCATCATGGGAGGTCTGAGAAGGCCCAAGCCTGGACCATCCCAGACTACAGGGTATGCTAGGGCTGGGGGAAGTTCACTGTGGTTTGCAAGTGAGCCCCCAGGAGCTGCTGACACTTGGCCTGCTGTCTGCCAGAGGCCACTCGATGCTGTTGGCCTTGTCTCTCTGAACATGGCGTGGGGGACAGGCAGGCACCGGATGGCCCTGACCCTGAGGCCTGGGCTCCCACTCATGTCGGGTGAACTAATTGCAGGAACTGGGGGTGATAAAGTCTGCAGTGTCCCAGGAGCCCAAGCTTCCTGCACATGGGCCACATGGAGGTGCTGCTGCCCACCTGGCCCTGGTGCAGGCGGCTGTCGGGGTCAGTCTGGGACCTCAGGAAGCAGGGGCTGGGGACAGCTGTACCTCAGCCTGACCATCCTGGAACCCACAATAAATAGCCCCACCGCCGTGGGCACCACACAGATGGGTCTACGTTGCCCTGTCCTTCCTGCCCATATGGTCCTGTCCTCCTGCTGCCCACGCGACCCTGTTCTTCCTGCTGTCCAACTGGGTCCTGCGAATGCCCTGGACTTGGACATGGTTGGGATAGCATAGCTGAGTGCTCATGGCTGTGCCACCCAGGTCCACCCAGGGCTGCCCAGGGACACAGCAGCCCAGGGACACCTGTGGCCATCCAGGGACATTCAGCAACACTCAGAGCCTCCTATGGCTGCCCAAGGCTGCTGCACCAGGACTGCCCAGGGCCACCCAGGGATGCCCAGGTACACCTACAGCCACCCAGGGCCGCCCAGTACCAACGTGGGCCCGAATGGGACTTGCTTTTGTCCTTGGTCGTCACGGTGGACAGCATCGCGGCCGTGCTTTGTGTTTTAGTCAGCTTCGTTCTGTTGGGTTCCAGCATCTCCTGGACAAGAATCTCGTCTTGGGAGAAACACACGGGGACACGATGAAGCCAGGGTGACACGGGACCGCTGCCCTGCCCCGCCCGAGCCTGGGGTCGCTGGTGGAACATAGCAGGTGCAGGAACTCGCCCCCCGCCCCCGCCAAGAACACTCCCGCCCCTCTGGTAAGGAGCCGACTCCAGGGGCTCCTCACCAAAAACTCCAGGCATGTCTTGAGTTTTTGCATTGGGCGGCATTTCAGTGGCTTGATCTAGGGGGAAGCAGAGTGCTGAGTTGTGATGTGGACATGGTTCTGATGCCCCTGCCAAGGACGTGGCTCGTCAGGATCCTCCCAGCCTGCTTTCCTGTCACACCCGTGGGTCCTGAGACGGCTCCAAGCACGTCCCCTGCGGCCTTGGTTTTCTCAGTTGGACAAGGGTGGGGAAGGTGCCCATGCCAGGGCGGCCCTGGGGATGAGCCCATGACGCCCTGACCTTCGGCCCCTGCCCCCAGACCTGGGTGCTTGGAGCCCAGACCTGCCACCTTGTATCTGGGGCAGATCCCAGAGATGGAGAGGAGGTGGCCCCAGCTCCAGGGATGCTGGGCTCAGCCAGCTGCCCTGAGGGAGCAAAGGAGGGACACGGGTCCTGGGGACCCCCGGGGTCATCGGCGTGGAGGCCTTGGGGTTCCTGCCTAGGCCACGGGAGCCCAGGGCCTGGGATGAGGGGCTGGGCTCTCTCAGCAGGGACTCGGCGCCCAAGTCCTCACACGTGTCCTGCTGGGGAAGTGCGTCAGTGGAGCCCTGGGCTGTGGCCTAGGGCCTCCCGGCTGTGATCCCCGAGTGCCCAGTGCACAGGCTGGGGTGCCGTGGTGTCCTGTCCCAGCTCGTGTGTCCCAGCAGCGCCGGGGGCTTGGAGTGGGAAAGGTATGTGTCACATGACTTCATGTTGTGGCTCTGTATGTGGGCAGGGATCCCCCAGGGGCAGTCCAGGTTCCCTGAGCAGATGGGCATGAGGTCTTGAGGGTGCACCAGCCAGCCTGTCCACGTCCATGGAATGTGGCCAGCCTGTCCCTATGCACGGGGTGTGGCCAGCCTGTCCCTGTCCACGGTGTGGGCCGTCTGACCAGCAGCTCCAGCAGCCATGGGCCAAGAGCTGCCATTCCAGCCTGGCTTCCTCCTGGGCAGCACACCCAGATGTGACTTCCTGTATCAGAGGCTGTCCAGGGGCCAAGTCAGGCCTGGCCTCTCCAGAGATGGGTGGGCAGGGTCTCTGCACCTTCCCTCCCGGAGCGCACAGCGTTCTGCTCCCAGAATTTGAAGATGCAGCTAAACCAGGGACAAAGCCGTTTTCCAAATGGCTCTAAAGACGACAATCTGCATCGCAATGGGCTCATCTGCTCGGGTGGGAGAACAATGTGGGGAAACGGGGAGAAAGGCCTGCTGGCGCTGTCCACACTTCCCAAGCAGCTACCTCGGGGAGGAACAGGCAGGCACAGCCCTCCTTGGGCGGGACCTGAGCGAGGCATCAAGAGCGGGGCAGCTGTGTGTGCGGGCGCTTTGTTAAAAATAACCTCGTGTCTGTCCTGATTGCCAGTCAGCAGCAGGTGCAGCAGCCAGGGTTTGTTCTGTGACATGGAGCGGCCGCACGGAGCCTGGTCGCCTGGAGCTGCCACCCTCTGCTCCTGCTGTCTCTTCTCCCCGAGCCTTGCACCGGGAGCTGGCCCTCGGCTTGGTGAGACCGTCCCTTGTCTCATCCATGTGTGTCCTGCATGCAGGATCCACTGCTGAGTGCTGGGACTGTGCCCTGTGCAGTGCTGGGACTGTGCGCCTCTGAGTGCTGGGACTGTGCCCTTTGGAGTGCTGGGACTGTGCACCTCTGAGTCCTGGGACTGTGCACCTCTGAGTGCTGGGACTGTGCCCTGTGTGGTGCTGGGACTGTGCCCTGTGCGGTGCTGGGACTGTGGCCTGTGCGGTGCTGGGATTGTGTCCTGTGCGGTGCTGGGACTGTGCCCTGTGCGGTGCTGGGACTGTGGCCTGTGCGGTGCTGGGACTCTGGGACTGTGTCCTGTGCAGTGCTGGGACTGTGTGCTGTGCAGTGCTGGGACTGTGGCCTGTGCAGTGCTGGGACTGTGTCCTGTGCGGTGCTGGGACTGTGTCCTGTGCGGTGCTGGGACTGTGCCCTGTGGAGTGCTGGGACTGTGCCCTGTGGAGTGCTGGGACTGTGTCCTGTGGAGTGCTGGGACTGTGGCCTGTGCAGTGCTGGGACTCTGTGTCCTGTGCAGTGCTGGGACTGTGTCCTGTGCGGTGCTGGGACTCTGTGTGGGCTTCATCAGGACAGATCAGGAGAAGCTAGGGTTACTTCCCTCTGTCGCCACCACCATGTCATGGCCATCCTGCCCCCATGCCTGGGTGTGTCCCATGATTCCACACATGGGAGAGCCATGCCCCATTGCCCATTGCCCATAATTGTAACACATGGAAACAACCACACCCTATGGTCTGATGCCCAGTAATTCCATGGGGGTCAGCCAGGTGCTGTCAGGTGAGAGAGCCATGCCCTGTGACCAGCTCCTGTGGTAATGCCCCCAGTATGGAGTGCTCCTGCAAGGGTAAACTCAAACAGCCCTTGCACTGCGTTCATGGGTCACACCCAGACTCAGATGCAGTCAGGCTGCACAGTCCTGCCCAGGTCACTGTGAGTGTCGCCGTGGGCAGGGGAGAGGACTGCCCGGGTCACTGTGAGTGTCGCCGTGGGCAGGGGAGAGGACTGCCCGGGTCACTGTGGGTCGCCGTGGGCAGGGGAGAGGACTGCCCGGGTCGCTGTGGGCAGCAGCAATATGTCCCGAGCTTCAGCCTGTGGTTTCTGTGCTAGCTGAGGGCGGGGGAGGGGGAAGCAATAGGAGGCTGGAGCTGCTTCCTGCTCGGGGATTCACCCTGCCCTACTTTTGGTCTGCACGGAGAGGTTGCGAGTAGCCAGGGCACTGTGGGGGCAGTGGTGGGGAGGTCGCGGGCAGCCAGGGCACTGTGGGGGCAGTGGTGGGGAGGTCGCGGGCATCCAGGGCACTGTGGGGGCAGTGGTTTGGAGGTCGCGGGCAGCCAGGCCACTGTGGGGGCAGTGGTGGGGAGGTCGCAGGCAACAGGACACTGTGGGGCGGTGTGAGGGCAGGTTGCGGGCAGCCAGGGCACTGTGGGGGCGGTGTGAGGGCAGGCCGCCGGCAGCAAGGCACTGTGGGACAGTGCTAGGGGAGGTCGCGGGCAGCAGGGCACTGTGGGACAGTGCTAGGGAGGTCGCGGGCAGCAGGGCACTGTGGGGACAGTACTAGGGGAGGTCGCGGGCAGCAGGGTGCTGGTGGACAGTACTAGGGGAGGTCGCGGGCAGCAGGGCACTGTGGGACAGTACTAGGGGAGGTCGCGGGCAGCAAGGCACTGTGGGACAGTGCTAGGGGAGGTCGCGGGCAGCAGGGCACTGTGGGACAGTGCTAGGGGAGGTCGCGGGCAGCAGGGCACTGTGGGACAGTGCTAGGGAGGTCGCGGGCAGCATGGTGCTGGTGGACAGTGCTAGGGGAGGTCGCGGGCAGCAGGGTGCTGGTGGACAGTACTAGGGGAGGTCGCGGGCAGCATGGTGCTGGTGGACAGTGCTAGGGGAGGTCGCGGGCAGCATGGTGCTGGTGGACAGTACTAGGGGAGGTCGCGGGCAGCAGGGCACTGTGGGACAGTGCTAGGGGAGGTCGCGGGCAGCAGGGTGCTGGTGGACAGTGCTAGGGAGGTCGCGGGCAGCAAGGCACTGTGGGACAGTGCTAGGGGAGGTCGCGGGCAGCAGGGCACTGTGGGACAGTGCTAGGGGAGGTCGTGGGCAGCAGGGTGCTGGTGGACAGTGCTAGGGAGGTCGCGGGCAGCAGGGTGCTGGTGGACAGTGCTAGGGGAGGTCGCGGGCAGCAGGGCACTGTGGGACAGTGCTAGGGAGGCCGTGGGCAGCAGGGTGCTGGTGGACAGTACTAGGGGAGGTCGTGGGCAGCAGGGCACTGTGGGACAGTGTTAGGGAGGTCGCGGGCAGTAGGGCACTGTGGGACAGTGGTAGGGGAGGTCGCGGGCAGCAGGGCACTGTGGGACAGTGCTAGGGAGGTCGCGGGCAGCAGGGTGCTGGTGGACAGTGCTAGGGGAGGTCGCGGGCAGCAGGGCACTGTGGGACAGTGCTAGGGGAGGTTGTGGGCAGCAGGGCACTGTGGGACAGTGCTAGGGAGGTCGTGGGCAGCAGGGCACTGTGGGACAGTGCTAGGGGAGGTCGCGGGCAGCAGGGTGCTGGTGGACATGCAGGGCCCAGCTGACCACCAGCCAAGCAGTGTGCTTCCACCGAGGCGGGTGAGGAAGAGCAGTGTGTGTAGTCTGGCCAGGTGGAGCCAGCAGCTTTCGTCACTGGGGTTGGATGTGACTGTGGCAGCCGTGGCTCTGGGGTTTCTGTCCCGTCCTTGTGGGCGAGCCCTGGCTGCACCCTCATCCTCAGGGACTGAGCTCCGTGTCTCTGGTGAGATATTGTTGTGCCGGAGTTCCTTGTGTGACGTGTCCCACCTGCACAGTGAGAACTGAGGCCTCGTGCACTTGGCCAGCTCTGTGGTGTTTCCTGGAGTGCTTCTGGGGTTGAGTTGGCATCAAGGTCCGTGTTGCATGGCTCCTGCCTGGTTAAATGTTCAGAGCAGCTGGCAGGCTTGATGCCTTCTTGGTTCAAATTCTCAGGACCTCCAACTGCCCTGAGGAGCTTCCAGAAGGCCGGGGGTGTCCAAGGGGTGGTTGGTTCTCCTGGCGAGGGGACAGAGGTGGAATTTTCCACCTTTGTGGAACCACGTGGAAGCTGTGGCCAGGCAAGGGGGCATTGAGTCACATTTGTGTCATGTTTGAGCATGGGCAGGCAGTACACGAGTATTTCAGGCCCGCGAGGAATGCCCGGAGTCTCTATGCCCTTGTGGCCCACAGCAGGTCCTGGGACAGGGATCTTTGTCACAACTCGGTTATGTCACAGGTAGTTGGTTCTGCTTGTCGGCTGCCTAAACGCGTGCTCTTCCCCAGCTCAGTGGCTATGGTCCTTCCAAGTCTCCCATGGCCAGATGCTTGGCTGGTTCCTGAGGTCACCCTGGAGGCAGTGACTGGCAGCTTCAGTTCCAGGAATCCCCAGCAGCTTGGGGTCTGGCTTCCCAGCAAGCTCAGCTCACAGGTGTGGGCTGGAGCACGGGCAGGGGTGTTGAGAATCGAAGGCGGGACTGCGATGTCCATGCAGTGGCTGGTGCTAGATGATGCAGAGCTCGGAGACTCGGGGAGACGGGGGGTGACTCGGGGGACTTGGGGAGACTGGAGGAGACTGGAGGAGACTCAGGGAGACTGGAGGAGACTCGGGGAGACTGGAGGAGACTCAAGGAGGCTGGAGGAGACTGGAGGAGACTCGGGGTGACTGGAGGAGACTCAGGGAGGCTGGAGGAGACTGGAGGAGACTCGGGGAGTCTCAGGGAGACTGGAGGAGACTCGGGGAGTCTCAGGGAGACTGGAGGAGACTCGGGGAGACTCCGGGAGACTGGAGGAGACTCGGGGAGACTGGAGGAGACTCGGGGAGACTGGAGGAGACTCAGGGAGGCTGGGGGAGACTCAGGGAAACTTGGGGAGACTGGAGGAGACTTGGGGAGACTCAGGGAGACTGGAGGAGACTCGGGGAGTCTCAGGGAGACTGGAGGAGACTCAGGGAGACTGGAGGAGACTTGGGGAGACTGGAGGAGATTCGGGGAGACTCAGTGAGACTGGAGGAGACTCAGGGAGACTTGGGGAGACTGGAGGAGACTCGGGGAGACTGGAGGAGACTCAGGGAGACTTGGGGAGACTGGAGGAGACTCGGGGAGACTGGAGGAGACTCGGGGAGACTGGAGGAGACTCAGGGAGGCTGGGGGAGACTCGGGGAGACTGGGGGAAACTCGGGGAGAGCTGGCTGGGAGACTCGAGACTGGGAGAGACTCAGGGAGACTGGGAGAGACTTGAGGAGACTTGGGGAGACTGGGGGAGACTTAAGGAGACTCATGGAGACTGGGGGAGACTCATGGAGACTGGGGGAGACTCATGGAGACTCGAGGAGACTCGAGGAGACTAGGGGAGACTGGGGGAGACTTGGGAGACTGGGGGAGATGGTGGGAGACTCGAGGAGACTGGGGGAGACTGGGGGAGACTCAGGAGGCTTGGGGAGACCTAGGAGGTTGGTGCAGGCACTGGAGCTGCACAAGGTTTTGTTGAAAATGTTGCCGGCTCCTTAATAGTTCCAGGATTCAAAGACGCCTCTCCCTCACCCTACCCCCAGCCCAGCTCTTAAGTCCATAAAACTTATGATACTTTGGTATTATGTTTCAAATCAGAGAGAGATTTGTGTTTTCTCTCCAGCCCTTGGCTCCAGAATTCAGAAACTCTGATTTGTGCAAATGACTTGTATGAGTCCTCTGAGAATCCTATCCTGGCAGCTGGGCACTCCTGGAAGCCTTGGCTGTGGGGCTCCGAGGCTCCCATGGGAAGGTGGGTGCACGGGCATGCAGGGCCAATGGGCTGAGTACGGTGCTCAGCAAACTGGCTGGGATGTGCCAGGCTCAAGGAAGCAAAGTCTCACAGGACTGAGAGCCTGGGGTCTTGGGTGCCACATGTGAAGGCTGAGGGTGAGTGCATGACCCATGAGGCTGCAAACCACTGACCTCAGGTTGACCAGGAAAAGCTCCCGCAAACCAGAAGTGTGATCAGACATGTGGTCATGTGTGTGGTCATGCGTGTGGTCAGGTGTGTGGTCAGATGTGTGGTCAGGCGTGTGGTCAGGCGTGTGGTCAGATGTGTGGTCAGATGTGTGGTCAGGCGTGTGGTCAGATGTGTGGTCAGGCGTGTGGTCAGGCGTGTGGTCAGATGTGTGGTCAGGCGTGTGGTCAGATGTGTGGTCAGGTGTGTGTGGTCAGGTGTGTGGTCAGATGTGTGGTCAGTCGTGTGGTCAGGTGTGTGGTCAGGCGTGTGGTCAGTCATACCCCCTGCTGCCCTTACAGGAGGAATCAAGCTGGGCCTCCTGTGTTGTTTGTAACTCTCGTCTTCTTGGATGAAGCTCAGGGCGGGGAGCAAGGCAGAGAGAGGCTGTTTCCTATAGGGTTCGTTTATGTGTGCAAAAGGCCAGGAGCCTGAGAGCTGCCAGCTGCGGTTCACGTCCCAGACATCTACCTCGGGCCAGGCTGCAGCCAGGAGCCAGGAGCTCCCAGGTCTCCCCTGGGGGCAGCAGGGAGCTGGAGAGTCCGGCTGCTGGCTGCCATCTTGCCAGGTGCATGAGCGGGACTGGCTGGGAAGAGTGGAGGAGCAGGCCCTGGGCTACAGGGTGCGGGCACTGCAAGGGCGGCTTAGCCCGTGACCCCACCACACCTGCCCCAGAAACGAGGGGCGGCAGCCTGAAGTGATTCCGTTTGGTTAAACTTGCGGAGAACTGCATCACGCCTCACGCTGCGTAACCCTCCTCCTCACGGCCTTCTCAGACACGGCCTGACCCCAGGTGTTTGGCCTCTGCCGTCTGACCACCCTCCCAACCCCAGCTCCAGACAGGGTGTCCCCGCGAACCCGACCTGCCCAGCTCAGGTTTTCTCTAACCCGTGGCATCCGCTACCAAGGAGTGGCTGATACACTTGGGCTTCCTGTACGCAAAGACATCTGGCACGCATGATGAGTAGTGTCGAGCCATGTGGAAGTGCCCTGAGATTGTGGGGGCACATGGGGTGGCCACAGACACGGTCACTGGGACTGCACAAGGGACACTCTCGCCCAGCTTGGAAAACTCCCGTGAGAACAGCTAAGGTCAGTGAATGGCCGCCTGCCCCGCGGAGCCCAGCTTGGAAACGGAGCGGTCCACGGGGTGAGGGAAGGGAGTGAGGCTCCTTGAGAAAGGTGCCAGGCACCTCCACTCTGCCGGGCACCCGGCGGGCTTTACCTGAGGTCGTGTTGAATGGCTGCAAGTCTGCATTCCGCCAGCAGTACAGCAGGAAGACAATCCGCAGGGTCCCTAACCAGGTCATCATCATGGTCCCGCTGGCCAAGGAGCAGGTCCCTCTCCTGAAGGCCTTCAGTGTCGCCAGGTCTGGTCTCCAGGATATGCGGAATGGCAAGGGTCTGTGACCTCACGGCAGGAAGTGAGCCGGGCACCTGTGACATCACACTGGGCTGTGAGCCAGGACCCTGTCCAGGTGCCTGTGACAACTGGACTGTGTGGAGGGGCCCTGTCCTGTGTGGAGGTCATGAGCAGAGTCCGTGGCTGGGAGGGAGGATGTGGCCTGTGAGGTTGTCAGGTGGCAGGTCCTCTATGCTGTCTGTGCCTGTCTGTCCTCATGGCTTGCTCAGTGTGTGACCAGGGGACTGGACTGCACTCTGAGCACCAGTGGACAAGCCCAGCACGGTGAGCTACAGAGCAGAGAAGTCCTGGGCAGGTGGCACAGAGGCCACAGCCCTGGGGCCCATGGAGAGGTGCTGGGCAGTGGCGGAGAGCCTGTGGCCCTGGGGCCCAGTCTCCCCCATCCTGGGATTTCCAGGTCATGAGGGCTGTTGGCCAGAGCTCTCCTCCTCCTGGCTCCCCCGTCTGGGGGCCCTGTCCACACTCCCACGGCTGTGCCCTCATCTCACTGTTTCCGGAGCCTGCCTCTCCATCTTTCTCCTTGGAGGTCGGAGACCACCCGGGTCTTGCAATGGTTAAGTTTGTGTCAAGGAGACGGGTCATGATACACAGACGTTCCAGCAAAAATGATTCCAGATGTTTCTGTGAAGAAATTTACATTTAAATGGTTGGAGCTCTAGGAAGCAGATTGTCCTGAATTATGCAGATGGCTCGTCCAAAGGCGGGTGGCTCAGGGAACAAAGGCTGACCTCTCGCAGCCTCAGCAGCCTGCCTGCAGCCTTGGCCTTGGGCACCGGGGTGTCCCAGGGGCTCCCTGCCCACTCCCGGAGGTGGGACGCTCAGCCTGCACAGTGGGCCTGGGCCAGCTCCCCAGGCTCAATCTCTGCCTCTCCAGAGAAGAAATTAAAATACACACTGACTTTGGTATAAAAATTTGAGATTCACGCAATTTCTTCTATGTATTTTAATAAGTTTTCTGAAGACTCCAATTAGCATGGCTGTTAAATTTGCACCGAAGTATTTTTTAAAAAAAATGTTTATTTACTTTTCATGTCCTTGAAAGGCACAGCAAGGGACAGGGAGGAACAGAGCTTGTCCACCTGCTGGTCACTCCCCAAAGGCCAGCAACAGCTAGGACTGGGCCAGGCTGAAGCCGGGAGCCAGGAGTTCCACCTGGGCCGTCTGTGGGCACCCAGGGCCCAGGCACTGGGCCATCGTCGGCTGCCTCCCAGGGAACCCTTGTAAGAATGTGGGTTGGAAACGGAGCTGGGACCCACCCTGACACATGGGATAGTGAGCCTGCTGCTCTGCCACCCTCGCCCCCAACTGTTCTCTCAAAAAAAATGCTTGAAAAATCAGTTACAGCAGAGGGACACACTGAGAGACACTCTGGTTCACGCCCCAGAAGGCCACAGTGATCCGGAGTGGGCCCGGCAGGAGCCACGGGCTTCTCCCACTGAGAGCAGGGCCCAGCACCGTCTGCTGCTTCCGCGTTAGCAGGGAGCTGGAGCGGGACAGGAAATGTGTCACAGTGATAATCTCTCCCAGGTTAGCTTCTCAAAAATGACTGTTTCTTTGCCTTTCTATGTGGACTTTGGGGTCCTTTTGTCTGAGGCTGGCACCATAACGGAAATCGCCTGCGACCCCACACCAACCACACTGAGCTGAGCCCGCGAGCTGTCCTCCAGCTGATTCTCCGAGACCACAGGGCATGTCTGATGACCTCGTCACTGACTCCTGCTCTCTGCCTGAAGCTGCTGGGTCTTGGCGGAGACCTGGCGTGTGCCCAGGTGGCTGCTCGGGGCTGGGGGAGCGTCTGTGGTAGCAGGTCACCCCAGCCTCCGCCCTGGAACCTGCCGGCCCTCTTTGCTTGTCCCACCTCAGTGGGTTGGGCTGCCGGAGCGGATCCTGGACGCTTGCTGCTGTAAGACTCGGTTCTCACTTCAGCTTGTCAGGAAGCAGGGCCCGGCCGCACTCTTTTCAGGTACTGCCAGGACTATGGCCCTGGTCCTTCCCCTGGAGTTGGGCAAACATACCTCATTACTGCCCTCTGGTGGCCCCAGGCGACATCTTGGCGCTGGAAACCTCACTGGCCGGGTGGCAGTCACTGTCCTTGCAACGTGTTCTGCTTCTCATCCCCATGGCCAGCCCGGGCTCCTCTGGCTTCTTGCTACTCCTGTGCAGGATGGGCTGGTGTGCTGCTGTGTGAGTGGCCGTCAGCTGGCCCCCTGGCCCTCCATGAGTGGCCGTCAGCTGGCCCTGCCCTCAGTGTGTGGCTGTCAGCTGGCCCTGCCCTCGGTGAGTGGCCGTCAGCTGGCCCTCTCCTCGGTGAGTGGCCGTCAGCTGGCCCTGCCCTCCGTGAGTGGCCGTCAGCTGGCCCTGCCCTCCGTGAGTGGCCGTCAGCTGGCCCTGCCCTCCGTGAGTGGCCATCAGGTGGCCCTGGCCCTCCGTGAGTGGCCGTCAGCTGGCCGTGACCCTCTGTGAGTGGCTGTCAGCTGGCCCTCTTCCCGGGTGAGTGGCTGTCAGCTAGCCCTGTTCCTGGGTGAGTGGCCATTAGCTGGGCTCCAGAAGGACTTCCTGGCCTGGGCTGTTCCATTCTGGGCTGGGGTGACCCTGGATACTATTTGGTGGGGTTAGTAGGGCTGGGTCCTCCTGTGTGCTGAGCACTGGGGCCGGGAGGGGTTGTGCCGTGGCACATGCTGCTCCAGGCTCCATGTCCGCAGAATAAGCTCAGCTGTGCCCAGGAGCCCTGAGTTGAGAAGGCCCAGCCGTCAGGAGCAGCGGCTGCTGGACCACATCTGAGCGTCAGCCGGCTCCCCACTATCATGAGGAGTTCATGGTAGCTGTTGTTTTCTCTGGTGGAAGGGCCCTGTAGACCATTAATTGGCAACACATACCAGCCATTGTTTTAAAAGCAGATGTGATGCTGGCTATTAGAATGGAAGTTCTTTTTTGGAAAAGGGGATGTTATAGGAATGTAATTGGAGATGTATATAAACAGTGGTTAAGTTGCCGCTGCTCACAGGCGTGTGTGACAGCTCAGAGCCGTGCCTTGCTGTGTGTGCCATGGATGTGGAATGAGGCCCGGGGCTGTGTTCACGTGTGCACATCCACTTAGCCGGACACGGCCTGCGGCTTGCTGACTGCTGCACGGGGGTGGGGTCCGGGGCGCGCTGTCTCGTCTGGTCTCTACCGTCTGTGTCGCGGTCTCCCTTCCCTTCGTCTCTACTAAGCTTTGAAAGGAGATGCTGCGAGCCACGGGCTGTGTCAGGCCCACGGCGCACTGGCGTGTCCCCCCTTGCGGAGAGTCGTTCTGCCGATGTCGTCGAAGGCAGACACCTAGGTCCAGCCTGGGTCACAGCGGGCTCGGCCGATGGCCAGTCCGTGGTTGGGGAATCTGTGCTGACCAGCCATCCTGCTGACTGACCAGAGCCCCCCGCCAAGGTCTGGATTGTTAAGGTTCTGGTTTTCATGTAGACAGAGTGTTAGGAAAGCTCTGTGTTCAGAAGCTCCTGAGCTAGGACTCAGGGCCCGAGCCGTGGTCTGTCTGGTTGGTCACTGAATAGGGAAAAAAAAGTGCCTGTATGTAGGTGGGCATCATGGGCTAGCCTGGTGTGACCTCAGACAAGTTCAGAGCGTCCGTGTGTGTACCTGTGTGTGTACCTGTGAGTGTGTGTACCTGTGAGCAGGAGGTGGCGATGCCTGTTGAACATGGAACACGGTCATGGTAAATTTAGCAGCTAATAAAAAAGGGTCCCCAAGGGAAGACTTGGACCAAAAAACACCGTTCACCCATGTCCCGGCTGTGGCACCTGCGGTGGCGTGGGCCGACTTGGAGGGCAAACATTCTTTCCTCGTATTCCACCACCTGGCCTACCCCACCGCCACACCATGCCTGGGACAGCTCCTGGGTGGGATTGTGAGGGGTGGGCAGGGGGCATGAGGCTGCCTTCTGTCCAGGGAAGGGGGCAGTGTCAGTGTGTGTGAGCGGCAGCTAACACGCGCTGCCTCACCCACCTGCCTTCATGCCATGGGCGGTGGGTCACTTGTCCAACACCTGGCCCCGGCAAGTGGGATGGGCTCAGGCTGCTACAACTGAGTGCAGTGCCTCCACACCCTGGGAGAAGGCTCAGCAGTGTGCACAGGTGGGAAGCAGTGTGCAGATTGCACGAGTGCTCACAGACGCTGTGGCTGACAGGGAAGGGGCCTTGTGGTGCACACGTGCTCAGTGTTTGGCAGATGGTCAGTCTGCCCTTCACTTGGTGAGAACTGCACACAACTTGTGATGTGTCTGGGAACTGAAGCCATTTGCGGGGAGCAGCAAGAGCCGAGCTGGAACGCGGGCTGTGCTTAGGATCGGTCATTCTAATTTCCACAGAACACGAGGTTCAAATTAAACAGAGTTCACTCCCCATGTACAGGGATGGTAATCTGCTTGTTAGCCACGCCGTGCATGTACCACACATGTGTACATACCACACAATCACACAACACGCATGCGTATCACACATGTATACCCACACATGCAACACAGCACACATGCACACCACATGTCACACACATGTACACCCACAAATGTCGCACACCACACCCACATGCTTACATGTCACACCACATACATGTGTGCATATCGACATACCACACGTGCATACTTGTCACACATGAATGTGTGTATCACATACCAATAGCGTGTTGCACATGTACACATATGTATATGCCACACAACACACGTGTCACATACCCACATTGACTGCACATGTACACAACATATGACATGTACACATGTCACATATTCCCATGTATCCATACCTTACACACCATGCGTATATCACATACAATACAGACCATGCACACACCCCAAGTCACGTTACACACACACACCAGATAAACACACTTACAAATGTGTCATGCGTATGTGCACACAGCACATGCATGCCACACACAAACACATCACATCTCACACATACATGTAAGAGGTCACCAAGGGTCAGTGGAGCAGCCGGGACTTGCACAGGTGTTCCTGGAGGATGCTGCTGCTGCAGGCCATGGCTTCAGCTACCAAGTGCAGTGTCAGCCCCGGGCCTGGGCGGGTGCTTGCAGGCATTGGTCAGGTCTGAGTAGGGATTGGTCGGGATTTGGGGACTGTGTGTCGGGTCTGAGTGTCTGAGAAGGGCTTGGTCGGGTTTTGAGGACTGCGTGCCGGGTCTGAGTGTCTGAGAAGGGCTTGGTCGGGATTTGGGGACTGTGTGTCGGGTCTGAGTGTCTGAGAAGGGCTTGGTCGGGATTTGGGGACTGTGTGTCGGGTCTGAGTGTCTGAGAAGGGCTTGGTCGGGATTTGAGGACAGCGTGTCGGGTCTGAGTGTCTGAGAAGGGCTTGGTGGGGATTTGAGGACTGCGTGTCAGGTCTGAGTGTCTGAGAAGGGCTTGGTCGGGTTTGAGGACAGCATGTCGGGGTTGTTTCATTTAGAAGGTCTCTGTGGTGTCAGCTTGGCTACAGCTGAAGTTTGTCATAAATGAGAGGACTGAGTTGAGGCGACACCCTTTCCCTGCGCTCGCTTGCCTGTGTTCTTCGGCCAGGCTCTTTCCTACCGCAGTGCAGAATCCCAAGAAGGCACAGCTGGGACCTGGGCCTGGGCGATGGTGCCTTGCAGGTGTTGGGGGCAGAGTGTGCCTCTGCAACTGGTGGCCACTGGCTGACCTGTGGAGGTGCAGCGGGACCTGCAGTTCTCAGATGCAACCACAGAGGGCGACACAGCCCGTGGCTGCCGGGCCCTGGCACGGGCTCTGGCGGCTGAAGTTATACCGTTAGAGTCCTTTGCGTGAAATACTCTGCTATTGGGGGCAGGGGTGTCCCTTGAAAAATTAAACCCTGCTGGAAGGGATACATGTTAATAATTCACCAGTGTCAGCACACGAGAGCCAGTTAATTTAGAAAATGGCCTTCCAAGGTGAGCTGGGCAGTTGGCAGGGCAGAAGGCACAGGGCCAGGGGAAGTGGGACAGATGGCTGACTGGTCGGCTTCCAAGGTGCGCTGCCCAGGAGCTCCCAGAGTGCCCGGTGTGGTGGGGGTAGAGGGTGCGTTAGAGGGAGGGTGGCAGGTACAAAGCCAAGTTCATGGCAGGTTGAGTCAGAAGCCGCAGAAACAGTGGAGGGCTCTGGCTCAAAGTGGAACACGCAGGATTGTGGATTTTCTTCTTTGGGCACCTTGTGGCTCTTGGGAGCCAAATGGGCCACACCTGTAATTGCGCTCATGGATCTTATCTGCTTCAGGGCCAGCTCCTGACGCCAGTGCGTCTGGCACGGCGTGCACGGCCGCCCGAGGCTCCAGGTGGCCACGAGGGTCAACGCCGAGGGGTTCTGCACAGAGCTCGGCAGACACAGATTCCCTGCCTGCTGACGGACACGGCTGCACTAAAGGCCACGTCTGGGCGTGGCTGGCGTGGTCTCAGCCGAGAAACCATTAGGAGAGCGGGCGGGAAGGGCTGGGCAGCTTCCTCAGCGTTGAACAAGAGAACAGTGTAATTCCGAGGCCGCACTCCTGCCATATGCTTAGTGGGGTGCAGGCCGGCGTCACTGTCGCAGCCCTGAGAGCTGATGTTGGGCTGCACCCCACGTCCTGCCTTGCGTGGCCCTGGCGGGTGGGGGAGGTGGGGTGGAGTCAGAGCTGCGCTGAGGCACACCTGTCGCTCCCCAAGGCCGGGGTGCCGACCGAGGCCTCGCCAGAGGAGCCCTGCCCACCTGCCTTGGCAGTAACTGATGCAGTTGGGGTCTTTCGTAAGAGGGTTGTTTCGTAGGCTCAGGGACCGGAGTAGAAGGTCTTGGCGCAGGAGGCACCTGGCCACACCTGAGCTCTCTGTGAGTGGCCTGGCCCAGAGGCCGCTGACTCAACAACGCCTCCACCTGAGTCAGTGAGGTGGGGGCAGCCTCTCCCCAGCCACAGAGAGGTGCGAGCTGGGAGGGGCCCCGGGAGCTGCTCACGGCCACTCTGGGTGCCTGGGAGAGGCAGGAGGGGCCAGGGCCAGGGCCAGGCAGGGACCTTACAGTGGGTGTGGGGTGGGGGTGTAAGCAGGCGGCTGCACCACGGTGTGTTCGTGGCCCAGGACGAGGCTCGTCCGGGGAAGGGAGGAGAGGGGTGTGGGGGTACCCTCACAGCTGGTCATGGGAGCTCAAAGTGGCCCGCCCCAGCACCTCCCCCCGGGTTCCTGCTCTGATTCCCGTGCCCACAGGCTCTCACGGAGTGGATTTTGTGTGATGAGGCTGTAGAGTTCCTGATGGGGGTGGTGAACACGCAGAGCCCTGACGGGAGAGTGTGGCTGGGCCAGGCCACAAGGAGGTCCCCTGTGCTCTCAGAAGCCACGGAGAGGCCTAGCAACAGGCTTGGTGCCCAACCCAGGATGGTGTGTCCTGCCTTGGCCCCACCCTGAATGCCAGCCCATCAGGGCACGCTTGCTGCACCCCCCAGTGGCCCCACTCCCTCCCTGGCACTGAGTAGGTCCTCATTTCCACCTGTGACCGGATGCTGCTGGCTAGATGGTGGTGCTGCAGGCCCATGCACAGCCTGTGGGTGGCGTGGCCTCGTCACCTGCTCCAGGGAGTTGAAGCCCTGCTGACCAACCTCTTCTGCTCAGGTGCACCTGCCGCTCAGGTGCCTTGCTGCTGCTTCGTCGCACCCTGTGCCCTGCCTGGACCAAGACCATCCTGCCATCAGTCCGGGGTCCCTGGGCCTGTGCACTGGGATGCCCGTATGACAGGGGTGTCGGGGCACCCCATAGGCAGGGCACGGGTTTCTGGCCGCTGCCTGTGGGATGGTGAATGTTTGCAAACTGAGCTGGGAGGCTGATGCCCCTTTCAGACCCAGGCAGCCTCTGCTGGGGAGCAGGAGCGGAGCAGGTGTGGAGAGGGGCCTGGTGGGGCAGCAGGCCCATCCCCAAAACCCCTCGGCCCGACACAGGGGTGGCAGGATTGTCGGGCAGACACAGCAGTGACCCCGTGGTCCTGGGCCTGACACAGGCACAGCAGTGACCCAGTGGTCCTGGGCCTGACACAGGCATGGCAGTGACCCCGTGGTCCTGGGCCTGACATGGGCAGACACAGCAGTGACCCCGTGGTCCTGGGCCTGACATGGGCAGACACAGCAGTGACCCAATGGTCCTGGGCCCAACACAGGCATGGCAGTGACCCCGTGGTCCTGGGTCTGACATGGGCAGACACAGCAGTGACCCCGTGGTCCTGGGTCTGACATGGGCAGACACAGCAGTGACCCCCATGGTCCTGGGCCCGACACAGGCATGGCAATGATCGTGGCACCCTGCACTCAGGCCCTTCCCGCAGCAGTGCCCAGGGAGACCCTTGGGGAGGGGTTTGGCAGGGCTCCTGCCCCCATGACACCTATGCAGAGTGGCTTGGGCAGCCTGGTTTGCTTCCCTATCGTGGACAGCTTCTGTCCAGTCCGGAGATGACCACATTGTCTCATCTGGGCGGAGCTCTTGTGGGCCCCCACAGCATGGCATGTGCACTAGGGCAGCGACATGAGCAAAAGGACAGCTGCGGCCACCCCGGGGGTGCCCTGAGAAGGATCCCCAGGAGCTCACGCGGCAACAGGCTGTGATCCTGTGGGCACCGGAGCTCAGACTGCCGCTGCCGTAAGGCCACTGCCCGGATGGAGCCGACAGCACCAGGCTGGGGCCTGCCCTGCCAGGAGCTAGAATCAGCGATTCCTTCCTGAGTGGCTGAGGCAGGTTTTGTCTGCAAAAGGGCTTCCCGTCCTGGCCGACCTCTCCTTAGCTTTCCCGCCTGGCTCACCTGGCCGGCTCTGTAAGGATGAGACCTGGAGCTCGGCACTGGCCACACCCCCTCTCCAGCACCCTGGGAGCCATCCTCCCCCCACCCCGGGCACCCCTGACCAGGGTCACGGGTGTCATGTTCCCGCAGATGTGGCTTGGCAGGTGGGCCGGTCCGAGCCTGGCTGCAGTACCAGCAGGCTGTAGGCGGGGCACAGGTTGGAGCTGCCCTGGGGGCCAGCTGGACAGCGGGGGTCATTCCCTGCTGTGAGCAGGGACCAGGTTGGGTGAGGATGGGCCCAGCAGGGGACCACAGAGATAGCCGCAGGGTGGCCAGCTGTCCTGCGGGTCAGCTGTGTCCTGGTCTGCTGGTCCTAAGGCCAGGCCAGGCCTGAGTTTCTCCGGGAGTTCTTGTGGTTCTGGTTCCCCAGCGGGCCAGGCACGGTCAGTCTCTGGGACAGCTCAGCTCCCCGGCTGACCCGCCATCGGAGTGTCATGCTTGTGTCTATGACTGTCCCGAGAGAACTGGGAACCTGCTTCCTGAGCCCCAGTCTGCACTGGGGGCTGTTGGCTGGCTGGATGAGATGAGACTGGGAGGGGTGGGGCCTCCTGTGTTCCTCACCTCCACCTGCATAGCCAGCCCCACCCAACAGCCACAACTAGGCCCAGTGGCCACAGCTCAGAGCCCAAGGTCCGTCCCTGGAGGAAGGCAGCCCGCCTGGGGGCAGGAGGGGCTTGTCCCAGGTCCCTGCATAGCAATGATACTTGGTGTCTGTCAGCAGCCATCATTGGAACGTGGGAAAGGCAGCTGTGGCCACGACTTGTGGCTCTGTCCGTGGTGATGCTGTGGCCAGGTCAGCAGGCACATCGGATGGGGACAGGTGCCCAGGTCTCCCCAGGAAACGCAGCACCCCGCAAGGACACAGGAGCTCGTTTCTCTGGCACCTGCTGTAGGCAGGTGCTGCATGTTGGAGAAGACCAAATATGCTACACAGGGGTGACTTTAGAGCTCCTAGCTCGGTGCTGTGACCCCCACAGTGACCGTGATGCCCGGCACAGGGTACACCTGGGCACTGGTTTGTGCCAAGCGATTCCTCTCCATTCCAGCCATGGGATGCCAGGGGGCATGGTGGCTTTTGAGGGCGGGTGCGGCACACACCGGCCAGCATGCTCCCATGTACTTGGCAATCCAAGCACTGGATGCAGGAAGAACCAGCCGGAACCGCAGAGCCACCTGCTGGCGCCAGCGTGTGGGCTTCTGTAGGCAGGCTCCTTCAGGGAGCTGCTCTTTCAGGGCACAGCCAGGGCTGACCTGGGCATGCCTGGCCTCACTGGCCGGGGCTAGTTCCCGAGAAGGGCTAAGCCGGGACCTTCCGCATCGAATTACCCGTCATTCAGTTCATTAGTGGCGGTACAATATGTCTGTAATTTATAGCTTGCATCCCGACAATACCTCATGCTAACATATGCCTAATTTGCCAGGGTTGTCTGCAGGTCCATTCATCTCCCCCACCGGCAGTACGCCTGTGGGCCTGCGCCGCTGCTGTCGGAAGCGAGCGGTTTCATATTTAGCACTATCAATCACAGGTAATTGCCTGCAGCCCCCGCCTCTGTGCTCAGAGATCCTTCACAGCTCTGTTGGCAGATGGCTGGGTGTGGGCCCGACACGCATGGAGCCCCTCGGCTGTCCGCTGGTGGCAGCCCTTGGCCTGGGGGGGGTTCCTGTTTTCCTAGGGCCATCCGCGTCCCAGGTGGATGGAGGAAGGGCCTGGCGCGATGGGCATTGTGGACCAGCATCACTGCCTGCCTCTCAGCTGTGAGTGGAGACCCCGGCCTGGGAGACCATCCCCTCTGAGGGATGCACTTACAACCACAGGGCAGGGGAGGGTGCTTCCCGCCAGGGGCAGCAATCTCGCCTGAGTGCTGGGTACCCCAGTGGACGTGAAGGACCGAGTGTCCTGCCTAGTGAGGGCTGCTCAGGTATGGTGGTGAATGTGGGCACGAGGCAGGAGGGCCCTGACCCAGGGTGAACACTCCAGGAGGCAGGGTGTGTAGCCTGGCACACAGCTGCCAACGCACCCGCAGAGGCCCGGACAAGTGCTCACACTGGGTGCTGCCCTTCCCACAGTGCCCACTGCCCCTGCTTGCAGCCCCCAGCCCCCATGGCCAGGATCTCAGCTCTCTCTCCGTGCTTTTTCTTCTAAAGGTGACTGCACCCACAGGGGAGACTCGAGGCTTTGCCCTGGCCCAGTCCTGCCAATGTGGTGGCCATATGGGGAGTGAACCAGCAGGTGGAAGGTCCCCTGTAACTCTGCCTTTCATGCAAGTAAAGCCAAAACCCTTGAATTCAGAGGTGGCACTATACACAGGGACCATTCCAGGGACAGGAGGCAGCTGCCACCCAGGACAGATTCCCACCTGGTGACAAGGCTGCAGGTCCCACGTGCTCCGTGTGTCTGCAGGAGGGAAGCCTCGCCTGCCACTGGCCTGAGCCGGGAGAGCAGAGATGTCCCTGCAGACTGTGGCACACGCGGTGGACATGGGTCTTGTCTTAGCGGAAGGTGCAGGAATTCGAAGGCCTTGGCTTCAGTAGGGCTGAGAGGTGTAGGAGACCCCGGGCACACCACACACCTGCTCCAGGTAGCTCCCAGGAACCCCAGAGAGGAGGAGTTGGGGGCCGTGGGTGCTGAGCGTGGGTGGGACACACCACGAACAGCTTGCCCCAGGAGCCCACTCTACACCCTATGGGCCTGCCTTGGTGTGTCGTGAGGTGTGTCCACACATGTGTGTGGATGTCTAACCCTGCAGACACACACGTGTGTGGATGTCTAACCCTGCAGGCACACATGTGTGGATATCTAGCCCTGCGGGCACACACATGTGGATGTCTAACCCTGTAGGCACACACGTGTGTGGGTATAAGGACCCTGCGGGCACACGTGTGTGTGGACATCTAACCCTACAGGCACAGACGTGTGTGAACATTTAACCCTGCAGGCACACACACATGTGGATGTCTAGCCCTGTAGGCACACACGTGTGTAGATGTCTAACTCTACAGGCACACATGTGTGTGGATGTCTAACCCCACAGGCACATGTGTATGGATGTCTAACCCCACAGGCACACGTGTGTGGATGTCTAACCCCACAGGCACACATGTGTGGATGTCTAACCCCACAGGCACACATGTGTGGATGTCTAACCCTGCAGGCACACATGTGTGTGGATGTCTAACTCTGCAGGCACACATGTGTGTGGATGTCTAACCCCACAGGCACATGTGTGTGGATGTCTAACCCCACAGGCACACACGTGTGTGGATGTCTAACCCTGCAAGCACATGTGTGTGGATGTCTAACCCTGCAAGCACATGTGTGTGGATGTCTAACCCCACAGGCACACATGTGTGTGGATGTCTAACCCCACAGGCACACATGTGTGTGGATGTCTAACCCCACAGGCACACATGTGTGTGGATGTCTAACGCCACAGGCACATGTGTGTGGATGTCTAACCCCACAGGCACACATGTGTGTGGATGTCTAACCCCACAGGCACACATGTGTGGATGTCTAACCCCACAGGCACACATGTGTGGATGTCTAACCCCACAGGCACACATGTGTGGATGTCTAACCCCGCAGGCACACATGTGTGTGGATGTCTAACCCCACAGGCACACATGTGTGGATGTCTAACCCTGCAGGCACACATGTGTGTGGATGTCTAACCCCACAGGCACACATGTGTGGATGTCTAACCCTGCAGGCACACATGTGTGGATGTCTAACCCTGCAGGCACACATGTGTGTGGATGTCTAACCCCACAGGCACACATGTGTGGATGTCTAACCCCACAGGCACACATGTGTGGATTTCTAACCCCACAGGCACACACACACGTGGCAGGAGTTTGTTCTTCCTCCATGGATGCAGCCACGCGTCACTGCACCTGGGAGAGCTGTTGACACGGAGCTGTAGCTCGGTGTGTGTGTAGCTCCATTTGCCTAATGTGTGTGGGAACAGGACTCGCATTTGCTCCATTCTGTGTGTGAGATGGGTGTGAGGGACTTCACACCAAGGCTGGGTCTGAGCTGTGGAGCCAGAGGAGGAAACCCAGAGATCCCCAGCCCCCACCAGCCTCAGCCCCCATAGTCACCCTGCACACCTTGGAGTATCACTGGGTGTCCCCCAGGCAGGCCTCAGCCCCCATGACCACCCTGTACACCTTGGAGCATCGCTGGGTGTCCCCCAGCCGGGCCTCAGCCCCACAGTCACCCTGCACACCTTGGAGTATCGCTGGGTGTCCCCCAGGCAGGCCTCAGCCCCACAGTCACCCTGCACACCTTGGAGTATCGCTGGGTGTCCCCCAGGCAGGCGTCAGCCCCCATGACCACCCTGTACACCTTGGAGCATCGCTGGGTGTCCCCCAGCCGGGCCTCACTGAGTGGCAGCTGACAGTGGCAGTGAGGGCTAGCTGATGTGTGGCCTTGCACCTGGAGTCCCCCAGTGTCTTGGATGCACAACTTGGGGCCTGGGAGGCTGGCCTACTCAGTTTCTCCACGGAGTGTCAGCTCCTTAGGGGCTGTGGGTGAGCCCCAGGTCCCACGTAGGCCAGCTCAGCCTCCAGGAAGTCAGGGCGGGGCTGTGGGACTGGCAGGCGACAGCCCCGAGGCTTCGTGGGGTCTGTCTCTGTGAGGTGGCCCCTGGGCACCCTGGGTCATGTGAATGGGCAGAGGTGGCAGGAGGAACGCAGAGGCTGAAGAGAGATGCCCAATTGCCAAGGCTGCAGGAGAGCCGCCCACATAGCACTCGCCAGATGCACTGGCGAGGAGGAAGTAGTCTGTTCTCGGGTCTAAGTTTGTGCCACTGAGAGGGCAGGAGGCCGTGTGGGCCAGGGTATGTAGCCTGCTGGGTCCTAGCCCTCAGAGAGGAGGGGGCAGGAGAGCTTTGGGATGGAAGTGCAGGCTCCATGCAGGCGGGATGTGCAGGAACGGTCAAGAGGGGACCCCGGGGGAACTCTCCTAGCCTCCTGGGCACCTGGAATGAGAGGGCCTTCCTGTGAGCTTATAACAAGGATTGGGGATGAGCGTGGGGTGTGGCCGTGTGGAGGTGAGTGTGGGGTGTGGCCGTGTGGAGGTGCAGGTGAGTATGGGGTGTGGCCGTGTGGAGGTGAGCGTGGGGTGTGGCCGTGTGGAGGTGAGCGTGGGGTGTGGCCCTGTGGAGGTGCAGGTGAGCGTGGGGTGTGGCCGTGTGGAGGTGCAGGTGAGCGTGGGGTGTGGCCGTGTGGAGGTGAGCGCAGGGTGTGGCCGTGTGGAGGTGGAGGTGAGCGTGGGGTGTGGCTGTGTGGAGGTGCAGGTGAGTGTGGGGTGTGGCCGTGTGGAGGTGAGCGTGGGGTGTGGCCGTGTGGAGGTGGAGGTGAGTGTGGGGTGTGGCCATGTGGAGGTGAGTGTGGGGTGTGGCCATGTGGAGGTGAGTGTGGGGTGTGGCCGTGTGGAGGTGAGCGTGGGGTGTGGCCGTGTGGAGGTGGAGGTGAGCGTGGGGTGTGGCCGTGTGGAGGTGCAGGTGAGCGTGGGGTGTGGCTGTGTGGAGGTGAGCGCAGGGTGTGGCCGTGTGGAGGTGGAGGTGAGGCTGGGCTGTAGGCCTTGTAGACCTGACCAGGTCAGCCCCTGCCCCGCAGCCCTACAGGGAGCAGTCACTGTTGTGTTGGCAAGGAGGAGTTTGGTAGTACTTGTCTCTCAAAGGCCTCATGAGCTGGGATGCTGTGTGTGCCACCTGCAGAAGGCCCTGCATCACAGCATCACGAAGCCTGCAGGCCAGCCCGCCCCACCTGCATGTCAGTGTGTGTGTGTGCAGGCCACTGTGCCCACGGTGCTGCGCTGTATTTGGCGTCTTCTATGCAGCCCTCCTCGGTGCCCCCCTGAGCTAGTGACTGCCTGTGGACATTGTTCTGGTGGAATGAACCTCCCAGCTCCCACTCCTGCCTCGGCTGAGCCAGGGCACGCGGCCTGGGCCTCCAGGGCCTGGCTCCCCCCTCCACAGAGCCCTGTTTTTGTCCCGCTTGATTTGCCTGTCTCAGAGTTAGCTACTCTGGTGGTTTTCCTGTACCTGCCGTCCACTTGTGCATATGGGGTGAGCCTTTTTAGGTCATTTGTGCGTTTAGATTTGGGTTTTTCATGTTGGATTGCCTCTGCTGCTTGAACGTTCCGGGCGCTCACCTCTTGCTCTAAGAACTGGCGACCTCGCACCGTGTTCCACAGGCTTCTCTGTTGGCTGTGCAGCGGTTTCTCACCTTGGTGTAATCCTGTGTGTCCACTCTGGGCCTCATCTAAAACACCCTTGTCTGGACTGATGCCTGCAAGTGCCGCCCTTCCGCTGCCTTCTAATAAGATGTATTTATCTGAAAAAGTTAGAGAGATGGGGAGTGATGGAGAACTCTTCTACTAATTCACTCCCTAAATTTGCTGCCATGGCTGAGGCTAGGCCAGGCTGAAGCCGGGAGCCAGGAGCCTCCTCCGGGTCTCCCACGCGGGTGCAAGTCCCGGAGCCTTTCGCCATCCTCTGCTGCTTTCCCAGGCCACAAGCAGGGAGCCTGATGGGAAGTGGAGCAGCGGGTGTGGACAGGTGCCCACATGGGATGCTGGTGGCACAGGCAGTGGGTCTTCTCACTTTGCCCTAACCCTAGCTCCTGCTTCACCGTTTGGTAGCTTCCTGTGTTACATACAGCTCTTCGATCAGTTTTGTGTTGGCTTTTTACACAATGAGGGGTGAGTGGGAGAATCTAATTTCAGCCTTATTTACCTGGCCATCCAGTTTCTCCAGCACCAGTTATAACCCAGACTGTCTCCTTTATGATGTACGTTTTTGCCAACTTGGTCAGAAACCGACTGGCTGGAAATCCATGGATTTATTTCTCACCCACTGTCGCCTTCTGTTGCCTTATGTGCATATGTTCTATCATGCTGCTTTTGTTACTGTTGCTTTGTGATTTTAAAAGGATATTTTATTTGTTTTACTTGAAAGAATTACAGAAAGAGAGAGAGAGAGATTTTCCATGCCCTGATTTACTCCACAAATTGCCACAACAGCTGGAGCTGAGATGATCCAAAGCCAGGAGCCAAGAGCTTCTTCTGGGTCTCCCATGAAGGTGCAGGGTCCCAGGGCTTTGGGCCGTCCTCTGCTGCTCTCCCAGACCACAAGAGCTGGATGGGAAGTGAAGCGGCTGGGATACGAACTGGCACCCACATGGCCTGGGATGCCAGCACTACACACGGTGGCTTTACCCACTGCATGGCCCAATGCCCACATGGCCTGGGATGCCAGCACTGCACACGGTGGCTTTACCCACTGCATGGCCCAACGCCCACATACATGGCCTGGGACGCCAGTGCCGCACGTGGTAGCTTTACCCACTGCATGGCCCAACGCCCACATACATGGCCTGGGATGCCAGTGCTGGACGTGGTAGCTTTACCCACTTCATGGCCCAGTGCCCACATGGCCTGGGATGCCAGTGCTGCACGTGGTAGCTTTACCCACTGCATGGCCCAACGCCCACATGGCCTGGGATGCCAGTGCTACACACGGTGGCTTCACCCACTGTACTGACCCCGGTTTTGTGTTGTTGGGGTCAGGTTTTGGCATCTCTGCTGTGTCCTTTTTTGTCCCCACCATCCCCCTTGTTGACAGCTGTATTTAGTAATTTTTGGTCTCATGTGAGTTGTAGGTTTTCCCCCTCCTATTTCTGTGGGAAAGTCCACTGGTGTCGTGATGGAGTTGGCCTTGAATCTGTCGGGAGCTGCAGGTGGCGTGATGTTTCCACACCCAATCTTGCAACACACAATGGAAGCTGAAAGTCTCTCAGTGTGTGGTGCCTCGTGGCTTCTGTGGCAGAGCCTGTGTGCCCTGGATGAGGTTGGTACCTGAGTGCTGTCTGCTTATTGTTTGCAACTGTTGAGAATGGGGTTGGCTTCCTCCCCAGCTCGCTCACGGTGGGCATGCAGGCACACTGTTGGTCTTGGCGGTGGATGAGCTCCTGGGGTTCACCCTTTCTCAGCTTATTGGCTCTCAACACTGAATTGTGTGCAGGGGAGGGTGGCGACGATTTGGAAAACTCCCAACTCCCGTTTGTTCAAGTGTGATTTCCACACTCCTCCGCTCCCAGGACTCTGCTGGCCAGTGCGTGAGGACACTGCAGGTTGAGGTCTTCTGGCCCTCGATGCCCGTTCCCGTCCACCGGTCAGATTAGGTGAGCAGTGTTGTTCCTTGTCCAGCCGAGCCCACTGGGCGTCCCCTGCGTTCTGCTGTTGAGCTTGTCAGGTGAGCTTCTTACTGGGGGCTGGCATACTGGGGTGACTGTACTTTTTAATTCTGAATCCCCATCTGGGAAGCTCTCCATCTGCTATCTGCCAATGCATTTCCTTGGGACTGGCTGTGGACATGGCTCGCCCTTGTCTGGTGGTCCTGGCCCCTGGGTGGTATCCCTGCTGCTCCCATCCTCACTGGGGAGGCTCCATGGCTGTGGTGGAGGCACCATCCCTTCCCATCCAAATTCTGCCTTTGTAGGTCTCCACGGGACTGTGCTGTGTGCCACCCCTCCCCCAGGTCACTGGCTGGAGAATCAGGTATCTCCCAGTATACACTGACGTCAGAGTGTCTGTGGGTGCTGGCTGGGTGAGGTTCTGACTCCCTCACCGCCAACACCCCCTGTAAGATCCTATGGGAGGCAGGAAGGGTCACACTCTCCGTGTGGCCATGCTGAGCTGTGGAAAGCCACACTCTTCTTGTGGGGCTTCACTGTAGTGGATCTCGGTTGCCAAAAGGTCATGTTCTTGCTGGATTTGCCTTCCATGTAGCCTCCCTGTGTCTATAATGTTGTCCACGTGTGTCAGTGTCCCCGTGGCTGTGGTGCTGTCCGCGTGTGTCAGTGTTCCCGTGGCTGTGGTGCTGTCCACGTGTGTCAGTGTCCCCGTGGCTGTGGTGCTGTCCACGTGTGTCAGTGTCCCCGTGGCTGTGGTGCTGTCCACGTGTGTTAGTGTTCCCGTGGCTGTGGTGCTGTCCGCGTGTGCCAGTGTCCCCGTGGCTGTGGTGCTGTCAATGTGTGTCAGTGTCCCCGTGGCTGTGGTGCTGTCCGCGTGTGTCAGTGTCCCCGTGGCTGTGGTGCTGTCCGCGTGTGTCAGTGTCCCCGTGGCTGTGGTGCTGTTCTCTCCTTAGTGGCTGGTAATGAGACATCAGCTATGACCACGAGAAATGGGCTTTCTCTCGCAGTGATGTCTTCTGAGCCCGGAAACAGAATGAGATGTGTCTTTGTTCCCCCTGTGGCTGCAGTCCCTCATGTGTGGCTAGTGGTCAGCTGTGTGGAAACACATGCAGCATAAAGCGGCTGCCTTGTCCTGTTCTGTCACACAGTGGGAAAGGGAGGAGCGTTTTCAGGGTCCTTCCTGGTGTGTGTAGCCCACCATTCGATGCTTAAACAGAAACATGATGGCGCAGCATCTTCGGCTTCACACGTGGGGTCTGTGCCATGTCACACCCATGCGCCAGCTGGGGCTGTGAACGTGACACCTGCTCACGTGACACAAACCATTCCAGACAAACTTCAGAGCTTACACTGGGGGTGGAAGGACCCTCATGAAAAGCTTTTTGCTTTTGAAGCTCACAACTTACTCCTGACAGCAGGGCAGGGGCACACGGCTGACTCGGGGGAAGCGCTGGCTGAGCTGTGTGTGAGGAGAAGCCAAGAGAAGCGAGAGTGGCTGGTTTAGCTGGTGAGTTGCAGGATGGGGTGACCAAGAACAGCAAAGGATGCCCCTCCTACAGGGGCCAGCCTTGTGGGCCACTCAGCCCTGGCCCTGGCTGGAGCATCTGAGCCAGCCCGGCTGGGCATTCCACCTTGGGCAGCCACTGCCCGGGCAGTCTGCATGGCCAGAGAGCAAGGGATGATGACATTGGACGCCTTCACTGCCTCAGCACATCCCCAGCGTGTCCGACTCCTCTTTTTCCTGCCCGGTGACGGGCATCAAACAGCATGCTGACAGCCAGCACCCAGGATGCTGTGGCCTAGGCTGTCTTTGCACACCAGGAGGAAGGCGGGAAGCGTGGCAGGGTCAATGGAGCTGCTGTTTCCTGGGGGTGTGGCAAGGTGGGGGTCCCGGGAAAAGGTCAGGAGTGACACCTGTCAGGCGGGGGGAGGTGGGGAGACCCAGGCCAGGCTGAGTCAGGCAGAGGGGAGAGCGGCAGGGGGGTGTTCCGGGCCGTCTTTGCGCCCATAGCCCTACTGCGGATGCAGCAGCTGCAAACCTGCAGTGCCAGGTGTGGATGCTGCCCAGGGGCCTGGCTGGCCTGAGTCTGAATTCCCTCTCAGGGTGCTTCCTGAGGCGCCTGTGCCGAGCGTGGCCTCCCCAGCACATTTGCCCGTCACAGCAGAGCCCTGGAATATGCACAGAGTGGTCCAGCGTGTCCTGAGGGTGAGCTGAGAGCTGTGGCTGCTGTGGCCCTGTGTGTGTCATGTGCCCTGGCCCCCACGTCAGCTGCCCAGAAGCCACGGAACCCGAAGAGACGGGGCTTGGGGCAGGGCGGAGGGAAGGGGAGAGCTAAAGAGAGAACAGGGCAGAAGTGCGGAAGGAGGAGATTTTTTTTAAATGTTAGCAATAACAACTTACTTTCTAGCCACAGACTGAATGCTCCATTTAATAAAGCAGAAGTGGACAACAGAAAGACTACGTGGCCAAGGCTGTGAGGTGCCGAGTCCCGGGCTGTCCGGCTGTCCAGCCTGCGTGTCTGCACTCAGGATCAGCCAGGCATTTGAAAAATTGATTTAAAACATTTATTTTAGATGATGTTTACATAGCTGATTAGGGTAGGGGGATCAAGGGTTAGGGAAAAGTGGGTATGGTCGTTGTTTCCAAATTTTCTATTTCCTCTTTCTGTGTCTGGAGGGAGGGGGGAGCTAAGAGGAGAAGCCATACCCAGCCTCCCAGCTGCCCAGTGCCCGGGCGGATGGCCGCCTGATGCCGACCCAGGGGCCTGGTGTGGTGCACACGCCAAGGATTCTGCCCAGGAGATTTCAATAGTTCTGAGATGTTGTCCATCTTGCCAGTCCAAAGACGAGGGAGCACTTTCAATGTCCACTGGCTGACATAGTCCACCTTAGAGTCTCCATTCGCCCGGACATTTGCCGTCAGCGTTGGGTAGCTGTCCTTGCTCTGTGTGTCCCCCATGTGCAGCAAGGCGTGCCGTCCACCACTCCACCTCCTCCACTGAGAAGGACCAGTTCTCACAGCAGGGCCTAAGGGCCGGGGCCAACCCTGCTGGACCCTCCACCCTGGGGCTCACAGACCTGGCACCCACCACACAGGCGGGCCTAGGACCTGGGCCAGGTGACGTGGCCCTGCTGGACCCTCCACCCTGGGGCTCACAGACCTGGCACCCACCATGTAGGCAGGCCTAGGACCTGGGCAGGGTGACCCGGCCTCCTCTGGACCCACTGGCCACAGGGCTCACGGACCCGGCACTCACCACGCAGGCGGGCCTAGGACCTGGGCAGGGTGACCCGGCCCCTCTGGACTCCTCCGCTCCCAGGTCAGTCAGCGTTTTGATGAACGTCTCTTTAAGGTGTTCGCAACTCCCATGCCCCAGTCACCAACCCGACCTCCACATGAAAGGCTGCTGTGGCCCCTGCGTTTGCTGCCGCCCTCCAAGGAGCTGGCACTGAGGCTGGAGCAGCGCCGGTGGGGCTGCCCGGCTGGGTGGGCGAGCTGAGGCGTGACCCCTTCCCTGTTGTCTGAACGCAGGCCAGGCCTCCTCTGTTGACGCCAGCTCCCCACTGTGGCTCTGCACCTGCCTGCTTCCGTGCTGTGCTGAGTGCAGGCACCGCAGCCCCGAATCAGCCTCGCTGCGATAATGTGCCTGTGCCGCCTCAACAGCAGGACGTGTCCGTTTTGCTTTCACTCCGACATCTCCAGGAAGGAAAGACTGGGGGCCGGGCTTCAGCAGTGCGACCCACATCCTGTGGCAGGAGGGTCCTACAAGCGAAAACCTGGAGAAGGATTTACTGGGAGGTACAGGCCGGTCTGACAAGGAGGCTGAACTTGCCAAGTGAAGCCCTTTCAGCAGAGCTGTATGGTGAGGACACGGCTGTTACCCAGGGCCTGAGCCAGGGGCAGGGGACGCCAGCGGGGCAGCAGGCCAGATGGGAATGTGGACGTGGTGGCCCACGGTGTGGTGGCCCTGTGAGTGTGGTGACCCCACGGTGTGGTGGCCCTGTTGGTGTGGTGACCCCACGGTGTGGTGGCCCTGTTGGTGTGGTGACCCCACGGTGTGGTGGCCCTGTGGGTGTGGTGGCCCTGTGGGTGTGGTGGCTCCATGCTGTGGTGGCCCCGTGGGTGTGGTGGCCCTGTGGGTGTGGTGACCCCACGGTGTGGTAGCCCTGTGGGTGTGGTGACCCCACGGTGTGGTGGCCCTGTGGGTGTGGTGGCTCCATGCTGTGGTGGCCCTGTGGGTGTGGCAGGCCCTGTGGGTGTGGTGGCCCCATGGGTGTGGTGGCTCCATGCTGTGGTGGCCCCGTGGGTGTGGCAGGCCCTGTGAGTGTGGTGGCCCTGTGGGTGTGGCAGGCCCTGTGGGTGTGGTGGCCTTGTGGGTGTGGTGGCTCCATGCTGTGGTGGCCCCATGGGTGTGGTGGCCCCACGGTGTGGTGGCCCATGCTTCATGAAGCTAGCCCACGAAGGCTGTTTCCATTCTGCTTGCCTTTAGGCTCGAGGGTTTCTCCGTCCGACCCAGTGCTGCTGGAGGTGCCGGGCAACTCGCGACCCCTGGCATGCCGCGTGACGTTGATACTTTCTGACATGTCCAGGTCATGTGGTTTGAGCTGGGTCTTAGCACGTCATTGCAATGGCTGCTCACAGGGAGCTGAACATATGGACAGAATAACCCCAATCTACCAGACTTGTTGTCACTTTTGAAGGCAGAAGCTAAGGTCCGTTTGCCGGATGGGATGTTTTTCTTGCATATTGACCTGCTGTTCTCACCTGCCGGGAGGCGCTGGCTGCTGCACACGGCGGCTAGATTGTTGTGAGTTGCCAGGCTCATGGGGATTGGGGTGATGTCTGTGATCTGTCCCTCCTGTCCCAGAGCCACGTGTCTGAGTTCTCAGCCCCACACCGCCAGCTTCATGGTGGCCAGCAGTGCTTGGCCTCTGGGGAGAGTGGACGTGTCGCTATCACATGTGCCCCCCGCGATGCTGCATCGTGACCTCATCAGACTGCTCATGTCTACACATCAGGTCACAGCCATGGGCCCAGGGTGGTGGGTGGCACAGCACAACCACCACAGCCTCCTCTCCTGGGAGAGGACCCATGAGCCTGGGCCCTGCGGGGTGGGAGAGACGCTCCCTGGCGGCCGCCCACAGCACAGGAGCCCTGGGAGCCTGCTCAGGGTCCCGTCCTGTGTGTGGGGAGGCATACCAGGGATGGTGAGAGACCCCCAGCTTCCTGACTGCTCAGTGCGACTTAACGCTGGTCAGGCCGGGACTGAGCTGGAATGCTGACAGCTATACACCCAGGTGGAGAATGTTCCGGAAGAAAGAGTCTGGCCTCATCCCCTGAATTCAAAGCAACTCCTTTCTAAGTGGTCTTTGTTTGCTGTGAATCTCCTGGGCCGAGAGCGACCTAACTGCCTGTGCTTTTTCTGGCCTTTTAAGGGAAGAAGGAGGGGGGGCCACTCTAATTGTTCCCCTTAATAACAAGGAAGACTAACTCCTTTTGTTAACATTGAAGAGGGGCGGATCCCGACAGTGCTGGGGCGAGCAGAAGGGACAGCCAACATGGTGAAAAGCCAACACTGGGGATTCAGGGTGACCTGAGGCCGGCTGTGGGCAGCTGCCTGGGCCGGGGCAGTCACTCCCACAGGGGCTCCCTTGGTTCTGGAGGGCAGGGAGCCCGGAAGCTGCTGTTTGTCTTCTGTGAGGCTGCTGTGCTGTGACACACACACCTGTACGTGGCCTGTGCGCATGTACATGTAAGGCACACAGAGATGCATGCATATGAAAGTCATGTAACCAGCATAGGCACACAGCCATGTAAGCAAGCACACACATGCACAACACGGTAACATGCACACGTGAGCAAATCCTGCACATTGTAGGTGCACATGTCACGTGGGCACACAGCACACGTGTGTATACACAACACATGTGTGTGCAGCATATAAGTACAAGTGTACGACACACAAATGCAATGCATGTGACAATGCACAATACATGCGACATAAAAGTATGTAATGTGGATGCAATAAACACATGTGAACAACCATATGTATGCACTCTATATACATACATGCATGCATGTTTGTCATAACATGTGTGTAGGACTCATGCCTACACATTAAGAAACACATATGCATGAATATTTCACATGTGCGCAGCATGTAATATACCACACATATACAACATACACACCTGCACGTAAACCTGCATTTTCTAGACACGTGTATCACATATAGACACTGACGTGTAATGCACACATAGACACTACATGCATGATATACATGTACCTGCATGTATGTGTGTACATGCAAGAGTCTTCCAAAGTTCCAAAGAAATCTGTATTATGAAAAATTGTACATGGTTTTCAAACATGTTTTGAATTCCATTTCTCTGAAGTTTTAACACTCCTTGTGCACTCAGAGTTTTGGAAGATTGCTTTTCTAAGGAAATGTGACTCGGCTCATCCCTGGCCTATTTTTCCACATGCCCCGGACAGAGATCCAAATGACAGCCACCACGGGAATGGTGGGTGGGCAGAGGGGACTGTCTGGGCAGAGGCTGTGCCCTGCCCCTGGCTCTCGTGGGGTTCCAGAAAGATGGCATGTCCACGACCTTCATCCGTAACACAGGCTCCAGCAGGACGTGGAGGGTCTTCATGAAGCCCATGGCTGGGACAGACAAACACAATGGCTCTGTTGACCTGATGCTCTGATGCTGGGCTGCTTGGGCCGGAAGGGAGGATGCGGGTGGCGCCTGTGTGGGGAAACCCGGATGCTGTAGCAACGGCCAACGGAGGGGACTGTGGGCTGTGGGCCAGGCTCTGCTCCACCGACGGCCTCCCTGACTCAGCCCTGCTACCTGTGCACACCTCACTGAGGTCGTGTGAAGTGTCCAACCTGCAGGCGTCTGTATGTGGCCAGCTGCTCCCCAGGTTTCCTGTCTCAATGTGGTGAGTTCTCTGGCTCTGCGCTTCCACCAAGTTAAGGTCTAAACACGAACCAGTGTGGTTTGCTGTGTCTGTGTGTGTGCACATGGGAGGTACATGTGTGAGTGTGTGGGAACACGTGTGGAATATGTGAGTGAGCATGTGTGATGTGCCTGCATGTGTGTAGAAACACATGCAACATACCTGCATGGGTTAGTGTGTAGGAACATGTGTGGCATATCTGCATGCGTGTAGAAACACGTGCAACGTACCTGCATGGGTTAGTGTGTGGGGACGCGTGTGATGTGCCTGCGTGGGTTAGTGTGTGGGAACGCATGTGATGTACCTGCATGGGTTAGTGTGTGGGAACGTGTGTGATGTACCTGCGTGGGTTAGTGTGTGGTAACGCGTGTGACGTGCCTGTGTGGGTTAGTGTGTGGTAACGCGTGTGACGTGCCTGTGTGGGTTAGTGTGTGGGAACGCGTGTGACGTGCCTGTGTGGGTTAGTGTGTTGGACGATATGGCCCAGGCAGGCAGGCACTTCTACATCATGAGTGCAAAGCCACAGTTAGTTCTACTCCTCGGCCTGTGTGATATTTTGCCCGCCCTGTATCGAGGAGTTGGTGCCCACTGTTACCTGGACTGAGGGTCGTAGTGTGTTGCCTTGTTACGTAGCTACGCCCCTAGCCCTCTGAAGGCGGGGGCTAAGCAGGGTCGTTCTTTTGGCGCTGCCTCTGTCGGGCATTTGCGCTCTCTCCTTCCGCCCACCTGGGCTCTGCCCGCCCCTTCCCTGCTGGCCCACTGAGCACAGATGCCAGCAGCCTCTTCCCCCACCCTCTTGCTGTCTGGCTCATGGCGCGCATGTGTCGGTATTCCGCATCCCCTGGATAAACCTGGCCACTCGTTTCAGCCGTGTTGATGCCTGTGCCCAAGGTGCTTCTTCAGTAAAATGCAAGAAGTTAGGAAACAAATATTTGGCCCAAACCTAGACCATGGCAGGACATGTGTGACATCTGCATGGGTGTGTGGGTTGCGTGTGGCGTATCTACCTGGGTGAGTGTGGGAACACAGTGATGCACTTGGGTGCGTGGGACTCTCTGGGGCCTCACGGATGAGCAGGGATGTGTGTGCATGTGACGTGTCTGTGTGGCTAACGGTGTGTCACGTGCACTTCCTGAGCCCTGAGGCATGGCGTGTGTGACGTGTGCACTTCCTGACTCCTGAGGCATGGTTCCTGAGCGCTGACAGACACCCCGAGAAGGAAAGTGAGTTGAGAGAAGCATGCAGTACCAAGCGGCAGCTCTTGGGCAGGACTGCGGGTCTGGGTTTGTGTTGGACGCAGGGCTGTGTAGGACCCTCCTAAAGATGGGCCTGCCTCTTTAGATCTGCTTGCGTCTGAGAGGCAGGGGGAGGCAGACGGAGCGGGAGATTTGATGTTCTCACCTGCGGGATCACTCTCCAGATGCTGGCAAGCACTGGGGCCGAGCTGGCCCAAACCTGGGAGCCAGAACTCCATCCAGGCCCCCCACGTGGGCGTGCTGCCCCCCAGGGTGTGCACAGCAGCTGGAAGCTGGAGCTGGGAGCCAGGCGCTCGCTGTGGGCTGCAGGCATCACAGGGCGTCCTCACTGCTGGGCCGAACGCCCGCCTGGGTCTCTGGAATTTTGATGAAAAGATTGATTTCTCATCATTATTTATCTATTGTCAAATTTTAACAAACAGCTGTAGTGATAATTGCTGAATTTCTACTCTGTGTTTAGAGAAAGCTGTCAGTTCGCAAACATGGAGTTGTGCTATTATCCACGTCTGAGGCGTTTGCTGTAAATACCCGGAGTTAGTGGTTTTCAACAAATATACAAAGATGTTAATTACCACTAGAACTATCTGTTAACGCTCAAAAACACATAGAAGTAAGTCAAAGAAATGCTATGTTTCCATTACAAGTTCAAAAATATTTGTCTTGAGCCTGCCTCTTCCATAATGCTCTGGAAATTGCACCATCATTATCTCGAGCGATGTCACCTTTTGTATTTGCACGCGCTCTGAGCCGGCTCTGGCGTCCCAGGCCCTTGCAGCATCTCACACACACTGCGGCTCCCCTCCTTAGGGCTCATGGGCGACATCTGAGGCTGCCCGCTGCTCCGCTGGCCAGGAGAGACTAGCAGGTGCCACGCGTCGTGGCTGTCCCGGGCGAAGGACCTGCCACTGTGCCGCGGCCTGCCGTTCTGCAGACGTCCACTGCCCGTCGGTGCTGGACCCGTCCCTAGGGATCCCGGCTGGGATGAGCGGCCCTTGTGGGCTGTGTCTGCCCAGGCTCGCCATCCGTGAGCAGCAGCATTGTGCTGGGCAGCCCTCGCCCAGAGGGTTCCTGGTGCTGGGTGGCTTTGTTCAGAAGGAATGGCCCTGCCTGCTCAAGGCTTAGTGTGGGGAAACCACACGCCTGGTGCAGTGCTGGTCGGGAGGAGCTCGGCGTGAGCCTACTGGCTGGCTGACCGCGAGAAGCCAGAGACAGGGCAGTGGGCCTGGATGCCAGCGAGGGGCTGAGTTCTGAGCCCACTGGGCTTCCCGGAGAGACAGCTGGGGGGCCCTGGCACCCCTGTGGGATGCAGAGACGGGGATCCTGGTCCTCTTCCCAGCCTGGCTACTGAGGACATTTGGGAAGTGAACCAGCAGGTGGAGGTGTCGCTTGCAGGTAAGTGCATTACTTAAACTCAAAGGAAATTCACATTTTCACTTTGAATTGAAATATTTTTCTATTTTCTATAAGATGTGTGTGAGAGAAGAGATTTCATATACCATGTAGTATGATCTCTATTTAGAATTGAGGCCCAGATGGCATTAAATTGCCCTAATTTATATAACCATTAAGCCATGAAATTCAAATTTAGATCTCTGAATTCTAATTCAGAGGAGGATTTTCTGGATTTTTAATATTTCCTAAATATTGAAGGACATAAAGTAAGAGAGAAGGAGAGAGCTGTAGAAACATCTAAAGTCTGGTTTATCGTCCGATGATCTTTAGCAACATGCCTGGCTGAATTCTCCTGAGCTGCACATGTGTGAGGCACACCCATAGCAGGGTCACGCCACCACGCAGCTCCATCAAGTGCCAGTGTACTGAACACAAAACGCTAGGACGGCATCGCGAGAGGAACGAGCTGCGCGGCCTGGTGCCATCTTGGACAAAGGAGACGCTGAGGGAGCTGTGGTGTGAACCAGCCCCAGGCCCGCCCGCTCCCCAGCAGGCCTTGTGGGACGGCCCAAGCAGCAGGGCACGTATTTTGAAAAGCACTTCACAGATTATATTAAGTGTAAATTAAATACATAAAAGAACAAAATATTTTATATTTGGTTAGAAGCAGACTCATCCGGTTGTCTGAAAGAAACTCACCCTAAGAATGTGACAAAGGGCTGGGGTGGCAGTGGAAGGCATGGAGCAGATGAACAGGGCACCGAGAGGCAGGAAGACAGCTCCTTCTGCTTGCCAACGTGGAGAGCTGCAGGGACCGAGGGAAACAGGTCAGAAACCAGGCAGCCTCGGCAAGCATGTAATGCCCAGCCAGCTCTCTGACACACGGCGAGAAGGCGGACATGCAGCGGGCTGCACCGAGCGTGGCGCCCGAGGAGAGTCGCCCGACAGAGCCAAGGGCTGCACGGCCGAGCACCCGCTTCCCAAGCACGCAGGTCCGCGTAGTCCCCTCCTAACTTCGAAAAATGTGGAAAGCATTCAAAACACATTCTCTATCGATCACTAAGTAGACCCCACTAACAGAATAATGTTATTCTGTCTGCAAAATGGTAATACTGAGTCTAAAAGATTCGAGAGTTAAAGAACTTACTTGTAAAAACTCGTAGATCAAAGAATAAGTCTCAAGTGAGAGGAAGGAAGAAAACATGAGCTGAGTGGAAATGGAAAATGGTCACCTTAACACGTGAGGGGCGCACAAACACAGCTTGGAGGAAAGTCTATAGCAAAACATTGCCTAAGAAATGTACATCATAAAGTATTTTATTACCAAATAATGTGGCTCTCAAATCAATGAATATTTTACATATAGAAACTCGTAAGAGAAAATGAAACCCAAAGTAAATAAAGGGAATATTATAATAAAAAGAAGGGACCAGCTCAATTACAGTGAAAGAGAAAAACAAGAGGAAACCAGTGAACCAAAGCGCTCGTCTTTGAGAGACAAAATAAAATCCATGTGGCCGTCTGCGAGCTGCCGGAGAAGCGGAAGCGGATAAGGCTGGCGGTAAGACGCACTTCCCGCAGTGAAAGGGCCAGACGCGAACAGCAGAAGCAGCTGCAAGGCCACGGCTTGGGCTGCCCAGCTAATTTCCAAAATGCATCCACAGAAAAAGGCAACATTGGTTGCCCTAAGAAGCAAATGGATTGGCTGTAAAATTAAAAAAAAAAAAAAAAAGGTTTATTTCATTTATATTTGAAGGGCAGAGCTACAGAGAGGAAGAGTGAGAGAGGGTGGTCTTCCACGTCAGTCAGTCTCCCGATGACCACAGTGGCAGATCCGAGCTGATCTGGAGCCAGGAGCTTCTCCCAGGTCTCTCCCGCAGGTGCAGCGGCCCGGGGACCTGAGACTTGTCTGCTTTCCCAGGAGCATGAGCAGGTTGCTGGAGCAGAAGTGGAGCAGCGGGGACTTGAACTGGGCCCCTGTGGTAATGCCACGGACAGAGGCTTAGCTTGCTGTGCCATGGTGGCCAGTCCCCAAATAAAGACCTTCTTTATCTGAAAACTGTGGGCCTTCCTTGATTATTTCACAGGCAAATTTTGTCATCACTTAAGGGGGAAATAACATGAATTCTGCAAGCCCTCTACCAGAACACGCTAGAGGAGAAAATGTTTTCTGGTGATGATCTGACTGGCTGATTGCTACAGACAAATACGCCCCATGGATAACAGTCACGAAATGCCCTCGACAGACGCCAGCTCGTCCGGGCCCGTAGGGAAGCACACCCCAGCTGCGGATTGAATTGGAGAGCTGCAGGATACACAGCAGCCATTACCAGACCTAAAGGGAGAGATGGGCTCAGGCATGATAATAATAAGAGGAGTTTTCAACACCCGCCACCATCAGTGGTCCAGAAAACAGTCCCCGGCACTCCAGAATTAGCCCTCCCTACTGAGCTCACCACCCAGCCGCACAGCCCACGCTGCGCCTTCTAGGATCGGGTAGATATACGGCCATGAGGCAAGTCTCAGCAGCTTTAAAAAGATTGAAATCATACCATGTGTCTTTTCATATCACCAAGAATAAAACCACAAATCAGCAATAAGATGAATGATAGAAAATTTACAGACATATGGAAATTAAATAACACACCCCTGCAAGACCTTTGAAACAAATGAAAATGAAATGACAGCATATCAGAACCTGTACGACACAGCGAAAGCAGCACCGAGAGTGGCGTTTCTAGTGATAAAATCCCAAATCAGCAGGAAATAAAAGAAGAAGAATTGGAGCAGGAATAACCATAAAACCCACTATGCACAACTGGACGCGAACACACTGGAAAACTTCACCATTAAATGAACAAGCTATTGATCACCTATCATCTACAAAGATTAAATCAGTAATATATATAAGATCTGAACAGTCCCGTAACAGGCAGTGAGGATTAAAAATCTGCCATCAAAGATAAGCAGCAGGAAAGACTCTCCCAGAAAAAAGGCCAGGGCCTGATGGCTTGCTCCTTGAATTCTACGAAACATTTTCAAGCGATTCCATACTATCGAAAACCATGGAACTCTGCCAAACTGTTTCATGAGGCTCTATTATCAAAATGGACACGCAGGGGGCTGAGTTCTGGTCGGGTCACAGTTGTGATCCCTTGGCACAAATATCGATTCGGACTTGATGCACCATGCCTGATTAGACCGCAGCACAGTTTGGTGCTCCGGAGGACCAGGATAGATGCGGGACGGCTCGGCTAGGCCTCAACCCCAACTGAGCCTTGTGTGAGCTATACGTGGGTATGGACGAGCCGTGGCTGGGCTGAAACTCAACAGCAGGAACCAGAATGGATTGAAGAGCAGTGCTGGCCGAAGGACCTGCTGGTATGCGTGAAGCCCGACACCAGGAAGGAGTCAGAGGGAGGAATCTGAACAGTTCCTCTGACAGGACACTGACCCTACAAATAAACGCAGGAAGCATGGAGGTAAACAACCCAGAAGAGGCTTTGGAATGTGACCCACTGGCATACACTTGGCTCGGGTTGGGGCAGAGCAGGCTGAGTCAGTTCACGTCATCCACTGGCAAGCCCAAGTGCTGAAACTGTGTGGGGGCCTGGCCGGGTTTGGTCGCGATTAAAAAAAAAAAAACAAAAAAACACACAACAATACAAAACACAAAATGCCAAGGTGAAATGGCCTGTGCCAGTAGGGAATGCAACACCCGACCAGCACTCCTCCCACTGGTTTACATGAGGGATGAGAGTGTGATGGGCAGAGCCGGGGAGAGCTGCGATACTCATTGGTTCCAATGGAGGTCGGGGCTCAGAAGAGAACCAACCCGGGGTTAAAGCCATCAGCTGATCGGAGTGATGGACTGTGGCGAGCACCGTGCTTACTAGTAGTGCATGTAGGAGCCTGGACTGGGAATGCCTCAAAGTTTTTTTAGGGGATTCCCCTGAAGAAAATGGAGGAATCAAAACATTAACCAAGAAAAGATGGAAAATGGAATGGATCAATCAACCACCTCAGCTATATGCTTCCAGCGGAAAACTGGACAAGGGGAAACTGTAAGACGGACTATGTCAATCAGTGGACTCTGCACCAGCCTCATCATACCTGGACTGTTGCTGATGGTATATTGGAGCTTCTAATTGATCTAGGTGACGCTCTGCTGGCTCTGCCTTCAAACCTGAGAGGGCCTCCCTAAGAGGCCGTCAAACTTGAACTGGACAAGTGGGATGCTGGACTCTGTATGGTGTGAACTTTTAATTAGGGAATCTCAACGGAACTTGAGCTGTGGTTATGCATTAAGGTGAAGGAATTCACCATGGGGGAAGGGTTTGGGGTGAAGGGGGTGGGGGGAATCCCAGTACCTATGAAATCGTGTCATATAATACAATGTAATTAATGAATAAATGAATATATATATATAAAAAAAAATGGACACGCACAGAGCAAGCCACAGGCCGGCACCCTCGACGGACACACACAGAGCAAGCCACAGGCCGGCACCCTCGACGGACACGCACAGAGCAAGCCACAGGCCGGCCCGGCTGGTGCTGGCTCGGTCCCCACCTTCACCCATCTGCTTGCATCCCGCACGGCTCGTGTCGTCTCCTGGCCCCATTGCTGTCCTACCTTCCTCCCCCTGTGCCTACGTGTGCTCTGTGCGGGTAAGAAGGAGCGGCCACGTGGTGGCTGCCGAGGGGGAGGTGCCGGGGCACACCCACGTGCAAGCAGAGCAGAGAGCATGGCTGTCAACCGGATGCCGAGAAGTCGCACATGGGCAGCGCACACGTCAGTGCTTGTGTGTGAGAGTATGGCCAACTTCCCTCCTAGCCCGACAGAGCCACACATCCAGGCACCCACGACGCCGTCCGCGGAGGCTCAGCACCAGCTCAGCCATGTTCTTCCCCAAGGATGCAGGCTTTCCGGGAAAAGGCAGCATGCGTTCTCAACAAGAGTCTCGCCAAAGCGACCAAAGAACATTGCCTGCAATCCACAGAGCTCTGAACAGCAACGGGACCAAACGGAAACCCAAAATTACCCCAGAAGGCATTGCGAATATCGTCACCAGCAAGACATCGCATGTCCTGAACACAGGCCACACTGATTCTATCAAACGCTCATTAGAAAGAGCGGCGGTGCAGTACACTAATGCCCTCCCTGCGGCGCCAGCATCCCAGTGGGCGCCGGCTGCTCGACTTCCCTTCCAGCTCCCGCTGTGGCCTGGGAGGGCAGCTGAGGACTGACCAAGGCTTTGGAACCTGCGCCTGAGATCCAGAAAAAGCTCCTGGCTCTTGGCTTCTGATCAACTCAGCTCTGGCTGTTGTGGCCATTTGGGGAGTGAACCAGGTAATGGAAGATCTTTCTGTCTCTCTGTAACTTTGCTTTTCTAATAAAAATAATTGTTGACAAAATGATGTCAGGGCCGTGTCACAGGCACATTGTGAAAAGAACCCTAACGTCGCTGTGCAGATATGGCTCTGCGCACACAGCTGTCTGCACTGGTCGGGTCAGCACTGGTGGGCAGAAATGCCAGACTCAGCCAATGGGAGGAAGAGCATTGGCTCAGGGACCCGATGTTGGTTCTGTCCTGCTCACAGGCGCCAGTCTGCATGTTGTCAGGTCTGGCCGTGGCTCAGCCCTGCCCAAGGCATCAGCCCTGCCCAAGGCATCCCTGCCCTCGGCATCAGACCCGCCCAAGGCATCAGCCCCACCCAAGGCATCCCTGCCCGCAGCATCAGCCCAGCCCAAGGCATCAGCCCTGCCCATGTATCAGCCCAGCCCAAGGCATCAGCCCTGCCCACGGCATCAGTTTGTGTGCTGTCAAGCCTGGACGTGGCTCAGTCCAATGCACGGGCAGCTCGTGGGAATCAGTCAGTGTGTGTGTCGTCAGGGTTTGGCCTCTGTCTCTCTCCCAGGGCGGTCACCAGGATCCAGTCGTGGTCCCTGACGACTGAGCTGACCCTGCCTTCCAGCACTGTTCATGTGGGGCTGTGAGCAGCAAATGCCCTGGGAGGTGCAGGGCACACACGCTGAGCCAGGTCCGAGAGGGCCATCCCTGCCCAACACCGAGAAGCTTCTCCGACTCATGGGACCCGTTGGTCTGGAGCCAGAAGTGTTAGGACTGAACAAAATTGTGTAGGTGGCAGCAGCACCTAGGAAGTCATACTGTAGAGGACACAGGTTAGTATTTTTTATATAATTTTTTTAAAATGCATTTTTATTTTAAAAAGTTAGAGAAGGAGAGATGGATCTTCCATCTGCTGGTTCACTCCCCAAGTGGCTGCAATGCTGGAACTGGGCTAGTCTGAAGCCAGGAGCCAGGAGCTTTCTCCAGGTCTCCCACGCAGGTGCAGGGTCCCAAGGCTTTGGGCTGTCCTCGACTGCTTTCCCAGGCTACAAGCAGGGAGCTGGATGGGAAGTGGAACAGCTGGGACACAAACCAATGCCTATATGGGATCCTGGTGCTTGCAAGGAGAGGAATTAGCCACTCAGCCATCGCGCTGGGCCCTGTTCCTCTTGATCACAGCTGTGAAGTACATTCCTCGTGGTCCTGGGAGGTGGTGATAGCCAGAACACACTGGTGGAGCCCACCAGCATCCCACCTGACCTTGTGAGCCACCTTGAATGAACGCCACAGCTCACCGCCCCCTGCCCTGCCCACTGAGGCAGCCCGCACTGGGGACCCTGGGGAGCCTACAGTCCTCTCGCACCCCCTGCCTTGAGGCGGGCACTGGGGAGCAGGGTGCAGCTGTGCTGTGCCATCTGCCTCAGGAGGGTGTCTTGCTGAAACACCCCAGGCCACAACACACCCCAGGGGCCCTGGGGAGCCAGCTGGCTTGGGTTGGGTCACCATGGCAACATGGGGAGCCCACAGGGTTGGATGGCTCCCGTTCAAGATGACTCGCATCACTGCAGTGTTTAGCAGAAAAAAAAAATCAGGAAAAAATTCCCTGGAGTCGGCATGTGGCATCCCATTCCAGGCGTGCCCAGCACTGCCTGCATGCCATACAGCCTGGCACAGCCATGGGTCAGGGGCCCCTCTGTCACTGGGGACCTGGAGTCTGCTTGTCCACTCCTGCGGCACACATCCTGGGCTGGCGCTGTGCGTGACACCTGTTGCTGGGTCTGCCCCCAGCCGCCCAGCCAGCTGGGACAGCACATCCGGCAGGTTCTCCGGGGCAAGGCCCGTGTGTGCTGGGGAACCAGTAAAAGGGGCCCACGGGGCGGATGGTCATCTCGCGCATGCCACTTGAATCCCACCCCTCCAGCAATTTAAAGAGAAAACGGGCCAGCGCAGAGGTGCTGTAGGTAAGCCAGCATCCTGTGTGGGTACCGGTTCAAGTCCCAGCTGCTCCATTTCTGACCCAGCTCCCTGCTAATATGCTGGGAAAGCAGTGGAGGATGGCCCATACGCTTGGGCCCCAGCACCCAGATGGGAGACCCAGGAGTTTCTGGTTTCTGGTTTTGGACCAGCACAATCTTGTCCATTGTGGCCACGGAGATTGTCCCAGCCACAGAGACCAGCAATGACTTCTAGAAGGTTCCCTCTGTGTCCCTGGCAGAGGCCAACACAGCACTGCCTGTTGGGATTCTATGTGCAGAGGCCTGGACTGTGACTTGTCCTGTGAGGCTGTGGACTTCCAGATCAAATCAGGACACGGGGAGGTTGCTTCTATTCTGGGGGTGGTGGGCTGCACACCCCCCACCCCCACTGCAGTGTGTGCCGCGGCCAGCGCTGATGTCCTGAAGGCTTGCGATGCTGAGTGCTGTGAGCGGACGAGTCCCAGGCGCTGGAGACACCTGAAGGGGCCTTGCATGCCAGGGACAGCAGAGCAGAACAGCCCGCGGGCTGCAGGATGAGGCCTTAAGGGCACAGCCCTGTTCAGTTGGACATTCGGAATCTCTCACCAGAGGGACTTTCCCCAGTCCTGGTATAGGGCAGCCATGCCTGTCTCCCTGCTGCCAAACTGCCCTCCTCACTGGGCATTAGGACAGGCGAGCCCGCGTGGTAGTGTCAAGGCCCTGCCTAGCCTTTTGCTCATGTCAGGCGTGCAGCCGAGTCCTCAGTGGACCAACCCTGTGGCCTGGCAGGACCATGCACTCCTGTCTTCATGTTCAGACCCCATGACAGAGGGGTACAGGGCAGGGTGGGGGTGGGCTGCAGAAGGGGAGAGGTTAGAGCCACCCTCCTCAAGCCTGGGGTCCCACGGCAGTTGTGGCAGGTGACCCTGGCCATGCTGCGCAGGTAACCGTGGGCGGCACAGGAGGCTGTGACAGGCACACTAAGTCCCGCTTTCCGCCAGGTTTCTCCAGATGGCCACCCTGGTCCCTGAGCAGCCATCTCTTCCCCTCCCTCGCTCCTTCCTCCCCACCTTTCCTCCTCCTCAGTGAGAAGCAAGCTTCTCCCCGTCTGTCACACCTGGGCTAGACTTGGAGTCTTCTAGGAGAGAGCCGGTGGGGTTGGGGCTTCCTCTGGGGGTGCTGATGCTGGCTGCTAAGCAGTATCGCCCGGGGTGTGGGCTGCTGGCAGGCTCCTGCCCCGCTGCCCCCAGCGCTCACCTGCACTGAGACCAAGCAAGGCAGGGCCTCTCCTGTCGACTCTACCTCGTCATTATGCTAAGTGGCTGCCCTGCTTGGAGGGGAAATGGCTGATGACCACGCTTGCACATGGGACACGGGGAAAGAGGACGTGCCACCAACTGCCACTGCTGCCAACAGCCGACGTAATTTGTGCTTTATTAGGGACAATTTGTGACTTTGTGAAAGTCTGGCGTCCCAGGGCGGCCTGTCCTCCTCCCCAGCAAAGAGCTCTTCCCGCAGAATCCAATGCTTTGCTCTCCACGCCAGTCCCTTCCCCTCACCTCCCCCGCCCCTTCCCACTTGAGTGACTGGCATCTGGTGGGATGCTCCTGAAACCACCCATGCCCTCCCAAACAATTTGACAAGTGAGGAAGGCGCGAGCTGTGCTTCAGAGCACTCAGGGTGTGTTACCCCAGTGAAGTCTAATACAAGTTACAGAGGGAGCTGGCAAACATCCCTGTATGGGACCTAGTCAGTGGTGCTGGCCGAGCAGTCACAGGTCAGTCAGCTTACAGGCCACCAGGAGCCACTGGGTTCCAAGCTCTTCCTGTGATTAAGACTTTCCAGATCCACAAGACATTACTTGGAAAAGTCCATAAACATTAATAGCATATAATTCAAGTGCAGTGAAGTGCAGGAGTATTTAAGACACCACAGAGAGGCACTACACTTTAGTCTTCAATTGCACTCCTATTGAGACTTCGTACCAATGTCTAAACAGCAGTTAAAGAACTTTCATATCAATTAATGTAAATCCCAAGAGACATAAAATTCTGCCCATTTTATTTTTAATAATAACTAAAGTTCTTCCTATTTCTAAATGAATATTATTTACAAGCTACACATAACTAAATCGAGCCAGTTAGACTACTGGTTGTAGGAGTATGCAAAACTTCTGAACAATTGGCTCAGAGCAAAGGAGTTAAATATTCAAACATAACCAAAACTGAGATGATAAATCTTAATATACTAAAATACAGCAAGATTAATACTATTAATCTTGCTAAGACTCTGAAGACACGGTCCTGCATGGGAACTCAGTACACAGCGACTCCAGTGGATTTAACAAATTAGCACTCTTGTGTGTGACGTCAGTGATCACCTGAGGCTCCTGACACACGATGCTTAGGCTGTGGAAGCCTCTTGAGTCCGCAACACCCCCAGGATTCTTAGACAAGGCCACACACAAAGTGGAAGTTCTCTCCTCCACTGAGAGAAGAGCACAACCATCTTCGATGGCTGCTTCTTCGCACTGGGCGTGGACCGCAGAGGTCCTTCACGGAGGGACAGTCTTCGCAGCAGTGTCCTGGCATTCCACACCTGATATGCCCGCTCTCTTGCTGGCTCTCCTGCCAGACCAGAATGCCTTTGGGCTGATTCTGAGGCCACTGAGTGCTACCCAAGATTGTCAGTCTATGAGTCTGCTGTAAGAACCGTTTCCCATGTTGGAGCATTGTAACATTCCCTGACATCTGAGTTATCATTGCACACTTACATACATTTACCTGTATGTTTTCCATTGAGCTCATGGGGATTTGGGTTCCCGTGGCCAGTTTTGAAACTGTACCCTGAGCAGTAAGTCCATTTGAATGCATGCAGAACTGTTGAGAAAACGGAAACAGACATGGCTCCCCAAGAGCCTAATTATGCATTTATACATAGTTTTCAAAGAGGATTTAGCTTAGCAATTCTCATTTATGAACATTTTCACCTAGAAGCCAATTAAAATAGACTGCATAGCTTGCCACATAAACATATACATGTATATCAGGTAACACATTGTAAAACAAAACAGCTTTCGTAACAGCTACTTGAAAATTCTCAAGTGTTTTAAAGTTACCAATTGTTTAGAGTTACATCTTGCTCATAGTAATCTGATTAAACCATACCTATAGTTTACTATTAAATTTTATTTTATTTATTTTTTAAAAGATTTATTTTATTTTTATTTCAAAGTCAGATATACAGACAGGAGGAGAGACAGAGAGGAAGATCTTCCGTCTGATGATTCACTCCCAAAGTATCTGCAATGGCCAGTGCTGCACCAATCTGAAGCCAGGAGCCAGGAGCTTCTTCCAGGTCTTCCACGTGGGTGCAGGGTCCCAAGGCTTTGGGCCGCCCTCGACTGCTTTCCTAGGCCACAAACAGGGAGCTGGATGGGGTGCGGGGCTGCCTGGTACAAATGCTAGTGGTACAAATGTCAAAATATCACTGACATCTAACGATGTTATTGCATTATTAGTCACAATTGTTCTCCTAATGAGCAAGGCCTAGAGACCTAAACATCACAAGTGTGTGTGAAAAGTCCTACAGGTGTTTCCACAGTGCGCTGTGAGAAGTAAATAGATGTTTATATTTGCTGATATTTTATAATTCTAACAATGAATGCTTCATCTTCTGTATTCCAACAGATACTATTGTATCCATTGCAGATAGAGCTGAAGTTAAGCAGTAAACTACAGGTTCCAACTGAAAGCATCTTTAATTCGGGTTACTAAGAGCAAGATGTAATTCTAGGGCCCAGCACAGTGACCTAGTGGCTAAAATCCTCGCATTGAACAGGCTGGATCCCATATGAGCGCTGGTTCTTATCCAGGCAGCTACTATTAAATTTTAACTTTAATGGATACAATAGATCTGCTGGAACCTAAAAAACAAAGTATCTATGTTTAGAATTATCAAACATTAAACAAGTAGAGGCATCTATGTTTCACATCACACTGTGAGACCACCTGCAGGATTTTACACACTCCTGTACCTTTTAGACCTTGGAGCCTAACGTTCCTGACTGGTGACACTGCAGAGGTCAGGGACCAGGGAGGAGGAGGACTTGAGGGTTTACATATCAACAGCAAGCGGGAGTGTACCAGCTAACAGTTTGTTGCTCTCGAAGATGCCTTTCCTTGGTCTGTTAGTCCCTGTCCCCCACCTGGGGGAGAAAGCACCTCCTTTTGATCTGTTATCCAAACCTGAGGATAAGGAATTCCTCCCCTGTAGGTTTTCTTTTTTTTTTTTTTTTTTTTTTTTTTTTTAAAGATTTTATTATTATTGGAAAGCCGGATATACAGAGAGGAGGAGAGACAGAGAGGAAGATCTTCCATCCGATGTTTCACTCCCCAAGTGAGCCGCAACGGGCCGGTACGCGCCGATCCGAAGCCGGGAACCAGGAACCTCTTCCGGGTCTCCCACGCGGGTGCAGTGTCCCAAAGCTTTGGGCCGTCCTCAACTGCTTTCCCAGGCCACAAGCAGGGAGCTGGATCGGAAGTGGAGCTGCCGGGATTAGAACCGGCGCCCATATGGGATCCCGGGGCTTTCAAGGCGAGGACTTTAGCCGCTAGGCCACGCCGCCGGGCCCCCCTGTAGGTTTTCATATCAACCATTCCTGGAGCCTTCCCAGCAGGATTGCAACTAATCCTGGCTCCCCACTGGCAAGGTTTCCCAATGTCGTTTCTGCAATCTAAAAAAGTTTTTTTCTTCAGATCTGATCAGTTGTTTGTCCTACAATTAAGTTTACCAAATGAAGGACAAGACGTTTGACACACGTTCCTCTGACTTGGAGAAGGGGCCCATCTGGAAAAGCCCCAGATCACCAAGAGGCCGGAAAGGGTCTGTTCAAAGATTCCTCATTATGATATCCATTCATTTAATCAGACGGATTCAAACAGTAACAGATAAATTTTTTTTATCACTTATAAATTGACCACACAAACATTTCAAAGTAAATACATATCAGAAAACACCCTTGAAAACGCAGCTCTTTTAAAGTGTGAGCATTTAACAAAGACAATGTAGAGGATCAAAGAGGTTACCTAGCTGGAAGGCAAAATGTATATTTCCTTAGTCACCAGAAGGGAAATATACCCTTAAACACAGGAATTAACACATAAAATCATCTCATAACTTTTAAAGAATTTAATAAAATCAGAGTTTGGAACAAGGATAGACATTTGACAAAGTCACCAATCAAACAGAGACCGTCTAAAGTTCAATGTTTCAATTTTTTAACAGCTTTCAAAATTAGAGATTCTAAAATTTTCAGATATTTACTACCATCCCTAGTGTGCACACTGCAAAACCTTTTTGCAAACAGATATTAATTCTGATGTCAGCATACATTAGGCATTAATGTTAAAAACTTAAACAATGTTGTAATAGTATCTTAAAAATTATAGCCAATCATATATAAAACTTACAAGATGCATTCCTCAAACTTTTCTGACTTCCCCACCTCTTTCTCAACATGCTTAAACCTTGAAGTATTTTGTCCTAGCTTTCCCTTTCCATTCTCCTGTGGGACAGAATATTCTACAAGCAATGCTCCTCTCAATGCTCCTTCCGTAACCTTCTCACCAAGAGCACGTCCTCAGGCTTACAACCATTTTCCATCTGCTAATTTTCTTGATTTACATTTTGAAACAAGCATGTAAGACTCCAAATTAAGGCATTTTCTAAATAAAAGCATATCAAATTTTAAACGCAATTGCTGTAAGTAGTTTTCAGCCATTTCTCTAATTCGTGCAAACACATTTTAACACAAACCTGCCTCAAAACTGGGAATGGGAAGTTTTTCAAATAACCTTCTTCTAGGTGATTTGGGAATTTCCCCTCCTCAAATGAGGGCAGATAAGAATCGCAGTGAGGACAAGGTCCTAAATTCCTCACAAAGGGCAGACTCCAAGCATGCCCCTCCCTTTTCTATGGCTGGTAGGGCTGGAGCATCACATTAGCTTCCGTTTTATTGAAGTCAAGAGAGCCGGAAAAACTTCAACTTGGCTGTTGTCTCAAGAGATTACCAAAGAATTTACTGAAGCTAGTGTTAGCAGGTTTAGTTATCAATAAGATGAAAATAACTTAAAAGGAGATGCTAAAACACTGTTGTGGGCCTGGCTCGGTGGCCTAGCTGCTAAAAGGCCTCACCTTGAACGCACCAGGATCCCATATAGTCACCGGTTCTAATCCTGCCAGCTCTGCTTCCCATCCAGCTCCCTGCTTGTGGCCTGGGAAAGCAGTCGAGGACGGCCCAAGGCTTGGAACCCTGCACCTGCGTGGGAGACCTGGAGGAAGTTCCTGGCTCCTGGCTTCAGATCGGCACAGCTCTGGCTGTTGCAGCCACTTGGGGAGTGAATCATCGGATGGAAGATCTTCCTCTCTGTCTCTTCTCCTCTCTGTATATCTGCCTTTCCAATAAAAAGAAAAGAAATCTTTAAAAAAAAAAAAACCACTGTTGTTTTTCACAAGGAATCAGACTTCAATTCCATTGTTTTAAAGGCAAACATTCAGAAAATATACACATTATGACCAATTTTACTATACATTTTTAAAGAATTTGTTGTTTTTCTGCCACACAAAATCTCACATACCTCCTTGTAAATAAGAACACAAGTAATTTACAATCTGGATCAATTTCATGATTAGGAAACATTTCGCCCAATGAACATAAACATCAATATACATTCTTTGTAACCATTTAAGTATTCATTTACTTTAATAGCATATAGTCATGGCCCGTCCAGTCTCATCTTTCAGTCACACACACACCCAATTCAAAACAAGAATAACAACTAGTCAAGACAAAGATAGAACTGGAGAGAGAGGGTTAAAAAGAAATTTCATCTTGTCCATACATGCACATCAATATTAACAAAAGCAATAGAACACCAGCAATAATGACCAAACACACAATCAGCAGACACTTCAGAACAGAGACCTCATCATTTAGTCTCAACCACATACACACACATACAATGAGGCAGCGACAATAAAATTAATGGCACCACGAAACAAACAAAACATAGACCAAACAATTTAAAATCATCTCCATTATCCAGTCTCATAATCCGTTAGTCGAACACGCGGTCTACAATCCTGGAGTCCAAGGTTTGGAACATGGGCAGGGACCCTGTTTCTTTAACTTGCCCCCTGGGAACGCCACTTCTGGGGACCCCTGGCTCTCACCTAAGAGATCCCAGCCGACTAGCCAATACCAGCGCGTCCACCTAGGCTGTATGTCAGCTCTTGGCTTTTGTTCCGGAACACCTCACTCTCAGGGGACTACGTCCGGGGACTCTCGGCCGTTGTCCCCACTCTGTCCATTTAGAGATTCAGTTTGGGGCGGGGACCTTCTGCCCCTGTCCCCACTAAAATTTAGGGGCGCCCTCACAGGCTCAAACTAATTCTAGGCAGGGGGCTCTCTCACAGTCCCTCACGGATCAAAATTTAGCACCTAATTCGACTATCCAATTTAATATTTAACCTTTAGCTGCCAACACAGAACACTATAAGGACAAGACAAGCACAAACAACTTAGGCCTAATAAAAGAAAACCAACCAGAGGGGACACGCCCACCCCTTAGGCAAAAAACGCTTGACCCGTTGGGAGCTTCCTGCCCCCTTACTGGGTACAAAAAAAGAAAAACAGAAACCAAAACAACAAAAAGCCAAAAAGAAAAAGAGAAGAAAAACAAGACAAAACAATTAGCCAGCAAAGAATTGAGGTGAGACTCACAACACATGCTCCTTGAGGGGAGTCCTGGTGATCTTGGGGATCCTGGACGAGCCCCCCTTTGTTGTGCCCAGATTTGGGGACCCCCAGAAATCCCCAGGAGTCTGAAGTCGATCCGAGTGCACAAGGATGGTTTATTCAAGCACAGCACATCTGAGCCTGGGTTCTTGGTTGAGAGCAGGCAACTGGCTAACCGACACCCCTTACCAGAGTGTGACCCCGAACAGCACATTCATAGGGTTTTTATAGGGACAGTCCACAATAGCCTGCAAGGTGAGGGCAAATAGCACACATTCCCTACCTATCTCGGCCGGACAGCCCACGCCTCCAGCAACTAAGGGACGCACCCGCTGAATTACTTGGAGCCACCTGTGAGGTAACCAGACTTAGGTGGGCCTTGATTCAGAAGAATTGGGGCCCATCAGTGCTAAAGGTCACATAGGCCACGAAAGGTCACATAGACCGTTTGGCCTGCAAGCTCACACAGTTTCTTAGTAGCAATGAGCCATGAACAAATGGTTGGGATTTTGATACTGAGGTTCTTCACTGGGTGTGCTGTGTGTACCATGAGTGTGTGCCATGTATCATGTGGGTACCATGTGTGTACTGTGCATGACATGTGCATAGCATGAATGTGTGCTGTGTGCCGTGTTTGTGTGCAATGTGCTGTGCGTGTCATGTATGTTCCATGTGAATGGTGTGGTGTGTCATATGTGTGGCGTGCATCATGTATGTACCATGTATGCTTGCACATACCATATGGGTACCGTGTGTGCCATTGTGCTGTGTCTCATGTGGATACCATGTGTACCATGTATGTCGTGTGTGATGTGCACTCACCATGCGTGTCTGTGCGTGGTAATGCTACTTGTGCCTGCATGTCGGTTTCCCTCCTTCTACTCACACCTGTGACTGTGTGTGGTTCTTCTCTGAGCCTATCCATCGTGTGTGACTGTGGGGCGTCTTCCCCACACCCTGCTCGTGGAGCATATGTGTACGTCTGTGTGGTGCCTTCCATGGGCCCTAGGACCCATGCCTATAGGCTCTGTATGTGTGTCTTTCATGACCCCATTAATTGTGAGTGTGTCAAATGCATGTGAACCTGTTTCCCGACCACTCGTCATGGGTGTGTGCTGGGCAGGGCTTCCTTCCTGTACTATGTGTGGCAGTACCTGGCCCTGGAGTGTCACCCACCTCTCTTTGCTGCCCCCATAAGACATACATGCGCACACATGGCATCACTTGCACACGTATGCACATACGGTCCCCCAACCTTGGGGTCCCTAGCACAGACAGGGCTCCTCCAGGTCCCACATTGCACCCTCAGAGCCTCTGCCTCTGGCTCCGTGGAATCAGTGAGTTTTTGATGTTAGTGTGTCTTTGTCAACCTGTGGAGGTGCAAAGTGATGGCCCATGCAGAAAGTGCGTCTACCACTGGGAAGGAAGCTGGGCTTGGCCATGGGGCAGAGCCATAAGCTGCGGGAGGAGGGGATGGCCTTGGGGCTCTGCATGGCTGTGGGGCAGAGCCCTGAGCTATGGGGGCCGTGGGGTATGCCTGCCGTGGTGTAGAGCCACGAGTTGCAGGGCCTGGGGGCAACGCCACCTGTCCCCCACCCCTCCAATGCTGGAGGTGTCCTGATGGGTTCATGTCCCCCTTCTTGGCGTGTGGTCACAGTCACTCTGCAAGGCCAGGGGAGGAACCCACAGCCTGTGCTGCAGGTGGCTGAGCTGTCGCTGCCCTGGCCTCATGAGGGGCCTTCCCTCTGACAATTGAACAATAAGGGTGTTTCGGTGGAAACAGTCTTGGTGTCCGTGTGCACAGGTGTGAGTTATAGGGGGTGTTCCAGGGAGAACCTGGGACTTGCCATGGCTTTGGGGATACCCAGGCCCCAGTGCATTTACGACAGCTTACATGTTTGCTGTATTTAAAACTGACGATTGAACTTAGGATCAAAAAACAGAGATTTAACCTTTCACATCCCCAGGAGGACACTTAGCACGGTGGCCAGCATACTAGCTGAGCTTCACGTCCCACACATCACACCCTACATCCCACGCCCTGCATCCCACGTCCCACGCCTCATGCCCCACGCCCCGTGCCCCACGTCTCACGTCCCACACCCCACGTCTCACGCCCCATGTCCTACTCCCTATACCTCACGCCCCACTTCTCACGCCCCACGTCCCACGCCTCATGCCCCACGTCCCACACCCCACGTCCCAGGTCCCACGTCCCACACCCCACGTCTCACGCCCCATGTCCCATGTCCCACTCCCCATGCCTCATGCCCCACATCCCACACCCCACATCCCACGCCCCTCACCCCACGTCTCACGTCCCACGCCTCAAGCCGCAAGTCCCATGCTTCTTGCCCATGTGCCCCATGCCCCAAGCCCAACATTCCACATCCCACGCTCCGTGCTCCACGCCCTGTGTCCCGCGTCCCATGTCGCAGGGCCTGGCTCTGCTCCTGGTTCTGGTTTCCTGTAGATGCGGACCTGGAAGGCAGCAGCCATGTCCAAGGAGCTGAGCTCTGGCTACCCCCTAGGGACCTCAGTGAATCCAGTTTGTTCCCTGACCGACACATGAGGCATGTGCAGCCTGGGAGAGCTGGCCTCTTATCTCCCAAGGTCACCCTGCCAACTCTGGTCCTGGTGACCGCTCAGCAGGCCGGGGAACCACAGCTGTGCCCTCAGCACCTCCGGCCAGAGCTAAGAGGTGTGTGGCACTCGTGTCCACATCAAGAGCTTCCCTGTGCACCACCACCAGGTGGGCTGCTGGCTTCTCCAGTGTAACTGTCGGGCTGAAACAGAGCCTGGCATCTCCTGCTGGAAGCACATGGCAAGTGGCACTGCTGTTACCTTCTGCATGGGCGTCTGCAGGGGTGGGGGACTTGCTGGAGGGCGCTGTCTGGACACTGTTGCCAGAGGTCAGCTGTGGAAGTGACCATCACCACTGTTGGATACATACATGCATGTCCATGCGTGCATTTGGCCAGCCATGCTAGTGCAATGTGCAGAGCTGGCCCTGTTGGGCAAAGATCCACCTATGTGAGCTCAGGACACTTGCAGTGTAGGAGGACCCCCAACCCCCGCCAGAGGAGGCACAGGTGTGCTGCTCACAAACCCTGCAGCACCTGACTGCCATGGCTAACAGGAAGCCTGCAAGGCTGACATGGGCAGGTGGAGCCAGGCCTCGGAGCCAGGACAGTCCCCAGGCTCCAGGGTCCCCACAGTGCCACGGCTGACATGGGCAGAGAGGAACCAGGCCTCGGGACCAAGGCCGTCTCGGGCTTCTTGGTCCTGCAGGGGCAGTGAGGTTTGTCTGGGACCAGCAAGCGTGCATGGCCTCTGCAGGATTTTTAACCCCACAGGCTCCTCAAAGTGTCTGCTCTGACCCCCCGGTACCTGTTTCCCGTCCCTGGCTGCTTTTCCCCAATCTTTTTTGGTATCACTGTGGTTTCTGGATCTTCCTGGTAACCTCTCAAAGGGGTCAGCCACTTTCAAGGACCCCCACTGTGTGTCCATGTGGACCCGGTGTGATCTCATGGAACCCAGAGTGATCCTGAGCCATGGAGACCAAGAGCCAGCATGCCCTGGGCCCAGAGGCACAGGGCCCTCCCAGGGACCCAGTGGATGAGGCCTGATGTGGCCACGTGGGTCCCAGGAGGGGGAGGAGACATGAAGGCCAACACTGTGGCCGTTGCCTGTCCTCCTGCGACCAGCACAGACATGTGACTGCCCAGTTGTCCTGGGCTGAGCTTAGGGACCCCCAGGGCTCCACCTCCAAGCATTTGTTTTGATTGACTGAGAAAGTCGGAGTTACAGAGGAGACAGACACAAAAGCACCCGCTGCTTCACTCTCCAGATGGCTGCCACGGCCAGGCTGGGCCAGGCTGGGCCAGGCTGGAGCCGGGGTTTCCTCCACGTCTCCTGTGTAGGCGCAGGGCCCAAGCCCTGGGGTCGTCTCTGCAGCTTTCCCGGGCCACAAGCAGGGAGCTGAATGGAAAGTAGAGCAGCCGGGACACGAACCGGTGCCCATATGGGATGCTGATGCTGCAGGTGTAACTTTACCTTCGGCACGACAGCCTGACCAACAGCAGGCCACAGCAGGAGCTGACCCCCAGGGCTGCCTGTGCCCCAGCCCTGCACGACTGAGCCAGGTAAAGAAGGGTGTGTGCTGAGAGTGTAAGGGCCGCTGCTGCATCTTCCCACAGTGAACGGCAGACCAGGTGTGAACCGGTGACCCAGAGCCGCACAGCTGGCAATGGCTCCGGAAGTGAGCCAGGTGCCAGCAAGGAAGCCCTAGCCTTGTGGGCCTGGAGTCCATAGATGGGGGCCAGGGTGCAAGACCAGCACTTGGGGGTGCATTTCCTGTGCACGTGTGCAGGCTGAGGGTCCAGGTGTGTACTGGGCCAGCTCAGGGCTGGCCGGGAGGACCAAGGGTTTGCAGACGCCCCATTCCCAGGGGTACCGGCCCGGGCTCGGCCTGCGCAGGTGCAGGGCCATGCGTCCTCCTGTGACAGGGCGAGCCTGACACTGAAGCATCTGGAATAGTTAGAAGGGAAGAGAAAGACAAGCAGGAAGCAGCGGTCATTTCTCTCAATTTCACCTCCGACGCGCAGACTTGCCAAGGGGAAAATCGCATTGGGAATTATGATCCTAAGCATGAAACAATGGTTAATATTGCAGTCGCTAGAGAAGCAGGCTTGTGGGGGAAAGGTAGAAAGACCGCGAACATTTCACGAGACTATTTTCCTGATATAAAGTATATTCTTGTAATATTACTGCATTTCAAAAAATACGGTTTTAGCGAGTGAAAAAAATGAGCTGCAGCTCTTTGCGGTGATAGGCGACAGGTCAGAAAAGCCTTTCAGAATAATTTTACACCTTTTAACCTTAAAAAATACTTTGCTGACAATTGAGAAAGGGCTTAAAAGAAGCTGTGATCGGCGTCCGCACAGCGGGTTGCCGTGTGCCATCAGCGCTCCGCTCGCCTGCATAATGCGGCCGCTAATCAGGCCAGCAGCCCCGGACGGCAGGCGCAGGCTCGGGCAGGCCGTCCCCGGGCCGACCCAGCCGGGCCGGTTTACGCCTCTGCTCCCCAGCCTGGTCATCTCGGCGGCTCCATGGGCCGAGTCCCCTGTTACACAGCAGCACACTTCTCCGGCTCCTGCGACTGGGAGTGGTGGTCGTTAGACAGCGCCAGGTGCACGCTAGCCTCAAGTTCTGGGAATGGGACGGGGGGGGGGGGGGTGGAGATTCAGCAAGGCTTCCTTGTGACAGAGACCGAAAGCGGCGGGCAGTTCCTTCGTCCTGGGGTTGACACTAGGACTGGATTGGGCCAGTGCCTAGGACACCTGCCGTTTGCTATTGGGGAGCCCTTCATGGGTGCACCTGTCCTGGTGGGCTGTCTGGGTGAGGCTAGGGATGAGGGGGTCGATGCTACTTGCTTCTCTGCCAGGCTCCTCCTTCCCCTCACTTTCTAGCACAGCTAGGCTGGGAGCACCTGCCCTCTGGGATCCCCTCTCCCAAGCAGGTGCCCCAGGCTGTCTCTGAGAGCAGCTTCTCCCACCCCAAGTGCATGTCCTGGGTGGCATACCTCCAGCTGGAGGCCCCAGCCAGAGCCTGGCCGCTGTGCCCACCTCCCATCACGTGTGGAGTCCCAGGCCAGTTCTGTCTTCCTGTCAGTGGGAGGGCAGTGCCTGGGGTCAGGGTCCCTGCAGCTGTCAGGTGGAGCAGGCAGGGCTGCTGAGTGAGGGCAGGCTGTAACTCACTGTGTCACAGCCCCAGGTGAGTCAGCCTCCCCCCAGTGCATGCTGTCCGTGTGGCACTGGGGGTCCCATGGCCTGATGCAATTGGCTCAGGCGTGGAGATGCCCGGGTGGGACGTGGGGGCAGCCCCAGGTGGGACGTGGGGGCAGCCTTTTGTAACAGCCACCTAGGTTTTCGCTGCTGTGACTTTGGAAGTGGACGACAGCTGGGGACTCCTCTCTGCTTCCAAGGGTCGGCATTTATCCGTGGGCAGATGGGGAACGGGCATTTGGCGAGTGACCGGCTTCCAGTTCCCCCCACAGTCACTCCCACCTGTGCCCCACGCTGGTGAGGCCTGTGGTGCTGCCCCGGGCTCTGATAGCCTGGCTTTGAGGACAGGGCCTCCGTGGGCACAGCCTGTGGCTTCTAGGGCCCCTCAGGCCTCTGCCCAGAAAACTGGACTGTCAGCCTCTGTACCCCGAGGGTCGGGAATGGCAGGTGCACCTGGCCAGACCACCTGCAGTGATGCCGTGCCCGTGCCGCCTCACTGGCCATTGCTGGCTCGTGCAGAGGGAGTTACCAGGCCAGAGGACTGAGCCGGGGCGAGCTGGCTGTGGCAACCCTGTGGGGACAGAGAGCATGACAGAAGGAAGCCGCCGCTATGGAGGGAGGAGTGGCTGTGTGTAGGTTTCACCCTGACTGTGCGTGTGATGGAGGAGGGAGGAGCGGCTGTGTAGCTTACACCCTGTGTGACGCAGGAGGGAGGACTAGTTGTGTGTAGGTTACACCCTGACTGTGTGACACAGGTGGATGGTGGAGTGGCTGTGTGTAGGCTACACCCTGACACTGTGTGATGTCGGAGGGAGGAGTAGCTGTGCATGACTTGTTAGATGTTGGCCAGGGTGATTGCAATGGCTCCTCTGTGAGCCTCAGAAGGCCTTCCTGGTCTGGACCTGGATGGGGTGTCCTCTGGACCCTTCTCCACACGCTGCACACTCGCAGTGTTGGCTGTAGGACCCTGTGGCTTGCAGCTGACCCCTCCTTCTTCCCTAGAGTGCGTCCTTCCTCGAACCCTCAGCTTACAGGTGGCTGCCAACCATTATGATGGCTGTGCTGGGGCACATGGGGCCCGTGGGGGAGCCTGTGCTTGCCCAGTTATATGCTCTTAGGGGTGAGGGCCCCTCTGGCTGTTGAGGCCAGCCAGCATTGGTCTTAGGGTCCTGACTCAGCAGCTTACCGCACGGTAACAGAAACAAGCACCTGCGTGTCCCTGCCTTTGACGTCCTTAGCTGTGCTGGGCAAGTGTGTAGGCATGGATGTAGACACTGGCATGTATGTGGACATGGGTGTAAACATGGCACACATGTGGGCATGCATGTAAGCCAAGGCACATGTGTGTATGGATGTGAACACGGGCACACGTGTGGTAATGCTTATAAACCCAGGCACGTGTGTGGACATGTGTGTAAACAGGCATGTGTGTGGGTGTGGATACAAACATGGGCATGTGTGACATGGATATAAATACGGGCACACAAGTGGACATGCTTGTAAACCCAGGCATGTATGTGGACATGAATGTAAGCGTAGGCACATGTGTGGACATGGGTGTGGACATGGGCACATGTGTGCATGCATGTAAACACAGGCACATGTGTGGACATGGGCATAAACATGACACGTATGTGGGTATGTATGTCCAAGTATGTGTTGGACATGGATGTAAGCATGGCATGCATGTGATATGTATGTAGCATGGCATGTGTGTGGACATGCATATAAATGTAGACATGTAAATGATTTGGGGTATGAATTGAACAGGGGTGTGGACATGGGTGTGGGCCTGGATGTAAATCTGAACATGTAAATGGATGTCAACAGGGATATGAACATGGAAAAGGGTATCATGAATATGGTATGAACATGGCTGTAGACACAAGTATGGCCTGCTCATGGATATGCTGTGGGTGTGGATGTAAACATGCTGTAGGTATACATGTCTTAAGCATAAATAAGTATAAATAAGATTGTATGAGGATTGGGTGTGGATATGGACGCACAAACGTGGGTGTGCATGTGGCATGACAGGGAGTCAAGGTAGGTCTAGACGTGTTATGGACGGGATGTGGGTATGGACACGGTTACGACACAGATATACATATGAATATGAATATAAGTATGAGTGTGGATATAGACTGAGTGTAACCATGAGCACAGGTGTGGCCTTGAGCTCATCAGGATGTGACCATGAGTGTGAACATGTGTGAAAGTACAGGCATGTGTGTGGGGAGAAGCTTGCGTGCGGATATGACGGTGAGCGTACAAGTGAGTGTGGGTGTGATCACAGAATGTGACTGAAGATATGAGTAAAAGGGAGCTTATGTGTGTGGGTGGAGCCGTGTGTCTAGGTGTGAAATTGCACATGCATGTAGTCACGTGTATGTGTATGGGCAGTCAGGGGTGTGGGTGGAAGTGTGCGTCTAGGTTTGTTGCACACCTGGAGATGGTCATGGGTGTGAGTGTGACCTTGAGTATTTCTGTGGTCATGCATGTAGGTGCGTGCAGGGCTATGGGCACGGTGGGGCATGGGGCACGGTTATGGTACAGTCTGGCCACAGCTGTGGATGTGGTTATGACCTGTGTTGAGTGCGGAGATGGGCGTGGTGTAGGTAAGGATGTGGCCATCCTTGTGGGCATGGTGTGGTCACCCCCACGTGGCGTGAGCGAGGGGATGATCGTGAGTGCACGTGGGCATCCTGGGGATGTACACACATGACCATTCTTCCCCACAGCCAAGCTGCGCTGTGCGCCTGTGTCTGTGTGTGTCCCGCCTCTGCCTCCCTGAAGCTCCAGCCTGGTCCTCCTGGGGAGATGCTGAGAGAGCGAGAGTGGCCACTGGGGCTGCCGCTAAGGCCACGGCCTGCATGTGCAGGGTCCCCAGACCTCCACTGGGGCTGCCCCTAGGGCCGCCGCCCATGTGTGGCCAGTACCTCCCAGGGTGGGTACAGAGGGGTGGGGTGTCTGGGGAGGAGGATGAGAGAGAGGGCATACTTTGTGAGTAGCAGGTGCCCTTTGAGGAGGATGGGGGCTGCGCTCCAGTGGGCACCAGCCGGCCACCCTGCGAGCGGAGCCTGGGCCCTCAAGGCACACTAGGTCCACCACCACCTTGATCTTGGGGCCCCATCCTCTCTCTCCTTCCCTCCCCCTCTCCCTTCGTCTCTCTCTCCCTCTCTCTCTGGCATTGACTGTGGCCAGGTGGCAGGGCATGGCTGGTGTCTGAGGGTGTGGCTGCAGGCACCCAACCTTCTCTTCAATGGGCTAATGGGGTCCCCGGGTGGACTCTGGCTGCCGTGCAACACCTGCCAGCCTAGAACGGAGCACGCAAAGACTTCCTGTGGCCCGTCCGTAGTTCGCTTTGATGCTGTTTCCTTCACCCCACTGGAGCACTGGTGACCGCTTGTTTCTCTTGCCAAGTGCTGGAAGGCAGTGACCCTAGTTAGTGCTGATGTTTGCCTCCGCCCCCACCCTGTGTTGGAAGAGAAGAGCCGAGGAAAAGAGGGGTGTGTGTGCATACCCCCTAAGGAAGTGGACAGCAAAGGGAGGGGGCGGAGCTCGCGTTCAGTGGGCGGCGTGCCTGTGTCCTTTGGCAGGTGCTGGGGTGGTGGGAGCATGGGAGCTGCAAGCAGGACGACTCCAGCTTCCGGGGACCTGCTGCGGAGAAGGGGTGCCATCTGGATAGATGAGCATGGAAGAGAGAGCTGTCATGAAGCGGGAAGAGCTCAGGGAAGGTGGAAGGTGAGGTTTGCACTCCGTCATCGGTAAGCTTTCCACGTTGGAACTGGAAACGCCGCTCTCTCTTCTGAGGGCTTTCCATGCTGGAGAGGGAACACTGCTCATCTTGCCTGGCTCACGGGCCAGCGGCAGCTCCCCAGGGTCCCCACGTCAGCTCTCTGCAAGACCCTGCGCCCCTGGCTCTCCCGCCGTGCGCGCCTGGCCCCGGCTGTCCCTGCAGGGGCTTCAAGAGGCCATGTAAGGCAAGCAGGGCCACTTCCCTTGAGTCTCCTCTGACAAGTGAGATAATACCCACTTAGCAGCAATCTGGGTGGAAAGCCTGGGCCCCCCGCTGTCTGCGGGAAGCCAGTAAGGCAGCCCTCTCAGGGATGTACAGCCAGGCCGCTGCGGGGAGGGGAGGCACCCCCAGCCCTGCGTGCCTAGGGCCTGTGAGCCAGGGGTGCACTGCACTGTGTGTGGGTATGGGGGATGAGGAATGAGGTGTCCCCAGCCCAGTGTCCATGGCCTGTGGGGCCAGGCTGGGGGGCCGCTGTGGGGAAGGAAGGCGCCCGCAGCCCTCAGCCCTGCGCCAGGGCCTGAAGCACCAAGAGCTCCAGGGCATTAGGGGTGAGTTGCCCCCAGCCCAGTGCCCACGGCCTGTGGGGCCAAGAGCCCACTCCAGGTTGTGTGTGTGTGTGTGTGTTTTGGGAGATGAGGAGTGAAGCGCCCCCAGCCCAGCAACCATGGCCTGAGGCGCCAAGAGCCCAGTCCAGGGGTATGGGGGTGGGGTTGAGGGGTGAGGCGAGTTACCCTCCAGTCACTTCAGCACAGGACGTCCTGATGCTAAATGGCACGGTGCTGAGTGTGGTTCGCTGCCCCGGGCCCTGCCTTGCCTCCTGAGCTCCGGTGGCTGCATGCGAGGCAGCCTCTCCCAGTCAAATTCAGCCTGCCTCTGGGCAGGTGTCCCCCGGCCACCCATCACCGCTGCCTGCCAGAGATGGTCACAGGCGCTCAACTGGCAGTGGGAGTCTGCACGGGGCATGGGTATTGGCTGCCAGGCTCAGGTCGGGCAGGGTCTTGGTGGATGTGTTTAGCACACAGCAGGCACGGCTGGTTACATGCTGCAGGAGGTGGGACTTTGTGGGCGGGGTCACTCTGCCTCCATGGGTGTAAAGCAAGCCCTGCTCACAAGAGGCTGGCGGATGTCCCCACGGCGCCCTGCGGCTCTGTGGCCTCAGCATGCTGCGGGAGCCCACCTTGCCTGTGGGAGCCCCGGGTGGAGCTGCTGCCTTTGGCCTTGGCCAGCCCTGGCTGCCGTGTGCTTGCGGGGAATGAACCAGCAGATGAAGCGCCTCTCATGTAAGTATGTGTTCGTAAAATGTGTTCTTTGAACTGCCCTCTGCCCACCACGGGGACACAGCAGCTGTATGGGCAGACACTGCCACCTCGCACACCTGTGCCCCTCAGGCAGTGGCTGGTGAGGAAGATCCTGCCGCTCACCGCTCCGCTGGCCGCATGGTTGTGTGCAGGGCAGGTGGCCCGGGTCCCGGGAGTTGGGGGTGAGTGTGTTTGCCAGTGGCAGATCCTCGGGTGTGTGATCTCAGGAGCTCCCATCACATCTCATTTCTCCATGGTTTCAGGGTGGACTGCCCCCGGAGGACTGGTGGTGGACGGAACGTGGCAGGGCAGGGGACTGTCCCTGGGCCTGCTCCTGTCCTAGCTCCTGACTCAGACATTCTTGGACTTCTGTCCCCTCTGTCAGCCCCCGGTGGCTGGACTCGGTGCACACCACTGGCTGCCATGCACTCAGAATGGCCTCGAGTGGGCCCAGGGAGGACGCCCGAGTCAGGCAGGCAGACGTGGGTGGTGACGTGTCCCCGTGGGGGAGAGCAGCTGCCACAGGAGCTGTGTGCCGGCCCACGTCCTGCAGGCCCGTTGCTGGGCCAGCAGCTCCTGCAGCGTGGGGTGAGCCGGGTGTCAGCCAAGGGGCCCGTCTGTGTGGTCCCTCATTGTCTGTGGCTCCGGGAAGAGCTCCAGCCCAGGATGTGCAGCCAAAGCCTGGATGTGGGCCGCTTTGCGCCGACCAGCAGCTTTGCACACGGCCTTGTGGTGGGCCTGGGCAGGTGAGACGCTCACTGGTTGTTGCCTGCAGCAGGACTGAGCAGGCCCTGGTTGGGAAGTCCCCAGGGAACACTGGCAATGACACCAGGTTTGGCCCCTGGAGTGTGCCCCTGTGGCCTCAGCTGGACGGCCTGCCTTCCCCCGGGAATGGGTCCTGGAGGATGGGGAAGTGACCACACACATAGGTGAAACCCAGCCTCCTGCTGGCGGCCACCAGCTAGGGAGTGGTTTGAGGCCAAGCCTACCGCAGGACACTGCACTTCACTGCCATCCTCCTGATCCACTTCTAGAACCTTCCAGAAGGCACACAGCCATGCAGGGAACCTCACCATGGAGAAGGTGCCTTACACACCCAGGGACCTCTCCTGGTGCCTGCTGTCTGCCCAGGAACCCCACTGGTGGCTCTTGGGGTGTGGGCAGCAGAGGTTCCCTGCGCTCCAGGTTATTGTGGCGGGCGGGGGAAGGAGGAGCCCAGCAGGCAGCTGAGGAAGGGGCAGGCCCATGGTCAGCATGCCTGCTGGCCACAGACGGCTGCAACAGCCCCATCGTCCTGATGCCGTCACTATGGATCAAATGGGCATGGAGGCCTGGACAGGTGGGGCGTGGCGTCGGAGGGGCCTGTACTGTGGCCGTGACCATCACTCATGATCTTGCCTCCCTGTGTTAGCAGCTCACAGCAGCTGCAATACAGGGAATTACAGAGGGAGGGACAGGGAGGGAGTAAACAGACGAAGATCTTCCATCTGTTGGTTCACTCCCCAGATGGTTGCGATGCTACAGCTGAGCCCATCTGCAGTCAGGAGCCAGGAGCTGCTTCCAGGTTTCCCTTGTGGGTACAGGGGCCCAAAGACCTGAGCCTTTTGCTCTGCTGCTCTCCCTGGTAATTGGGTGTATTAGCAGGGAGGTGGGTCAAAAGTGGAGCAGCACCCATGTGGCACGCCAGTACGCACAGCCAGCACGCACAGCCACCATGAACTCAGGCTTCCGATATGGGATGCAAGCTGCCTGACCACTGAGCTGGGCGCCAGCCTCTTGCCACGGCAGGTCCCAGTGGCTTCGAGGTCTCCTAGGAGGAGGCCCAGCTGCCTTGGAGCGCCATGGCTGTCGGGTCAAGTGTGCTGCGGAACATCTGGGGGGCAGCGGGCGGGGTCTGGGGGCTCAGCAGCCGGGAGGCCCCTTGGCAAGGGGTGGTCACTGCTCCCGCCTCCCGTTTTGTTGCAATCCCACAGCTCCCGGCCCTCCTTTCTCTCCAGCTTTGTCTGAGCCGCCCCTCCCCCGCTGGCATGCCGCTAATTGGAAGGTCTTCAGTAGAAACTCGGGGCTGCTAATGCGGGTTTGGATTCCAACAAGAGTTCAACTTCTCGCGAAACAGAAATCCCCTCAGTGTGCTGCTATATAAAACTGATTTATTTCCTAAACAACTTTTTTGTGTGTATGTGATGCAAAGAACTTTTAATAATGATAATAACCTGAGTATGAATATTGAGCACCAACAGTTTATGGCAGAATTGAGAAGGCGTCCAGCTCTTTTTCAGGGGAGGGGCTAACACATCACAAATGTCTCATTCAGCGAGGGAGCGCCACGGACGGCGATTCAGTTGCCTAAATAAGCAGGCCCGGGATCCGTCAGCCTCTGCCTTCTAGAACAATCGGCTGCCGCCACAAGCCGCACGTCACTATCAGTTACCAGACAAAGGTTATCTGTGCGGTGGATTCAATAACGAGTTTTCGAATTTCGAAACATTTTATTATCACGGTAATGGCTGCTGCTGTCGCTGACAGACGCCCCGTCAGAGGAGGTTTAAAAAATGTATGCCGCGGTTCAGGGGGAGAAAAAAAATAACAAAGGTCAAAACTTTTAAAATGTCACTTCTTCGGCAGTTTAGCATAGAAAATGCCCCATAGCCGTGGGAGGCCTCCCTGCCCATAGAAACGGGCCGTCCCAGTTTCCACTTTGGCGGCAGCTGCGGCCGAGCAGAAAGGCGCCGTGGGAGCCCATTGTCGCCACAGCTGGGGAATCGTTCCCCTGCAGCCAGGGGGGTGGGGCGACTCCAGAAAGAGCCAGCCCCGTGCAGCCGGCGGGTGGCAGGAGGCCGGCTCCGGGGAGGCCCGGAGGGGGGTGCCCGGAGTGCCCGGGGCGCAGGCCGCCCGCTGGGCAGGTGCAGGCGCGGCCGAGGCTCCGTGCGCGCGGCTCCAGCAGGGCGCGCGGCTTGTGCGCCCTGCGCGGGGCTGAGCCCGGGCTGAGCCGCGCAGGGCTCCAGGCCCCTTTTTGGCTTTGTATCGGCTCCGGTTACCATAGAAACCCGTTTTGTAAAGCTGCAGAGTCACGGAGCTGCTACCATTTCCAAGGCAAAGATGAATATTCTAGCAGGTGGAGGGGGTTAAGGAGGGTTCTGAAGGCAGGTGAGGCAGGCTCTGGCAGCCGCCCTGGCCTGCGTGGGCCTTCAGACCACTAGCCTTGCAGGTGGGTGCTCCACGGAGCTCTCACCTGGGGAGAGGGATTCCAGCGCGAGCAGGAGCGGCAGGGGTCACATTCGGGGTCACCCCGAATACCCTGAAAGGAGAGGGCAGCCCAGAGTTTACGGCCCATGTGTCTCGCAGCTCTGGGAGGACCCCGTGGGCACACGACTGGCCTTGGCTGCTGTGTAAGTAGGGGCTGGCGGGGGTAGGGCAGTGTTCCCATCGTGGCTTCTGGAAGTTTCCAGCGTCTTGAGGCATTGGCTGCTGTGAGCGGATGGCTTCTTTAGGCACCAGCACAAGGCTTGGGAGAGGATTCCTTACATGTGAACCCCACAACAGGTGACAGGCAAGCGAAGCCCAGGAAGGCCGAGCAGGCTGGCAGGGTGGTGGGAGGGATGGGGCAGCCAGAGGCAGGGGCACCTGTGCACCTGTGCTTCCGCCTAGACAGCTGCCCTCGCAGAAATCTGAGCCCCAACACAGGATCCGTGCCCCACTCGGAAATCCAGGCACTGGGAGCATGCCCACATTCCATTCAGACACAGGTTCAAGTTCCAGCGGTTCCACTTCCCATCTAGCTCCCTGCTAAAAGCCTAGGAAAGGGCTTGGGCCTCTGCACCCAGCTGAGACACCTGGAAGAGGCTCTTGGCTCCAGACTGACCCAGCCCTGGCTGCTGAGGGTGTCTGGGGGGGGGCACCTTGTGGCGAGTGCAGGAAGGCTAGGGTGCACTGTGACTTCAGAAGGGCTCAGCCTACCCCGCACGGGATCCCCACCTTGGCCCCTAACAGCGCTTGGCATGGCCGAGACAGCCTGAGGAACTGCTGCCTCCAGGCGACAGCCAAGCTGGACCCTGACTGTGTGCAAACAGAATGCCTCCTGTCTCCTTGGAGGGTCCAGGGGCTTGGGGTCAGCCTTGGGGGGTCCACCTCCTCCTCCTCCTCACCCATCTGGCATTTCAAGTCAGCTGTGAAACACAGGCATGCCTCAACCCTCACACCGGCAGACTGGGACGAGAGGCTGTAGGAGCAGCAACAGGTGTGGTGACAGGGACAAAGCCGAGAGCTGACCAGAAACAGGCAAATTCAGAGTGAGTCAAACAGCCCCAGCTATTGCACAGGCAGTCTGCGTGACTATACAATTTTACTAGCCCTCTGTTGACCTGTGACACACATGTGTGCACACACCCATGAGCACGTGTGTGAAGGCCTGTGCCTGGGCTGCACCAGTCTCCTTACCTGTGACACACATGTGTGCACACACCCATGAGCATGTGTGTGAACACTCAGACCAGTGGACAAAGGATTTGTAAGTGGGTTTGCACAACGAGCTGAGGTGGGAAGAGACTTGCAGAGCTGCCCGTGATGGCGGCTGCTGAGTTCTGTTGTGTTGAGGCAGTGGGCTGTGGTCTCGGGTCATCTCTGGTCAGCTGCTCCCTTACCCACAGTCGGAAGATGACGAGAGAGAGAGAGCTGGAGTGAGGGAAATGGGGGAAGACAGCAGATTGTGGTTAACTTTGACTCCCACAACAGGATAGAAATGAAAACAGAACAAGAGGACATTGTGGTGCTTTAAGAGACAGCGACATGTTTCAAAGGGAACAAAACTCCAGTTTGCTTGAACTTACCTTAAGGCGGGAGCAGAGCAGAGGAACCCAGCTGTGTGTCTTATTTGCTTAGTGTGAAGGGAAGGGTGTGGAAGGGTGTGGAATGCAGCAAGTTGAAGTTCAGCCCTCACACAACAGTTACAGAAAAATGAGAGTGAATTACAAGAGGGAGAGATGGGAACTGCTACCACTAAGCAGAGACACGCAGAAATCCCAGGTTAACAGGGAAAAGGGAATGCACTTTCTTCAGTCAGACTTTACAGAATGAGGAAGACAAAACAAAGCAAAACGAGCTAAGTTGAACAGGCAGTAATCGTAAGGTAAGAGAGGAGCACAAGCCAAGCAGTCACTTACTACACTAAACATGAATGGTATAAATTTCCCTATTTAAATCGGATTGTCAGACTGAGTCTTCAAAAATAATCTAACCACCTATTTTTAAAACATCTTAGCAAAGCATTGAGGGCAAGTTGAAAATGGAGGCATAGGAAAACAGCAACCCATGAAAACAGAAAGAAAAAGGTAATGTTAATGTTGGACAGAACTATGGAACAAAAACCAGATGTTACAACAAAGTCATCACCTGTTACTAGCTTGATGGTGCCCATCCCACGATGGCTGTGCCCAGATAGCAGCAAGGTGTTACTCTCCATGGTAAAGGAGCCGCAGCCCCAAACCCCCAGCAGTGAACTCGGAACCCCTCGAGTCATGGTGGTTATGAGGGCCTTCCCATGTGTTCCCTGGCAGCTGGGCAGTGAGAGGGACTGGGTGACACATGTCCTGCTGGCATGATCAGAACCAAGCCCACACACCACCTGGGGCTGCCCAGGTGCCCATAGGGTCCCAACCTTGGCAGCCCCTTTGTGGGTGGCCCGCAGGGACTCCCAGCACTTCCCTGGAGCTTGCTGAGCCTGGTGGACCAGTGCTGTGTGCTGACTTGTGTGCAGTCAGTGGTGGCAGGGGCTTTGTCTGTGGTCACACCTGAAGTGTGATTTGAGGTGCGTTTGCTTCCTGTCTTGGGCGATGCTTGCGTGACAGGCTCCTGCATCTGGGCTCTGCCAAGGCGTGAGTGATGGGTAAATGAGCTGCAGGAGACAGCAGCGCACCGGAAGCTGGTCATGTGTTCCTGTATCAAGCATCCTTTTGTTGCAGGAAGGTGCCGCTGTCACACACACAGGAACTCCATGGCTTGCTCAAATGGGGTGGGAGTCCCTGTTCCCCGGCATCAGGCCCCCATCCGTGTCAGCTGGTCTGCAGTCCCTGAGGCCCTGAGAGCCATGCATACCCTTGCCCGGCCCAGCATGCATGCTTTACTCACCCAGAGCCCTAGCAGTGCAGTGAGATCTCGACCTTCAGTGAGGAGAACTCTGCCTGCCACCGGGGCTGGAGCCCGAGTGAGGCTGAGCAGCACGTGGAGCGTGAGCCCAGCGTCCACGGGCGCTGACACCTGGCCAGCTCCTGCCGGAAGCCAGTCCTCCCCGCCCGCCCATGGGCTTGGGGGTCTCTGAAGGTCTCGCCCCCACCCAATCAGCCCCACCCTAGTGCCCAGACCACAGCCCAGATTCTGGGCACCTGCAGACCGACCCGGTGGTGCTGTGGGTCCCCTCATGTGGCAGTGTGGTCGGCTGCTACGGTCACACTGGCGGGTGCGTGTTCTCTTCACGGCCTGAAACTGGAACAGTCTTTGAGGTTTGTTTTTTGTTTTCTTTAAAATGCATTTATTTATTTTCCTTCTATTTTATTTTTAATTTGTGATACAATTCCACAGACTCTGGATTTCCCTTATCCCCTCCTCAAGTCACCCCCATTTTCCCCCTTATTTTTTTTTTAAAGATTTATTCATTTTATTACAGCCAGATATACACAGAGGAGGAGAGACAGAGAGGAAGATCTTCCATCTGATGATTCACTCCCCAACGGAGCCGCAACGGGCCGATGCGCGCCGATCTGAAGCCGGGAACCTGGAACCTCTTCCGGGTCTCCCACGCGGGTGCAGGGTCCCAATGCATTGGGCCGTCCTCAACTGCTTTCCCAGGCCACAAGCAGGGAGCTGGATGGGAAGTGGAGCTGCCGGGATTAGAACCGGCGCCCATATGGGATCCCGGGGCTTTAGCTGCTAGGCCACGCCGCCGGGCCCTCCCCCCTATTATTACAATACTACAGTCCTTCATAAGCCCGAGTCCATCATTCTACTATTTAAGTCTGTCCTGACATTGCCAGTACAGACACTGGCAGAGTCCAGCATCCTATTGTCAAGATCTATTTAACAGTCTCGCTGGGAGCCCATCTTTGGAAGTAGAGATGTATGCTGCATTGTATCCTCACATCTGGATATGATAGTCTGCATTACACAGTTACTGTACATCCCCTTAAGTGAAAGGCCACAAAACAAAATCAACAACAGGAACAAAGCTTTGCATGCACTGGGAGCCCATATGGACACTGGTTCTAGTCCCGGTGGCCCTGCTTCCCATCCAGCTCCCTGTTTGTGGCCTGGGAAGGCAGCAGAGGACGGCCCAAAGCCTTGGGACCCTGCGCCCACATAAGAGACCCAGAAGAAGATCCTGGCTCCTGGCTTCAGATCAGCTCAGCTCTGGCTGTTGCTGCAACTTGGGGGGGGGGTAAATCAGTGGATGGAAGATCTTCCTCTCTGTTTCTCCTCTTCTCTGTAAATCTGACTTTTTAATAATAAATAAACAAATCTTTCAAAAAAAGAATTTAGTAAGAGAAAAGGAACTATTTTGAAGAAATGAAAATAAGAACAAAGATATCAAAACCCATAGGTTGCAGCAAAAAAGTATTGAAGGGGTTATTGAGCTTGTAATTCGCATGAAGGCTGCATTAAAGCAGAGAGAACATATGATACTGTCCTTTTGGGACTGACATGTTTCCCTGAGCACAGTGGTCTCTGGTTGGGAACATTGGTTGCAAATGGTGGAAGGGCTGAGTAGTATTCCATGGAGTAGATGTACCACAGCTTCTTTAACCACTCCTCTTTTGATGGGCAGCTGGGTTGTTTCCATGTCTTTGCTGTTGTAGATTGTGCTGCTGTGAATACAGGATTTCAGATCCCCTTCTCACATGCAGGTCTCATTCTCGTTGGGTCTGTTCCCAGCAGTGGGGTAGCTGGGTCATAGGGCAGGTTTATTTGCAGTTCTCTAAGCACTGTCCATTCCTCCATGGTGGCTGTGCTAGCCTGCACTCCCACCCACAGTGAAGGAGGGTGCCTTTCTCAGAGCCGAGTCAATCTGAAGGAGAAGTCTTTGTGACATGTGGCTCCTGGCCACCTGGGAGCCCTCCTGGACTGGCCCCTAGGAAATGACGGTAACTCCACCCCGAGGCTCTGGTTCCCACAGGCGGTGGTCCCAGGCTGTCTGCGCAGACCCCGTGGTGCCGGTCACTTACCCGACATCACCTGAGGGCTGAGACCCTCCTGGATCTGGTCCAGACGCACCGTTTCAGCTTCCCTGCACATCCTCTCCGGAGGTGTTTTGCTTCCCAGCCTGCCTGTGCCCGCGCAAGCTCTGCGTTGTGCCAGCTGCCTGGCATTCCCCTGTGCCCCCTAGCATGGGCAGCAGGGTCAGATTCTGGGCAGGGAGTTCCAGTAAAGAGAGCTGAGCGCTTTGGAGTGGGCATGACCCAAGGCTGCAGGTGATGGGGTGGATGAGCAGGTGGGCGGGTGGGCGGCAACAGTGGTCACAGTCTGCTGGCTGCAGGGGTTAATGCATCCTCACTGCCATACTCTGAAGCAAGCACAGGGACCCTCAGCAGCCCCTGAGCGTCCAAAGAGAAAAACTGGTCTACCCAGCTTCACCAGCAAGGTGGGACCTAAATGCGCTGGTATGGCGGGCACTACCCGTGCTGGCTCCTTGCCCTGTTGCTCCCACATCATTGGGTCAGTCAGCTCCCCCTTTGCAGAATGCTACATCCACCTGTCCCCACAGCACGAGCCTGTCATACTCTGGCCCCCAGCAGGGTCCTTCCTGAAGGACACCCACCATGTGAGAGCCCTGTGGCTCTCTGAAAGGTGGGCGGCCAGTAGCCTCACCCTGTGTGTCTGCATCGGGTCCTCACTGCGCAGGGGGATCCATGGCACCTCCTGGGGTTGACCAGTGGAGCACAGGAGGGAAGGAGGGGCCCTGCATCCCGTCCTGGCACAGGGAGGGCTATGACATGGGGTTCTTTCTGAGTGTGGGTGTTGGAAGCAACCTTCCGAGCCTGTGCACGTGCCGAGATGGGGCACAGAGGAGAGGTGGCCTCACGGGCCTGCACTGCCCTGGGCCGGGATCAGGAGATGCCAGAGGGGAGAGATGGTGACCCCAGGGCAAAGGTTGCATGCGGGAGCTTCCCAGGAGCCAGGAGCTGGGGCGTGGGCGGCACCACAACTCCGTGGAGGCACCTTTCCAGCACGGCCAGTTTGTGCCCTCTACACCTTGGGGCGGGGGTGGAGTGTTCACACAGAGTTCTCCACTCGATCCTGCCTGCCATAACCAGGGAGAGCGACGTGGCATCTAGGTAAGTCAGAGGCAGCCATCCTGGGAGCCGGCCTGCCCCCCCCTCCCCGCTCCCACGCCTGTGCTGTGGCCTGTGGGCTCCCCGTGGGGGCTCTCCTCTCCTGGCCAGGACTCGGGTCATGTTGAGTCACAGCAGTGCACCCGCAGAGGACTGGCTGCTGGCTCACAGAGCAGTCAGCCCACGGGCCAAGGAGGCTGCAGATGTTCCAATGCCCAAGATGACGCTGACCTCTGCTGGGGTCCTAAGCGTGGCCAGCAGCGGTGGAGACCACGCAGTCCCACCCTCCCAGCCTGAGCCACCGAGCTGCAGGCAGGACGGGAGGCGTCGCCACGTGTGTTCTATTTCCAGTGCTTGCCACCTTGATGTGTGACCTTGCAAAGCTTGCTGACGCTAGCTTCAGGGTGCAGGTGGTAGTGAAGCTTGGGTTTTGTAAACCTCTTCTCAAATGCAAAAAGGAGCGCACAGCTGGGAGGCTTTGTTCCTATTAATAACCTCCGGTACAGCCTCACCACGGCTCCCACTTCACACCCACGCCACGCAGCAGGAACGCTGCAGGATTTTGTCCCACTCTTTGGGAAGCTAACCTGTACTCAAACACTATCAGGTGCTTCGAAAACATGGCGCCTTCTCCTCTCCCTGCCCACCAGCGTCTCAACTCTGTTACATAAACCACAAATCGACTCCTCCCACCCAACCCAGGACCACGTGCTGGGTGCCAGTGTAAGCTGGAGATGCCAGGGGTGGCTAAGCTACAGGCACCCTGGAACCTGGACGTCTGAGCTCATGGGCAGTAGTACATGGTCTCCCCTCCCTGCAGTGTTTGGTGTGCCTCCAGCCCGGCCTTGACTTGAATCCAACAGCACCCACAGCATCCTCGAATCAGAACACTACTCCCCGTGGCTGGTGCACAGAGTGGCAGCAGAGGGTCCAAGGCCCACGGTCTGCTCAAGCTGGGACACCCCTCCTCTTGACAGGTGCACAGCGTGGCAGCAGAGGACCCGGGACCCACCTGTTATCTCCTTGCTGTGACACTGCTGTGCGAGGAGCATCCTTCGGGGTCCCCTGGGAGGAGTGTCCATATGGCCAGCAGCTCAGTGTGAGATGTGTCCAGCCACATCTGCCCCTTCCTGGCACATCTTTGTCTCACAGAAGGAGATAGAGATCTACTGGGTCACTTCCCAGGTCAAGCAGTAGTCAGGAGGTGGTTCAAAGCAACTGTCCCTGGGGACCCCATCTGGGTGTCACAAGTGCCTGTGGGGACCCAACGCCGTGAGTCAGTCCCTGTTGCCACCTAGGGTTTGTGTCTGTGGCAAATTGGCTGTGGGTGCAGAGCTGAGACTCATACCTGAGAGGGAGGATTGTGGGCATCCCAGGGGGTTTCCTAACCATCACCCCAACGAGCCCTGCCATTCTCACAGTGCTGAGGACCACAGTACAACACACGCACACGTGTGCACACACCCCTCCAGGCCTCAGGATCAGCCTCGCAAGCCTGGCTTGTCAAGTCCAGCTGCCTCTGGCAATGGTCACACACCCTGTCCTGAGGGATGCTCGGGCCACCCGCAAGCCCCGGCGTCCTCGCTGGGAGCCTGGGCCTCGGAGGAGACACGGAAAGTGACAGAACAGCCCCAGCCCCATGTGTCCTGTCAGAGGCTGTTAATGGGTCCACCAGCTTCGGTCAGTTGAACCAAACGTGGAGCCGCCACACAGGTTTGGGACCGTCAGGGTCCTGCTGCTCCGATGTTCAGCCCAGAAGCAGCCGGTAAGATGCTCCTGCTTCCTGCCTGCCTTGGGGTCCGCGAGACAGAGTGGCCCCTGAGGGTCTGGAGGGAGCGCGGGGTGCCTGCCCGGCAGGCCATGCTCATCACCACCTTCACTGTGACGGGAGTCATCCGTGGTGTCCTTGGGGGAAGGAAGGGAAACGTCTCACGTGATGCTTGGCCCGACTGGGCAGTGCTCTGGGCAAAGCTGCTCAGTCTGGAGCTGGAGGGGCGGCAGCTGCCTGAGGGCATCAGAAAGGGAGTGTGGCAACCCAAAGGGTGAAAACAGAAATCTGGCAGGCTCCCCCTGCTGTGTTTGACAAGCCTGAGGTCTGGATCCCTGGGAGGCAGCAGTGTGCTGGACAAGCTGAGGCCCGTGGCCAGGACGCCACCGGCTCCCAGCCTGTTGGGACTCGTGAACCTGCAACAGGCTCTCAGTGACACGCGTGCCCATGACGCGGCCAACTGCGTCGTGGTCTCTCCCTGCCAAGTGTTCTGTATCCCATCCTGCCCATCTGTTAGTACCATTTTCTGGATGCTCCAAGTCTCCCCTTCCGGGTCTTGGGGAGGCAGGAAGCCCCTCCTCACTAGGGACACAGTGAGCCCCACCTAAGGAGGGCCTGGGCCTTGCTGTGGCATCACATGGGGACAGGCACAGGGGCCAGCCAGGGTCTCAGGACAAGACTACAGCTGAGTGGACCTCGACCCACACGTGGAGATCCACAAGTTCTTCATGGAATAAAACACGTGCCTTGGTAGCCTGGAGGATGCCCATGAATAACTCATGACTTTGAAAACTAGTCCACAAAGGGAGGAGATGAAATATTTGCCCCGCATTTTCAATACAAGCTGGACATCCGGGTGACCAGAGGCCAGCCAGGGAGTGCGGCTGCAGGGAGCCCTGGCTCTCGAGACTGCTCCTGGGGTCCACAGCGGGCCCTGCGACTGCTGCCCTGGGGAGCAGGGACAGAGCCCCACTGCTCAGTGAGCGCAGGGAAGGAAAGGCAGGGCTACAGATGGGAAGGCCAGAGCCATCCGCCAGCCACAGCACTGCCCATCGCTCACCTCGGGACAAACTGCAAACAGATAGGGAAAATACACGGATTTATGACAAACATGCTTCAGCTATGTGACATCAATAGCAAGATTGGGAGATTTAAGCACCAACTGGCTTGGTATTGTGATAGCCAGAATTGTTGTAGATTAGTGTCGGCGCATGATGTTTGAAAATTATTCACACCTGCGCATTTGCAAAAACTTAGGCAAACATGGGACGTTTGGAATCCGCAGGGGGAGGAGGGCGAGGGAGGCTGCCCTTTGTGGAGCTGGCCATGGGCAGGCAGGAGCCCCTGCCCCCATCCCTGCCCGCGCCTGGCTTCCCCTCCAAACAAAGCCCGCGGGTGGAGGTGCGTCTCCAGTGCCCGCCCAAGCCTGCAGCCGCATGTGCACGCCCGTGTGTGTCCCTGAACCTGCGGCCTCACAGGGAACGGGATACGGATTTTAATTGTTCTCCCAAGTGAGCCATTGATTAAAAACACAAACTATACAATTCTGCTGCAAAGTTTGGAAAACTTTCACAGGTTCGGTTTGACATCCTCCAGTCCTGCTGTAACAGTGACAGCACGCTGCACAACAACCCGATTGCTCGGCGTGGGTCTTTATCTCGTCTTGACAGCTTATTGCTGGTTAAATTGTAGCGCTGACTTCAGGCAGGACTCTTCAAGGATCAGAAATTAAGGCTTCACCAAATGGTAATAAAGCTATTAAAAATGCAAGCGGCAAACAGGCACACTGTACAGGTTAGACAGCTAATCCAAACTAGCAGTTTAAAAAGCAGAGCAATTACACTTTTATTTAAATGCAAGAATAGAATGAGGAGTCTTGTTTAAATGCACTCTTTTGAATATTTATTAGAAATAATACATGTAGTTAAGCCACTTATCTGATTTCAGTGAATAAGTAAATGCGAAAGATCAATTTTCATAATTATACCAAAGAAGTCTGTCTTTCATAAAAATCTCATTAATAACACCATTATTACTGAAAAAATATCTTGGTATTATTATTGTTATTCTAATTATCAGCAAAATGCTACTGATAATGTTGTCATAAAATTTCCTTTTAGTACCCTATTAAGAGAGATAGACTAAGTAATGTTTTAAGTTAAATCTAGACCCTAAGTGGCATTATAAAAGTCTCCTTTGTGTATTTGGTTAAAATACATTATGTGTGTAATTACATAAATTACAACGAGTTTGGCAAACAGGTCTTTGTGCATATATGTCTGAGTGTCACATATAGTCCCAAGCACACAGCACACATGTGCACCTGCACACACATGCCCGCACGCCTGGGCCTGAGCAGTGCACAGTCCCCAAGCACACATGGTCACCCTGCACACACGTGCCCACACGCCTGGGCCTGAGCAGTGTGCAGTCCCCAAGCACACATGGTCACCCTGCACACACATGCCCACACGCCTGGGCCTGAGCAGTGCACAGTCCCCAAGCACACATGGTCACCCTGCACACACATGCCCGCATGCCTGGGCCTGAGCAGTGCGCAGTCCCCAAGCACACATGGTTACCCTGCACACACGTGCCCACACGCCTGGGCCTGAGCAGTGCACAGTCCCCAAGCACACATGGTCACCCTGCACACACATGCCCGCATGCCTGGGCCTGAGCAGTGCACAGTCCCCAAGCACACAGCACACATGGTCACCCTGCACACACGTGCCCACACGCCTGGGCCTGAGCAGTGCACAGTCCCCAAGCACACATGGTCACCCTGCACACACATGCCCACACGCCTGGGCCTGAGCAGTGCGCAGTCCCCAAGCACACATGGTTACCCTGCACACACGTGCCCGCACGCCTGGGCCTGAGCAGTGCGCAGTCCCCAAGCACACATGGTCACCCTGCACACACGTGCCCACACGCCTGGGCCTGAGCAGTGCGCAGTCCCCAAGCACACAGCACACATGGTTACCCTGCACACACGTGCCCACACGCCTGGGCCTGAGCAGTGCGCAGTCCCCAAGCACACATGGTCACCCTGCACACACGTGCCCACACGCCTGGGCCTGAGCAGTGCGCAGTCCCCAAGCACACATGGTCACCCTGCACACACGTGCCCACACGCCTGGGCCTGAGCAGTGCGCAGTCCCCAAGCACACATGGTCACCCTGCACACACGTGCCCACACGCCTGGGCCTGAGCAGTGCGCAGTCCCCAAGCACACATGGTCACCCTGCACACACGTGCCCACACGCCTGGGCCTGAGCAGTGCGCAGTCCCCAAGCACACATGGTCACCCTGCACACACGTGCCCACACGCCTGGGCCTGAGCAGTGCACAGTCCCCAAGCACACATGGTCACCCTGCACACACGTGCCCACACGCCTGGGCCTGAGCAGTGCGCAGTCCCCCAAGCACACAGCACACATGGTTACCCTGCACACACGTGCCCACACGCCTGGGCCTGAGCAGTGCGCAGTCCCCAAGCACACATGGTCACCCTGCACACACGTGCCCACACGCCTGGGCCTGAGCAGTGCGCAGTCCCCAAGCACACATGGTCACCCTGCACACACGTGCCCACACGCCTGGGCCTGAGCAGTGCGCAGTCCCCAAGCACACATGGTCACCCTGCACACACGTGCCCACACGCCTGGGCCTGAGCAGTGCGCAGTCCCCAAGCACACATGGTCACCCTGCACACACGTGCCCACACGCCTGGGCCTGAGCAGTGTGCAGTCCCCAAGCACACATGGTCACCCTGCACACACGTGCCCACACGCCTGGGCCTGAGCAGTGCGCAGTCCCCAAGCACACAGCACACATGGTTACCCTGCACACACGTGCCCACACGCCTGGGCCTGAGCAGTGCGCAGTCCCCAAGCACACATGGTCACCCTGCACACACGTGCCCACACGCCTGGGCCTGAGCAGTGCGCAGTCCCCAAGCACACATGGTCACCCTGCACACACGTGCCCACACGCCTGGGCCTGAGCAGTGCGCAGTCCCCAAGCACACAGCACACATGGTTACCCTGCACACACGTGCCCACACGCCTGGGCCTGAGCAGTGCGCAGTCCCCAAGCACACATGGTCACCCTGCACACACGTGCCCACACGCCTGGGCCTGAGCAGTGCGCAGTCCCCAAGCACACATGGTCACCCTGCACACACGTGCCCACACGCCTGGGCCTGAGCAGTGCGCAGTCCCCAAGCACACATGGTCACCCTGCACACACGTGCCCACACGCCTGGGCCTGAGCAGTGCGCAGTCCCCAAGCACACATGGTCACCCTGCACACACGTGCCCACACGCCTGGGCCTGAGCAGTGCGCAGTCCCCAAGCACACATGGTCACCCTGCACACACGTGCCCACACGCCTGGGCCTGAGCAGTGCACAGTCCCCAAGCACACATGGTCACCCTGCACACACGTGCCCACACGCCTGGGCCTGAGCAGTGCGCAGTCCCCAAGCACACATGGTCACCCTGCACACACGTGCCCGCACGCCTGGGCCTGAGCAGTGCGCAGTCCCCAAGCACACATGGTCACCCTGCACACACGTGCCCACACGCCTGGGCCTGAGCAGTGCGCAGTCCCCAAGCACACATGGTCACCCTGCACACACGTGCCCACACGCCTGGGCCTGAGCAGTGCGCAGTCCCCAAGCACACATGGTCACCCTGCACACACGTGCCCACACGCCTGGGCCTGAGCAGTGCGCAGTCCCCAAGCACACATGGTCACCCTGCACACACGTGCCCACACGTCTTGGTGGAACAACAGTCACCTTGTCAGAGGTGCTGTGACCTGGTGTTCCTGTGGTCTGGCTCTGGCCCCTGAGAGTCACTGTATGACCTTAGGTCTCACCTCCGGTCACAGTCACTGCCCTGCCTCGTGTGTACTGGGTGACCAACACTGCACTGCCTCGTGTGTACTGGGTGTCCAGCACAGCCCTGCCTCGTGTGTACTGGGTGTCCAGCACAGCCCTGCCTCGTGTGTACTGGGTGTCTAGCACAGTGGGCACTGTTGCCTGAGACGTTGGGAGACGCCTCCACTTCAGCAGGTCTGGTCTCCTTCCCTGTTTTCCATCTCAGGATGGGACACTTGTGTGGCCGTGTGGGTCCTGGTTGTGTGAGCGAGGCCTGGGCAGCCCACACTTGGGCGATATCACTGTTGCAGGGTGCATCACGTGGCTTAGTGGGTGCAGCTGCTGCTTGGGCCACCCACATGCCATCTCCGAGAGTCTGCGTTGAGTCCAGCTTCCTGGTCATGTGTCCTGGGAGGCAGCTAAGGCTTTTCTGTCTTGGCTGTTGTAGGCTGTGCTATGGAGGAGCAGCTTTTCAGACACATATTTCACTTCCTGTGGCTGGGGGAGGGATAACGGGGTCACATGGTGGATCGTCTCACGTGTATTAATCCTCTGTAGGATTAATGGTTGCACTGCCTTTCATTCTGGCTGCCCTGGGCTGCACTCCCACCTCTCCCCACACCCACTGCATGGGGACTTGGGCCACCCACGAGGGAGGCCATGGTGGAGCGCCAAGCTCTTGGCTCTGGTCCGGCCCTGGCTGCTGACATCTGAGGAGTGAACCAGCAGAATAAAAGTCCCTCCCCACCTGCCTCCCCCTTTCCTGCCCTTCCCACTGTCCCCTCCCCCTCCCACCTCTCCCTCTCCCCCTCCCACTCTCCCCCTCCCCTCCCCCACCTCCAATTCTGCCTTTCTTATAGATGAAAATAAAGAAAATAAACATTTTTTCCTAAAAAATCACTGCTACAAAACAAAAAGCGTTTTGAGACTTCCGCTTGCATAATGAGCTCTATTCAGAAAAAGGATTTGAGGCAAAAATTAGCCGTGCAGCTATTGACAGGGCGTGGTTCCTAGTTCCAATTAGGAAAACAATGGACAGCCACCAGGGGCTGTCTCAGCCGTTCCCCTCCCTGCCCACCCCGTGTCCACCCCGTGTCCACCCTGTGCCCACACCAGGGACCACACGGGACCCCAGGGTCGCTGTCCAGGGCTGCACGCCCTCGGCACCTGCCTCTGTGAGCAGGTGCGGGTCACCCCTGGGCTCTCAGACGGGCTCAGGAACCCTTGAGGTAGCGTCCACATGGTAAGCACAACAGCTGGAGTTGAAAAAAACTGGATTTTGTTGTTGTTGTTGGAAAGGAAAACAGGCGGGAAAGACACAGTGAAGTGAACAGTTAACTTTGGCTCTCGCCTCAAGACCCGGCAGGTTCAGAGATGGGTGGGAACTGACGGTCCACCACCCTTCTGAGGGGCCCAGGAGGGAGGGAGAGGGAGCGTCCCAATCCCAGGCACAGGCAGCTCAAGCGGGGGCCCCAGAACTCCAGACAATAAGAAGGACAGAGGGGAGAGAGAGGGGAGAGGGAGGGAGGGAGGGAGGGGGAGAGGGAGGGAGGGAGAGGGAGGGAGAGAGGGAGGGAGGGAGAGAGGAGGGAGGGAGGAGAGAGAGGGGGAGAGAGTAGGGGAGAGGAAAGGAGAGACAGAGAAAGGGAGGGAGGGAGGGAGGGAGGGAGAGGGAGGAGGGAGGGAGAGGGGAGAGAGTAGGGGAGAGGAAAGGAGAGACAGAGAGAGGGAGGGAGGGAGGGAGGGAGGGAGAGAGGGAGGGAGGGAGAGGGAGGGAGGGAGAGGGAGGGAGGGAGGGAGAGAGAGGGGGAGAGAGTAGGGGAGAGGAAAGGAGAGACAGAGAGAGGGAGGGAGGGAGGAGAGGGAGGGAGGGAGAGAGGGAGGGAGAGAGGGAGGGAGAGGGAGCGCCCTCCGGCAGATGACTCAGCCCAGCGAGCTTCTCCGGGGCTGCCCTCCCCTTCCTCTGCCTCTCACGGTACCACTTTTCTCAGCTCTTCTTCCTCCCACACATCCCTGCCAGGCATCCCCTGGGGCCTGGGTGCCCAGGACAGGGGGTTGAAGGGTGGGCCTGGCTGTGTGGGTGACGGGGCCCCACCCTAACCTGTGTGTTCTGCTTCAGAGGCCCCCTGTCTGACCTGGAGCCACAAACCACCACTTTGTATGAGACGAAGACCCTCGAGGAAGAGACCCCTACACAGGCCACCAGAAGCAGGCCTGGCCCGGTCCTCTGGCCTCGAGTCCTCCCGAGTCCTCCCGATGGCCAGCATGGCCAGCAGCATGTATCCATGGTAACAAGCAGGGTGGGGTTTAACCGCCACCTGTCAGGGAGAGGGTTTCTTCCTCCCTGGGACTGAGTGTGGTGATGCCAGGCCTGACTCCAGCAAAGGCCCCCAGGCCGCTTGAAGTATCTTTCTCAGGGCCTTCCACCCTGGGTGTTAAAACTGTGGTCAATGCTGGCAGCTCACACCACCCACCATGTTTGGTTTGAGGACAGACAGACCAACTGGCAAGGACTCACTGCCTGGTCAGTTCAGTCTGTCGCAACTTCCTATCTGCCCAGGGTGTGCGCTCACACCTGTAGGGCTGTGTGTATGTGCTCACACCTGTGGGGTTGTGTGTGTGCTCACACCTGTAGGGATATAGGTACATGTTCACATAGGGGTACTTTGTGTGTTCACACCTGTGGGGTTGTGTGTGCTCACACCTGTGGGGTTGTGTGTATGTGCTTATACCTGTGGGATTGTGGGTGTGCTCATACCTGTGGGGATACGGTTGTGTGTTCACACCTGTGGGGTTGTGTGTGTTCACACCTGTGGGGTTGTATGTATGTGCTTACACTTGTGAGTGTTGTGGGTGTGCTCACACCTGTGGGATTGTGAGTGTGTTCTCACACCTGTGGGGCTATGTGTGCTCACATAGTGGGACTCTGTGTGTATTCACACCTGTGGGGCTGTGTGTGTGTGCTCACACCTGTCGGGCTCTGTGTCCTCACACCTGTGGGTGTTGTGGGCATACACTCATCCCAGAGGCTTGTGTGTATTCTGTGGGGCTTCATGCTGCGTGCCACACTGTGGACCATGGACAAAGGGACAGAGTCTCTCAGGCCCCCGAGGAGAGACTGGGCAGTGACTGCCACTGTGTGGCACTCAAAGGGGAAGCTGTGACACCTTTGGGGCCACTTACCTAGACATACTGGGCATGCCTGCTACGGTGGGCCATGTGGCAGGTGGCGGTACATCCACCCCTTAGGGTCCTGTGTGCCATCTGTACCCTCCATGTCACCTGTGGGGACCCCCCGCCGGTTCTCTCCAAGCCTGGGAAGTGACTGGGGTGGTTTGTGGCTCCCAGCACAGACCTGAAGGTTGGCTCAGGCCCATGGTGCCCAGCACGGACACAGGGGTGCCCACCAGGACACAGAGCTGAGCTAGGTGGGCACATGTGCGCCTCGCTGCCCTGAGCTGAGAGAAATGGTAAGCCTGGATGGATGGCAGTCCTGGTAGCGCATGGCTCCATGCTGGCCTCAGTGGGTCCACGTGCTGGGTCCTCCAGGCAGGGCGTGTTGGGCTCATTCATGCTGGAAGCAGTTGTGCACGATGACCTGGCTGATGCGTCCAGGAAGGGGGCGGGGGCGTGCCCAGCACTTGGTCCCCTGAAGGTACAGAGTTCCCAGCTGGGACAGCCCTCTGGGAAGTGAACCAGGAGATAGAATCTCTCTCTCTCTCCATCACCTTGTAACTATGCATTTTTAAATGTTAATATTTAAAGGAAAAATGAAAGGTGTTGGCACCCTAGTGTAGTAGGTGAATCCTCTGCTTAGCTCCAGGATTCCACATGGGCGGTGGTTCATGTCCCAGCTGCTCCACTTCCCATCCAGCTCCCTGCTGTGGCTTGGGAAAGCAGATGAGGACAGCCCAAAGCCTTGGGAAGCTGCACCTGCATGGGAGACCCGGAAGAAGCTCCTGGCTCCGGATCGGCTCCGTTGCAGCCATTTGGGGAGTGAACCAGCAGACGGAAGACCTCTCTATGTGTTTCCTGTAACTGCCTTTTAATGCAAAAGAAATTGTTTTTTTTTTTTTTTTTTTAAGACAGGCAGATAGATATACAGGGAGAAAGAGAGACAGAGAGGAAGATCTTCCATCTGATGGTTCACTCCCCAAGCAGCCACAATGACTGGAGCTAAGCCAATCTGAAGCCAGGAGCCAGGAGCCAGGAGCCTCTTCCAGGTCTCCCAGGCAGGTGCAGGGTCCCAAGGCTTTGGGCCGTCCTCGACTGCTTTCCCAGGCCACAAGTAGGGAGCTGGATGGGAAGTGGGACTGCCAGGATTAGAACCGGTGCCCATATGGGATCTCAGCATGCTCAAGGTGAGGACTTTAGCCACTAGGCCACCATGCTAGGCCCAAGACAACTTTTTAAAGAAAGGAAAAGGGTGGTTGGAGGTGAGCCTTGGGCCTTGTGGTTGGAGGTGAGTCCTGGGCCTGGTGGTTGGAGGCGAGCCCTCGGCCTGGTGGTTGGAGGCGAGATCTGGGCTCGGTAGTTTGGCTGCTGTTGGATTGAGCACGGCCTTGGCTCCTGCAGGCTGGGGAGCGAGCCTGTAGGTGGGATGTCTCTGCCCCACCTCGTTTCTCAGAATAAACAAAGAAACAGAGATCCAGTTTGGGGTCACCTCAATGTGACCAGAGGAACGCCACTCCCTGCTGCCCTTCCTGCCAGGGGACACAGCTAAGGGACAGCGGGATCACCAGCAACACTGCTCCAGCCGCCTTGCCTGCCTTGGTCACCTGCTCCCACAGACCAGCGGAACCAGCAGCCATAGGACCTGACCACAGCCAGGCTCAGCTGATGGGACTCAGGCCTGGAAGGACATGCGTGCTGAACTGACCCCAGCACCCAGACAAGGCTGGTCCATCTTCAGAGGCACAGATGGACTGTGTCCATGGACAAATTCAAGGTCAAGTCACCCAGAAGTCAGCTTGTCCTGGCTGGCCATGACTTGTGGACAGCCATGAGAGAAGTGCCTGTGCCTACCATCAAACACGGCCCAAGATGGAAGACCAAAGTCACAGGGAGGACGCCCCCCCAGATGTCCTGGGCACAGGAGGGAGCGAAGAACAGCCGACACCTGGGAAATCCCAAGTGTGGACCCTGGCGTGACAGGGCTCAAGGACTCAGCAGAGCAGGATCAGCCCAGTGGCTTCTGGCATCAGAGGAACTGATTCAATCTCCAGGTGGGAGCCCAGCCCAAGCCCTGAACCACCAGAAGATGGAAACCAAAGAAAATTTCGGAAGCAGAGTGAATAAAACCAGTACTAAGGGCAGATGGGGAATGAGGGCAGGGTTAGGGAGGACGGGGAGTGAGGGCAGGGCTGAGGGAGGATGAGGGGTGAGGGCAGGGCTGAGGCAGGACGGAGAGTGAGGGCAGGGCTGAGGCAGGACGGAGAGTGAGGGCAGGGTTAGGGAGGATGGAGAGTGAGGGCAGGGTTGAGGGAGGACGGGGAGTGAGGGCAGGGCTGAGGCAGGACGGAGAGTGAGGGCAGGGCTCAAATGACAAGAAATGAAGGCAGGGCTGAGGGAGGACGGGGAGTGATATTGATATAGTAGCACACATAGAAGCACGCGCACACACACTCATCCTGACCCATACTGTCACTCTCACTCACACACTCACTCTGACACACACATACAGTACCACCCGAGTGCACTTACTTTCACAATCCCACTTTCACAGTCAGAAACCTCCACAGCCCATGATGCACCGTGCACACTCACACACAGCCCATGATGCACCGTGCACACTCACACAGCCCATGATGCACCACGCACACTCACACAGCCCATGATGCACCGTGCACACTCACACAGCCCATGATGCACCGTGCACACTCACACACAGCCCATGATGCACCGTGCACACTCACACACAGCCCATGATGCACCACGCACACTCACACAGCCCATGATGCACCACGCACACTCACACAGCCCATGATGCACCGTGCACACTCACACACAGCCCATGATGCACCACGCACACTCACACACAGCCCATGATGCACCACGCACACTCACACAGCCCATGATGCACCGTGCACACTCACACACAGCCCATGATGCACCACGCACACTCACACAGCCCATGATGCACCGTGCACACTCACACACAGCCCATGATGCACCACGCACACTCACACACAGCCCATGATGCACCGTGCACACTCACACACAGCCCATGATGCACCACGCACACTCACACACAGCCCATGATGCACCGTGCACACTCACACACAGCCCATGATGCACCACGCACACTCACACACAGCCCATGATGCACCGTGCACACTCACACACAGCCCATGATGCACCACGCACACTCACACACAGCCCATGATGCACCGTGCACACTCACACAGCCCATGATGCACCACGCACACTCACACACAGCCCATGATGCACCGTGCACACTCACACAGCCCATGATGCACCGTGCACACTCACACACAGCCCATGATGCACCACGCACACTCACACAGCCCATGATGCACCGTGCACACTCACACACAGCCCATGATGCACCACGCACACTCACACACAGCCCATGATGCACCGTGCACACTCACACACAGCCCATGATGCACCACGCACACTCACACACAGCCCATGATGCACCGTGCACACTCACACACAGCCCATGATGCACCACGCACACTCACACACAGCCCATGATGCACCGTGCACACTCACACACAGCCCATGATGCACCACGCACACTCACACACAGCCCATGATGCACCACGCACACTCACACAGCCCATGATGCACCGTGCACACTCACACAGCCCATGATGCACCACGCACACTCACACACAGCCCATGATGCACCGTGCACACTCACACAGCCCATGATGCACCACGCACACTCACACACAGCCCATGATGCACCGTGCACACTCACACACAGGCTCTCGCTCTCACACCAACCCCTGCTCAGGTATCTTCACACACACGGCTGTAAGTTCTCCAGTCTCACCTTCCACACTTGTGTTCTCACACTCATCCATATGTCCACACTCACACTGTCACACAGACTCACACTCTCAGGCCCCCGTGCCCCCACAGCTCCGTTCCTGGTGCTGCCCTCTCCCCGGGCTCCCAGCTGCCCTTCTGCTGCCCCCAGCCACTGCGGGGCACTGCCTTGTCTTGAGGGAGGCGGAGCCAGCGGCAGACTGGGTGGCCCTGGTGTCCTCCACCTCAGGCTGGGGCTCACGGCGCTCACAGCCTTCTGTCTCCTCAGGCCCTCAGAGCGAGTGCTGTCAGTCCGGGACTAGGCCGTCTCCACAGCGGAGCCAGAGTCAGCCTCCAGCCGGTGGGGGAGGCCGGAGCCGAGCTGAGGGGAGCCCGGCACCCTGCAGCGTCCCAGGGCATCAGGTCAGACCACCTCACAGACCCACAGCTGCACTGAGCTCTCCAGGCCTCGGGCACTCAGGTGCTGCCAGGTCGCATGCTTGGCGCTCCGGAGCAGGTACCCCGATGGGCTCTGGAACCACTATACGTGGCAGTGCCCCTCCCACGCTCTGTGAGTGGGAGAGCAGAGCTCCCCCCAGGAAAGCTGCCAACGGTGGTTCCTTTTCTTCCTGCACTCGCTCCCTCCCACTGTGCCTCCACCAGCTCCCTCACGCGTCCCTCCCTCACCCACCAAACCCTGCAGGTGCTGAAGACACCAGGGTGTTTTCTTAAAGGGGCAGCCCCATGACCACACACCGCAGGGTGCAGGTTTCTGTGGAGGAGCCCCTGCGTGCCAGGCGTCAGCACTGGCCTGTGCCCATCCTGGGGCTGCCCTCCCCACCAGCCGCCCTGCGCTCCTGGCTACCTCGCAGGGGCAGCCCTGATTGGGGCTGGCGGCCCAGCGGGGCTCCAGCGCTCAGATTAATTCCAAGGTGGGACCTCGCTCCAGACAGCAGCCCGAGCTGATTGGCAATTACCTGCGTGTGCAGCCGCAATCACGTCTGGAATCAGCTCGCCCTGCACCCCCTGCTCCCGGGGGACTCCGGGCCCTGGCTGCTCACACAGAAGACACCCTCCAGGCCAAGGGTCCCGCAGGGAGCCGGAGGACAGACCCCACTGGGATCCACTAGAGAATTCTGGACCTGTGCGAGCCTGGTGGGCACATGGCTTTCTGCCTGCCCCAGCACCCCTGTAAGCTGGGAGGTCCATTCTATGAGCAATTGTGTCCCCAGAGACCCTACCCCACACAGGGGCTATGGGGACCTTGGTTCCCTGCCCACCCCTGACAGCCACAGGTGCAGGGAGAGCCTGGACGCCTGCTGGGCTCATTCAAGGCAACATGGTGGTGTAAGATGGTTCTGCTCACAGAAGGATCATGGAGACCCCACACTTGGTGCAACTCCGGGGGCGCTGCAGGGTCCCTGGGGGCAGGAGAGCCAGGGCCTCACCCCTACTCTCACACAGGCAGGTGTACCTGCCATGCCCAGCCCGGGCCCTTTCACCAGCAGGTCTGGGAGGAACAGGAGAGGAGTGCTCCCAGCTGCCAGCCAGCCTCCCAGGTGCTCCAGGGCCTGGGCTGCGGGGCTCTTGGGCCTCATCTCTGAGAGCCCAGCAGGCAGTGTGTGTGCGTGTTGGCTGTGATGTGTGTGTTCAGCACATAGCTGTTGCTGGGCCCTGGGGAATCCTCCATTCCGAACCCATGGGCAAGGAGGACGTGCCAGCAGATACTGCAGCCTTGGCAGCCCGACAGGAGAGCAGCAGTGGGAGCCAGCAAGGACCCCGTGCGAGGGCAGAGGCACACGGCAGCGGAAGGCCAGTAAGGGTTGTACGAGGGCAGAGCTGTGCCCCCGCCTCCGCCAGCTCCGTTCCAGGAGGGATAGGCAGATGGATTCCCAGCTGCTGGGGCCAGGCTAGACAAGAGTGAGGTCTGGGCTGGAACTCCACCAAGTCCCCGCCATGGCAATAGAGACCCAACCACTGAGTGACCCAGGCAGCTACAGGGCTGCAACCAGGAGAGGGTAGGCAGGGCAAAGGCTGCAGCTGGCACTCAGCCTGGCCTGGGACAGGAACGTGGTGCCAATGCCAAAACGACCAACAGAGAACCACAGTGGAAAATGTTTTCTGAGAGAAAAAGGTGTTCCATCACAATATTAATTTAGAAACTAAATAATACATTAAAAAAAGAAAAAACTCTAAAAAGTGCTGGTGCGAATGAGGTGTGTGTAGATACTGTATCTGGACAATGTAGGGTAGTTGGTGTGTGTAGAGGCTGTACATGGGGCACTGTGGGTAGTCGGGTGTGTGTAGAGGCTGTGTGTGGGCACTGTGGGTAGTCGGGTGTGTGTAGAGGCTGTGTGTGGGCACTGTGGGTAGTCGGGTGTGTGTAGAGGCTGTGTGTGGGCACTGTGGGTAGTTGATGTGTGTAGAGGCTGTGTGTGTGGGCACTGTGGGTAGTCGGGTGTGTGTAGAGGCTGTGTGTGGGCACTGTGGGTAGTCGGGTGTGTGTAGAGGCTGTACATGGGGCACTGTGGGTAGTCGGGTGTGTGTAGAGGCTGTGTGTGGGTACTGTGGGTAGTCGGGTGTGTGTAGAGGCTGTGTGTGGGCACTGTGGGTAGTCGGGTGTGTGCAGAGGCTGTGTGTGGGGCACTGTGGGTAGTCAGGTGTGTGTAGAGGCTGTGTGTGGGCACTGTGGGTAGTCGGGTGTGTGTAGAGGCTGTGTGTGGGCACTGTGGGCAGTCGGGTGTGTGTAGAGGCTGTACATGGGGCACTGTGGGTAGTCGGGTGTGTGTAGAGGCTGTGTGTGGGCAATGTGGGTAGTCGGGTGAGTGTAGAGGCTGTGTGTGGGTACTGTGGGTAGTCGGGTGTGTGTAGAGGCTGTGTGTGGGCACTGTGGGTAGTCGGGTGTGTGTAGAGGCTGTGTGTGGGCACTGTGGGTAGTAGGGTGAGTGTAGAGGCTGTGTGTGGGCACTGTGGGTAGTCGGGTGTGTGTAGAGGCTGTGTGTGGGGCACTGTGGGTAGTCGGGTGTGTGTAGAGGCTGTGTGTGTGGGCACTGTGGGCAGTCGGGTGTGTGTAGAGGCTGTACATGGGGCACTGTGGGTAGTCGGATGTGTGTAGAGGCTGTGTGTGGGCACTGTGGGTAATTGGTATGTGTAGAGGCTGTGTGTGGGCACTGTGGGTAGTCGGGTGTGTGTAGAGGCTGTGTGTGGGCACTGTGGGTAGTCGGGTGTGTGTAGAGGCTGTGTGTGGGCACTGTGGGTAGTCGGGTGTGTGTAGAGGCTGTGTGTGGGCACTGTGGGTAGTCGGGTGTGTGTAGAGGCTGTATGTGGGCACTGTGAGCACATTAAGCTAGGGCTCAATGTGCCTTCTCCACTCTTCAGCTTCTCTCTGAATGTTTTGCTGCTGCCCAGCCCTTGGTCCACACCTCTGCCTGCACTCCTGCCCTTCCAAGTTCACTGCTGAGTCATCTCACAAAGCCTATACCCCTTTCCCCTCAGTTGGACACATTTGGCTGGAGCATTGAGCCACTCTTCTCTCCCTTGGTCCTGCGGGGACGTATCGGAGCTGGTCACATTGGCCGGCAGGAGGTCACGGCATCCTTAGGGATCTGTGTGCTCACTGAGCCATGGCCCACTCACTCTGGCCTCATTCAGAAACTTCTGAGCCTGTTGTAGGAGTGGTTGTGAGCTCGGGGCCCTGGCTACCCCCAGTGTGTTTGGACCAGGGGCTGGAGGCTCCAGCAGCACTGGGCGGTGCTGTCATGTTGCTCTAGCCATTAAACTGCCCAAGACTTCCGCCCCCGTACCCTGTACTCCCTGAGCTTGCTCAGCAGACTGCCCACTCACCCCACACCCAGCATGGCCACCGGGAGTGACAGAAGTGACAGCTTGTGGTGAGGGCCAGCCAGGTCAACTGTCCGAGCCTTGAGACCACTGTGGCTTGGTCGGGGTCATCTCAGCAGGAAGGGCTTTGGAGTGTCCCAGCAGCCTGGGGAGCAAGGAAGCACTGCACACTTAGGCCCTAGAGAGCAGCGCTGTCAGCTGTGTCCTCAGGCACTCAGGCAGCTCCTCCTGGAAGGGACCAAACCAGCTGGGTGTAGGGCTTAGACTCTGCTTCCCTGCCCCTCAATGGAATGTACCCTGCGGGAAGATTCGAGAACTTCCCATCAGGGATGGTGTGTAACTCCAGGTAGCAGGGATGGTATGTAACCCCGGGTAGCAGGACTGTGTACAAACTCCAGCTATAGGACCCAGCCATGAGCATGGCATGAGAGCTTGGGTGGTGGGCACCTGGAGTGTGCTCACCCAGGCTGTCTGGCTTGCCGCGAGTGCATGGTATGCTCCTTGTGGGATGTCAGGCTTCGGTGGAGGGTGCTCGCCCCCAGACCTGGCTGCTGGCAGTGGGCACTCCTTTGGGGTGGTGTGGGGCTGACTACAGCCAGGACCACACTGACAGGGCTGTGGGTGCAGGCCCAGTCCAGCTCATCTCTGGGGACTATCTTGAGGGCAACCTTGGGGCACAGGGCCAGCTGGGGGTGTCTTACACAGGAGCCGTGAGGCTGGGTGGAGCGTGGAGCCTTGCTGGGTGGGGGTGCCTGGCCCCGCTGTCTCCATTTTGCTCCCACATCCCTGCTGATGGCCCCAGGGAAAGGGGCCAGGGTTGGGCCACGGGAGAGTCAGCAGCAGCTCTGTGTGTGTGTGTGTGTGTGTGTGTGTGTGTGCTGTTGTCCCCTGAATCACTTCAGGAAGGTGTGTGTTCAGCCACTGAGCAGTGTGGCCACCTGCCTGAGCCAAGTCTGGGGCCTAGCTGTACGTTGTGGGGACCGTACCGTCTGCGTCTGTCCTTGGGGCTTTGGAGTCTGGCTCATGGGACTCCTGCGTGGGGCATTCCCGCTCAGCCCTCCTCTCCCGGATGAGCAAGTCATGTGATGGGATGTTTCCCACAGGGCTGGGTCCAGTGAGCTGACCCACAAACCTTACCATGTTATGGCATGTTAAGCCACAACCTGTGACGCTGGCATCCCCTATGGGCACCAGTTTGAGTCCCCAAAACCCCACTTCCAGCTCTCTGCTGGTGGCCTGGGAAAGCAGCAGAGGATGGACCAAGTGCGTGGACCCTGCACCTGCTTGGGAGTCCCAGAAAAAGCTCCCAGCTCCTGACTTCAGATCAGCCCAGCTCCAGCCACTGGGAGAGTGAACTGTGGATGGAAGCTCTCTCTCTCTCTCATTTTCTCTCTGAAACTCTGCCTTTTCAAAGAAATAAACCTTTCCTCCCCAAAGCCCTCGCAAACCCTGGGCCCTCTGGGTCTCACAGCACTCCCTGCTCCTTTGGGTCCAGCGAGTTCAGACAAAAACAGGAGTAAGAGTGTTCACAGCAAAGCGCAAGACCATTGCTTCCTGAGGTAGCATTCTCATTTTATTCAACACTAGCTGGAGAGGCTCCTAGTTTCTTGGCAAAGTAGACTTAAACTTTTCTGTTTTTTCCCGCTGAATTCCTTATTAGGAAACACTCGCAGCTAATGTGCTGGGCTGTGTGTGTGCCCGGGCTGCGCCGGGCTGTGTGTGTGCCCGGGCTGTGCCGTGTGCATGTTCTGAGTCCCACAGCATGTACTGCAGCGGTTACCGCAGGAGCTCCCTTCTTCCTGGCTGTTGTCAAAGGCAGGGCCGTCATTTCTGCTTTTATAATTTACAGAAACCTCATGCCTGAGTGTCCTGTAGGCACTTCAAATTCTGGCCTTGGGGCCAACAATGTGGTGCAACACGCTAACCCTCCAGCTGCAGTGTTGGCATCCCACATGGGCACCAGTTTGTTTTCCAGCAGCTCCACTTCCCATCCAGCTCCCTGTTTGTGGCCTGGGAAAGCAGCGGAGGACGGCCCAAGGCCTTGGGACCCTGTATCCGCGTGGGAGACTGAAAGAAACTCCTGGCTCCGCATCGGCTCCGTTGCAGCCATTTGGGGAGTGAACCAGCAGAGGAAGATCTTTGTCTCTCCTTCTCTCTAATTCCATTT